>NC_058524.1:65282791-65907791 GCF_904849725.1 Hordeum vulgare subsp. vulgare
GACTATTCGACCCAAATTTGTTGATCGCCAAACAGGAGGTGAGAGGATACTCTCAAGTATTAGCATCTGAATATGTCAGATTCAACCACACCTGAAAGATTAGTATCTGCAAGCAAAGTAGTAACAGCAAAGTAGTATGATAACAACGGTGTCAGAAACGATCTGTTGACACGGCAGACTATTTCTAACGATTGTATCAATGGCGCCAAGTTGCCCATTGACGGAAATTGTTTGTTCCCGTCAACATCGAGCGAAAAAGATTGTAGCAGGTAGTAGCAGTGTAACGAGCAATAGCAGCGGCAAGGAACAACAATAGTGACAGCAGTAGCAAGTAGCAACAGTAGCAAGCGACACTAGTAGCAACAGTAGCAGCAGGGCAAGACAAGTAACAGCAGCAGAGCAAGACAAGTAACAGCAGCAGTAGGACAAACTCGTAGGCAATGGGTCGGTGATTTGTTTGGATGATATTCATCATGCAACAGTTATAACACGGAGAGATATGTGGCTAGCTCCCGTTCGTCAATGTGATGTAGGCATGCATTCTGTGTGTCGTCATACGTGCTTAGGGAAAAGAACTTGCATGACATCTATTTGATCTCCCCCAAGCTTAAAACCTTGCTTGTCCTCAAGCAACTCAGTTGACAAACTGAGAGAGAAAGAAAAACTTTGACAAACTCTATTTGATCTTGTTGTTGCAACTATGTCTAACTCATAACCAGAATTTCAGCAAGATCACAAGTTAACCACATAAGCAAATGACACAAAGGTCTCACGGTAAACTAATATCAATGGCATAATCAGCTAACGAGCAAATAATAATGAGTTTCAAATACCAACATTTCAATCAAAACAAGCATGAAGCAATATGAATAGGTGGTATCTCGCTAGCTCTTTCTGAGACCGCAAAACATAAATGCAGAGCACTTTCAAAGATCAAGGGCTGACTAAACATTGTAATTTATAGCAACGAAGATCCAGTCATAGTCATACTCAATATCAATCAAAAGCAAAGCATAAAAATGACAGAGGTGCTCTCTAATTGGTGCTTATATAATAAGAGGATGACTCAACAGGAAAATAAATAGACAGGCCCTTCGCAGAGGGAAGCATTGATTTGCAGAGGTGCCAGAGCTCAAGCTTTGAAAACAGAGATAATAATTTTGGGTGGCATGCTTTCATTGTCAACGCAATGACCAAGAGTTCTCAATATCTTCCATGCTACTCATGCTATAGGCGGTTCCCAAACAGAAAAGTAAAGTTTTAACTCCCCCACCACCAATCAATCACACTCCACGGCTAGCCGAATCCTCGGGTACCGTCCATACTAACATCAATCCGGGGGGAGTCTTGTTTTACAGTTATGTTTTTGGTTTAAGCGTGGAACTGGGCATTCGAGTTACCGACCCCTTTCTCGTGAATGACAGCGAATAAACACATGTCGAGGATAACACTCCTAGCATGGAAGATACCAATAGCCCCCTGTCACCACATGAGCGGTTCGGACATGCAAAACAGATTATTTCTTGAAGGTTTAGAGAGTGGCACATGCAAATTTACTTGGAATGGCAGGTAGATACCGCAAATAGGTAGGTATGGTGGACTCTCATGGAAAAACTTTTGGGTTTATGGAAGTGGATGCACAAGCAGTATTCCGCTTAGTACAAGTGAAGGCTAGCAAAAGACTGGGAAGCGACCAACTAGAGAGCGACAACAGTCATCAAGATGCAATGAGTTTGACTAACATTGAATGCAAGCATGAACAGGATATAAATCACCATGAACACGAACATCATAGAGGCTATGTTGATTTTGTTTCAACTACATGCATGAACATGCCCAAGTCAAGCCACTTGAAACATTCAAAGGAGAATACCATCCTATCATACTACATCATAGTCATTTCAAAATCTATGTTGGCATTCAAGACAAACCATTATAAACTCTCAGCTAAATAAGCATGGCATCAGAAACTATGATCTCTAAGTTGTCATTGCAAACATGATTCTCTCACAACAAAGTTGAATCTAGGTCGACAAGCTAGTCATATTTACAAAAACAAAATAGACAGAGTTCATACCAGCTTTTCAGTCTCAGTCACTTCATCATATATCATCATTATTGCCTTTCACTTGCACGGTCGAACGATGTGAACAATAATAAGAGTGCTCGTGCATTGGACTAAGCTGAATCTGCAGACAAACACAAAGGAGAAGACAAAGTAATATGGCTCTTTGAAAGCTAAACAGGTAAGCATGCAAGAACCACTAAACATTGTAACCAATATCTTCTACCTTGACCCAAAGAAAAAGAAAACTATTTACACGGGAAAGCTCCCAACAACCAAAAGAAGAAAGAAAAATCTTTTTGGGTTTTCTCAAAAGAACACAAAACAAGAAAACAAGAAAACGAAAATAAACTAGCATGGATAATATAGTGGCAAAGTGTGAACACCGGCTAACAAAGTGAAAGCATAAGCATGAATGTAAAGTCGGTGAGAACACGTACTCCCCCAAGCTTAGGATTTTGGCCTAGCTTGGTCTACTCCCATGGTGGGAAATCACCAGCTCTAGGATACTCCGAAGTAGACTGTGGATGCCACTGCTGTGTGAACTCCTCTGGCTCCCACTGATAAACTGGCGTCTGGTACTCGACTGGCGGCTCGGGCACGAGCGCCTATGGTTGGGCCAAGCCCCAATATGCGTAGATGTCCGAGGGCATAATAGTGTACCTTCCTGCATGAAGATCGAACAAAGAACGAGCAGGCAAAGTAATAGTCTCTCGAGTACCCTGACTAAATACCAGGTTATAAATCATCCGTCTACTAGCATCTCTATCCAGAAATCATGGCAAACCATGCTGTCATAATCCAGATATTTCTCGGGAGAAGCATCTCTCCTTCCTCTCCCAGTCTAATGGGTATCTCAAAGTGACTGGCAAGACGGGTAGCGTAGATACCTCCATAGACGACACCCTTGGAACGGTTGATGTTCAACCGCTGGGCCACTATAGCATCTAGGCTGTAAGTCTTATCGTTATAAAGGCCCTCGCGCAAAACCGCAAGGTCTAGATAACTAAGTGATCCAGCCTCCCCACGGCCAATCAAACATTTTCCCACAAATAGTGAGAAGTACCGAAGCACAGGAAAATGTATGCTAGCAATTCTAGCGCGAGACACTCCTCTCTCCTCTCCAACAGCAATAGTACCAATGAAATCCTCCAAGTCCCGTGGACGAGGGTCACGGATATCCCCAACATAAGGTAATTTGCATACATTGCAAAAATCATGTAGTGTCATGCATTGGGGAACATCATATATCATGAACTCAGCCATGGGAGGATTCTTCCTCGGATAAAAGTTGAAGCTTTGAACGAAAATATTGGTGAGGAGGAGGTATTGTGAGCACTTATCTTCAACGAACGCAGTAAGACCTGTGTTCTCCACAAAGTAATAAAAGTCTTCATAAAGCCCAGCGGCGCGCAAGAAATCATCACTTGGCCACTCGCACGCTCGAACTTCTGTGACTCGAGGGACTACGTACTTGGGGTGGTTCTTCTCATCCTCCTTGGGGTTACGGCTTGAAGAGCCTTTCAAGAACCTCCTCATCTTTTCCTTTTCTAGCTCTGAAAAATTCTGAAATTTTTAGAGACTTAGAAAGAAAAGTGAATAAAGATTAACCCAACTTGTAGCAACTAGTCCTACTAGTGCCTAGAGACCGTATCACGCGCTAAAACTACTTGGGACCAGCTAAAATCAACCTTTCTAGCTCAAGGACAGGGTCACCAAGGTAGCAAGGATACGCGAAGGATAAAGCACTAGAGCAAAAAACTAATTGGACCAATGGAGGAGTCACTTACCAAGGAGTAATTTCCCCAAAACGGTTCGGAGAACGGTGCTTTGAGCAAGGAGATCGAAAATCACAGCCAAATGGGCAAGAACACGGGTTTGAGCTGCGAAACAATTTTTTCTGGAGGTAGAAGAAGAGGCTGGGAGCTGGAATGAGTGGAGGGGGTCCCTGTGGGCCCCACAAGCTTGCCCTTCGCCACCAGGGGTGGCGGTGGCAGGGCTTGTGGCCCACTGGTCTGGCCCCCAGGCCAGCTCTCAGGCCCAGTAATTTTAAAAAAATCCAGAAAAAATCATACTAAATTTTCAGGACCATCGGAGAACTTTTATTTTTGAGGTATTTTTCTCCGGGACGCTAAAACAGAAAACAGGAAAAACTAAACTAATTCTATCATTTTTCTTCTAAGCAACAGAAAATGAAAGCTCAAAACAGAGGTAGGTGACTCTTTGATTCATCCATTTCATGGTCCTCGAAAGAAATCCGTCAATGGGGTTGATCAAGTCCTTATGACAAAACTTTCTCGAATCGCAAGAGAGAACGGAGAATTTTTCAAATAGCCACTAAGTCACCTCAATAGGGATATATATCTCCCCAACAAGCAAATCATACTTCATCTTGACACGAGGAATAGGGCATTCAAAGCTCCCAATAAGAATTGATGAAATCTTTTCGATAGCATTGATGCAATGTACTTGATATCGTTTCTTCGGAAAGCGCAGTGTGTGCTCATTATCGTTGACATGGAAAGTGACATTGCCTTTATTGCTATCTATAACAGCCCCTGCAGTGTTTAAAAAGGGACTTCCGAGGATGACAGACATGGCATCGTCCTCGGGAATATCCAAGATAACAAAGTCTGTTAAGATAGTGGTATTAGCAACCACAACAGGCACATCCTCGCAAATGCCGACAGGGAAAGCAGTTGATTTGTCGGCCATGTGCAGAGAAATTTCAGTGGGTGTCAACTTATCCAATTCAAGTCTACGATAAAGAGAGAGCGACATAACACTAACACCGGCTCCAAGGTCACATAAGGCAGTTCTTACGTAGTCTCCCTTAATGGACTAAGGTATAGTGGGCACTCCGGGATCACCAAGTTTCTTAGGAGTTCCACCTTTAAAAGTGTAGTTGGTAAGCATGGTGGAGATCTCAAGATCTGGTATCTTCCGTTTATTAGTCACGATATCTTTCATGTACTTGGCATACGAAGACATCTTGAGCATATCAGTTAACCGCATCTGCAGAAAGATGGGTCTTATCATCTCAACAAAACGCTCAAAATCCTCATCATCCTTTTTCGTGGATGGATTAGGAGGAAAGGGCATAGATCTCTGAACCCATGGTTCCCTTTCTTTACCATGCTTCCTAGCAGTAAATTCATTCTTATCGTATCTCTTAGGTTGTGGGTTATCAGGATTAACCATAGGTTCAATCTCCACATCCTCATCATTGCTAGATTGAGCATTATTATAAACATCATTGTCTATATTGTCACCAGGTTCATGTTCATCACTAGATTGTGTTTCTGCATCAGACGCAAAAATATCATTAGGTTCTTCAGGTGTGACAGTATTTGGTGAACTAACATGCAGGCTTCTATCATCCTTCTTATTCTCCTTAGGATGACTAGGTGTATCAGCATTGATTCCTTGAGAATCTTGATCAATTCTGTTAGGATGACCTTCAGGATACAAAGGTTCCTGAGTCATTTTGCCTCCTCTAGTAATGACTCTGACAGAGTTGTCATTTAATTCATTGAGCAGGTCATTCTGAGCTTTAAGTACTTGTTCTACCTGAGTAGTAATCATAGAGGTATGTTTACTCAGAAGCTTCAGATCATTGACATTTCTGTCCACACAAGCACTTAAATGGCTAAGTATACGAGTACTTTGTTCCAAATGTCTGCTAACATAATCATTGAAACTCTGTTGTTTGGCAACAAAGTTGTCAAATTCATCAAAGCATAGGCTAGCAGGTTTGTCAAAAGGAATATCACTCTCATCAAACCTACACAGAGAATTCACTTCTACTACCTGCATTGGGTTATCGAGACCAAGGATCTCTTCGATAGGTGGTAGATTTTTGACATCTTCAGATCTAATGCCTTTCTCTTGCATAGATTTCTTGGCTTCTTGCATATCTTCAGGACTGAGGAATAGAATACCTCTTTTCTTCGGAGTTGACTTAGGAGGTGGTTCGGGAATAGTCCAAGCATTATCGTTGATCAAGATGTTATTCAGTAGGGTCTCAGCTTGTTCTATAGTTTGTTCCCTAAAAACATAACCGGCACAACTATCTAGGTGGTCTCTAGAGGCATCGGTAAGTCTGTTATAGAGGATATCAAGTATCTCGTTCTTCTTAAGAGGGTGATCAGGCAAAGCATTTTGTAGCTGGATGAGCCTCCCCCAAGCTTGTGGGAGACTCTCTTCTTGGAGTTGAGCAAAGTTGTATATTTTCTGCAAGACAACTTGCTTCTTATGGGCAGGGAAATATTTCTCACAGAAGTAATAGACCATATCCTGGGGACTACTCACACATCCAGGAGCAAGAGAGGTGAACCAGGCTTTAGCGTCATCCTTTAGAGAGAAAGGAAACAACTTAAGGATGTAGTAGTGGCGGATCTTCTCCTCATTAGTAAAAAGGGTGGCTATATCGTGTAGTTTGGCAAGATGGGCTACGACCGTCTCAGACTCATAACCGTGAAAAGGATCAGATTCGACTAGAGAGATTATCTCAGGATCGACACAGAATTCATAATCCTTATCGGTGATAAAGATAGGCGAAGTGGCAAACTTCGGGTCGTATTTCATCCTAGCTTTCAGAGATTTTTCCTTCCACTTGAGAAGTAATTTCTCAGCGTCATAGACATCCTTACACGCAAGAAAATCCTCAGCTATCTCTCCCTCCATAACGTAACCCTCAGGTATATCAGGCAATTCATATCTAGGAGAGCTAGATCTAACAGGAGCAAAAGCAGGTTCTAACTCATTAGTGTCGGCAGTTTCAGAAGCATCACGAGCATTGGCAGTAACTCTAGCAATATGAGCATCAAGGAATACCCCTAGTGGAACATCAGGCAAAGTAGTATCTCTAGCAGTATCAAGCATAGCATCATCAGGCAAAATAGCATCTCTAGCATCATCAGGCAAAGCAATATCAGGCATAGCATCTCTAGCAATATCAAGCATAGCATCTCTGGCAGTATCAGGCATAGCATCATCAGGCAAAATAGCATCTCTAGCATCATCAGGCAAAGCAGTATCAGGCATAGTATCAAGTATAGTATCAAGCATAGCATCTCTAGCAGTAGCATCATAAGCATCATCACGCACAGGCGACATATCAAGATTTCTAGCAGGAGGTGATGTCGCAAACTTACGCATAACTGAAGGTGAATCAAGTGCAGAGCTAGACGGCAATTCCTTACCTCCCCTCCAGGACCGGTCCTGAGTTTTCAAGGGCCCGGGGCGAAACTATACTCTGGGGCCCTTCGGGTCTTTAGTATAAATGTCTAACTAGTAAGCATAATATATAAATATAATTTTATTAAATAAAACAACTAAGTATATCTCAGTGTGCATATTCCATAACATACATATTACCTTTAAAAATTTCTCCTAACATTTTTGGATGCAAAATCACTAATGATAGTATCAATATCAATTTCATCAAGCATTTTCTTCTCAATGCATAAAGTAGCCAAGCCATTTAACCTCTCTTGCGACATTGTAGATCTCAAGTAGTTCTTCAATAATTTCAACTTTGAGAAACTTCTTTCAGCTGATGCCACAGTCACAGGCATAGTAAAAAGAATCTGATATGGAATAGAAATATCAGGGTAACAATATGCTTTTCGAACAAACTCAAAAATCTCCATAGCAGACATTGCTCTATCGGGCAAAGTTGACTGCATAACAGTTAACTCAGAAATCAGATCATATAAATCAACATCAGATGAACCACTTGAGGAGAATGAACTTGCAAATTTAGTGCAACTCTCTTTGAGTTCACAATGATCCAATGACTTCAAGGTTGTTGAACTCATTAAAAATCCAAAAATATTTTTGAATGATTCAAGTTCTTCAAATCTGATTTTTAGTGAAGTCGCCGCCTTATCAACCATGACCAAAAAATAATTGACTTTAAAGTCCTTCTCAGCTTCGAACATTGCTTCATCATTGTCATTTTCATAAAATTGTTTCTTCCTAGAAACACGGTGCTTTACCGGAAATGATGGCTCGACACCCATTTCAGCTGCAATTTCGTTGGCAGTTATCACACTAAAATCAAACCCTTCCTCTTTATAAGTGTCGAAATAAGTCCTCATACCATCTATGTGCGTTAAGGCAGGCTCAATGCACATGGATGGTGATTGCAACTTCCTGCTCACTGTATCTACAGCAAATAGAATTTCATGCCAAATGACCATGCCAAGTATGAACTCATAGCTGCCAAGCACATCAAAAATTTTTTTTGCATCACTCCTATCCTTGGGTTCGGTACCACTATCTTCACTTAACTCAAGTAGGGCTGATCTTATGTTAGGAGCTTGAAATCTAATTGCTTTAACACTTTTGATCCGACTCTCCCAGCGAGTATTGCTCAAAGATTTCACAGTTAAATCTTACACATGGCTAAAAAAACTTTCCATCTTTTGGTAGAACCACTAAATAGTACATATATACGTTGCACAATTCCGAAGAAAGAAACAACCTTACCGCAAGATTTGGCCATATCACAAAGAGTGAGATTGAGGTTGTGGCAAGCACATGGCATATACAAAGCTCTTGGATTTACCCCAAGCAACCGATTTTGCACCCCCTTGTATTTTCCTTCCATGTTGGATCCATTGTCATAACCTTGTCCCCTAATGTCGTCAATATTAAGATCGAATGACTTCATAGAATCAACCAATACATTGAAAATTCCCAAACCAGATGTGTTATCCACTACCAAGAAACCAAGAAAGTACTCCATAATTTGTATTTTTCTGTCAGACATATGAACACATCGAACCAATAAACTCATTTGTTCTTGATGACTCACATCTGGGGTACAATCTAGGATAACAGTGAAATATTTGGCCACTTTGACAATCTTGATGATAGAATTTCTAATGTCAACAACCATAAGAGAAATCAACTAATTCTGAATTTTATGGCTAAGATAGTGGTAATGAATATCTTTATTTTGAATACGCCTAAGATGATCTTGCATTACCAAATCAAATTGTGCAACCATCTCCACACAAGCTAAGAAATTTCCATTGGAATCATCATAAAGTTGCGCGCTGGATCCTCTAAATGCCAAATTACGCTTACCAAGAAATTTCACAATGGCAACTATTCTTAATAAAACTTGCCTTATGCGTTCCTTCTCCTTTGTGATTTGGAGCTGTATCTCTTTGTCAATTGTTTCATGCTTGCTTAGTCTGATTCTCAGTTCATTCCAAGAGTTCATGTTGGTAATGTGGTCGACACTAGCTTCATGTTCTTTCAGTATTTCACTAATATGCCGCCAATCACAAAAACCATCATGCCCCCAATGCACTCTTGCATTTATCGAAATTGAAAATTTTACAACAAAAACAAAACACTTTATTTGCTTGTTTTGAAAAAACTAACCATCTCCTGTCACGCACCTCTCCATTGCTCATTTTTCTTGAGTAATGGTTGTATGAAAAATGTCGTGAAGTTTCATCCAAAGGATATTTAGTACTTTCCTCTTCCCTTTTAGGGCCCTTTTCCACTAATATATCCCTCGCTTTGTTATCAAGACTACCCCAATTGATTGGATCATAAATATCCACAGTAATAACCGGTTCCTCATCAACACTAGCAGATTCTGCCGCTGATGAATTAAATATGGGATCATTATCACTCACATTGGTATCATCCATGTCGATGTCAACATCGTCTTCTGTAGGAGTATGGACATCATCTTCCCGATTGACATTATTTTGGTCATCCGCAAGAACTATCGCCAACTCCTCTGGATTTCTTGAAGTGCTCGTCTTGCTCTTATAATATCTAAAAATGGATCCACTCAATGCCTCTTTCTCCTCATCTTCCTGCTGCTTCTTTTTTCTTTTAAAACTTCCGGATGGATACTTTCTACCCGAACCCAACATGACCTTGCTGAAATTGAAAGGAACAATTAGCTTTTACAATTAGCACAAATTTAATTAAAATATTAGACTAATTACGAATCTGACAGGGCATATATTAAAATATTAGATTTCTTGATTTGCAGACCTGCTTATATTTCTGATTTGGAAAGATGCAAATATTAGATGCGATTTCTAAACCAAGAAACCAATACGGACAATATAAGATTTCTCATTTCTGAACCTACACACCTGTTGCTTGACTGGTTCGTCAGGTAGACTCGTATAGTCGTATTCGGTATTCTCGTAGTCTTGTTCACTCGTTCGTCAGCGCCGCGCAGGCCGCAGACGCCAGACGGCGACTTGGCGAGACGGCGATACGGTGATTCGGCGAGTCGGCGAATCAGCGTTTAGATGAAGAACAGAGGCACCTGGGGTCAGCTTATCAGCGGTCTAACGAAGATCAAAAAGAAAAGGAAGCTGAAACCGAAAATCAAGCGATTTGTTTCACGTATTATGTCCTTAGTCCTGACTTGCCTTTCATGTATTAGCTTGTTCTTCTCGTGGTCGGACACTCGGCTAGTCGGCCTATACCTATACGAGGAAACCGTGGCCTGTACCATGATCTACAAGACTTTTGGGGCAAGTCCTGTGTCGTGGCCTGTATTGCTGTCCTCAGCTGTACGTATGATCCACAAGCTAAGAAATCTCCATATATATACATGTACCTGACACCTAGCAGGGGGCCCTTGACTTTTGGGGGCCCGGGGCAGCCGCACCATTCGCCCCCCCCCCTCAGGGCCGGCCCTGCTCCCCTCGTAGTTGAGGGCAAGACTTTGGTTTTTGGATCCTTCGGATTCTTCATAGTGATCAGCAGATATAAATCCCAAGTGACTCAGAGAATATAGCAATACCTCCCCGGCAACGGCGCCGGAAAAATACTGACTCCATAACAGCAGACCTTCCCTTGCAACGGCACCAGAAGAATGCTGCTAGCACTCTCCGGCAATCAAAACTAGAAGAATGTTGTTGACGGCCCACCAGCGCGTGGGATCGTAGCAGTTTTTGAGGGTACAGTATTCGACCCAAATTTGTTGATCGCCAAACAGGAGGTGAGAGGATACTCTCAAGTATTAGCAGTTGAATATGTCAGATTCAACCACACCTGAAAGATTAGTATCTGCAAGCAAAGTAGTAACAGCAAAGTAGTATGATAACAACGGTCTCAGAAACAATCTGTTGGCATGGCAGACTATTTCTAACAATTGTATCAATGGCGCCAAGTTTCCCGTTGACGGAAATTGTCTGTTCCCGTCAACGTCGAGCGAAAAAGATTGTAGCAGGTAGCAGCAGTGTAACGAGCAATAGCAGCGGCAAGGAACAGCAATAGTGACAACAGTAGCAAGTAGCAACAGTAGCAAGCGACAGTACTAGCAACAGTAGCAGCAGAGCAAGACAAGTAACAGCAGCAGAGCAAGACAAGTAACAGCAGCAGTAGGACAAACTCGTAGCCAATGGGTCGGTGATTTGTTTGGATGATATTCATCATGCAACAGTTATAACACGGAGAGATATGTGGCTAGCTCCCGTTCATCAATGTGATGTAGGCATGCATTCCGTGTGTCGTCATACGTGCTTAGGGAAAAGAACTTGCATGACATCTATTGTCCATCCCTCCCGTGGCAGCGGGGTCCAAAAGGAAACTACGGGATATTAAGGTTCTCCTTTTAATAAAGAACCGGACCAACGCATTAGCACTTGGTGAACACATGAACTCCTCAAACTATGGTCATCACCGGGAGTGGTTCCGGTTATTGTCACTCCGGGGTTGCCGGATCATAACACATAGTAGGTAACTACAACTTGCAAGATCGGATCTAAAACACACATATATTGGTGACAACATAATAATTTCAGATCTGAAATCATGGCACTCGGGCCCTAGTGACAAGCATTAAGCATGGCAAAGTAGTAGCAACCTCAATCTCAGAACATAGTGGATACTAGGGATCAATCCCCATCAAAACTAACTCGATTACATTATAGATCTCATCCTACTCATCACCGCCCAACGAGCCTACGAATAGATTACTCACGAACGATGAAGAGCTTCATGGAATTGGAGAGGGAAGAAGGTTGATGATGACGATGGCGGCGATTTCCCCTCTCCGAAGCCCAAAACGGACTCCAGATCTGCCCTCCAGATGAAGAACATGTTGTGGCGGCGCCTCCTTATCGCAAACGCGATGAAATCTTCTCTTTTTATTTTTTCTGGGACGAAAGTGAACTTATAGAGCTGAGATTGGGGGCAGTAGAGCTGTGTGGGCCCCACAAGCTTGCCCACCGCCACCAGGGGGGTGGCGGAGGCAGGGCTTGTGGCCCACTGGTCAAGCTTTCTAAATGGTGACATTTACCATCATCGTCTCTCTTCCTTTTAAAGATCTATTTGTACTTAATAGCCTTACGGCCATCAAGTAGTTCTTCCAAAGTCCACACTTTCTTTTCATACATGGATCCTATCTCGGATTTCATGGACTCCAACCATTTGTCGGAATTCGGGCTCACCATCACTTCTCCATAGCTCGTAGGTTCATTGTTGTTCAACAACATGACCTCCAAGGCAGGATTACCGTACCACTCTGGAGCAGTACGTATCCTTGTCGACCTACGAGGTTCAGTAGTAACTTGATCTGAAGCTTCATGATCATCATCATTGGCTTCCTCTCCAATTTGGTGTAGGTGCCACCTAAACAACTTCGTGCGCCCTGCTACACTCTATTTGAAGTGATGGTTCAACAACCTCATCAAGTTCCACCATCCTTCCACTCAATTCTTTCGAGAGAAACTCTTTCTCGAGAAAGGACCCGTTTTTCAGCAACAAATACTTTGCCTTCGGATCTGAGATATGAGGTATGCCCAACTGTTTTGGGTATCCTATGAAAATGCATTTATCCGCCTTGGGTTCAAGCTTATTAGGCTAAAGCCTTTTGACATAAGCATCGTAGCCCCAAACTTTAAGAAACGTCATCTTAGGTTTCTCCAAACCATAGTTCATATAGTGTTATCTCAGCAAAATTAAATGGTGACCTATTTAAAGCGAATGTGGTTGTCTCTAATGCATAACCCCAAAACGATAGTGGTAATTTGATAAGAGAGATCATAGTATGCACCATATCCAATAGGACACGGCTATGATGTTCAGACACACCATCACACTATGGTGTTCCATGTGACATGAGTTGTGAAACTATTTCCACATTGTATTAAATGTATACCAAAATCGCAACTCAGATATTCATCTCTATGATCACATCTCTCATCCTCTTGTCATGACGATCTTCAACTTCACTCTAAAATTGCTTGAACTTCTAAATAATTCAGACTCGCGATTCATCACGTAAATACACCTGTATCTACTCAAATCATGTGTGAAGTAAGAACATAACGATATCCACTGCGTGCCTCACCACTCATTGGACTGCATACATCAAATTGTATTATTTCCAATAAGTCACTTGCTCGTTCCATCTCACTGGAAAACGAGGCCTTCAGTCATCTTGCCCATGTGGCATGATTTGCATGTCTCAAGTGATTCAAGCTCAAGTGAGTCCACAAGATCCATCTGCATGGAGTTTCTTCATGCATTTTCACCAATATGCATCGTTTGCATGTCTCAGACGATTCAAAAATGAGTGAGTCCAAAGATCCATCGGCGTGGAGATTCTTCATGCGTTTTATTCCAATATGACTTTAAGCGGCAGTGCCACAAGTAAGTGGTACTATCATTACTATTTGTATCATTTGGCATCAATATTATGATCATGTATATCACTACGATCGAGATTCAGTAAATCATTCATATTAGGTGCTTAACCATTGAAGGTATTATTCAAGTAAACAGAGTAACCATTGTTCTCTCTAAATGAATTACCTATTGCAATAAACACGATCCAATCATGTTCATGCTCAATGCAAACACCAAACAACAATTAGGTTTTACACTAATCCCGAAGGTAGAGGGAGCATGCGATGGTGATCACAGCAACCTTGGCAACACTTCAAACACACATCGTCACCTCGCCTTTAGCTAGTCTCCGTCTATTCCATAGCTTTTATTTCGAGTTACTAACATTTAGCAATTGAACCGGTATCTAATACCCAGGTGCTACTAGGAGTACTAGTAAGATGCACATCAATAACACGTATATCTTATATACTTTTGTTGGCGTTGCCATCCTTCTTATCTACCAAGTATCTACGGCAGTTCCGCCTCAGTGATTATTCCCCTCATCATAGAAGCACATAGTCTCGGGTCAGGGTTCAACCTTGGGTTTCTTCATTGGAGCGACAACTGACTTGTCATTCTCGAAGTTTCCCTTCTTTCCTTTGCCCTTCTTGAAACTAGTGGTTTTACTAACCATTAACACTTGATGCTCCTTCTTGATTTCTACCTTCGCGGTGTCAAACATCGTGAATAGCTAATAGATCATCTTCTCCATCCCTGGTATGCTATAGTTCATCACGAAGCTCAGTGGCTTGGTGGCAGTGACTTTGGAGAACTATGTCAATCCCTATCTCATCTGGAAGATCAACTCCCACTCGATTCAAGTAATTGTAGCACCTAGACAATCTCAGCACACGCTCAACAATTAAGTTTTTCTCCTTTACTTTGCTCGCAAAGAATCTTGTCAGAGGTCTCATACCTCTCAACACGGGCACGAGCCTGAAATCCTAATTTCAGCTCTTGGAACATCTCATATATTCCGTGACATTCAATACGTCTTGGGAGCCTCAATTCGAAACTGTAAAGCATGACGCACTAAACTATCATGTAGTCATCAAAACGTGTATGTCAGATGTTCGCAACATCCACAGATGATGCTCGGGGTAGCACACCGAGCAGTACATTAAGGACATAGCCTTTTGTGCGGCAATGAGGACAATCCTCAGTTTACGAACCCAGTCCGCATACTTGCTACCATCATCTTTCAACTTAGTTTTCTCTAGGAACATATCAAAATACAGGGGAGCTAAAGCGCATGCTAATCATCTACTACATAATTTGCAAAGATATTTTGACTATATTCATGATAATGAGTTCAATTAATCATATTACTTAAGAACTACCACTCAAATTGACATCCCTCTGGTATTCGAGTGGTACATGATCCAAATTCACCAACCCATGTCCGATCATCATGTGATATGAGGTGGCTTCAATGGTGAACATATCCATGTTGATCATATCTACTATATGACTCATGTTCGACCTTTAGGTCTCCTGTGTTCCGAGGCCATGTATGTGCATCCTAAGCTCGTCAAGTTTAACTCGAGTGTTCCACGTGTGCAAAACTGTCTTGCACCCATTATATGTGAATGTAGAGTCTATCACACCCGATCATCACGTGGTGTCTCAAAACGAGGAACTTTAGCAATGGTGCACACTCGGGGAGAACACGTTTTTATCTTGAAATGTTAGTGAGGGACCACCTTATAATGCTACCTCGTACTAAGCAAAACAAGGTGCATAAAAAGGATTAACATCACATGCAAATCATAGGTGACATGATATGGTCATGATCTTGTGCTTTGGATCTCCATCTCCAAAGCATCGGCATGATCTCCATCGTCACCGGCACAACACCATGATCTCCATCATCGTGTTTCCATCAACGTTGTCGCGCCAATCGTGCTTCTACTACTATTGCTACCGTTTTGCGATAAAGTAAAGCATTACATAGCGCTTAATGATTGACACACGAGTAATACAATAATTAAATACAACCCTATGGCTCCTGTCGGTTGACGTAGCATCGACATGCAAGTTGATATTAACTATTACAACATGATCATTTCATACATAAAATATATATATCATCATGTCTTTGGCCATATCATATCACAGTATACCCTGGAAAAAAATAAGTTAGACGACCTCTAATTTGTTGTGGCATGTTTTAAGTGGCTGCTATGGGTATCTAGCAAGAACGCTTCTTACCTATGCAAAAACCACAACGGTGATAGTTGCTATTTAACCTTCTACAAGGACCGCCTCTATCGAATCCGATTCAACTAAAGTAGGAGACACAAACACCCACCAACCATCTTTATGCAACAAGTTGCATGTCAGTCGATGGAACCGGTCCCTCGTACGTGGACGAGTAAGGTTGGTCCGTGCCACTTCATCCAACAATACTGCTGAATCAAGAAAAGACTAAGGAGGGAAGCAATATGGATATCAATGCCCAAAAACTCCTTTGTGTTCTACTCAAGATGTCATCTACTCATAGACCTAGTTCTGATACCACTATTGGGGAACGTCGCGTGGGAAACAAAAAATTCCTTACGCTCACCAATATCAATGTATGGAGATCAACATCTACGAGAGGGGGAAGTGCATCTACATACCATTGTAGATTGCTAAGTGGAAGCATATATAACTCCGTTGATGTAGTTGAACGTCTTCACAATCCAATCATGATCCGTCCCGCAATCCCATCACAATCCGTCTCGATCTAGTGTCGAAAGGACGACACCTCTGTGTTCAGCACACGTACAACTCGATGACATTCTCCGCCTCCTTCATCCAGCAAGCGAGTGTGGATAGGTAGATGATTTTGCCGTCAGCACGATGGCATGGCGGCGGTGGTGGTGGAGCTGTTCCGACAAGGCTTCGCCAAGAAATACCGAAACCGGTCTAGAGGAAGAAGACAATCTATGGAGAAGAGGGCAACACGTGGCTTTTCATATGGTGGATGCCCTCAAAACCCCCCGCTATATATAGGAGGAAGGGGTAGGTGGGCTTGCCTTGGCCCCTCCTCCAAGGAGGAGAGGTTCGGCCGAAGTAGGGGAAGAGTCCACCTCCCACAAGGGAGGTGGACACCCTTGGGAGGACTCCTCATCCACCTCCTCTCTCAAGCCTTGGCGCATGGACCCCTTGAGGTTGGCTTCCCAAGCCCACCAGAGGCTGGTGTGACACCTCCTAGGCCGACGTGGCCCCTGGTAGTGGGTGGGACCCCTCCCGGTGGACCCTCGGGACCCTTTCGGCACTCTCGATACAATACCGAAAATCCTGAAAACTATTCTGGAACCCGAATACCACTTTCCTATATATAAATCTTAACCTCCACACCATTCCGGAGCTCCTCGTGACGTCCATGATCTCATCTGGGGCTCCAAACAACCTTCAATCACCAACATATATAACTCAATAATACCGAAATGTCACCGAACCTTAAGTGTGTAGACCATCACTACTAGAAAAAAGGCTATTAGTGGCGCACCTATTTTGCCTATTAATGGCGCACTATAGGTGCGCCACTATTATCACGCCACTACTAATGAATAGTAATGGCGCACTCCTGGTGCTCCACTGTTAATCTACATAATAGTGGCGCACCACCTGGTGCTCCATTACTAGGCCCAGAAGTGCGCCACTGTTATGGGTTACTAATGGCGCACTTTTATGTGGTGCGCCACTACTATGAATATTAGTTTTTTTTTGCTTTTCCGATATTTGCACAGGTTACAAAATACATTACAACACAGAATATAAGTAATGTAGAAGTAAGTGATACATATTATATACAATAGTTTCATAAAATATCATCACATCATTTCAAAAATAGCGATACATAGTGATGTAGAAGTAATCAACATAGTCAATGAGACATCATATAACAAAAAGTTGGTCACTATTCATAATCACAACTCCTCCTCATCATCATCGTGAACTCTAACACATTGTAGCACATCATCATATCATCTCGGAAGTAGCTAATAATCAGTATAGTCATTACCACCAATACTATTTAATACATTGTAGCACGTTAGCACATTAACACATTGTAGCACATCATCACGTTGTAGCACATAATAACACATTGTATCCTAGGACTACTCCTCTGCTTAGGTAGAATATCATAAAACAAGATAGGCCGTGACTCTCCATTATGGAGAATGGAGATCATCTTGTCTCCAATTCTTGGCCTACGCACAATGTTGCTTCCAAGTAGCTCTCTAGGATAGATCATACATTTTTTTTACAATCTTTGATTGTCATGACTTCATCGGTTTTAGAAATTCGGTATGGGCAGGAGTAAATCAAAAACCTAGGCTGACCTGGCCGTGCTGGTCGTATCATCATAACATCAACGCGACCTCTTGGTAACATCGGATGAGGCACACAATCTTCCGGGATTTTCTGTTGAAAAACATAGTATTGGCTTTGTAGCTAGCAATGTACTTTAGTTTTACAAGAATTTATGCAAAAGATGCATGGATGTCGTAATAGTAGAAAATCTTACCATGCAATCTCCATGCATGTTACCGTAGTTCACCACGTGCACTAGTGGCACATATTGACCATAATGTTGGGGAGTTTGCTGATAGGTATTGTAATTCTCAAGATCATTGATAAATCGGACAAGATGATGGTTCTCCTTATAAGTTAATTCTGCTTCATCATTGTAGTAATAGGTTATGTCTACCATTTTCCGTACATTTTTTGAAGAATGAAAATAAGGTGTCAATGGAAATAAGTTGTCAGCTATTTTGAAATAAACAATATAAATTACTTAACAAATGTGGTTGAGAAACTCACATAATGGTAGAACTGGAGGCGTTTGCACACGACCCAGATGTCGATATTACCTTCAATTTCATCTTCCGGACGAATATCAAAGGTGATAAGCATATTAGGCTCAAATGCATAAGCCTTGCATAGTGCTACCCAAGTTTTGCATTCAAAAAAGGAGTAGGTGTCCGCATTGTACAATTTTACGGCAAAAGTAAAACCATGCTCGGTCCTCAAGTGAACTATCTTTACCTCCATATTTATTTCAGTACTAAAACCAATCTTATCCAACACATAATGTCTTGCATGGCAAGGGATACGCTAGTAGAATAGTAAAAAATAAAAATTATAAGTTGAAGCAAAAGAAGTCATGCTTAATTACGAAAAAAGACTTGTCGTTGTGACTTACTGTATCCACTTCGAAGTCCTCATCCAGCATGATGTTGAAGCGCCTATCATCAACTAGGAAAGGCGTGTCGCAAAGGCCACGCTTGTCTTGGCAGTATTCGCACATAACGAATTCGTCGTCGGACGACATTTCCTAAAATAGAGAAAATTTGGGCATGACATTTACTAAAAAGTGGACATACGGAGCGCCTAAAATTTGCCGGAACATAAATGAATCAACATTCCGGCAAAACAAGCAAAGCTACCAAATATGAAGAGCGCTCTTTCGGTGCAAGGAAGTATCAAAAAGGTAAAGCATGAATAAACAAGAATAAAGAACATCAGCATTCTGCTTTCATCTTTGTCAAATAATAATTGGTTCAGATTTTCTTTCAGCACGGCAAAAGTCTATCTCCTTAGGCCCAATGGCCAAAAGTGCCCGGTATATATAGGGGAAGGGAGGGGCTGCGCCTCCTTGAGGGTTTCCCCCTCCTGGGGGGCGGCAGCCCTAGATGGGGCTGGTGCGGCGGCCAAGGGGGGAGGAAGGGTGTGGTGCACCCCTAGTGGGCCTTAGGCCCACCTGGCTTAGGGTTTGCCCCCCCCCTTTTCTCTCCCCTGCGCATTGGGCTGAGTGGGGAGGCGCACCAGCCCACCTAGGGGCTGGTTCCCTCCCCTACTTGGCCCATCTTACCTCCCAGGGTCGTTGCCCCCCTTCGGTGGACCCCAGGGGCCACCTCCGGTGGTCCCGGTGGTCCCGGTACGTTACCGGTGATGCCCGAAGAACTTCCGGTGTCCGAAACCATCCGTCCTATATATCAATCTTTACCACCGGACCATTCCGGAGCTCATCGTGACGTCCGTGATCTCATATGGGACTCCCAACAACTTCCGGTAACCTCGTATAACAATTCCCTATAACCCTAGCGTCACCGAACCTTAAGTGTGTAGACCCTACGGGTTCGGGAGACAGGCAGACATGACCGAGACACCTCTCCGGACAATAACCATCAGCGGGGTCTGGATACCCATGGTGGCTCCCACTTGCTCCATGATGATGTCATCGGATGAACCACGATGTCAAGGATTCAATCAATCCCGTATACGATTCCCTTTGTCTGTCGGTATAGAACTTGTCCGAGATTCGATCGTTGGTATACCTATACCTTGTTCAATCTCGTTACCGGTAAGTCTCTTTACTCGTTCCGTAGCACGTCATCGTGTGACTAACTCCTTAGTCACATTGAGCTCATGATGATGTTCTACCGAGTGGGCCTAGAGATACCTCTCCGTCACACAGAGTGACAAATCCCGATCTCGATTTGTACCAACCCAACAGACACTTTCGGAGATACCCGTAGTGCACCTTTATAGTCACCCAGTTATGTTGTGACATTTGATACACCCAAAGCACTCCTACGGTATCCGGGAGTTGGACAATCTCACGGTCGAAGGAAAAGACACTTGACATTAGAAAAGCTTTAGCATACGAACAATACGATCTAGTGCTATGCTTAGGATTGGGTCTTGTCCATCACATCATTCTCCAATGATGTGATCCCGTCATCAATGACATCTAATGCCCATGATCAGGAAACCATGATCATCTATTGACTAACGAGCTAGCTAACTAGAGGCTTGCTAGGGACACATTGTGATCTATTTATTCACACATGTATTACTGTTTCCTGTTAATACAATTATAGCATGAACAATAGGCGATTATCATGAACAAGGAAATATGATAATAACCATTTTATTATTGCCTCTAGGGCATATTTCCAACAGTCTCCCACTTGCACTAGAGTCAATAATCTAGTTACATTGTGATGTATTGAACACCCATAACAGTATGGTGTTGATCATGTTTTGCTCGTGGAAGAGGTTTAGTCAACGGGTCTGCAATATTCAGATCCGTGTGTACTTTACAAATATCTATTACTCCACTCTGGACATGGTCCTGGATGGAGTTGTAGCGGCGTTTGATGTGCTTCGTCTTCTGGTGAAACCTGGGCTCCTTGGCTATGGCAATGGCCCCAGTGTTATCACAGAAGAGTGTCATTGGACCCGACGCGCTTGGAACCAATCCAAGGTCGGTGATGAGCTCCTTCATCCAAATTCCTTCATGAGCCGCTTCTGAAGCAGATATGTACTCCGCTTCACATGTAGATGCTGCCACGACTTCTTGCTTGCTGCTACACCAGCTCACTGCCCCACCATTCAACACATATACGTATCCGGTCTGTGACTTAGAGTCATCTGGATCTGTGTCGAAGCTAGCATCGACGTAACCCTTTACGACGAGCTCTTCGTCACCTCCATAAACGAGAAACATTTCCTTAGTCCTTTTCAGGTACTTAAGAATATTCTTGACCGTTGTCCAGTGTTCCATACCGGGATCACTTTGGTACCTCCCTACCAAGCTTATGGCAAGGTTTATATCAGGTCTGGTACACAGCATGGCATACATTAGAGAGCCCACGGCTGATGCGTAGGGGACATAACTCATCTTCTCTCTATCTGCTGCCGTGGTCGGCGACTGAGTCTTACTCAATCTCATACCTTGCAAAATTGGCAAGAACCCTTTCTTTGAGTTTTCCATATTGAACTTCTTCAATATCTTGTCAAGGTATGTACTTTGCAAAAGACCTATGAGGCGTCTTGATCTATCTCTATAGATCTTGATGCCTAATATGTATGCAACTTCTCCAAGGTCCTTCATTGAAAAACTTTTGTTCAAATAGGCCTTTATGCTCTCCAACATCTCTATATTATTCCCCATCAATAATATGCCATCCACATACAGTATGAGGAAAGCTACAGAGCTCCCACTCACTTTCTTGTACAGACATGCTTCTCCGTAAACCTGTATGAACCCAAACGCTTTAATCACCTCATTAAAGCGAATGTTCCAACTCCGAGATGGAGCGTTGGAGCTTGCACACTTTGTTAGCACCCTTAGGGTCGACAAAACCTTCTGGTTGCATCATATACAACTCTTCCTTAAGGTTCCCGTTAAGGAACGTTGTTTTGACGTCTATTTGCCAAATTTCATAATCATAAAAGGCGGCAATTGCTAACATGATTCAGACTGATTTCAGCTTCGCTACGGGAGAGAAAGTCTCTTCGTAGTCAACTCCTTGAATTTGTCGAAAACCCTTTGCGACAAGCCGAGCTTTGTAAACGGTTACATTACCGTTTGCATCAGTCTTCTTCTTCAAGATCCATTTATTTTCTATGGCTCGCCGGTCATCGGGCAAGTCCACCAAAGTCCATACTTTGTTCTCATACATGGATCCTATCTCGGATTTCATAGCCTCAAGCCGTTTGTTGGAATCCGGGCCTGCCACCGCTTCTTCATAGTTCGAAGGTTCACCGTTGTCTAACAACATGATTTCCATCACAGGGTTGCCGTACCACTCTGGTGCGGAGCGTGCCCTTGTGGACCTTCACGGTTCAGTAGTAACTTGATCCGAAGCTTCATGATCATCATCATTAACTTCCTCTTTAGTTGGTGTAGGCGCCACAGTAACAACCTCCCGCGCTGCGCTACTATCCTGTTCGAGAGGGGGTGTAATTACCTCATCAAGTTCTACCTTCCTCCCACTTACTTCTTTCGAGAGAAACTCTTTCTCTAGAAAGGATCCGTTCTTGGCAACAAAGGTTTTACCTTCGGATCTAAGATAGAAGGTATACCCAATAGTTTCCTTAGGGTATCCTATGAATATGCATTTCTCCACTTTGAGTTCGAGCTTTTCTGGTTGAAGTTTCTTCACATAAGCATCACAGCCCCAAACTTTAAGAAACGACAACTTAGGTTTCTTGCCAAACCATAGTTCATACGGTGTCGTCTCAACGGATTTAGACGGTGCCCTATTTAAAGTGAATGCTGCAGTTTCTAATGCGTATGCCCAAAATGATAGCGACAAGTCGGCAAGTGACATCATAGATCGTACCATATCTAATAAAGTGCGATTACGACGTTCAGACACTCCGTTGCGTTGCAGTGTGCCATGCGGCGTCAGTTGTGAAACGATTCCACACTTCCTTAGGTGTGTGCCAAACTCGTGACTCAAATATTCTCCTCCACGATCAGATCGTAGACACTTAATTTTTCTGTCACGTTGATTCTCGACCTCACTCTGAAATTCGTTGAACTTTTCAAATGTCTCAGATTTGTGCTTCATCAAGTAGATATACCCATACCTACTCAAATCATCGGTGAGAGTGAGAACATAACGATAACCACCGCGAGCTTCAACGTTCATTGGACCACACACATCAGTATGTATTATTTCCAATAAGTCGGTTGCTCTCTCCATTATTCCTGAGAATGGAGTCTTAGTCATCTTGCCCATGAGGCACGGTTCGCATGTGTCAAATGATTCAAAGTCAAGAGACTCTAATAGTCCATCAGTATGGAGCTTCTTCATGCGCTTAACACCGATATGACCAAGGCGGCAGTGCCAAAGTATATGGGACTATCATTATCAACTTTACATCTTTTGGTACTCACACTATGAATATGTGTAACATCACGATCGAGATTCATCAAGAATAAACCATTCACCAGCGGAGCATGACCATAAAACATCTTTACCTAATAATAAAGAGGCTATCGCTTCCGTCGGAAAACCACCGAGGTGATTTTATAAAAAAGCCCTTACTGTTTATGACATTAAACTCGTAGTATATATTAAATATTTTTTTAAATACTCATATCTTTTAAACCGTAACTCCAGATTTAACATATTATACATGGAATTTGATTAGAAAAATATGTAGAATTTAAATATGATATTATTTTATCTGTTAAACGTTTAATAAAAATACTATCTAGGGTGCAATCTTAATAAATAAGTCATTATTCGTCTTTCTTTCATACCGGTACTCATCCGGGTTGGGAATGAACACGTCAACAAAATCAGGATTAGAGATGAAACTGAAGGTCACTTGACTGATTCTTTGTATGTATTAAATTTACATGCAAGCCGTGTTAAAATAGAAGACCTGTGAAATTTTGAACTGCATTTTTGTAGGATAAGACCATCTTTATTTGTATCATAACTATAAATTCTCAAATTATAGACATTCTTTATAAATTAAGAGTGTGTGCCTTGTGGTATTTCTTTCTCCCGTTGCAACGCATGGGTATAATAAAGCGGCTATTGCTTCCGTCGGAAAACCCACCACGACATTTTTATAATAAAGCCCCTGTAATTTTTGTTATTCAACCGGCGCTCCATCATTTACTGCAACGCAAAAAGAAAAAACGATTCGATGCAAAAATTATACCCGTACGCATCGCCTCCTCCCGTCGACCCTCGTCCACCCTGGCCTATGCCCAGGCCGCCGCCACACCACTCGCCGTCGTGGCCGACCTCAACCGCCACCGCTGCCGATCTCAACCCACCTGCCTCCGCGTTTGTACCTCTCCCCGCTCACTGCCCCCGTTGCGGCGCTCGAGCGCATCGCGTCGACCCTGGTCCACCCTGGCCTGTGCCCAGACCGCTGCCACACCACTCGCCGCCGCGGCCGACCTCAACCACCACTGCTATCGATCTCAACCGACCCGCCTCCGCGGTCGTACCTCTGCCCGCTTGCTGCCCCCATTTCGACGCTCGAGCGCAGCTTCTGGATCAAATCAACGCGACAGCTACAGCGACTTGGGATGATGCGTCTGCTCAATGCAGAATGGCGTCGGCGCGCGGATAAGGCGCGGCGGAGCAAAGTACTTGCAGGTGGAGGCGGGCCTCCATGGCTCACACGGGGAACTCCGAGGTTATGGCGCGGCAACGACGACTCCTTATGGCCACATAGAGGCGCCTAACCCCTTGCTCCCCTCATCGTATCCCCTCCTCCGGTAGGAACTCATCATCTGGTGAGATGCCCTCCCCATACCTCCAACCGTGTGCCAAGCATCGGCAAGAAATTTTGTTTTGTGGGAATTTGTTTTGCTGATGAATGAATGTATTGAATGTAAGATTGCATTGTTGTAGAGAGAGAGAATGGAACACCACCTTCAGTTTGTCATCTGATCCCACATTCTCTACCCCATGAGTGAAATAAGATAACAGTCCATTAATCAATTCAGGTAGCCTCTTTGTTTTGCTTTGCTTGTCCCGCTCAATTTCTCATCATGGTGGAATTAACAATGGACGGGTTGATTTCTCAACAAAATAGGATAGGACTGACTACATTAGTTAGTTAGCTTATTATTTTAATAAATCAACATTATTATAAAAAGATTAAAAGCGTGTGGTATTTTTTTCTCCCGTTGCAACGCACGGGCCCTTTTGCTAGTATCACTCATATAAATAGAACAACCATTATTCTCTGACTTAAATGAGTAGCCGTCTCGCATTAAGCAAGACCCTGATACAATATTCATGCTCAAAGCTGGTACTAAATAACAATTATTAAGGTTTAAAACTAATCCCGATGGTAGATGTAGAGGTAGCGTGCAGACGGAGATCACATCGACTTTGGAACCATTCCCCACGCGCATCGTCACCTCGTCCTTGGCGAGTCTCCGCTTATTCCGCAGTTCCTGCTTTGAGTTGCAAATGTGAGCAACAGCACCGGTATCAAATACCCAGGAGCTACTACGAGCGCTGGTAAGGTACACATCAACAACATGTATATCACATATACCTTTAATGTTGCCGGCCTTCTTGTCCGCTAAGTATTTGGGGCAGTTCCGCTTCCAGTGACCTTTTCCCTTGCAATAGAAGCACTCAGTCTCAGGCTTGGGTCCATTCTTTTTCTTCTTCCCGGAATCTGGCTTACCGGGTGCGGCAACAACTTTGCCGTCTTTCTTGAAGTTCTTATTACCCTTGCCTTTCTTGAAACTAGTTGTCTTGTTGACCATCAACACTTGATGCTCTTTCTTGATTTCTACTTATGCAGACTTGAGCATCGAGTACAACTCGGGAATGGTCTTTTCCATCCCTTGCATGTTGTAGTTAAGCACAAAGCCTTTGTATCTTGGTGGGAGAGACTGGAGGATTCTGTCGATTATAGCATCATCCGGAAGTTCGACTCCAAGTGAAGTCAGACGACCGTGTAACCGAGACATTTTGAGTATGTGCTCACTGACAAAACTGTTCTCCTCCATCTTACAGCTAAAGAACTTGTCGGAGACTTCATATCTCTCGACACGGGCATGAGCTTGAAAAACTAGCTTCAGCTCCTGGAACATCGCATATGCTCCGTGTTGCTCAAAACGCCTTTAGAGCCCCGTTTCTAAACTGTATAACATTCCACACCTAACCAGAGAGTAGTCATCACTCCGCGTTTGCCAGACGTTCAGAATGTCCTGGGCTGTTGCGGGAGCGGGAGGGTCACCTAGCGGCGCATCAAGGACATAAGCCTTTTTAGCTGCTTCAAGGATGAGCTTCAAGTTGCGAACCCAGTCCGCATAGTTGCTACCATCATCTTTCAGCTTGTTTTTCTCTAGGAATGCGTTGAAATTGAGGTTGACGTTGGCCATCTACAATATTTATAAAGACAACTTTTAGACTAAGTTCTTGACAATTAAGTTCATTTAATCAAATTAAGTATGAACTCCCACTTAAATCGACATCCCTCTAGTCATCTAAGTGATACATGATCCATGTTGACTAACCCGTGTCCGATCATCACGTGAGACGGACTAGTCACCATGGTGAGCAACTTCATGCTGATCGTATTCAACCATACGACTCATGTTCGACCTTTCGGTCTCTTGTATTCAAGGTCATGTCTGTACATGCTATGCTCATTGAGTCAACCTAGGTGTTTCGCGTGTGTAAATCTGGCTTACACCCGTTGTATGCGAACGTTAGAATCTATCACACCCGATCATCACGTGGTGCTTCGAGACAACGAACCTTCGCAACGGTGCACACTTAGGGGAATACGTTCTCGAAATTTTAAGAGGGATCATCTTATTATGCTACCGTCGTTCTAAGCAATAAGATGAAAAACATGATAAACATCACAATGCAATCATATAGTGACATGATATGGCCATTATCATTTTCGCCCTTTGGATCTCCATCTTCAGGCATCGCATGATCATCATCGTCACCGGCGTGACACCATGATCTCCATCATCATGATCTCCATCATCGTGTCTCCATGAAGTCATCACGCCAACTACTACTATCACTACTACTATAGCTAACTGTTAGCAATGAAGTAAAAGTAGTAAGCACATGGCGTTGCATCTCATACAATAAATTAAGACAACTCCTATGGCTCCTGCCGGTTGTCATACTCATCGACATGCAAGTCGTGAAACCTATTACAATAACATGATCATCTCATACATCATACATGCAACATCACAATTTTGGCCATATCACATCACATGTCAAACCCTGCAAAAACAAGTTAGACGTCCTCTAATTGTTGTTGCAAGTTTTACGTGGCTGATTTGGGTTTCTAGCAAGAACGCCTTCTTACCTACGTGACAGCCACAACGATGATATGCCAAAGCTATTTACCCTTCATAAGGACCATTTTCATCAAATCCAAACCGACTAGAGTAGGAGAGACAGACACCCGCTAGCCACCTTTATGCACGTGTGCATGTCTGTTGGTGGAACCAGTCTCACGTAAGCGTACGTGTAAAGTCGGTCCGGGCCGCTTCATCCCACAATACCGCCGGAAAAGAATATTACTAGTAGCGGCAAGCAAATTGACAAATCATCGCCCACAACTTTTGTGTTCTACTCGTGCATAGAATCTACGCATAGAAAACCTGGCTCGGATGCCACTGTTGGGTAACGTAGCATAAATTCAAAATTTTCCTACGCATATTCAGATCTTCCTATGGAGAGACCAGCAATGAGAGAGGGGTAAGAGCATCTTCATACCTTTGAAGATCGCTAAGCGGAAGCGTTGCTAGAACGCGGTTGATGGAGTCGTACTCGCAGTGATTCTGATCTAGTGCCGAACTACGGCACCTCCGCGTTCAACACACGTGCAGCCCGGTGACGTCTCCCGCACCTTGATCCAACAAGGAGGAGGGAGAGGTTGGCGAAGAACTCCAGCAGCACGACGGCGTGGTGTCGATGGAGAGACGAGGTCGCCCGGCAGGGCTTCGCCAAGCACCGGCAGAGAGGAGGAGGAAGAAGGGCAGGGCTGCGCCGAGAGAGAGGGAAAAGTCTATCTCCCAATGGCCAAAAGTGTCCGGTATATATAGGGGAAGGGAGGGGCTGCACCTCCTTGAGGGTTTCCCCCTCCTGGGGGGGGGCGGCAGCCCTAGATGGAGCTGGTGCGGCGGCCAAACGGGGGAGGAGGGGTGTGGCGCACCCCTGGTGGGCCTTAAGCCCACCTGGCTTAGGGTTTGCCCCCCTTTTCTCTCCCCTGCGCATTGGGCTGAGTGGGGAGGCACACCAGCCCACCTAGGGGCTGGTTCCCTCCCCTACTTGGCCTATCTTACCTCCCGGGGTCGTTGCCCCCCTTCGGTGGACCCCCGGGGCCACCGCCGGTGGTCCCGGTGGTCCCCGTACGTTACCGGTGATGGCCGAAACACTTCCGGTGTCCGAAACCATCCGTCCTATATATCAATCTTTACCTCCGGACCATTCCAGAGCTCCTCGTGACGTCCGTGATCTCATCCGGGACTCCGAAAAACTTTCGGTAACCTCATATAACAATTCCCTATAACCCTAGCGTCACTGAACCTTAAGTGTGTAGACCCTAAGGGTTCGGGAGATAGGCAGACATGACCGAGACACCTCTCCGGACAATAACCATCAACGGGGTCTAGATACCCATGGTGGCTCCCACTTGCTCCACGATTATCTCATCGTATGAACCACGATGTCATGGATTCAATCAATCCCGTATATGATTCCCTTTGTCTGTCGGTATAGAACTTGCCTGGGATTCGTTCGTCGGTATACCTATACCTTGTTCAATCTCGTTACCGGTAAGTCTCTTTACTCGTTCCGTAGCACGTCATCGTGTGACTAACTCCTTAGTCACATTGAGCTCATGATGATGTTCTACCGAGTGGGCCTAGAGATACCTCTCCGTCACACGAAGTGACAAATCCCGATCTCGATTCGTACCAACCCAACAGACACTTCCGGAGATACCCGTAGTGCACCTTTATAGTCACCCAGTTACGTTGTGACGTTTGATACACCCAAAGCACTCCTACGGTATCCGGGAGTTGCACAATTTCACGATCGAAGGAAAAGACACTTGACATTAGAAAAGCTTTAGCATACGAACAATACGATCTAGTGCTATGCTTAGGATTGGGTCTTGTCCATCACATCATTCTCCAATGATGTGATCCCGTCATCAATGACATCTAGTGCCCATGATGAGGAAACCATGATCATCTATTGACTAATGAGCTAGCTAACTAGAGGCTTGCTAGGGACACATTATGATCTATTTATTCACACATGTATTACTGTTTCCTATTAATACAATTATAGCACGAACAATAGACGATTATCATGAACAAGGAAATATGATAATAACCATTTTATTATTGCCGCTAGGGCATATTTCCAACACAAGCACCCTAGGCAGATTTAGGAATTACTTAAAGGTTCTAACACAAATATTTATGCACAGTATGTTACTGAGTTTTTTTTCCTTTCAAAAAGGTTGGACCAAGATGGATGTTGGTCTTAGATTAAAAATTAGTAAACCAAACTAACTCATCATTTTTTTAACCACCGTGACAACAGAGAATTTATATTGATAAACTAACAACATTTCAACCTTTTTTCTTTTTATAAACCAAACCAAGTTTCCACTGGCAAAACCTTCAGTTGTGGTGATCATGAGCTGGAAGCTGATTTCCACGTAAAAAGCCACAAAGATTTTCTGTTTGTAATTATATTTATCCAGTTACCATGAGGCAGTTAGCTGGGGTTCATCCATAAAAAAACATCAATATGACAAAGCAAGGCAACATCAGGATTTCATTAACGAAACAACCAACTCCCTAAGCTAATTCATGTGCAACAAAATCTCTTTTTTCTTCTTCTCTGTTTCAAAAAGATTACTTTCTCTTATGTTGCTTTGATCAATGGCGCAGAAGGAGGCGTGAAGGGAGGGAGGGGCGAACCTCGCGGCCGGAGGAGGAGAGCGCGGCGGAGGCGGAGGGGGAGGCGGCGACCTTGTCGTCACCCATCATTGGGGGTTCCTGGCGGCGGTGGGGAGAGGCAGGGAGCGGGGAGGGTGCGGTGCGAGGCGGACGGTGGCGCAACGGCGAGGGGGAGCAGGGGGGTTCGGTCTGTGGTGGCTGGAGGGAGGCGACCGGAGGGCCAGCCGGCGGCGGCAGGTGCGGTAGGAGAGGCGGCCAGAGGGCTCGCGCGAGGGAGTTTCGCTGGATGGGATCGGGAGGAGCCACGAGGGGAGGGGAGACGAGACGAGACGCTCTTTTTTCACTTCTGGTTATCAATGGCGCACCACCTAGGAATACGCCATTGGTAACCAGGGTTACTAATGGCGCACGTGGTAAGAATGCGCCATTAGTAGTTTTGAAAAAAACTGAAAAACAATTGTTAGTACTGGCGCACTGTGGATGTGGTGTGCCATTACTAGTTAAAACTAGTAATGGTGCACTTCCCTGGTGCGCCACTGATATGTCTAGGAAAGGGTGTGGGGCTAGGACAAAGATAGTAATGGCGCACCACACACAAGGTGCGCCATTAGTAATATGGACAATAATGGCGCACATGTATCTCGTGCGCCACTGCTATATAGCAGTGGCGCACCATTAAAGTCCATATTACCTATAGCCCTTTTTCTAGTAGTGCCTGTGGGTTCGAGAACTATGTAGACATGACCGAGACACTCTCCGGTCAATAACCAATAGCGGGGTCTGGATGCCCATATTGGTTCTTACATATTCTACAAAGATCTTTATCAGTTGAACCACGATGTCAAGGATTCAATCAATGCCGTATATTGTTCCCTTTGTCCATCGGTATGTTACTTGCCCGAGATTCGACCGTCGGTATCTCCATACCTAGTTCAATCACGTTACCAACAAGTCTCTTTACTTGTTCCGTATTACGACATCCCGTTACTAACTCCTTAGTCACATTTCTTGCAAGTTCACTGTGATGTTGTATTATCGAGTGGGCCCCAGAGATACCTCTCTGCCATAGAGAGTGACAAATCCGAGTATCGATTCATGCCAACCCAACAGACACCTTTGGAGATACCTGTAGAGCACCTTTATAGTGACCCTGTTACTTTGTGATGTTTGATACACACAAGGCATTCCTCTGGTGCCCGGGAGTTGCATGATCTCATGGTCATAGAAACACATACATGACATGAAGAAAATAGTAGCAATAAACTGACACGATCACATGCTATGTTCATAGTTTGGGTCTTGTCCATCACATCATTCTCCTAATGATGTGACCCCGTTATCAAATGACAACTCATGTCCATGGTCAGGAAACCTTGGCCATCTTTGATCAACGATCTGGTCCTTAGAGGCTCACTAGGGACAATGTGTTGTCTATGTATCCACATATGTATCTGAGTTTCCAATCAATACAATTATAGCATCGATAATAAATGATTATCATGAACAAGGAAATATAATAATAACTAATTTATTATTTCCTCTAGGGCGTATTTCCAACATAAACTTCGTCTTACTTTCACTACATATTCTTCCATTTGTGATAAAAAAAATCCATCCATTCTAGAGCCCCATCTATCAATTCTCATCAATACACTTTCATATTACCACCACACTTATAATAATATTCACTCTGGTCATCATAGTTGGCTTCCGTTCAATCTGCTTCATTCCAAGTTTGTACAATGACATTTGAGTCTTTCCAGAACTGGAAGACATGTGATTCTATGCTCCATACATGTGTGTATGAAACGTGGAACTAATTCCAAGAGGATACCTCACTATGCCTAGTAGATATGGAAACTTGGCTTGTTAGGAGATGTGACCTAGCAAATGAAAACATATATGGTGACTCAGCTATAGTCATGGACAACACGCAACATACAATGGAGGATGTGCTGTTTTTTGTTGCTAGGACAATGTGTGCTAGATTTGGTGTTAAAAAGTTCATCTTACTTTCACTTCAGATACTTTAGCTTGCCTTAAAAAGTATCCATCTATTCTAGCGCCCCAACTATTAATTCTCCTCAATACATATTCATATTACCTCCACACTTAACATAAAATTCACTCCGGTCGTCATAGTTGGCTTCCATTCGGTCCGCTTCATCCCAAGTCGGTTAAAGGACAATTGAGTTTTTCAACAACTAGAAGGCATGTGGTTCTACGTTCCATACATGTGTGTATGAACTATGGCACTATTTTCTAAAAGGATAGCTCACTATGTCCAGTAGATATAGAAACTTGGCGTGTTAGGAGATCCGACCTTGCAAACAACAAAACATATGGCGACACGGCTATAGCCATGGACATCACGCAACATACAATGGAGGATGTGCTATGTTTTGTCTCTAGGACAATGCATGCTAGATTTGGTGTTAAAAAGTTCATCTTACTTTCACTTCAGATACTTCAGTTTGTGTTGAAAAGAATTCATGTATTGTATAGCCCCATGTATTAATTCTCGCCAATACAGTTTCATATTACTGCCACACTTAACATAAAACTCACTTCGATGGTCATAGTTGGCTTCCATTCAGTCTGCTTCATGCCAAGTTGGTTCAAGGACAATTGAGTGTTTCAACAATTGGAATACACGTGGTTCTATGCTCCATACACGTGTGAATGAACCATGGCTCTATTTTCCAAAAGGATAGCTCACTATGTTCAGTTGATATCAAAACTTGGTGTGTTAGGAGATCCGACCTTGCAAACAACAAAATATATGGCGACATAGCTATAGCCATATACATCACGCAACATATAATCGATGACGTGCTATTTTTTGTCGCTAGGATAATGCGTGCTAGATTAGGTGTTAGAAACTTCATCTTAGTTCACTCATATTCTTCCATTCGTGATAAAAAAGCATACATATATTCTTGATCCCCATCTATGAATTATCATCAATACACTTTCATATTACCACCACACTTATAATAAGATTCACTCTGGTCATCATACTTGGCCTCCATACATTCCGCTTCATACCAAGTTTGTACAACGACATTTGATTCTACGCTCCGTACATGTGAGTATGAAACATGTCATTATTTCGAAAATGATAACTCACTATGTCGAGTAGATATAGAAACTTGGCATGTTAGGAGATCTCACCTTGCAAACGAAAAAATATATGGTGAGACAGTTATAGCCATGGACATCACGTAACATACAATGGAGGACATGCTATTTTTTTGCTAGGACAATGCGTGCTAGATTTGGTGTTAAAAAGTTCATCTTACTTTCACTTCAGATACTTTCGTTTGTGTTAAAAAGCATCCATATATTTTAGAGCTCCATCTATTAATTCTCATCAATACACTTTCAAATTACTGTCACACTTAACATAAAGTTCACTCCAATCGTCATAGTTGGCTTCCATTCGGTCCGAGTCGGTTCAAGGATAATTGAGTTTTTCAAGAACTAGAAGACATGTGCTTCTACGCTCCATACACGTGCGTATGAACCATGACATTATTTTCTAAAAGGATAGTTCATTATGTCCAGTAGATATTGAAACTTGGCATGCTAGGAGATTTGACCTTGCAAACAACAAAATACATGGTGACACTGCTATAGCCATGGACATCACGCAACATACAATCGAGGACGTGCTATCTTTTGTCGCTAGGACAATGTGTGCTAGATTATGTGTTAAAAACTTCATCTTACTTTCACTTCATATTCTTCCGTTTGCGATAAAAATAAGCACCCATCTATTCTAGAGCCCCACCTATTAATTCCCATGAATACACTTTGATATTATCACCACAATTATAATAAGAGTCACTCTGGTGGTCAAAGTTGGCTTCCATTCGGTCCGCTTCATACTAAGTCCTTTTGATGACTATTGAGTTTTTCCACTACTTGAAGACATGTGGTTCTACGCTCCATACATGTGTGTATGAAATATGACACTTTTTCCAAAAGGATAGCTAACTATGTCTAGTAGATATAGAAACTTGATGTGTTAAGATATTTGAACTTGCAAACGACAACACATATGGCGACACAACTGTAGCCATGGACGTCACGCAAATACAATCGAGGATGTTCTAATTTTTGTCTCTAGAACAATGCATGCTAGATTTGGTGTTACAAACTTAAACTTACATACTCTCCAGATTCTTCAGTTTGTGTTAAAAAAGCATCCATTTGTTCTAGAGCCCCATCTTTTTAATTTTCATCAATAGACTTTCATGTTACCGCCACACTTATCATAAGATTCACTCTGGTCATCACGGTTGGCTTCCATTCAGTCTGCTTCATGCCAAGTTGGTTCAACGACAATTGAGTATTTCCACAACCTGAAGACGTGTGGTTCTACGCTTCATACACGTGTGTATGATATATGGCATTATTTTTGAAAATGATAGCTCACTGTGTACAGTAGATATACAAACTTGGCATGATGGGAGATCTAACCCTGCAAACGACAAAAGATATGTCCATACAGTTATAGGTATGTGAAAGGATGTGGATGTCGACTAGTGGGGGTGAATAGGATCTTTAAAATAATTACGGTTTAGGCTTGAACAAATGCGGAATAAAACTAATGTTTAATTATTCAAGCACGAAACCTAAAACAACTAGGCTCACCTATGTGCAACAACAACTTATGCTAAGCAAGATAAACAACTAAGTGATAGCAAGATATATAATAAGAAAAAATATGTCTATCACAAAGTAAAGTGCATAAGTAAAGGGATCTTGTAAGAGATAACCGATGTATGTGGAGATGATGATGAATCCCAAACTTCACACTCTTGCGGATGCTAATCTCTGTTTGGAGCGGTGTGGGGGCACAATGCTCCCCAAGGAACCACTAAGGCCACCGTAATATCCCCACGCCCTTGCACAATGCAAGTTTCCGTGATTCCACCAGGGGATTCTTGAGGGTGGTCACCGAACCCGTACAAACAAGGTTGGGCAATCTCCACAATTTAATTAGAGGCTCCCAACAACACCACAAAGCTTCACAACAATGGATTGTGGCTTTGAAATGACCTCAAATGCTCGGGCAATCTCCACAGCCTAATTGGAGACCCCAACGCTTTCCCGAAGCTTTACACCACAATGATTGAGCTCTGAAGAACCACCAAGCTTCTAGGACGCAAAAGCGCCCAAGAAGAACAAGCTCTAGGGTACCAAACACGCAAGAGTAATAAGCTTCTCAAACTTCACTTCCACGTATCACCGCGGAGAACTCAAACCGATGTAACTAATATTATCAAGGACACACGAGGTGGTCAAGTCCCTCACACGCAAATACCTCCACAACAACAAAAGCTATGGAGGAATATGAGAGGAAGAACAAGGAGCTCAGAAAGAACTCCAAGATCTATATCCAAGGGGTTCCCCTCACACAGAGGAGAAAGTGATTGGATGAAATATGGATATAGATCTCCTATATTTTCCCTCAAGAACTAGAAAGAATCATTGGATGGGCTGAGAGTTAGCAAGCTCAAAGAAGGTCAACAATGAGGGAAGAACACGAGCTCAGGAGTTAGGGAGCAATGGAGAAGAAGACCCCCTTTTATAGGTCTCCCCAAATCCAACCATTATGTGCACATATTGTGCACAAGCGGTACTACCGCTTAGTGTGGTAGTTCCATGAAAAAGTATGCAAATGGAAGAAACCTCGAGGCGGTAGTGTCGCCGAAGCGGTACTACCGGCCGACCCAGCGGTACTACCGCTGGGGATGCAGTACCAATACGAGAACCACAAAATAAGTGGTAGTAGCAACGGTACTAGAGAGCGGTAGTACCGCGCGGGCGGTACTACTCCCCACCATCGTGCTACTACCGTGAGTGAAGAGAAAACCAACATAACAAATAAGTGGTAGTAGCAGCGGTAGTGCATAGCAGAAGTACCGCCTAAGCGATACTACCGTGGTACCGAGCGGTACTATCACGTGAGCATTGAAAACTGTCTCAGAAAAGAAACTGCCATAACTTTCGCGTACGAGCTCCGAATTGAGAAAATTCAAGCTTGTCTGTTATCTTAGGAAGAGGTAGTTATGAAAATGCCAATGATATAGAGATGAGAAACCTCTATGATTGAAGAATCGGCAAAAACTCGAACATCGAAAACATCATAGAAGATGGATATGGACTTCGTTTTTGATGAAATTGAGCTTGTCGTGAAGATGACCATAAACTCAAGAACCCACAAAGAGAAAATCCATCCAAGAACCAATAAAGATGATGATGCCAAGAATGCAATGAGTTGAGATCTCAATGAATGATACGATCTGGCTACTCACTTGAGAACCCCCCTTGATAGTACGACAATCAATCCTATAACCGGATCTCCCAACTAACACTATGAGACCGATAAAATAGAAAACCTATCAAGGGCAAACCTTTTCCTTGTGCATAGTCCACTTGAGCTAGATGATGATGATGTTGTCCTCTTCAAGATGGACTACCTTTCTTGACTGCGCTGGCTCGATGAAGACTAGTAGATTGCTCCCCCATACACCACCATGGGTGAGCCACTATTCAACACATCTTCACAAGTTCATTGCCGCCACAACGGACGGCAAGCTTCAGGCATGATCTCTTTGTGATGCTCCACTTTAACTTGCACACCATAATCTTGATGACGAACACCAGTTGATGTCATCCTCCATGGGATGTATGAGATCTTCCTCTTGATGCAAGCCCATGGATATATACCTAACCTCACATAGAACTCTCACGTAGACCGTGGGTTAGTACACAAAGCGCAATGGACAATACTTACCATACCATGGGATCACTTGATCCCTCTAGGTACATCTTCTACGCTTTGTGTGTTGATCAACTTGATTCACTCGTTGACTTAGTCTTGATCAACCTTGTATCTTATCGTCTCTCTTCATAAAGATGATGTCTTGAAGGTAAGCGTGAATGCTCACACAATCTTCTTCTTCAAGACATGCTTGCAATAATCTCAACTCTCACATGGCCAATCTTTGGATAAAACCTTGAATACCACCTTGGTCACCATATAAGTTCCTTGAAACCAACAAATGGGCTTCAAGAAGTGCCTAAGGACAAATCCTTCGAATATAACTCAACGCAACCATTAGTCCATAGGGATTGTCATCAGTTACCAAAACCATGCATGGAGAAATATGCTCTAACAGTATGTACATCACACAACAGCAATGGACGGCGTGCTATTTTTTTCAGTACAACAACGCATGTTAGATTAGGTGCTCAAAACTACATCTTATTTTCACTTTGCATTCTTCGTCTTCTGTTAACAAATCAATCTATTCTCGAGCATCGACTATTATTCTCCACCATTACACATCCATACTACTGTCACACTTATAGATAAATTAATTATATTCTTTTTGTCATATGTAGGAAGTTCTTTGCAACTTGTGAAATTGGTTGCTCGATAACTTTTGGTTATATCAACTTGAGCTCCTTTCCGAAAAAGAAACTATGTTGGTTTACAAAAAGGGGGAATTATACCGGGCAATCAAAATTAGAATACTCATCATGGTGGTGAGATGACGACAAGGGAGAGAGCGGGTGCGAGCACATGAACTATTACGAGAGAGAAGGAGGATTGAGCGGAGGTGAAGTCAACAAGAGGGGGAAAGGGAAAGGAGGGGATTGTTTGGTGGGGAAAAGGAGGATAAAGTTGGAGGCTTCGGCTTTTTTACTAGCACACCCTTGAATTTTTTGTCTAATTTTTGTAGGGACTGATGAGATGGGGTGTTAGAGTAGAGCATATGTTTTTGCTCTCTTATTTCTTTTGTTCTCATGTTCTTCTATCGACTTCTCGAACAATAGATCTGTATATACAAAGACTTTGTTTTATATGATCAACTTTGTTCAACGTTGTTCTCATGTTCTTTCGTTGCTTTACTTCTTGAAGGGTACTACAGTTTGGTCATTGTGCTAGTTTCTTTTGGGGATATAAAATCGTTACTCCGTCGAGAAAACATATGAAGTTGACTAATATCACTTGAAAACTAGCGGATATCATGAGATTCTCTTTGGTTGCCATAGTTCTCTTCCATTCGGCCCGCTTCATGCCAAGTTGGTTCAGTGACATTTAAGGTTTTTCATAACTAGAAGACATGTAGTTCTATGCTCCATACATGTGTGCATGATACATGATGCTATTTCCAAAAGAATATATCCCACTATGTCTAGTAGATACCAAACCTTGGGCATTGGAAGATCTGACCCTGCAAATGATATAAGATATGGCGACACATATGTATCCATGGACATCACGCAACAGATAGAGAGAGTGTGATATTTTTTGTCGATGCGACAATTTGTGCTAGATTAGGTGTTCAAAAGTGCATCTTTATTAATTTTACGTTCTCCTCTTTGTGTTAAAATGCATCGATTATTCTCGAGCCATGACTATAAACGACCTTCACGACAATAGTCAGGATTCCTCCATGAATAACATACAGAAAGTCACACAAAGATCTCCGGCATATTGAAAGTCAACCCTATAAGCATCAGTCAATTAACATTACATTTATGAAGTAATGAAATAAAAATGGCCTATGTTTTTTCGGAATGTCATCTAATTCATATTCTGCCAAATCATGGGCACTCGGTATTTCCTACTTTCTAGCACAAGTCATGTCAAAATCCACGGAAATTTTTGACATGACCTTTTATAAAAACAGGACATATCGAGCGCCTGAAATTTACCGAAACAGGAATCAATATTCTGGCAAAACATAGGGCACTCGGAGGTGTTCCCTGCAAAATCATACACACATGTCCAATAATGACATATATCATTCTTTGATGACAAAGTGATAATGAAGTAAAAAAATAATTAAAGTGTCCAGCATATTTCTATATTCAAAAAAACCTATTTGATAACTGAAACATTTCCATATTCGAAAAAACCTATTTGATACCTAAAATATTTAAAGGTATATTCTATTCTATTACAAACTTTTTTGCTGGAAATGTGTATTCAGTTAATAATTTTTTATCGAAAATTTTCTATTTCTATTACTACTATTTATATACTCCCTCTGTACCTAAATAATTGTACTTGGGGAGAACTAGTCTAGTTTTCCCAACTACGATTATTTAGGTACAGAGGGAGTACTATTCTATAAATAGTATTTATATTTTCTATTCTATTCTATTACTAATTTTTACTGAAAATTTCTATACCAAAAACATAACTTAATTAGGAGAGAGGAGGTGGGAGAAGCGAGGAGTGAAGAGGAGGAGGAGGAGGGAGGATGGCAGCGGGAGGAGGGAGAGAGGATGGAAATGGGAGGAGGGTAGTGGGAGGAGGGAGATATGATGGAAATAGGAGGAGGGAGGAGAGACGAAGAGGAGGGAGGAGGGAGGAGGGTAGTCGAAGGAGGAGGAATGAGGATGGTCGTCGGAGGAGGGGAGGAGGCATGTGGGAGGAAGAAGGAGAGAGGGGGAGGCGAGAGGAGGAGCGAGAGAGATACCTAGAGACGGTGGGCGAGGGTGATGGCAGCGGCAGTCAACGACGACGATGGGAGACATAATGAGAGTGTGAGGGGGAAGTGAGAGAGACAGTCATTCACGCGTGGGGTGTGGATAAGGTGCCCTAGTAGTAGCGTGGGGTACCTACGAGCGCTACGACAAAAATGTTAGTTGCAGCGCGTGTTGCGGAGCCGTGTTGCTACTATAGTCAACCCGGGGGGTGGGGGGCACAATGGAGACCTTGTAGTAGTGGCGTGGCCTATCAAGGCCCTTGATGGTACTAACATGTACATGTAGCGTTACGTTATTCCTAAATAGCAGCAGCACCGGTCCGTTAACCCACGCTACTGCTAATTCTCTATCTATAAGGTATTTCATAGTGATGTTTGCATGCATATAGAAAAGTTGTTCATCTTCGATGCGTATAAATTTCATATTTTTGGTTATTTTATTTAAATTTACTTTTCATCCAATCAGACGTGCTCGTGTCCAGCTAGTATGTATTTTCAAACTGAAGACTTGGAGGGGAAAAAAACAAGTGCCATCAACATCACATCCCCTCCCAAAAGAAAGCCACCATCATTTTTCGGGATAGCAGATTATGCAAAACTCCAAGGGCTAAACCGAGAGAAACAGTGCTGTTTATAAAAACAAATTTTATAAAAGACCAGTTCCACGTGACGGTGAGAGTCTGACCCGGTTAGGTTGTGACGACGTTGCACTAAAGTAGGCCATGCTCGACATTATTTGGTTCCTGGGGGGCCCACACTTGGCAGCACCTGGGGAGAAGGATGTTGTCTTGTGTGACCCAGGATGTGATACGCCCATCTTTTCCTCTGATAAAACAAAACAAAGGCACCGCACCTTTAGAAAAATATGGTAACCCTCCATCATCAGGCTGTAATCAATTAGTGGTACTACCATCGAGCTAAATACCCGCAGTCAACCGGCCGGCTGCGGAGCCGTTGGTTTCCGCGAGTTTGTTGAGTTGAAACGGCACAAAAGCCCGGCCGCGAATTGTGGCACGGGATCGGATCGCACCGCAACTGCCGCTGCCGCTGCTCACGCTAACCACTCTCGATCGTCGTCCTATAACTGAAGCTTTGACTAAGCTCGCGCCTACCCTAACGGCCATATTGTCAGGGTCTACACACGCATCCTATGGCCCATTTCCACTCCATCGCCGGCTTCCGAGGGCAAGTGGCGGCAGGGCAGGCAGGCAGGGTTTGGTCCTCATCTGACGAGCATGCAGGCGTGAGCGTAAAATAATCCTATATCGTTTGTTCTTTTGTTTGTTCTTGATATGAGTAACATCCTACGATGTGATGTTGCTTCCAAGAAAAGTAGAAAACTGATCCATCATTCGGTATATCTCGTGTGAGGATGTATATGCATGGGACGCATTCCCCGAAAACCTGTTACATATCGTGGTTTGGTTGACTCACTCTTGGTCAACAGCTAAATATATATATATATATATAGCCTTTTTTTATACCGGTTCCGTATTATTGATCTAATGTGGTAGCGCCCGTGAAGACAATGAGTGTTTGAGTAGGTCAGCTAATCATGCGGGGATTTTGATTAGTAGTCAGTCAGAACGCTTATACCCAAAGCAATGTCCTTTTGCATGCATTCATCGGTGTGTTTGCCTCGATCACTCCAGATGCTGTGAGCAAATTGTATGGCTGCTAGCCTACCATAGGCAGGACCCTCCTTGAACATAAATCTGTAACTTGCAGAACCTCTTTATCAACCCTATCAAAAATTTATACCAAATGATATATTCCTTGCAGACTTTAATATACTGAGATGAGAATCAAATTGGTGTGGTCTTTATACTGTGTGTACAATGTCGTTGAACCATGTAAGGTTGTGAGGTTGTGGACCCCAATTAAATAGTGTACAGTTCCATTGCTCCTCCTATATAAACAGGGAGAAGGAATGTGTGCCTCTCTATTTCGGAGAAGCTCACGGACTTGAAGTTCCTTTGGGCTTTAACCGCCCTTATTTTCGTATACAGGCAGTAGGACTAGGACTAGGAGTAGGCATGAGAGGCATTCGAGAATGCAGCGTTTCAGATTCTCAACGTGTAACGACAGTCTTCATATCTTCGTCTAGAGACACCCGTACAAGGTCCCCAATTGCATGCGAATTTACCATCTCAGGATGAGGCACTAGCTCTATTGTCGCTTCTCCTCGAGTGGCTGGGGATGGTCCTTGGAGTTATATTTGATGAGCGCAGTTTTCCAACACACGTGCGCTAGCATCGCCCGTTAGAAAATTTATTCAACGTTGAAATAACGTTCTTAGCGTGTTGAAGAATGTTTAATTCAATAGACGATGTAGACATTCAGTTTGACTGCCCCATCTGCAATGACCATCGTGCATAATCCGACGTCTCAAATATGCAGCCCGGAAGCCAGCACGTCCAACATTTACAACGTGTGTTAATGCTTGTTATGCGCGTCATATTTTACAGCCTCTGCAGAAACATTGTTTTTTTGTCTTCCACGTACAAAAACACCAAAAAAAATTAACGCGTGAGGTTTTTTTGACGTCTGTTGAAGATGCTCTAACGACCATATTTTAGGGCATTTCCACTCCATCGCCGGCTTTCCGGGGGCAAGTGGCCGCAGGCAGGCAGGCAGGGTTGGTCCTCATAGTCATTTGATGAGCATGCAGGCTTGAGTGTAATATATATTGTTTGTTCTTTTGTTTGTATAGTTTTTCTTGGTAGTAGGTAAGCACTGGCACGCCCGAACCAACATCCTATGATGTGATGTTGCTTCCAAGAAAACTGATCAATCATTTGGGGCATCGATCCTTTTGTCACGTATTATTATGTCGTGTGAAGATATGCATACATGCGGCGGATTTCCCCCAAAACCGGTTATCGTGGTTCGGTTGACTCACTCCTGGTCAACAACCTGATATATGGCCCATTTGTGATATATAGTAGGCCAATTTTTCTGTTTTGACCTATAAGGCTAAAAAAAATTAGATTTGACCTCACTTTTAAAAGAATTCCTTATCTAACATCTTTTCATGACGTCAGCATCTCTGTCGTCTGGTTTGCATGGGAGCCGTCAAGGTCCCTGGCGTCTGATACGGGCCTACATGAACGAATGACCTGCATAACAAATCATATTTTTTTTTGATAATGTGTGCCACGTCATCCAAACGCCAGGGCCCTCGACGTTTGGTACCAAACGACAGGAACCCTGGTGTCTAGTCCAGGACCAGACGCCAGGGTCCCTGGCGTTTGGTATCATGTCACGTCATAAGCTTAGCGGGTCAGCCGGTCATGGCACCTCGTATCAGACGTCAGGGACCTTGGCGTCTCACACGCAAACCAGTCGCCAGGGATGTTGGCGTCACGAAAAGAGGTTAGATTGGGAATTTTTTTTAAAAGCAGGTCAATTCTGATTTTTTTTTTGCTAGATAGGTCAAAACAGAAAAATTAGCCTATATAGTACTCGTATTATTGATCTACCCGGTGTACACAATGAGGGTTTGAGTAAGTCAGCTAATCATGCGTGGATTTTTTAGTAGCCAGTCATAACGCTTACAGCCAAAGCAATGTCCTTCCGCATCCATGCGTTCATCGGTGTGTTTGCGCCGATCACTCCAAGTCATGGCAGATAGTCTATGAGCAAGTTGTATTGCTGCTAGGCTACAATAGCCTGGCCCCTCCTTGCACAAAAGTATGTAACGTGCCGAACCTCTTTATCAACCCCATCTAATTTTGTTTACCAAACAATATATTCAGTGCCGACTTGAATATACCTCACAATCAGATTGGTGTGATCGTAATACGGTGTGTACAATGCATTGAACCATGTAAGGCTGTGGGCCCACACTAACCAGGGGTACAGCTCCATTGCTCTTCCTATATAAACAGGGAGAAGGAATGTGTGCCTCTCTACTCCGGAGAAGCTGGCCGACTTGAAGTCCATTTGGCCACTCTTATTTTCGTATACAGGCAGTAGAGAACTAGCCAACTAGGACTAGGCATGAGAGGCATCCGAGAATGCATCGTTTCAAATTATCAACCCGTAACGACATTCTTTGTCTGTTCGTCTAGAGACACACGTACAAGGTCCTCAATGGCATGCCATTTTACCACCTCAGGATGAGGAACTAGCTATGTTGTCGCCTCTCCTTGAGTGGCCGGGGACGATGGTCCTTGGAGTTATATTTGATGAGCGCAGTTTTCCCCGTGGTCATTGTTGTTTGCCTGCACATTGTTAGGTTTTCAACCTCCCTCTTGGCCTTTGCACTGCTTTAAGGCAGCATGGTGAACCGATGGTACTCGCGCCCTGTAATGCTCACTTGTTGTGTTCTGCTGGAAGCTGAGGGGACATCAAATTAACAGCTCCCAGCACAGGCAATAGCACGAATGGCCCGGCCAATCGAAATGTATCATGACAAGAAAAAGCAAAAAAAAAAAAAATAGAAGGCCGACAGGGAGCTAGTAGCCAACACACTAGACAGTAACAGTTGGCTACACACCAGCCAATAACTTCAAAACTAAACCAGACTGGGCTATTGTGGCGAACTGAAACCAGACCTGAATCAGTTACTATAGCGAACGTAAATGTACTTTACTTAAAATAGTGTATTTTGAAAAAGTGAACCATTTAACTGTAATGCGATGGTACTCTAGCGGCATATTACTGTAGCATACGGATTATTCAATTGTTTTCAACATATCTGAAAAAACAAGACTTTGTTTTGGAAAAGGTGAACCAAATTTGAATTTTGAAAATAGTTTTGCATTACAAGAACAAAATTTAGAACTTTGTTAGTTTTTGAAAATGGGAACATTTTTTGAAACTTCCGAACAAAACTTGAAAACAAGAATATATTTAATATTAAAAATACTTCTTATAAATTAATGAATATTTCTAAAAAAGTGAATATTTTTTGAAATTCATGAACATAATTTTAGTACAAAGCATATATTTAGTATAAAATCTAAAAAAGAAAACATTTTTATATTTATGAACATTTTTTAACTATTTAAAAATTTAAAAACGTGAACAATTTTTGGAAACACGCACATTGTTTTTGAAACTCCCCCCAATAAAATTGAAACCCCCCAATTTTTTTGAAAAGGAGAACCATTTTGAAAATCCCTGAATAAAATTGAAAGCACAAACAAATTTTTAAAGCACAACATTTTTTGAATCTTGACAACAAATTTGAAACCAAGAACAATTTTGAAAAATAGTGAACAAATTTTGAAGTGTGATTTTTTTAAAGCACGGATATTTTTTGAATCTTGAGATATTTTTTTTGAAATGGAGAACAATTTTGAAAAAATCAAACAAATTTGGAAACAAAAACAACTTTTTAAAGCACAAAAGTTTTTTGAATATTCAGAACAAATTTTGAAATAGAGAATAATTTTCAAAAAAATCTGAACAAATATGAAAGCGCGAACATTTTTTTAATCTCGAGAACAAAATTTTAAAACCGATTACAATTTTGAAAACCCGAACAAAGTTTGAAGCGTGAAGTTTCTGGAACATTTTTTGAAACAGAAAACAAATTTGAAAGCGTAAAGAAACTTTTAAAGCACAAACATTTTTTGAATCTTGAGAAATGTTTTCAAACCGAGAACAATTTAGAAAAATCATGAACAAAGTTGGAAGCGCGAACAAATTTACTTACCATTTTTCAAACATTTTTAAATCTCGAAATGTTTTCAAACATTTTTCGTATTTGAAGAACATTTTTATAAAATCCAGAACAGTTTTTGGAAATCCCGAACATTTTGTGAAAATCCAGAACATTTTTCTAAAAAGCAAAAACTAGTTTTCGAATTTGAATACATTTTTGAAAAATCTGGAACGTTTTTCAAAATTCCTGAACTTTTTTTTTAAGTGCGGAATTTGTTTTAGAAAAACAAAAAGAAAATTTGAATTTGAAGAACATTTTTTGAAATACAGATTACTTTTTGAAAATCAAGAAATTTTTAAAAAACCTAAAAACAATTTTGAAAAATCTCAAACAAATTTGAAAGCGCGAACAAAATTTTAAAGCACGGAAATTTTTAAATTTTGAGAACAAATTCTGAAACCGAGAACAATTTTTAAAAACATGAACAAATTTCGAAGCGTGAACAATTTTTAAAAAAAAATTAAACCGAAAACAAATTTTGAATCAAGAACAATTTTTTTTTAAAAAAAATCGAATTTAAAGAATATTTTTTTGAAAATCCAGAACATTTTTTGAAAGTCCCAACTATTTTCTTAAAAAGCAAAAACATTTTTCTAATTTGTAGAGCAATTTTGATAACCCGGAACAGTTTTCGAAAATCCAAAACATATTTTGAAAATCAAGAACACTGTCTGAAAATCCAAAAGATTTTTCAAAAGTCAAAACATTTTTTGAAAATGCAGATTTTCTTAAAATGCAAGATATCAACTTTGCTTCATCGTTGTGGTTGTTGCTCCAAAATGTGGACAACTAGCTCTATACTACTCCCTTCGTTTCAAAATATAAGACCTTTTAGAGATTACACTAGAAGACTACATACGGAGCAAAATGAGTGAATCTACATTCTAAAATATAACTATGTACATCCGTATGTAGTTCATAGTGCAATATCTAAAATATATTATATTTAGAAACGGAGGGAGTACATTACTACTAAGGGAGCTATGAGACCGCAACAGCCTGACATGCGTATACTAAGGTAGCTATGAGACCGCAACAACCTAACATGCGCACACGCCATGTGCTATACGCGCGTCAATCCTCCTTCTCTCATCGGTCGGCCGGTTATTCGACTGTCGCGCACGCCCAAGAAAGTACTCCCTCCGTACCTAAATATAAGTCTTTTAAGATATTTCAGTAGGTGTCTACATACGTAGCAAAATGAATGAATCTATACTCTAAAATATGTCTATATACATCCGTATGTAGTTCATTAGTTGAATTTCTAGAAAGACTTATATTTAGGAACGGAGGAAGTAGAGGCTAACCCGTACCAACATCTGATGATGTGATGTTTGCTTCTAAGAAAACTGATCCATCATTTGGGGCATCCTTTTGTCACGTACTCACTTCATTTCTAAATATAAGTCTTTTTAGAAATTACATTAGGAGACTACATACGAAATAAAATGAATGAATTCATAAATATAAAATATATCTATATACATTCGTATATGGTCTTCTAGTGAAATCTTTAAAAAGACTTATATTTAAGAATAAAGAAAGTATTATTATTATCTCGTGTGAAGATATGCATGCATGCGACGATTTCCCCCAAAACCGGTTATTATGGTTTGGTTAACTCACTCTTGGTCAACAGCCAGAGTGTTTGAGCAGGTTAGCTAATCATGCGGGCAGGCGTTTTTTAGTAGTCACTAGTTCATAACGCTTACAGCTAAAGCAATGTCCTTTAGCATCCTCGCATTCATCGGTGTGTTTGCGCTGATCACTCCAAATCGTGGCAGATACTATGAGCAAGTTGTATGGCTGCTAGCCGACGTACCATAGTCTGGCACCTCCTTGAACAGAGATCTGTAACGCGCAGAACCTCTTTTATCAACCCTGTGAAAATTTATACGAACAATATAATCAGTGCAGACTTGAAGACACACTACTATAAAATTGGTGTGGTCTTTATATGGCGAGTACAATATGATGGGATTATGTAAGGTTGTGAGGATGTGGTCTCACATCAAATAGAGTACAGATCCATTGCTCTTCTTATATAAACACGGAGAAGGAATGCGTGTCTATGTACTTTTTCCGAGAAGCTTGACCGGCTTGTAGTTTATTTGGCCACCCTTATACTTCATCCGTTCTTAAATATAAATCTTTCTAAATGTTTCACTAGGTGACTACATACAAAGCAAAATGAGTGAATCTACACTTTAAAATATGTCTATATATATATTCATATATAGTCTTCTAATGAAAACTCTAAAAAAAAAATTATATTTAGAGACGAAGGGAGTATTTGGATACACGCAAACGCAATAGGACTAGGAGTTTAGGACGGGGCCTGAGACTGAGAGGCATCCGAGAATGCAGCGTTTCATATTGTCAAAGTGTAACGATGTTCTTTGTCTGTTCCTCTAGAGACAACCGTAGGAGGTATCCAAGGTATGCCATTTCACCACCTTGGGATGAGGCGCTAGCTTTGATGTCACCTTGAACTCCTTGAGTGGCTGGGGATGGCAAAACGAAAAATTGCACGGTTGCGCTAGGTACCGGCAAGGTGGTCTCCGAGCTGCCATAAAACACAGTAACACTATGCGGGCCATGTGTCCTTGTATTGCATTTTTTCGGATTTCCCGCCTTGGTATTCTTACTCTCTCTTCAGCAGTTAGCCCCATCAGTGTACTCCCTCCGTACCATAATATATGACGTTTTAGCAGTTCATTTGAGCTGCTAAAACGTCATATATTATGAGACAGAGGTAGTACTCCACATGCATGCATGACTGTGGCAGAACCAGTTTCTCTTATCGCGTTCATTTTGACACATACAGTATTATTTTCCCGAGCTCGTTGATGGCCGGCCGTGAGGTCCAGGCCCTCGCGTACCCGCGGAGAGCTGTTTCTAGCACAGGTGCGTGGTCTATTTTTTTTTTCTCTAGACGAGACGGCCGGCAGCACAATCAATCTTTTCTCCTCTCTGATTGTACTTATAATATTTCTTGTATTTGATGCCTTGTATTTTTGTCACACATAGTACAACAATATTTCTTGTATTTTTATCACACATTACACCAGGGGCAAAAGTGACTTTCTATGTGAAAAGTTGATACCGTTAGCTCTAAAAATACACTAGAGTGTCATGTGAGGCATAATTTTTACACAAGTGACCATAAAAGGAAGCAAAAAGTTGGGAGTGTCACATAAGGCATCAAATTTAAGAGTAGTGTCATAGAAGGAATTCTCTCAATTTTTTTCTCTAGACGAGACGGCCGGCAGCACAATCAATCTTTTCTCCTCTCTGATTGTACTAATTTCTTCCTTTGATCTTGTATACATCTGTATTGATACATAGTATTGGGGTTGTTTAGGAAATATAGATAGACTAAGATTTATATATATATATATATATAGGTAAATTATCTGGGGCACCTAGTCACATTATAGAAAGTCATATTTGTTGATGCATGTGTATAATCCACCATATAATGACTTTCCAAGTTTTGTTTGCATATACTCCAACCATTAATTGTCAATGATTTCTTTACAAAAAACAATATACTACTGGTTTCCTAGAATGTTGCCTTTCCAAACTAAAACCACGTGTTATTTTTCTATAACAATGCACTCTAGGAAAAGATGACCTGCGTACATAGATAACCATTATACTGGTTATTCATACATCCATTATGTTTCTCACACTTTGTTGAAAAAAGATGACTTGCGTACATTATGTTTGTCACACTTTGCTGAAAAAAGATGACGTGCGTACATTTATACTTCTATTTGTTCTACGTTCATTATGTTTCTCACATTTTGACCATACCCGCATTCCAAGATAAGCATGGGTATGTATATATACCTAATGAAACAAAAGGGTATGTATATACCTTCTAATATTTTTAAGGTATCACATATTGTCAAATAATATGAAACATCATCCGAAAGGTTTGTATGTATAACTAGAATGTTATTATGTATTTTCCTATTGTTTTACTTTTCAAGGTATCTAGTATGTTTTTCTAAATAAGGCCACATCACACTTTTTGACGTTTTTTTCTATACAAAGTAACGTGACCAAATATTATAAAATGTGATCTTAATTCTTTTTTACTTTCACGAATGTACGCATGCATATTGATACCCACACATAATTTTTTCACACTTTGACTATAGCTGCATATCAAGATACTCAAGGGTATGTATATATATACCTATTGGAATAAAAAAGGTATTACATATACTCTTTGATTTTTAAGGCATCATGTACGACCAAATAATCTAGTACATCATCCAAAAGGTTTGTATGTATAATCAGGACATCCCTATGTATTTTTGTAATATATTGTTTTTCAAGTTATCTAGTATTTAGTTTCGTAAAAAAAGGTATCTAGTATTTTTAAAAATAAGGTCAAATCACACTTTTTGTTGACTAATTATCCAAGGTATCTAGTACTTAAAAAATTAAGAACGGGTATACTAATTAATGTGACCGAATAGTATAAAATGGGATCTTATTTATCTTTTATGTTGTGATCTGCAGACCTCAACCGGCAAGATGAATATTTTATTTTGTAATATTGTGAAACAATCTTGATATGTTTAAATTTCTGCTTACTTGTTTCCATTAATTTATTAACCACTAGCTACTATGCATGGCAACGGGATGCAAATTACTTAATTGCGACTCTCTCACACTAGGGATAATTAATGGCCAGCATCATTACCTATATTTGATTGCACGCACCCATCTTTGGAAGGTTGAAATTAACATGAAACATTCTTTTTTGAAACGTCATCAATGCATTTACTTGAGTGTAGAAAATATGAAATGTTATTTTATTTCCATATGAGGTATGCATGTAGCCATCACAACAACAAATCAGGATATAATCCAACGGTATGTAGGCAAGGTGCCTGGACACCTAGGTGCCCCAAACGGCCATTCTATATATATGACAAATTTTATCTACAACCGGTGGTAGTTACTATTACTTGTGTTTTGTATATTGTATGTAGTATCTATCAAATCGGAGAGTATGTACGCGTATTATGTATTATATAATAATGTTTAGATAGTATATATATTATATTTTTAAAAGTATGTATCATATTTTATGTATGCTCTTTTTTACGTACAAATATATACGTATTTCATAAATATAATAAAAACTGTGGGTTAACTTGTAATTTTTTCATGTAACTCACTTTGAAAAATCTTATATATAATATATGAATATAATTAAAATGATAAAATAATATATATACTACCGCATGATAGTATATGAAACATGTGGGGTAACTACCACCGATGATAGTATGTATTTTTCCTATATATATTATATGTAAGATTATTCTTCACCCCCTCTATTTTAACATCAATGCACCGTAATTTACGTTTCGTAAATTTTGTATTATTTTATACGTAAAAAGGGACCGTAAAAAATTATAATCAATGTAAAAATATTTTATGTCACGTAAATTACGGCCATACAGAAATAGTGCAAAAATACAATAAACTCAAATTTTTTTGGTCTTGTGACCTATATTTTTGTTTTTCTTTTGTCAAATTTTATGTAGTGGTTCAATATAAACGTAAATATTTGTATTTCAAATGTAATTTATTTGTAAATTGATCGTAAGATTATCTCGGGTGGAGAATAAAGTATTCTGCACCCTGGGTGATGAATAAAGTTTATATATATATATATATATATATATATATATATATATATATATACTAACTTTCTGTACTCCTAGGTGTATGTACTTCCATTCTTAATATACTTTATATACGCATTGGTTATACCTCTTTATTATTCTCAATATACTTCATTAAATATTCTAAGATACCTCAATATGTGTTTTGTTGAAAAAATATTATTTGTCATTTACTTTTTATAATATACCTTTTCACCTATAAATAAAGCAGTATATACGTAAACCTTTAAAAATATGTAAACTCTGTTGGAGAACGTCGCATGGGAAACAAAAATTTTCCTACGCGCACGAAGACCTATCATGGTGATGTCCATCTACGAGAGGGGATGTGTGATCTACGTACCCTTGTAGACCGTACAGCAGAAGCGTTAGTGAACGCGGTTGATGTAGTGGAACGTCCTCACGTCCCTCGATCCGCCCCGCAAACTATCCCGCGATCAGTCCCACAATCTAGTGCCGAACGGACGGCACCTCCACGTTCAGCACACGTACAGCTCGACGATGATCTCGGCCTTCTTGATCCAGCAAGAGAGACGGAGAGGTAGAAGAGTTCTCCGGCAGCGTGACGGCGCTCCGGAGGTTGGTGATGATCTCGTCTCAGCAGGGCTCCGCCCGAGCTCCGCAGAAACGCGATCTAGAGGTAAAACCGTGGAGATATGTGGTCGGGCTGCCGTGGCAAAGTTGTCTCAAATCAGCCCTAAAACCACACTATATATAGGAGGGAGAGGGGGGAGCCTTGCCTTGGGGTCCAAGAACCCCCAAGGGGTCGGCCGAGCCAAGGGGGGAAGGTCTCCCCCCCCCCCCCAAACCGAGTCCTACTTGGTTTGGAAGGTGGAGTCCTTCTTCCCTTTCCCACCTCCTCCTTTTTTTTCTTTTCTCTTTGATTTTTCTTCCAATGCGCATAGGGCTCCTTTGGGCTGTCCCACCAGCCCACTAAGGGCTGGTGCGGCACTCCCAATGCCTATGGGCTTCCCCGGGGTGGGTTGCCCCCCCCGGTGAACTCCCGGAACCCATTCGTCATTCCCGGTACATTTCCGGTAACTCCGAAAACCTTCCGGTAATCAAATGAGGTCATCCTATATATCAATCTTCGTTTCCGGACCATTCCGGAAAACCTCGTGACGTCCGTGATCTCATCCGGCACTCCGAACAACATTCGGTAACCAACCATATAACTCAAATACGCATAAAACAACGTCGAACCTTAAGTGTGCAGACCCTGCGGGTTCGAGAACTATGTAGACATGACCCGAGAGACTCCTCGGTCAATATCCAATAGCGGGACCTGGATGCCCATATTGGATCCTACATATTCTACGAAGATCTTATCGTTTGAACCTCAGTGCCAAGGATTCATATAATCCCGTATGTCATTCCCTTTGTCCTTCGGTATGTTACTTGCCCGAGATTCGATCGTCAGTATCCGCATACCTATTTCAATCTCGTTTACCGGCAAGTCTCTTTACTCGTTCCGTAATACAAGATCCCGCAACTTACACTAAGTCACATTGCTTGCAAGGCTTGTGTGTGATGTTGTATTACCGAGTGGGCCTCGAGATACCTCTCCGTCACACGGAGTGACAAATCCCAGTCTCGATCCATACTAACTCAACGAACACCTTCGGAGATACCTGTAGAGCATCTTTGTAGTCACCCAGTTACGTTGCGACGTTTGATACACACAAAGTATTCCTCCGGTGTTAGTGAGTTATATGATCTCATGATCATAGGAACAAATACTTGACACGCAGAAAACAGTAGCAATAAAATGACACGATCAACATGCTACGTCTATTAGTTTGGGTCTAGTCCATCACGTGATTCTCCTAATGACGTGATCCAGTTATCAAGCAACAACACCTTGTTCATAATCAGAAGACACTGACTATCGTTGATCAACTGGCTACCCAACTAGAGGCTTGCTAGGGACAGTATTTTGTCTATGTATCCACACATGTATATAAGTCTTCATTCAATACAATTATAGCATGGATAATAAACGATTATCTTGATACAGGAATTATAATAATAACTATATTTATCATTGCCTCTAGGGCATAATTCCAACAGTCTCCCACTTGCATTAGAGTCAATAATCTAGCCCTCACATCATCATGCGAATTACATTGTAATAAATCTAACACCCATACAGTTCTGGTGTTGATCATGCTTTGCCCGTGGAAGAGGTTTAGTCAGCGGGTCTGCTACATTCAGATCCGTGTGCACTTTGCATATATTTACGTCCTCCCCTTCGACGTAGTCGCAGATGAGGTTGAAGCGTCGTTTGATGTGTCTGGACTTCTTGTGAAACCGTGGTTCCTTTGCTAGGGCAATGGTGTTGGAATTATGCCCTAGAGGCAATAATAAATGTATAGTTATTATTATAATTCCTGTATCAAGATAATAGTTTATTATCCATGCTATAATTGTATTGAATGAAGACTCATTTACATGTGTGGATACATAGACAAAACACCGTCCCTAGCATGCCTCTAGTTGGCTAGCCAGTTGATCGATGATAGTCAGTGTCTTCTGATTATGAACAAAGTGTTGTTGCTTGATAACTGGATCACGTCATTGGGAGAATCACGTGATGGACTAGACCCAAACTAATAGACGTAGCATGTTGATCGTGTCATTTTGTTGCTACTGTTTTCTGCGTGTCAAGTATTTATTCCTATGACCATGAGATCGTATAACTCACTGACACCGGAGGAATGCTTTGTGTGTATCAAACGTCGCAACGTAACTGGGTGACTATAAAGATGCTCTACAGGTATCTCCGAAGGTGTTAGTTGATTTAGTATGGATCAAGACTGGGATTTGTCACTCCGTGTGACGGAGAGGTATCTCGGGGCCCACTCGGTAATACAACATCACACACAAGCCTTGCAAGCAATGTAACTTAGTGTAAGTTGCGGGATCTTGTATTACGGAACGAGTAAAGAGACTTTCCGGTAAATGAGATTGAAATAGGTATGCGGATACTGACGATCGAATCTCGGGCAAGTAACATACCGAAGGACAAAGGGAATGACATACGGGATTATACGAATCCTTGGCACTGAGGTTCAAACGATAAGATCTTCGTAGAATATGTAGGATCCAATATGGGCATCCAGGTCCCGCTATTGGATATTGACCGAGGAGTCTCTCGGGTCATGTCTACATAGTTCTCGAACCCGCAGGGTCTGCACACTTAAGGTTCGACGTTGTTTTATACGTATTTGAGTTATATGGTTGGTTACCGAATGTTGTTCGGAGTCCCGGATGAGATCACGGACGTCACGAGGGTTTCCGGAATGGTCCGGAAACGAAGATTGATATATAGGATGACCTCATTTGATTACCGGAAGGTTTTCGGAGTTACCGGGAATGTACCGGGAATGACGAATGGGTTCCGGGAGTTCACCAGGGGGGGCAACCCACCCCGGGGAAGCCCATAGGCTTTGGGGAGACACACCAGCCCTTTGTGGGCTGGTGGGACAGCCCCAAGGGGGCCTATGCGCCAAAAGAAGGAAATCAAAGGAAAAAGGAAAAAAAAGAGGGAGGAAGTGGGAAGGGAGGGGGACTCCTCCCACCAAACCAAGTCCAACTCGGTTTGGGGGGGGAGTCCTCCCCCCCTTGGCTCGGCCGACCCCTTGAGGGTCCCTTGGACCCCAAGGCAAGGTCCCCCTCCCTCCTCCTATATATATGGGGCTTTTGGGGCAGATTAGAGACGACTTTCTCACAGCTGCCCGACCACATACCTCCATAGTTTTTCCTCTAGATCGCGTTTCTGCGGAGCTCGGGCGGAGCCCTGCTGAGACGAGATCATCACCAACCTCCGGAGCGCCGTCACGCTGCCGGAGAACTCTTCTACCTCTCCGTCTCTCTTTCTGGATCAAGAAGGCCGAGATCATCGTCGAGCTGTACGTGTGCTGAACGCGGAGGTGCCGTCCGTTCGGTACTAGATCGTGGGACTGATCGCGGGATTGTTCGCGGGGCGGATCGAGGGACGTGAGGACGTTCCACTACATCAACCGCGTTCTCTAACGCTTCTGCTGTACGATCTACAAGGGTACGTAGATCACTCATCCCCTCTCGTAGATGGACATCACCATGATAGGTCTTCGTGCGCGTAGGAAAATTTTTGTTTCCCATGCGACGTTCCTCAACAAATGGCACCCGTGTTGTCACAGAACAAGGTTATTGGATTCAGTGTGCTTAGCACTACTCCAAGATCCGTCATGAACTGCTTCATCCAGACACCCTCCTTAGCCGCCTCCGAGGCAGCCATGTACTCCGCTTGACATGTAGAATCTGCTACGACGCTCTGCTTGGAATTGCACCAGCTTACCGCACCCCCATTAAGAATAAATACGTATCCGGATTGCGACTTAGAGTCGTCCGGATCTATGTCAAAGCTTGCATCGACGTAACCTTTTACGGCGAGCTCTTCGTCACCTCCATACACGAGAAACATCTCCTTAGTCCTTTTCAGGTACTTCAGGATATTCTTGACCGCCGTCCAGTGATCCACTCCTGGATTACTCTGGAACCTACCTGCCATACTTATGGCCAGGCTAACGTCCGGTCTAGTGCACAACATTGCATACATGATAGAACCTATGGCTGAAGCATAGGGGACGGAGCGCATATGCTCTCTATCCTCATCAGTTGCTGGGCACTGAGTCTTACTCAATCTCGTACCTTGTAAAACTGGCAAGAACCCTTTCTTGGACTGTTCCATTTTGAACCTCTTCAAAACTTTATCAAGGTATGTGCCTTGTGAAAGTCCTATCAGGCGTTTTGATCTATCCCTGTAGATCTTAATGCCTAGAATGTAAGCAGCTTCTCCTAGGTCCTTCATAGAGAAACTTTTATTCAAGTAATCCTTTATGCTCTCCAAGAACTCTACGTTGTTTCCAATCAGCAATATGTCATCCACATATAATATTAGAAACGCCACAGAGCTCCCACTCACTTTCTTGTAAATACAAGATTCTCCAACCACTTGTATAAACCCAAATGCTTTGATCACCTCATCAAAGCGTTTATTCCAACTCCGAGATGCTTGCACCAGTCCATAAATGGATCGCTGGAGCTTGCACACCTTGTTAGCATTCTTAGGATCGACAAAACCTTCGGGTTGCATCATATACAACTCTTCCTTAAGGAAACCGTTAAGGAACGCCGTTTTGACATCCATCTACCAGATTTCATAATCGAAAAAAGCAGCTATTGCTAACATGATTCTGACGGACTTAAGCATCGCCACGGGTGAGAATGTCTCATCGTAGTCAACTCCTTGAACTTGTGAAAAACCCTTTGCCACAAGTCGAGCTTTACAAACGGTCACATTGCCGTGAGCGTCCGTCTTCCTCTTAAAGATCCATTTGTTCTGAATAGCCTTGCGGCCCTCAGGGAGTACCTCCAAAGTCCACACTTTGTTCTCATACATGGATCCTATCTCGGACTTCATGGCTTCTAGCCATTTGTTGGAATCCGGGCCCACCATTGCTTCTTCATAATTTGCAGGTTCATTGTTGTCTAACAACATGATTGACAAGACGGGATTACCGTACCACTCTGGAGCAGCACGTGGTCTCGTCGACCTGCGTGGTTCGACAGAAACTTGAACCGGAGTTTCATGATCATCATCATTAACTTCCTCCTCAACCGGCGTCGCAACGACAGAGGTTTCCCCTTGCCCTGCGCCACCATCCAGAGGGGTGAGAGGTTCGACAACCTCATCAAGTTCTATCTTCCTCCCACTCAAGTCTCTCGAGAGAAACTCCTTCTCGAGAAAAGCTCCGTTTTTAGCAACAAACACTTTGCCCTCGGATTTGAGATAGAAGGTGTACCCAACTGTCTCTTTTGGGTAACCTATGAAGATGCACTTTTCCGCTTTGGGTTCCAGCTTTTCAGGCTAAAGCTTTTTGACATAAGCATCACATCCCCAAACTTTATTAAATGACAACTTTGGCCTTTTGCCATACCACAGTTCGTATGGTGTCGTCTCAACGGATTTTGATGGTGCCCTATTTAAAGTGAATGCAGCTGTTTCTAATGCATAACCCCAAAATGATAATGGCAAATCGGTAAGAGACATCATAGATCGCACCATCTCTAATAAAGTACGATTACGACGTTCGGACACACCATTACGCTGTGGTGTTCTAGGCGGTGTCAACTGTGAAACAATTCCACATTGTCTTAAGTGAGCACCAAACTCGAAACTCAGATATTCACCCCCACGATCATACCGTAGGAACTTGATCTTCTTGTTACGATGATTTTCAACTTCACTCTGAAATTGCTTGAACTTTTCAAATGTTTCAGACTTGTGCTTCATTAATTAGACATAACCATATCTACTCAAATCGTCAGTGAAGGTGACAAAATAACGATATCCGCCGCGTGCCTCTACGCTCATCGTACCACACACATCGGTATGTATGATTTCCAACAAGTCACTTGCACGCTCCATTGTTCCGGAGAACGGAGTTTTAGTCATCTTGCCCATGAGGCATGGTTCGCACGTGTCAAGTGAATCAAAGTCAAGTGACTCCAAAAGTCCATCGGCATGGAGTTTCTTCATGCACTTTATACCAATATGACCTAAGCGGCAGTGCCACAAAAATATGGCGCTATCATTGTTAACTCTAACTCTTTTGGTCTCAATGTTATGTATGTGTGTATCACTATCAAGATTCAATATGAACAATCCTCTCACATTGGGTGCATGACCATAAAAGATGTTACTCATAGAAATAGAACAACCATTATTCTCAGACTTAAAAGAGTAACCGTCTCGCAATAAACAAGATCCAGATATAATGTTCATGCTCAACGCAGGCACTAAATAACAATGATTTAAGTTCATAACTAATCCTGATGGTAACTGAAGTGAGACTGTGCCGACGGTGATTGCATCAACCTTGGAACCATTTCCTACGCGCATCGTCACTTCATCTTTCGCCAGCCTTCGTCTATTCCGCAGTTCCTGTTTCGAGTTGCAAAATATGAGCAACAGAACCGGTATCGAATCCCAGGCACTACTACGAGAGCCGGTTAAGTACACATCAATAACATGTATATCAAATATACCTGATTTTTCTTTGGCCGCCTTCTTATCAGCGAGATACTTGGGGCAATTGCGCTTCCAGTGACCCATACCCTTGCAATAGTAACACTCTGTTTCAGGCTTAGGTCCAGCTTTGGGTTTCTTCGTCGGATTGGCAACAGGCTTGCCGCTCTTCTTTGAATTACCCTTCTTGCCTTTGCCGTTTCTCTTGAAACTAGTGGTCTTATTCACCATCAACACTTGGTGCTCTTTACGGAGTTCAGACTCTGCGACTTTCAGCATCGCAAACAACTCGCCGGGAGATTTGTTCATCCCTTGCATGTTGTAGTTCAACACAAAGCCTTTATAGCTTGGCGGCAGTGATTGAAGGTTTCTGTCAGTGATAGCTTCTTGTGGGAGTTCAATCCCCAGCTCAGCTAGACGGTTTGAGTACCCAGACATTTTGAGCACATGTTCACTGACAGACGAGTTCTCCTCCATCTTGCAAGCATAGAATTTATCGGAGGTATCATACCTCTCGATCCGGGCGTTCTTCTGAAAGATAAACTTCAACTCTTGGAACATCTCAAATGCTCCATGACGCTCAAAGTGACGTTGAAGTCCCGGTTCTAAGCCATACAAGACTGCACATTGAACTACTGAGTAGTCCTCCTTACGTGCTAACCAAGCGTTCTTAACATCCTGATCAGCCGTAGCGGGTGGTTCATGTCCTAGCGCAGCATTAAGGACATAATCCTTCTTCCCAGCTTGTAAGATTAGCTTAAGATTACGAGCCCAGTCTACAAAGTTGCTTCCATCATCTTTCAACTTAGCTTTCTCTAGGAACGTATTAAAATTCAAGGTGACTGTCGTGTGAGCCATGATCTACAACACAAATATATTCAAAGTGGACTTAGACTATGTTCAAGATAATTAGAGTTTAACTTAATCAAATTATTCGCTAAACTCCCTCTCAAAAGTACATCTCTCTAGTCATTTGAGTGGTTCATGATCCACTTACACTAGCTCAAGTCCGATCATCACATGAGTTGAGCATAGTTTCAGTGGTAAGCATCCCCATCCTAATCATATCATCTATATGATTCATGATCGACCTTTCGGTCTCATGTGTTCCGAGGCCATGTCTGCACATGCTAGGCTCGTCAAGCTTAACCCGAGTGTTCCGCTGTGCGCAACTGTTTTGCACCCGTTGTATGTGAACGTTGAGTCTATCACACCCGATCATCACGTGGTGTCTCGAAACGACGAACTGTAGCAACGGTGCACAGTCGGGGAGAACACAATTTCGTCTTGAAATTTTAGTGAGAGATCACCTCATAATGCTACCGTCGTTTTAAGAAAAATAAGGTGCATAAAAGGATTAACATCACATGCAATTCATAAGTGACATGATATGGCCATCATCACGTGCTTCTTGATCTCCATCACCAAAGCACCGGCACGATCTTCTTGTCACCGGCGCCACACCATGATCTCCATCAACGTGTCGCCATCGGGGTTGTTGTGCTACTCATGCTATTACTACTAAAGCTACATCCTAGCAAAATAGTAAACGCATCTGCAAGCACAAACGTTAGTTATAAAGACAACCCTATGGCTCCTGCCGGTTGCCCTACCATCGACGTGCAAGTCGATATTATCTATTACAACATGATCATCTCATACATCCAATATATCACATCGCATCGTTGGCCATATCACGTCACAAGCATACCCTGCAAAAACAAGTTAGACGTCCTCTAATTTTGTTGTTGCATGTTTTACGTGGTGACCATGGGTATCTAGTAGGATCGCATCTTACTTACGCAAACACCACAACGGAGATATATGAGTTGCTATTTAACCTCATCCAAGGACCTCCTCGGTCAAATCCGATTCAACTAAAGTTGGAGAAACTGACACCCGCTAGTCATCTTTGAGCAACGGAGTTACTCGTAGCGATGAAACCAGTCTCTCGTAAGCGTACGAGTAATGTCGGTCCGAGCCGCTTCGATCCAACAATACCGCAGAATCAAGAAAAGACTAAGGAGGGCAGCAAAACGCACATCACCGCCCACAAAAACTTTTGTGTTCTACTCGAGAAGACATCTACGCATGAACCTAGCTCATGATGCCACTGTTGGAGAACATCGCATGGGAAACAAAAAATTTCCTACGCACACGAAGATCTATCGTGGTGATGTCCATCTACGAGAGGGGATGTGTGATCTACGTACCCTTGTAGACCGTACAGCAGATGCGTTAGTGAACGCGGTTGATGTAGTGGAACGTCCTCACGTCCCTCGATCCGCCCCGTGAACTATCCCGCGATCAGTCCCACGATCTAGTGCCGAACGGAGGGCACCTCCGCGTTCAGCACACGTACAGCTCGACGATGATCTCGGCCTTCTTGATCCAGCAAGAGAGACGGAGAGGTAGAAGAGTTCTCCGGCAGCGTGACGGCGCTCCGGAGGTTGGTGATGATCTCGTCTCAGCAGGGCTCCGCCCGAGCTCCGCAGAAACGCGATCTAGAGGTAAAACCGTGGAGATATGTGGTCGGGCTGCCGTGGCAAAGTTGTCTCAAATCAGCCCTAAAACCCCACTATATATAGGAGGGAGAGGGGGGAGCCTTGCCTTGGGGTCCAAGAACCCCCAAGGGGTCGGCCGAGCCAAGGGGGGAAGGTCTCCCCCCCAAACCGAGTCCTACTTGGTTTCGAAGGTGGAGTCCTTCTTCCCCTTCCCACCTCCTCCTTTTTTTTTCTTTTCTCTTTGATTTTTCTTCCAATGCGCATAGGGCTCCTTTGGACTGTCCCACCAGCCCACTAAGGGCTGGTGCGGCACCCCCAATGCCTATGGGCTTCCGCGGGGTGGGTTGCCCCCCGGTGAACTCCCGGAACCCATTCGTCATTCCCGGTACATTCCCGGTAACTCCGAAAACCTTCCGGTAATCAAATGAGGTCATCCTATATATCAATCTTCGTTTTCGGACCATTCCGGAAACCCTCGTGACGTGCGTGATCTCATCCGGGACTCCGAACAACATTCGGTAACCAACCATATAACTCAAATACGCATAAAACAACGTCGAACCTTAAGTGTGCAGACCCTGCGGGTTCGAGAACTATGTAGACATGACCCAAGAGACTCCTCGATCAATATCCAATAGCGGGACCTGGATGCCCATATTGGGTCCTACATATTCTACGAAGATCTTATCGTTTGAACCTCAGTGCCAAGGATTCATATAATCCCGTATGTCATTCCCTTTGTCCTTCGGTATGTTACTTGCCCGAGATTCGATCGTTAGTATCCGCATACCTATTTCAATCTCGTTTACCGGCAAGTCTCTTTACTCGTTCCGTAATACAAGATCCCGCAACTTACACTAAGTCACATTGCTTGCAAGGCTTGTGTGTGATGTTGTATTACCAAGTGGGCCCCGAGATACCTCTCTGTCACACGGAGTGACAAATCCCAGTCTCGATCCATACTAACTCAACGAACACCTTCGGAGATACCTGTAGAGCATCTTTGTAGTCACCCAGTTACGTTGCGACGTTTGATACACACAAAGTATTCCTCCGGTGTTAGTGAGTTATATGATCTCATGGTCATAGGAACAAATACTTGACACGCAGAAAACAGTAGCAATAAAATGACACGATCAACATGCTACGTCTATTAGTTTGGGTCTAGTCCATCACGTGATTCTCCTAATGACGTGATCTTATCAAGCAACAACACCTTGTTCATAATCAGAAGACACTGACTATCGTTGATCAACTGGCTAGCCAACTAGAGACTTGCTATGGACAGTGTTTTGTCTATGTATCCACACATGTATATAAGTCTTCATTCAATACAATTATAGCATGGATAATAAATGATTATCTTGATACAGGAATTATAATAATAACTATATTTATCATTGCCTCTAGGGCATAATTCCAACAAACTCGCATAACTTTTTTCATGAAACTCACTTTAAGGTATCTAGTAATTATTAGTGAAGTATATTAAAAATAATAATGAGGTATAAAAGAGTCATCCATGTGGTACATGAAAAGCGGGAGTACGTACTTCCAAAAGTACATAGCCATTTTCATATATATATATATATAGAAAGTCTATTTAAGACCAGGGTGAAGAATAAGTAATTCTTCACCCTGGTGTGTCGACCAAGCCCGGACAAGCCCATGCCGCCGCCGCATCTGTGGGTGGTATAATTTTACTTCTTCATTTTACCTCATCTGATTGTGACGGTTTCTTTTTTTTTTGTACCTCTTGGAGCACACCCACTACTAGCCGATTCCAAAAAAAATGATCCTAGGGTTTCAGTCATGTTCTAGCGGCGGTGAGCGGTTTGTGGTTAGGCGATTGGGGGGCGGCTTCTGGCGGCGATCCGCCGGAGATGCGACCAAACCCTTGTCCTTCAGCTCGACGTCCGGCACCGTCATCTCAACCCCTTAGTGCGAGATGAATATTACGTGAATGGCAATTCCACATAGGGCCGAGGGGGGCCGTGATGCCCGTGTGGACGCGACGAACACCTGACCGAAATTAGGCACAGTCCATGAGCGACGGGTTGGAGCTTGGAGGGGTCCTCGCCTAGATGACGAGCTCATCATGGTCGGCCAGCGCAGGTGGTCGTGGCTGCTACGTGAACAGGTACTTCGTTGCTTTCCGGTAGATGCCCCTAACAATTTGCTTCAGGATCCAGCCCTTTCAGTTTGATTATTTTTTACGGGAGCTATATTTGATTCTCACGACAACTTCACCATCGATTGCTTTATCATGCCCGAGTACCTGCGTAGATAAGATCCTCGCTGGCTTGTAGCCATGGCCGAATATACTTAAGTGTCCTCAATATATTGCCTCCATGTTGCGGGCCGGCGGCCGTATCCCTATTCGTATTGTCTCGGATCTTGGAATGTTGCCTCAGGCAGGACCGTGGGAGCAAACAAATAAATCATATGCATGCAGCAATACATGACTGTACACGATATATTTGATCCAGCAGCTAGTTTATCCATATCGTTGATAACTGCGGAAGCGGAAGACACATACTAATGGTCAGTTTTGCAATTTAATTCTTGTTCCGGCCCACTAATCAAACAATGCGACCAAACCCTTGTCCTTCACTTCTTGCCAATAATTCCCAAAAGAAAGAAAGCAAAGAATTGGGAGTAAAAACTAATTCCCTTGGCCAATATACTACTAATTCCCTCCTCTAATAAACTCATATCCCTCTTCTGATTATTTGCCAAATAGGTTGTAGAAGAGTTGCTCTGTTTGAGGGTAGCCTAAAGCAAAACAAGAACTATTTGTACTCCAATTGCTTAAGAAGTGTGGTTTGGTTGTTCTTCAGTTTATTAGTGCTAAGTTGGTTGCATCAGCCGCTTCAGGATATAGTCATGTGCGCCACGAAATTAGCTTGACCTGAAGATAGTAAGAGCAGGCATAGCTCCTAGCTAGTTGGGCTATGCAGCTATCTGGTTTTCATTCAGAACTAGTGTATTTGATAAATGTTCTTGCTTAGCAGTTGCTCTAAATAACTTCCTTTTGAAACACAACATCATTCCTGGAATATTGACTATTAGTGTACCGAACAACCACCTCTCTGTCAAGGTGATTTTCCATGCTTTTCTATAGCAAATTGTGCAATGCTAGTAGCTATTATTTGCAGTGGCACCTCTGTATTTTATTGGAGCCTGTACTTCTACATTTTCATCATTGATTAGCAACTCTGTAACAATGGCACCTTCATTAATTCAACCTTCCTGGTTTAAGTATTCTCCACAGCCCACAAAGGCATAGTTGTACCATGATGAAATTCTTATCTCAGTTATTGTGGTAGCACATCCGTGAGTTTTTGTGGTACCACAATTTTTCTACAGCGGTCAATTTATTTTAGTTGGGTCTGTGTAGATGGGGAGTACATGGGAGGAGGTGAGTCACCCGTTTCGGTGATTCCAGTTGTAATCAATTTCCACTTCGTTTTGCTTCGTCACATACTTCTCAAAATGCTAAATTGGTGTTTGGTTTTTGCAGAGCTGCAGACTGGAGAGAGCATAATATACTCCCTCCGTTCCAAAATAAGTGTCTCAACTTTGTACTAGCTTTAATATAAATTTGTACTAAGCTTGAAACACTTATTTTGAGACAGAGGGAGTATTATATTGTTGCCATGATGTTCTGTTTTTGTACAAGATGCAAACTAGAGAGATCACCGTATATTTTTAGCATTTGTGCTACACTTGGTAATTGTTGTTTCTTATGAACACTCTTATTTTTGTTTCGCATCTCCAAGTAGTTTTGGTGGGACTTCTTTTTGGATTAGGAAATTCGTATCTGTTGTTTGTTCTAGTCCATGCTAATGTAGATAGGTGTTTGTGTAGAATTTATGTGCTCTTTGACATGGAAACATCAACTACTAGTCTGCTATTGTGGCTAAGATTTTCCAAGTTAGAAGTAATGTAGGGAGAATATTTGGTGGCTCATCTATAATTATTCTGATTATAGTACTCCCCATGTCGAAGAAGGAATGTTGTGCTTATATGATGTTTCTCTACCACATACTATTTTTACCTTGTTGCCCGCAGGCTACCGTGCGTGGCATGAAGATGAACTCTAAGACTGTTGGGTCAAAGGTTCCGAGTCCATCAAAGAAAGTAAATGTTGTTGAATGAAACATCTGATTTTCATAGGAGAAGTTTTGGCCTGTAAATATCAGATGTACATTGTGAAGCTGCTCCTATGTATATATCCAAAGATGTATTTCTTATTCCGAGTCATTGTATTGTACTTGCTTATGATTGCTTGAATGATTCACTTTATTGGCATCGCCCAACACATTGTTGGCTAGTTGGCGCTCAACCTTTTTATATGTTTTGCTTGTTACATTGCTCTGTTTCACACACTTTAACTTGTATATCTTCTTCTTTCACTACTGTGGATGACCGTAAGTTCCTTCAATTTATTAGTATGCTGCTGTCTTCTGGGCAATTAAATGAACTATGTCCTAGGCATTTCTAGTAAGTTCAGTTTCGGTCCTTGACGTTCACCATGACTCTTTTTCATCGGGTATGAAATGCAAGTTTGTGTGTGTCGCGAAATACAAAGTATGCCTATAATGACGAAGTCATTATGTGATTGGTCCTCAAATAACTCATCATATGCCATTTTTATGATCTTAGATTTTGTATGATGCTACATTAGACGACGACATTGGATACTATGATTTTGTGAACCATATCGCTTACTCTCGCTTTGGATGGTTAGTAAATTGTACAAGTGAACTGTGCAAAATCATTTGGAGGCTTCCTCTTTAAGAAAATGAGTATTTCAGGCCTAACACTGAAACTCAGCTCGCCCCATTAAAAATATAGTCACCGTCTAGAAAGCAATCATGGCAGAAAAAAAATCTAAGCTTCATTGAGAATTCAGAGGCAAATGGTTGTGAAGTTGTTGGTACAAAATCTTCAAATTAGTTACGGTTGTAATCCTCTCCGAAAGAATGAAAACATAGTTTTAGTTTTTGAAGAGTAACAACACGAATGATAAAGGGACATCAATGCTATGGCAAATTTGCTTTCTTTCTTTCTCACCTGGACCTGAGGGACAATACAGCCACATCTGAAAAAATCAAGAGCGAGCGCAACCACTACTTTACTCTAGCTATTTTCCATCGCAACCTTTTTTTACTCATTGTGTCTCTTTTTGCGTGTGGAACAGATTCTTTAGGCCGTAATCTTACCTCAAATGCAACCAATATCTTATGTTTCCTTGGTTCTCATCGTGGTTTTTCAGCACCACCATACTGTAATCTTACCTCACCTCCAATCCGTAATTTTACCTCAAGCCCTTTTTTCTCCTACCGTGGATGTTGGCTGGTTCGGCTCAACACACAGGTGGGCTGGGGGTTCTTCACCCTAGGTGACGAATAGTTGATCCCTGTATATAGAAAGTCTCCACGAGCCTCAAGCAATAACAACGACTATTCCATCAATTTCTCTCTCCCTTTTAATATGATATCTGCCGCAAGTTCCTCGACCTAGCCGCCGCCCGCCGCTTCCATCCCGCACGCCGCCCCTGGAGCGGTCGGTCTCCATGACCGCCCCCTGGGGCCGTGTCGTCCGTATCTAGGGTTTGTCCGTCGGTCGTGTTGACCAGCTGCCCTAGAGAGTTTTTTTGGATCTCTTGATATGAGTTTTCTCTCTTTCACTGGTAGCTTGATCGGCGTTTTTTTTTCAACCTAAGATTGGATTACGTCGTGACACCTGTGCGCCTCTACTCCGAAAACGACGTGACCACAGCCTCTTCTTCGACCCGACAGCCTCGCGCACCACGTCGACCCATCGCGGCCGACGCCCGCCCGACTGCCCGCTCGTCGCCCTACGGCGGCCATCGTCGTCAACGACGTGACACTGGCCACTGCTGCGACCTGGCGGCCTCGCGCGACGCGGGGGCTTGTCTCGGCCGTTGTTCGCCCGTCGCTCCGCGCCGGTCGTCGTCACCCGTGTCGAATTAGGATCCCGCATCACCCATCGTCTCCGTCGCCGTTCCTCGGCCGCCTCGGGCTCGTCGTCTGCCTGGCTCGGGCGGTCTTATCGACTTGAGCTTTTTCGGCTCGGGTCACCGCCGCGCCGCCCCCTGTCGACTACCACGAGCTTTTGCGCTCGGGCGTCGGCTGCCTCGAGTACGCCGTTCCCCGCCGTCCGTCGTCCCCTTGGTCTGCTCGACCACCCCGCTTCATCATCCACGACGCCGTCATCATCCATTCGCAGTGCCCCCGACCTCGCGTGCGATCAGATTGATCACCCGTCCTCCGCGATCGACTCCATACGCGCCGTGTGACTGACCTGATCAGTCGGTTGCATGCGCCTCCACCGGTCCTGTGAAGGTTGTCCCCGAGTACAGCGCGCCCCTCCATCAATCGAGCAACGGGCTGCCGCCGCGTCGCCTCATCGAGCCGCAGCGCCGTCGCCTAGAGGTTCTCCCTGCAGTTGCCCCGACCCGCGAGCCGCCGCTACACCGCCCCTTCGGGCTGTAGCGTGGCGGCATGCGGTCGCCACTACCGCGCGAGGCCATCCGTGTGGCTGCACCAACCCACGCACCACCGCTGCGTCGCCCCTTCGGGCCGTAGCATTGTGGCACGTGGTCCACGCCGCCGCCCCGAGGTCTTTCCGCCGTCGCCCAGACCCGCCCGTCGTCATTGCGATGCCCCTTCGGGGCATAGCGATGCGGCTCGCGGTCCATTCCGTCATCTAAGCCCTTCAACTCCATGTGACATGCACCGCGCTGCCTCCCTTAGCGCAGGAACGCCATCGTCCGCACCGGTCTTTGTCACACTGTCGGGTTCTTCCTCATCTATTTCGAGCATCGTCGTCACACTCCTAACCAGCCACTGCCATCGCCATCAGGCCGCCCTCGCCGCTCCTCTTCGGCGACGCTGCGGCTCGCCCACCCGAGCCATGCTGCTCCTCTTCTTCGGCGCTGTTGTAGCTCACTCACCCGAGCCGCGCCGCTCGTCCACCCCCTTCGTCATCCATCTAGCACCAGCTCATCGCCAGCGTCGTCATCTACCCCGACTACTTCATGTACTTCGACCACCGCGGGCGACATCGGCCCCTTGCCGATTTGCAATGGGACCGTCATTGAGTCTCCTTCTCTACTGGCCTCTGCAACTTCTCGACATGGCGTACAGCTTGTGCAGGTCCCTCATCTACGCATGCCCGGTGCTGGCAACACCGACGCAGGCCTTTGTCCCCGGTGTGTTCCCCAGCCTGGCAACCTGGAGCAACGCATCGTCAATATCGTCTTTGTCCATCTACGCATGCCAGGTGCTGGCAACACTGATGCGTGCCTTCGTCCACAAAGTGTCCCCGGGCTTGGCAAACCTGGCGCGACGCGTCTCAACTACGTCTCCTTTCCGGCGCATTACTACTTCAACACCACTGCGCCCATCACTAACTCGCCGCCTCCTTGCGTCCGCGGCTCCATGATGACTTCCTCGACACCGGCTACCCTAATCGACATCGACCATGGCATTATTCACACGTATCCCTCGACCACGACTACACTACCCTACGCCTTGCTTGAGAAATCTCGTCGATTTCCACTCCAGCCACAACTTCTGCGATGCATGGACCGTTACGACTGTGGGGGGATGTTCGTCGGCTTACTTTAGGATTCTTATTCAGTCCCACTGTCCGAGTCACTACCATTGTTACTGCAGGGAATGTTGAATATCGTGGTTATTTAGGAAACATAGATAGACTAGGATTTGTTCCTGCCTTGATTTGTACTCCTAGGCGATCATGTACTTCTATATATGTGCCCACGAGGCTCAAGCAATACAACAATTATTTCACCAATCTCTCTCCCTTCTAACAACATCTATACTGTAACGTCTATAGGGTCTATATGAACCTATGAATCAGTATAATCAACTACTGAGTTGCATTCATTAGTTTTCTTCCAAAATCTAATTCATCGTGAATCAATGTAATCAAGTGAGATGAGTAATTCCATTCCATTCCATCTCTCAAACCAAACACCAACATGTAACCGCTTCATCCTTTGAACTTGCTCCTACCAAGCACAAGGATGTAACCGATCCATTCACTTCGTTCTCGAACCAAACACACCTAAGAGCAACTCCAACCGGCGTACAACTCAGGCCTGAGGACCAGTGACCCTGGCTCGGCGGGGGACGATGGGGCCAGCGGTGGCACGACCCAGTAGCCGGCAACGGAGAGCGCCATGGCATCCGCCAGCTGCTTATGGTAGGCTGCCTCCTTCTCCTCCTCGTTGGGGCGCGCTTCCTCCTCGCTTGCGCGCAGGAGGCTATCAGCGCGTTCTGGTACGCGACCTCCTTTGCGTGTGCTTCTTCTCCCACGACAAGGGGCGACGGCGGTCCCGCAACCACATAACGTATGCCACGCTAGCGTTGCTCCTCGTGCTCTCACACAACCAGACCTCCCTGTCGGGAGAGTCTGCAGCATAGATGGGGTTGCATCGCTGCTGGCGCTTGCATCGCTGCTGGCGCTGATACCTCACCTCCTCCGCATGCGCCCGCGCCGACCGCTGGCACTGGGATCCTCTCCGGATCCACATGCTAGTCATGCGACAGCGTGGCATCTGGAGAGGGGAGGGGGACACGGTGCTTCCAATGCCACCTCACCTGGTGCACTGGTACGCTCACACGTCATTGCTGCCGCTGAAGCCTCACCTCCTCCGCATGCGCCCGCACCGACCGTTGGCACTGGGATCCTCTCCGGATCCACATGCCAGTCGTTCAACAGTGTGACATCGGGGTAGGGGAGGGGGGCGCGGTGCTTCCAGTGCCACCTCACCTGGTGGTGAGGTGGCACTGGTATGTCACCCGCTGACAAGGAGCACGCTCGGATTAAAAAAAGACGCTTATGGACCATGACGTTTCATTTCACTTTGTTCTCAAAGCAAAGACACATTTAAGTCTAAGCCGCGTATATAATGGTGAGTGCACACGCTATATACGTGTGTGTCCTTAGCATAATTATCTTCTCTCCATGTGCTTATATCATCTGTATATGAATAGATAGAAGCCCCCCTTATAAGTTGGTGAGCTGTCCCTTTGCTAAACGATGTGGTACTAAAATTGCTCACAGGTGAAGGGCAGTATGGGACTGGGATGAACTGGACTGTAAGAGCATCTCCAACAATCGCGCTATCCGCGACGCGCTAAAATATAGTTTTCAACGTGTGGTTTGCTTGTTTTGGCGCGACAGCCAGCGGTGGCTCCAGCAGGCATGCTAAAATGCAGCGCTAGCGCGTAGCTCCAGCAGGCGCATTAAAATGCAGCGCGCGCGAGCAGTCGGCGCTTGACATGTGTTGCATTTTTGACCCATTTTGAACGGAAAATGAATTTCAAATAACAAAAGAAAGACATGGCATAATTGAAATCACACAAACAAGTTCATGATGACATAAATAGTTCATGCCCACAAAATCATCCAACCAAGTTCATGCCCACTAGTTCATATTCATGCCCACATCAAGCCTTGTCCTCGTTTTCATCTTCATCTTCATCTTCCTCTTCCTCCGATTCAGCATCCGAAGCGGATTCTTCCTCCTCCTCTTGACGGGTGTTGGCAAGATCATGCGAAGGTGTTGGCACACCGGAAGACATGACGTCCATGGTGCCCGGAGGTGCTCCCATGCCTCCCACGAGAGACGCAAAAATCATACCTCCCATGCCGCAAATGCCGCCCAGAGGTGCTCTGAAGCCATCCATGCCTCCCATGCCGCCAATGCCACCCGGAGGTGCTCCGAAACCATCCATGCCTCCCATGCCGCCCATGCCACCGCCACCCATGCCGCCCAAAGGTGCTCCGGAGCCACCTGTGGCACCCATGCCGCCTATGCCACCGCCACCCATGCCGCCAAGGCCACCACCACCCATGCTGCGAAGCATGGCTCTTTTTTGTATCAAGAATTCTTCACGGGTAAGATTGATATACTCCTTTTGCGCCTCATTGAGAGTAGATGTGTCCAAGAAGAACATGGATGAAATGGCACTTACCTTATCTATATCATTAGTGCCACTTGGGTTCAACTTGTCAACCGCCTTTTGTGCGGCCGCCCACTTTGGACAATCTCGGTTGATTGTCGACCACTGGGAGTGAAGAGATCGTGCCGAGCGGTCAATTCCACTCTTGTTGTGTAGATCAAAGTGCTCCTTCATCCGGTTCCAATATGCATCTTTACTTTGATCACCTTCAATGGATGGATCCCTCGACACTTGCAACCAAGTATTGCATAGCAATATGTCTTCATCGCTGGTGTAGTTGCCTCCTCTTCCTTTCAGTGCGCCGACAATGCCCTCACCATCCTCGTCCACCTCGAACTCATGGTCATCGAAATGCATGTCATTGGTTTGAGACCAACGAGAATTGTTGGAGCCAACACCCGTACTTGACATATATGCCTCATCGTTGACACTAGAAAGGATATACAACGAAGCAAATGAGCTATCTATATGTATGCATTCAAAAAATAACAACAACACTTTTTTTAGCTTCGGTGCATTTCCTCGAACACCTTTTGCGCGTCGGCCGTCGGCTCAACAAGTGAGCTCGCCGGCGCTTCGGAAGCCGCGCAGCCGTCACACATCCTGCAAGTCTCTTTCTCGACGGCTTGGAGGATCCGGAGCCGTCCGCTGCCTTTTTCTTCTTCCCGGAAACGTTGCCCTTCTTCGCCCGCGCCATATTTGAGAGCTGCAAGAGGGGGCACGTGGGTTCACGACGCGAGGCCACCCGCCGCCAAGGTCATCCGTGGCGGCATGAAAAGGCCGCGCGCGGCGCCGGTGCTTGGAGGAGCGGTGGCGACGGTGAAGCCAAAGCTCTCAGCGCTAGGGTTTGCGGCGACGGCGGCGGCCGCAGCGGAGGAGTTGCGGGTGTAGGAAGGGGTGAAGGGGGGTGCCAGCGGGGGCGTCCATCGGGCAGTTCGCCGGCGACGGCGCGCGGCTGGGCGAAGGTGGCGAGGTGGAGAGAGAACAACGCGAGCGCTCGAGTGTGCAGCGCGCCGAAGCGGACGCACCAAATAAGCAGCGCATGATGCCGATTCCGACCGCGCGTTGTACTCTTTATGCTGCGCGCGTTTATCGCGTGACCGTTGAAGCAACTTTTTTTTATTGCGCGCGCTGTAGAAACGATTTTTACAGCGGGGCGCTGTTTCGACGCGGCAGTTGGAGATGCTTTAATACAGTGAACTCAATATATATGCCTTCAACATTGCAAGGGAAGGATGAAGTGGAGTGTATATGCAAACCGGCATATACAGGCTAACAGAAAGTTTTGACTGTATCATTGCTTCAGTAGTCAATACATATACGTTTCAGGTAAAATAGGCTATTGTCAAGTGTACGTCAGGAAGCAAGAACTGGAAATAAGACACTAACTAATGCTACTGCACAATCAGCTAGGTGGGTTACCAATTTCATGATAGCGACACCAGCACTTCTCCATCTCGCAGTATCTCGTTTTATTCAAATAAATCAAACAAGTATTTCCGAAAAATCAAACAAGTTCATTTGATAACATGGTAGCATTTAGCTTTCAGGCTTTTCACCGTGAAATTTTCAGGACTTGGTCATGGTGAGCTAAACATATGCAGAGAAATCAGCAGCATGCATGGACAACCTATTTATGAACCCTATCGGAAATTTCACCAGCCAATATAATCAATGCAGACTTGAAGACAACTAAAAATCAACAATGTGAGGTCCTTATATGGAGTGCAGACATGAGTGCCATGTATGGTTGTAAGGTTGGGGAACCAGATCAAATAGCATAGTTTCAGTGCTCTTCATATAAGCAGGGAGAACGAATGCATGTCTCGTGTTCTTCAGAGAGCTGTCCGGCGAAGTTCATTTTGCCACCGTTATTTTTGTTTGCATCTAGTATGACTATAGGATTGGGAGGCACCCGAGAATGCGGCATTTCGAATACTTTGTATGTGACGACAGCCTTTGTTAGATAATCTGGAGACTACCGTAGAAGTTTCCCGTTCGAGTACCATTTCACTGGGTGGAACTTCCTCAATGGAGAAAGTGGCCTGGCAAAAGTAAGTGCCATTTTTACGACATTGCCATCACATCGACGGTATCGAGAAGTTTTGCAGTGCATTTCCGGACTATATCGGTCAGTCTGTACCGGATACTTTCACGAGGGTCCGTGTATCGATATAGAATGATAGATATAGGAGAGTGAGTTGTTTCTTGTCTGATCCCTAGCGCATCCTGATAGTGGATATGTACAAGAACAAAGACTAAGCTGTAGCCCAAAGCAAAGCTTCAGCGAACTTGTCGATTTTCTGAAAACATTGTTCATTTCAGTATAATTGGCAGTTAATAACCATGCGATCCTAACAGACATGATGGTTGCTACACCTGACATCTTAATTCTTTTGACGAAGGGGCACTGGGTTCTAGGTTCTAGAGAAATCACACAGAATTTGTTACTCCAGTAATATCACACCTCGCACAAGAGTACTTCGAGTCCTGAGTTCACGATGCTCGGTAAAGAAAGAAGACTCGGCTTAACTGCCGATAGGCCAAGTGAGAGAATAAAAAGTGCTCGGCTTACAGAGATTACTCGGCAAATATACAACCAAAAGCTCTCGGCTTTCAAGAAGCATGGCAACGACCCCTGCAACGTGGCCATCACGGACTTGGTTGACGGCCTCGTGACGGAGCAGCCTATGAGCTCAAGGTGTGTCACAACGTTCTTGGCTTAGTTTAGAAAAAATAAATGAAGTAGCGAAATATAAGTCGAGTGTCCGATAAAAAAATATCAGCTTACACGTGGCTTATTTTTCTCAAACCTCTTTTTTGTGCAAGGTTTGATTTTTAATGTTTTGTGTTGAATTTATATTTACTTATTAAATTTCATTCTTTCCCTTTTTCTCACCCATTCTCTTTGGGTTAGATTTTTTCACCGGTTTGATGCCCCAATTTCCTGATCTCTCTCAAAATAATTGCCACTGTTTTGCCATTTTAAAGTTGTGGCTCTTCACACAATACTACAATTACACCCTACGCCGAGTGTCAGAAATACTCGAGAAAGGACCGAATAAAGTCGGCAAAGGCTTTGCCGAGAATTGTTCTTGGCAAAGACCATCCGGTGTACATGTCACAGGCAAACATTACTTTGTTAAGAACCAAACATCGGCCACACAACAAACATTTTGCTGAGAACCAAACAATTCGTCTCAAGAAAATAAAGTGACTTCATGGTCCCTAGTTACCAATATCAGGACAGCGACACCTGCACTTCTCCATCTCACAGTATCTCGTTTTATTCAAATAAATCAAGCAAGTATTTCCGAACAATCATACAAATTCATTTGATAACACGGTACCATTTAGCTTTCAGGCTTTTCATCATGAATTTTCCAGGATGTGGTCGTGCTATGTTAAACGCATGCAGAGAAATCAACATCATGGAGAACCTATTTATGAACCCTATCAGAAATTTCACCAGCCAATATAATCGATGCAGACTTGAAGGCAACTAAGAATGAACAATGTGAGGTCCTTATATGGCCTGCACACATGAGGGCCAAGTATGGTCGTAAGGTTGGGGAACCAGATCAAATACCCCTTCATTTCTTTTAGAGATTTTACTATAGACCACATACATACATATAGATGAGTCTTTTATACACTATAGACTCATCTATATATAGGAAAATGGCTATGTACTCTTCGGAGTACGTACTCCCGTTCTTTATGTACTGTATAGATGAGTCTTTTATACTTTATTATTATTTTTAATATACTTTATGAATAATTACTAGATACCTTAAAGTGAGTTTCATGAAAAAATTCATGTGAGTTTACATATTTTTAAAGGTTTACGTATATACTACTTTGTTTATACATGAAAAAAGTATATATTATAAAAAGTACGTTGCAACTAATATTTTTTCAACAAAACTCATATTGAGGTATCTTAGAATATTTAATGAAGTATATTAAAATGATAAAGAGGTATAACTAATGTGTATATAAAGTATATTAAGAATGGGAGTACATACACCCAGGAGTATGGAAAGTTATATATATAAACTCTATTCATCACCCAGGATGCAGAATAGTTTATTCTTCATCGGAGATAATCTTACGTCAATTTATAAAGAAAATACATTTAAAATACAAATAGTTACATTTATATTGAATCACTACGTAAAATTTGACATAAAAAACAAAAATATAGGTCACAACATCAGAAAAAATTGAATTTATTGTATATTTTATACTATTTTTGTATGTTCGTAATTTTACGTGACATAAAATATTTTACGTTGATTATATGTTTTTTAGGTCTTTTTTTACGTTTGAAATAAAACAAAATTTACGAAACGTAAAATTATGGTGGATTGATGTTAAAATTAGAGGGTGAGTGAATAATAATTATTCCTCATCCAGGATGACGAATAACGCGACCCTATATACATCCGTATGTAAATTTATCCTTTTTATTCGTATGTAGTCCATAGTGTAACTTTTAGAAGATCTTGTATTTAGAGACGAAAATCTAATACATCCGTATGTAGTTTTTTAATGAACACTTTAGAAAGACTTTTATTTAAAAATGAAGGGAGTATGTTTTTTTGAGAAATTGGACAGTTTGGATTGAGATTTCCATATAGAAAACCACCGACGGAAACGGCGACTGCCCTCGCGCACGTGGCCACGCGGCCGCCGCCGCCTTGATCTCCTCGCTTCGGCCTGCCCCACGTCTGGCGAGCCCTGATCCGGCACCCCCGTGACGCGCTCTCTCCTCTCCTCTAGTTTTCCTCTCTGCTTGTTCACCCGCCATGGCTCCCCACGCTCCGGCATCCACGGCCATCGCGACCTCTCTTGCAGCTCTTGCCGAGTCCTCCCCACTTTGTCGACGGGAGCCGCTCCGGCATCCTTGTCGCCTCCTGTGTTTGATAGCAAAGTATTTATAAACTATAGTATTCGAAAGCTACAGTAATTAAACATGTAGGTACAAAATATCACAGTTTCGACAGAACAAAGAATTTTGAAGTATTGAGAATACTACGGACCTGTTTGGCTAATGCTTGGAAACACGATGAACGGCCAAGCACAAGCTAGTCCAACCATGCATTAACTGAAGAGCCAATCAAAATGCACCATACACAACATCGACGTTACATAAAAGGAAAGGGCAAGTTGTTGAACTACCACACACATGCCAACACGTGCAACCAGACCACGACCTGGCAACTCCAGAATACATAGGAGAAACAGAGAAAATCTCAACACAGTTTTACTAGATGAGGAACTGGTATGTAGGGATCCTTGATTGGAAGGAGACTCACGACTGGTTGGGAGCGAGTCACTCTGTTCTGTTTGTGTTCTCGGTTTGAAAAAAAAAGGTTGGAGATTCTTTTTATTATTTAGAAAGAAAATACCACGGTTTTCGAAAAACTGTACTATTGATAGTGCAGTTTTTTGTGGTTGTCAAACAGCTCACAGTAATTAAAACCATCTCAAAAACTTTAGTATTCTCAAAATACATAGATAATAGTGAATCTTCAAACAGGGCCAGACCTCTTTTTTTGAAACAGCAGCTGACAATTTTTTTTAAAGAAATGGATCAGTTCAAGAAAGAGTTCTTGCGAGTATTACAAGGTATAAAATCGAGTAAGACTCGGTGCCCAGCAACTGCGGAAGATAGAGAACAAATGAGTTCCGTCCCCTACGCTTCAGCCATAGGTTCTATCATGTATGCAATGTTGTGGACTAGACGAGACGTCAGCTTGGCCATAAGTATGGCACACAGGTTTAGAGTAATCCAGAAGTGGATCACTGGACGGCGGTCAAGAATATTCTGAAGTACCTGAAAAGGACTAAGGAAATGTTTCTCGTTTATGGAGGTGACAAAGAGCTCGTCGTAAAAGATTGTCGACGCAAGTTTTGACACCGATCCGGATGACTCTAAGTCGCAGACCGGATACGCATTTATTCTTAATGGGATATCGTAAGCTGGTGCAGTTTCAAGCAGAGCGTCGTAGCAGATTCTACATGTGAAGCGGAGTACATGGCTGCCTCGGAGGCAGCAAAGGAGGGTGTCTGGATGAAGCACTTCATGACAGATCTTGGAGTTGTGCCGAGCGCACTAAATCCAATAACTTTGTTATGTGACAACACTGGTGCCATTGCCTTAGCAAAGGAACCAAGGTTTCACAAGAAGACCAGACACATCAAATGACGCTTCAACCTCATCCGCGACTACGTCGAAGGAGAGGACGTGAATATTTGCAAAGTGCACACGGATCTGAATGTAGCAGACCCGCTGACTAAACCTCTTCCACGGACAAAACATGGATCAACACCAGAACTGTATGGGTGTTTGATTTATTACAATGTAAATCGCATGGCGATGTGAGGACTAGATTATTGACTCTAGTGCAAGTGGGAGACTGTTGGAAATATGCCCGAGAGGCAATGATAAATAGTTATTATTATATTTCCTGTTTAAAGATAATCATTTATTATCCATGCTAAAATTGTATTAAATGAAAATATAAATACATGTGTGGATACATAGACAAAACAATGTCCCCAGCAAGCCTCTAGTTGGCTAGCCAGTTGATCAAAGGTAGTCAAGGTTTTCTGGCTATATGCAAGTGTTGTCACTTGATAACTGGATCACATCATTAGGAGAATCATGTGATGGACTAGACCCTAACTATATGTTGGGTAACGTAGCATAAATTCAAAATTTTCCTACGCATATTCAGATCTTCCTATGGAGAGACCAGCAACGAGAGACGGGTAAGAGCATCTTCATACCTTTGAAGATCGCTAAGCGAAAGTGTTGCTAGAACGCGGTTGATGGAGTCGTACTCGCGGCGATTCCGATCTAGTGCCGAACTACGGCACCTCCGCGTTCAACACACGTGCAGCCCGGTGACGTCTCCCGCACCTTGATCCAGCAAGGAGGAGGGAGAGGTTGGGGAAGAACTCCAGCAGCACGACGGCGTGGTGTCGATGGAGAGACGGGGTCTCCCGGCAGGGCTTCGCCAAGCACTGGCAGAGAGGAGGAGGAAGAAGGGCAGGGCTGCGCCGAGAGAGAGGCAAAAGTCTGATCCAGATGGCCAAAAGTGCCCACTATATATAGGGGGAGGGAGGGGCTGCGCCCCCTTGAGGGTTTCCCTCTCCTGGGGAGGGCGGCAGCCCTAGATGGGGCTGGTGCGGCGGACAAGGGGGGGAGGAGGGGTGTGGCGCACCCCTGGTGGGCCTTAGGCCCACCTGGCTTAGGGTTTGCCCCCCTTTTCTCTCCCCCACGCATTGGGCTGAGTGGGGAGGCGCACCAGCCCACCTAGGGGCTGGTTCCCTTCCCCACTTGGCCCACCTTACCTCCCGGGGTCGTTGCCTCTCCTCTCCTCTAGTTTTCCTCTCTGCTTGTTCACCCGCCATGGCTCCCCACGCTCCGGCATCCACGGCCATCGCGACCTCTCTTGCAGCTCTTGCCGAGTCCTCCCCACTTCGTCGACGGGAGCCGTTCCGGCATCCTTGTCGCCTCCTGTGTTTGATAGCAAAGTATTTAAAAACTATAGTATTAGAAAGCTACAGTAATTAAACATGTACAAAATATCACAGTTTTGACAGAACAAAGAAATTAGAAATTTGAAGTACTGAGAATACTGCGGACCTGTTTGGCTAATGCTTGGAAACACGATGAACAGCCAAGCACAAGCTAGTCCAACCATGCATTAACTGAAGATCCAATCAAAATGCACCATACACAACATCGACGTTACATAAAAAAAGGGCAAGTTGTTGAACTACCACACACATGCCAACACGTGCAACAAGACCACGACCTGGCAACTCCAGAATACAACGCACTTTCAGTACTACTCCCCACTACCGTGCTACTACCGTGAGTGAAGAGAAAACCAACATAACAAATAAGTGGTGGTAGCAGCGGTAGTGCATAGCAAGCGATACTTCCATGGTACCGAGCGGTACTATCACGTGAGCACTCAAAACTGTCTTAGAAAAAAAACTGTCATTACTTTCGCGTACGAGCTCCGAATTGAGCAAACTCAAGCTTGTTTGTTATCTTAAGAAGAGACAGTTATGAAAATGCCAATGATATAGAGATGTGAAACCTCTATGATTGAAGAATCGGCAAAAACTCAAACATCGAAAACATCATAGAAGATGGATATGGACTCTGTTTTTTGATGAAAGTGGGCTTGTCATGATGATGACCATAAGATCAAGAACCCACAAAGAGAAAATCCAACCAAGAACCAAGAAAGATGATGATGCCAAGAATGCAATGAATTGAGCTCTCAACGAATGATACGATCAGACTACTCACTTGAAAGCCCCCCTTGATAGTACGACAATCAATCATATAACCGGATCTCCCAACTAACACTATGAGACCGATAAAATAGAAAACCTATCAAGGGCAAACCTTTTCCTTGTGCATAGTCCACTTGAGCTAGATGGTGATGATGTTGTCCTCTTCAAGATGGACTACCTTTCTTGATTGCGCTGGCTCGATGAAGACTAGTAGATTGCTCCCCCACACACCACTATGGGTGAGCCACTCTTCAACAAATCTTCACAAGTCCATTGCCACCACAACAGACGACAAGCTTCAGGCATGATCTCTTCGTGATGCTCCACTTGAACTTGCACACCATAATCTTGATGACGAACACCACTTGATGTCATCCTCCATGGTATGTATGAGATCTTCCTTCTAATGCAAGCCCATGGATATATACCTAACCTCACATAGAACTCTCACATAGACCGTGGGTTAGTACACAAAGCGCAATGGACAATACTTACCATACCATGGGATCACTTGATCCCTCTAGGTACATCTTCTACGCTTTGTGTGTTGATCAACTTGATTCACTCGTTGACTTAGTCTTGATCAACCTTGTATCTTATTGTCTCTCTTCATAAAGATGATGTCTTGAAGGTAAATGTGAATGCTCACACAATCTTATTCTTCAATACATGCTTGCAATAAGCTCAACTCTCACATGGCCAATCTTTGGATAAAACCTTGAATACCACCTTGGTCACCATATAAATTCCTTGAAACCAACAGATGGGCTTCAAGAAGTGCTTAAGGACAAATCCTTCGAATATAACTCAACGCAACCAATAGTCCATAGGGATTGTCATCAATTACCAAAACCATGCATGGAGAAATATGCTCTAACAGTATGGACATCACACAACAGCCATGGACGGCGTGCTATTTTTTTGTCAGTACAACAACACATGTTAGATTAGGTGCTCAAAACTACATCTTATTTTCACTTCGCGTTCTTCGTCTTCTGTTAAAAAATCAATCTATTCTCGAGCATCGACTATTATTCTCCACAATACACATCCATACTACCGTCACACTTATAGATAAATTAATTATACTCTTTTTGTCATAGGTAGGAAGTTCTTTGCAACTTGTGAAATCGGTTGCTCGATAACTTTTGGTTATATCAACTTGAGCTCCTTTCCGAAAAAGAAACTATGTTAGTTTACAAAAAGGGGGAATTATACCGGGCAATCAAAATTAGAATACTCATCATGGTGGTGAGATGACGGCAAGGGAGAAAGCGGGTGCGAGCACATGAACTATTACGAGAGAGAAGGAGTATTTAGCGGAGGTGAAGTCAACAGGAGGGAGAAAGGGAAAGGAGGGGATTGCTTGGATAAAGTCGGAGGCTTTGGCTTTTTTACTAGCACACCCTTGATTTTTTGTCTAATTTTTGTAGGGACTGATGAGATGCGGTGTTAGAGCAGAGCATATGTTTTTGCTCTCTTATTTCTTTTGTTCTCATGTTCTTCTATCGACTTCTCGAACAATAGATCTATATATACAAAGACTTTGTTTTATATGATCAACTTTGTTCTTTCGTTGCTCTACTTCTTGAAGGGTACTACAGTTTGGTCATTGTGCTAGTTTCTTTTGGGGATATGAAATCGTTACTCCACCAAGAAAGCATATGAAGTTGACTAATGTCACTTGAAAACTAGCGGATATCATGAGATTCTCTTTTGTTGCCATAGTTCTCTTCCATTCGGCCCGCTTCATGCCAAGTTGGTTCAGTGACATTTAAGGTTTTTCATAACTGGAAGACATGTAGTTCTATGCTCCATACATGTGTGCATGATACATGATGCTATTTCCAAAAGAATATATCTCACTATGTCTAGTAGATACCAAACCTTGGGCATTGGAAGATCTGACCCTGCAAATGATATAAGATATGGCGACACATATGTATCCATGGACATCACGCAATAGATCACTCACTCAATCGGTCGTCTGCGGAGCCGTTGGTTTCCGCATGTTTGTTGAGTTGAAACGGCACAAAAGCTTGCGCGCGGCGCAAGAAACGCGCTGCTCCGCGCCCGGCCGCGAATTGTGCACGGGATCGGATCAGATCGGCTGGCGGAGTCGCACCGCAACTGCCGTTGCTCACGCTAAGGGCATCTCCAATGGTGTATGATCATCGTTGGTAAAATTTCCACATAGATGATTTTGATGACATGGCGCATAATAAAAGAAGAGAGATAATGAAATCGTATGAACTTGAAGCAACGGTTCATGCACAAGCTCTGAGGCAAGCATGGTTATTTGTTCCATGTTTAGTGGACCCGCTTAGTTATTTTACATACGATTAACATACACTTCATTGAAGAGCTTGTATGATGTGCTCTTGGTTGTTGATGTGGACACTTAGGGCATCTCCAACAGTTTGTTGGTTAGCTTGTTGGTAAAATATGCCATGTCATCAGCCAACACCTTAACATACAACTACTCCAATGGGTTGTATCTAGTTTTTCCAATAAGATGTGAGGTAATAAATAAGGTGCTCTCTCATTCTACATTGGAGCTTGTGCAAGAGTGTTGGTTAATTTACATACAACCTTACTCTCTTTCCTCATTTATTGCATGACACATCATCAAAAATCCTATGTGTCAAAATTATCAACAACCATCTTACAACCATTGGAGATGCTCTTATACCAACGATTGAACATACGGACTGTTGAAGATGCTCTAACCACTCTCGATCGTCGTCCTATAACTGAAGCGTTGACTAAGCTCGCGCCTAGCCTAAGGGCATCTCCAACAGTTTGTTGGTAAAATATGTCATGTCATCAGCCAATACCTTAACATACAACTATTCCAATGGATTGTATCTAGTTTGCCTAATAAGATGTGAGGTAATAAATAAGGTGCTCTCTCATTTTACATTGGAGCTTGTGCAAAAGTGTTGGTTAACTTACATACAACCTTGCTTTTTTTTCATTTATTGCATGACACATCATCAAAAAATTTATGTGTTAAAATTACCAACCATTGGAGATGCCCTAACGGCCATATTGTCAGGGCCTAGACACGCACATTTCCACTCCACCGCCGCCTTCCGAGGGCAAGTGGCAGCAGGGCAGGCAGGCAGGGTTTGGTCCTCATCTGACGAGCATGCAGGCGTGAGCGTAAAATAATCCTGTATTGTTTGTTCTTTTGTCCGAAACGTATAGTTTGTTCTTGATATGTGAGTAACATCCTACGATGTGATGTTGCTTCCAAGGAAACTGATCCATCATTCTGTATATCTCGTGTGCAGATATGCATGGGACGCATTCCCCGGAAACCTGTTATATATCTTGGTTTGGTTGACTCACTCTTCGTCAACAACTCAATATATAGCCTAATTTTTTATACTGGTTCCGTATTAGGCCTTGCTTATTCAAGTAGTGCTAGGACTTTTTTTGTCCCAACTAAAAAATCTCTAGTCCCTAGTAGGAGTATCTGTTTGATTTTAGGTATTAAACATGGACTAGAGGTTATTCAATAACATGTTAAAAAATTATGTTACCCCTACTAATAAACCAAGGATTATTAAATGACATGTTAAAAGCAGACACACTATTGAAAAAAATCCCAAAATCTTCCTTAGAAACTCTCCCTTAGAGACTTCTTTCACTATTGATCTAATGTGGTAGCGCCCGTGAAGACAATGAGTGTTTGAGTAGGTCAGCTAATCATTTGGGGCAGCCAAAGCAATGCCCTTTTGCATCCATGCGTTCATACGTGTGTTTGCGCAGATCACTCTAAATCATGGCAGATAGTGTGAGCAAATTGTATAGCTGCTAGCCTACCATAGCCTGGCCCCTCCTTGAACAGAAATCTGTAACGTGCAGAACCTCTTTATCAACCATATCAAAAATTTATGCCAAATGATATATTCAATACAGACTTGAATATACTGAGAATCAAATTGGTATGGTCTTTATATGGGGCGTACAATGTCATTGAACCATCAAGGTTTTGGACCCCAATCAAATAGGGTACAGTTCCATTGCTCTTCCTATATAAAAAGGAAGAAGGAATGGGTGCCTCTCCACTTCGGAGAAGCCGACCAACTTGAAGTTCATCTGGCCACTTATTTTCGTATACAAGCAGTAGAACTAGGACTAGGCCTGAGAGGCATCCGAGAATGCAGCGTTTCCTTCAGATTCCCATTGTGTAAGAGCATCTCTAATAGACTCCGTATAAAGCTGCGATCTCCAAAATAACCGCTAAAATATGAATCGGCGCAGAGAATGTTGTCCGATCAGATTCCACAAACGCGTCCGACCCGTAAATTTTTTTGAGGAACGTGGCAAAATCCCCTGCCCGACCCGCGAAAACACAGGTTTCCGCCTCGCACCTACGGTGCCCTGTATCCCAGGAAAGCGGTTGACGGGAGGGACATTTCAGCCCGTGCCCTTTTCCCACCCCCTTCCGCCGTCGCCCGTCATTGGTTCTGCACGTCAGTCGCCGGCGATTCCGACCAAATCTGCGGGCGGAATCGCGCCGCGGGGGCGCCCCTGCCCTCTTCCATCGAGCCGCTGCACCGGCGCCCCGGATCCGCCAATCCACCGCGGCCGAATAGGAACTGTCGGAGATGGAATTGAGTCCGTGCGAGAATTTTTTGCTCGACAATTCATCCGATTCGAACGACTTAGATATTGAGATGATGCTTCTCACCTTTCGCCAGCAGATGTTGGTGATGGCCCTTGCCTTGAAGGAACACGGAGATGAGAACCGAAAGAGGTAGTTGTCTTTGCATTCCTCGAAATCGCCATCTCGGGAACGAGATGTTGATGCAAGACTACTTCGCGGACAATCCAACATATCCGCCGCACCTCTTCCGGAGAAGGTACCGTATGCGCCGATCCCTCTTTGTGAAAATTGTTTAAGCTTGTGAGGCCAATTGTCGGTATTTTACTAAAAGAAGAAATGTCGTCGGCTTGAAGGGATTTAGTGCATATCAAAAAATCTCAGCAGCTATGCGAGTAATTGCATACGACATTCCGGCTAACTATGCCGGTGAGTACCTTCGCATTGGTGAAGATAGTACAACTGAGTGAGTGCGTAGGTTTGCCAACGTGATCATCCGTGTCTTTGGTCCTGAATATCTTCGGGCACCGAACGACGAAGACACAAAAATTTTGATGGCATTTAATGATAGAAGAGGTTGACTTGGCATGCTAGAAAGCATAGATTGTATGCATTGGAGTTGCAAAAATTGCCCAAAGACGTGGCAGAGAATGTATTGTGACAAGTCTCGTGATGCAATAATTGTGCTAGAGGCCATAACATCCCAGGCTTTATGGATTTGGCATTGCTTTTTTAAAATGTTGGGTACTCTTAATGATATCAATGTCTTGCAGCGGTCTCATTTGTTTATTAGGCTTGCTAGTGGTGATGCTCTTGCTTGTAACTACACTATGAATGAACATGAATACACAAAGGGGTACTATCATGCAGATGGTATATACCCTTCTTGGTGTGTATTTGTCAAGAGCATCAAAGACCCCCCCCCCCCAACTAGGAAAGAGTGTGAATTCGCAAGGGCACAAGTGGCAGCCCGAAAAGACATTGAAAAAGCATTTGGGGTTTTGAAATCTAGGTTTGTCATTGTTCGTGGTCCTACTCGATTTTGGAACAAGTGATCCTTGAAAAACATCATGACATGATGTGTTATTCTTCACAATATAATTATCAAAGATGAGAGAGGCATGAACTTGAAGTTCTTCTACGACAATGTGGGTAGCCGTGTCAAACAAGCTAGAGACCCTAATCGAATTAGAGCTTTTCTTCAAACCTACAAGGAGATTGAAAATGCAAACACCCACTACCAATTTCAGAAGGATCTCATTGAACACCATTGGCAAAGGGCTGGGCAGTAAAACATTTCATTTTCCATTCATTTTTATTTCATTCATGTGTGATTTGTATACGGGACAAATTTTATATTGAATTATTTAGTTTGCTATGGTGATTTGAATAATTATTGTACTTTGGATGATTATTGTATCGTAACATTGACATTTTTCTTATATTGCACATTAATAATTCTGATTTACGGTGTTTTTGGTTTGCGGGTCGAAGCGGCGGTGCTTGAGCAGACCCCTCATGACCGGTCCGTAAAAGAGCAACTTGTGTGAATATCCTTTTTACGGGTCCATTTTGCGGGATCTGGCTCTTTTCGCACCCGCGTCGGTCCACAAAACCGTTTTTTCATAAATTGTAAACAAGATTTACGGATCAACTTTGTACGGGGATTGTTAGAGATGCTCTAACGATAGTCTTTGTGTGTTCGTCTAGAGACACCCGTACAAGGTCCTCAATGGCAATGCCATTTTACCACCTCAGGATGAGGCACTAGCTCTGTTGTCTCTTCTCCTAGAGTGGCTGACAACTTCTCCTTGAGTGGCTCGGGGATGGTCCTTGGAGTTATACTAGTGAGTAGTGCGCGGCCGCACGCCGCGCCTCATGTATTGATAAACTATCTAGTTTTTTTTTCTAATGTATGGTAAATCGTCCTAGGATTTGATTGGTAGCAAATTAGTTCACACAAGGAATATGTGCATCTAGTTGGTACATGCATAAGTGATCTACAATATGTATACTGGATAGAAAAGCTTGTGTTCATTGTACCCTTATGCTACTTCTAAGCCATTGAATGAACCCTTTTTTAAAAGTTTCCAATGAAACAAAGAGCACAAGTGAATGACTCTACATATAATTATTAAGTGATCACTCAGACCGGTTAGCAAAATGATGAAAAATTCAGTAAAATCGTTGAAACATGCATTTTTAGAAATCCATCAATGCCTCATTGGTGTAGAATGCAGTCAGGTTCCCTAAGCCGGTGAGAAGCAGGCCGCGTCTCGCTGGTTTGTTTAGGAATTATTTTTCTTTAGCTGTTGAAAAGTTTTTTTTGTGTCTATTCTAAAACATGTTTAAAGCTAGAAGAGACAATAAAGCTTCACTTAAACAAACATCAAAGCAATGATTTTGAACCCAGAGGGCTAAGCTCGAAGAAACATTCAAAGTAAGTGAGCTGGGATGCAATGACCATAGTGTTGTGAATGAAAGTTGCATTGTACCTACGACAATGGTTGGCAGATTGTGTGCGTGCAACATGCAATTTTTTGTCGAAGCCATGTTATAGGACAACATACAACATGTAGCAAGGATGCATCAAACAGAAAATTTTGGGATGTCAGAAAAAAATGTGGAAAAAGACTCACGCTCCTAGAGCCGCTATTATCTTATTACTTATCAAACACTTCATGTATAGTTTTTCAGTCTATACACAAAAGAGTATAATGTCCCAATTTTAGTTTGAATTAAATTATTACCGCAAAAAACAAAATGGCACGCAAAATCGGAGAACACATCTTACTTAGCTTTGGGAATGCAGAACAAACTGTGGTTTTCCTAGCAAAATATGCCAACCAAGTTGTAAACACAAATCATTGGAGGCTATATGCACTTAGCAAAATAGGCAGGCTGCACGCCAAGGCTCCCCAATGTGTGGAAGATTAAGGCTGAAGCGAAGGTTAAGTTTGTCAGACTCAACCATCTATTCGTTTGGGGGTGCTTTACCGGACAATCAATGTTTGGTGGTGCAGAGTAAGCAAGGTTGACCGCGTGAAACATTTAGAAATAACAAAGTGCTGCATTTTCAGCATCAAACATGCTCGGCTATTGCCATTAACATGATCAGAGCTGTTACTCTTTCCTTACTTGATGAAAAAGCAGAGCACCTGTTAGTCCCTCAAAAAAAACTATAGAGTTGAGAACAAATCTCACGAATTTCGGAAAAAGGTAGATGACAAATCGTAGAAAAAGGTAGATCATGTACAGATGAATGTCTCAGTATGATAGGATGCTTCTTTGTACCATAAAACAAGATGTTTCTTTCGTCTGCAACAAATTTATTGCAATACATGGATATAGAATGTCCTAAAATTAAATGGAATATAACATCTACTTGCCATCCATCTTACTATGTAACTGATAAATGGCAAACAATATGCAACAAAAAATTCATTAGTGATGAGATTAATTTGTATCAAACAATAATATTGAATTACTGGTTTCATATTTTAGTATCACACAGGTTATTTCTACAGTCTTATGAATATAAGTATTATACCAAATAGCCTTCTAAATTAACTTGCTTTGGTGTTACAACTATAATACAAACTATTTCTGCACTTTTATAAAGTTATGTTCAGGTTTTACAACTAATCTTGGAGATATCGTTTTGGCACTTCGTGCTTTGAATTACCGAGTTCTAATGACACTTAATAATTTATATTTTCAATCATGCTAAAACAACAACAATTTATGTAAAATAATGCTCTAGTAATTTCATATACACCTATAGGGTAGCTTCTCGTGATGACACGAGATGGAAGACATACCATCGAACAAGAAAAAAACTATGTTTGTCCTTTTGTTTATTTTTACATGTAGACGATGCATACATTCTGAAGTATCTCCATGCAGCTGTAAATTTATATAATTGTATATATATTTTTTTAAATCATACAATATGGTTTAAAATTGGTATGGGAATGTAAATTCAGTATGTAGATATTGTCACATATGTGGTGAATAGTCGCTATTTCCATGATAAAGTTCAACACAACAGGGGCATAAAAGAGTTGCCTTGAACAATATAAACATGATAGACACCTACATATTTCATTCGGAACTCTAATCCTTTACCTCTGTTTGGAATATCACCAAAAAACAATATCACCAAAAAAACACTAGTAACATGTGTATGCATGATGCACTGAGGATCACTCTTGATCAAAGGCAATGACGATCCTTGCTGGTGGATGCACTGACGGTATGGGTCTCCGTACCCAATCATGTAAGCCATTTTCATCGGGTAATGTTCTAACAGATAATCAACCCCAATTCATGTATACACAAGTGGAATTAGAAAATTCTGAGTACAATAAGAGTGCCCTTGCATTGGATGTTATATAGGTATTAGGTAGTACATAACCACAAATATAGGAGGAAAACCAGGAGGAAAACCAGTACATGTTTGTTAATATTTGGCAATATGTCAGAAGCATGAATGAAGTGGAGCGTCATCCCCCGATACCCTCCATAGCAATGCCGCACCCCACACGTACCCTGTCAACAGTGTCAACTTAACCAGTTATGCTATTTTTATTATTCTCAATATGGTGACTTGGAATTTGTGTTAAGATGGTGGTTTGTTTTTTGTGAACGCTCACAATGTCATGCTATTTGATGTTCCAATCAAAATAACATACATATTACAATGGACACCATCTTTTGCTGATGTACTTTTCATGAAAAAATATCTTACATGGACCAAGACATTCTAAATATCATGCGCTGATCCTATCACAAGATATGTGTAGACTAAACTTGAGATAGTACTCTTTTATCAGATCATATATATTGGACTAAAAGTTTATAATGAGACCACCCTTCAATATAGCTTAACTTGTAAGATTCATGAAAACAACAATTTATAAACTAATAGCTACTTGATTATCTATCCAGACCTTGTGCAAACACCAAAGTGAAAAAGACGGAATCATAATATATATATTTTTTGAAAAGAAGGATCAAAGGCCGGGGCCTGTGATCCTCCTTTTCAAAAAAAATATATATTATTTACACAGTAGGTAAATTGATATATACAAACATGCTTATTATTGAGAAATACCATATCAAACTCTAGGCAGCTACTCGCCGCACCATGTCAATCAGCCAACAACCTGCCGGCAGCAGCGGTGAGACCATAGCTTCCTAACTCATATCTAGCTCGATTACCATCATCCTGCATGCATCTCATAAGCTAAAGCTTTTAGGCAATACAAATATAAAAAATATTGTATGGCTTTGAGAAAGGATGATGGCCAGAACTGAAACAAAAAAACATAAACATGACCAAAAAAAGAACCAAGTGCACCAATAAGTAGCAAAAAGGGAAAGTTACCATCAATCTGTAGTACACATCCTAAGAAATTGTTTATGGTAAATTTCAATATCTTGAAAGAACACAAAATAAGGAGTATGTCACAACAATGTCTAGACTTAACTGAAATAAATTTACCTAGCCACCGTGTTGGAGTAGTCTGTTGTTGATGCCTTCGTAGTCCGGCATGTGAAGGTCCCCCGGTTGTAGCAAGGGCGGGGACGGGCGCGTTCAGGACATACCGGTGAATTCGGAGGGCGTGTGTGACTGTTGCATCCCGTGGCTAGCTACCACATCACACAACCTAGCCTGGCCATGTTCTCTTTGCCGCCGCCGTCCAAGATCTTCGCCATGCCACCACCTCTGTTGCACGGAAGGAGATGGGGGCGGACGCCGGGAAGGGATATGGAGGCCGGCGATGCGTTCTCCGGCAGGCGGGCAGGGTAGTGACTGGTGTGGGCTTCGATGGGATTTGTCGGTCATAGGATGTATGAGGAGGTGTGAATTGGAGCCCTTATATAGGAACTCTAGAACTGTATGTGATATGCTGCATGGATGATAGATTGGTTGGCTATAAGGTTGAGGTGTGCACTGCACGAGAGCCTTCGAGAAACCAGAATCGTGGCAAGAGCATGTGAGAAAACAGGGATAGAGAGGTTAGTGCTGGCTGGGCTAAATCTGATATTTTAGGTGGTCAAAGCCCATGAAACAAACGTGCACAAGACACAAAGAGTCAAACCGGCCGTAGAAGGCAGTTAATAAAACCAGAACAACACACGCGTCACCTTTACACGAGATGTAATATTTTTCTCCAAAAAACTCAGATTTTTTTTATATTGTCCACTGATGTTGACGTTGCCGTGAAAATGAATAGTGGATGTCAAAAAAATTCAAAAAACTCAGAAAAGAAACAATCACGCACGCACACGTGTCGCTCAATTAGCAAGGGTAAAAAAAATTCCAAAAAAATCAGATAGATCAAACCCTTGCGGACATAGTAGTCTTAGTATTTGATGAGCATAGTTTCCAAACAGACGTGCACTAGCGTCGTTCGTTAAATTTTTTATTTAACGTTGAAATAGTGTTCTTAGCACGCTGAAGAATATTTGCTTCAACACACGATGTAAAATATGACATTCAATCCAACCGCTCACCAGCAGCGACCAGCGCGCACAATCTGGCGCTCCGAATATGCAGGTCGAAAGCCAGCGCGTCAAAAATTTACAGCGGGCGCTAGCGCTTTTTGTGCGTGTTTTATTTTACTGTCTCTGCAGGAGCACTGTTTTTTTTTGTCTCCCACGCGCAAAACACAAGTTTTTAATGGGCAATGCTTTTTTTTGACACCCGTTGAAGATGCTCTAGTGACGCTATTGTAGGGCCTGGACACGAATCGTGTGGCCCATTTCCACTCCATCGCCGGCTTCCCGCGGGCAAGTGGCGGCCTGGAGGCAGCCAGGCGTGAGTGTTCAAGATGTTTCTGGGCTCTAGTTGACAACACTCTCGGACAGTCCCTAATAGCGACCAGTGAACCAGGTGCAAAGCAATGGTTGATCTTTCTACAGAGTTTTTTTTTATCTCATGAGCGGTTCATCAAGGTGGTTGTGATGCTCTGGCCTATATGGTTGGCTCGATGTAAGGCAATTCACGAGGGGATCTTCCATACTCCGACGCAAATCCAAACATTTGTCTCAAGGTTCATTTATGAGCTTCAGGTTCTGCAGACTAAAAACCCAGGGACGGCAGCGGCAGTTCACAACACCAGTTCCTCCAGTCGTCGACTGAGAGACCCTCCCCCGGGGTTTGCGAACCTCCATGTGGATGCGGCTGTCAAGACCGGCATGGGTGGCTCAATGGCGGCAATTTGTCGTGATTCCAACGGGAATTTCCTGGAAAGCTCTTCGCTATGCGTGGTAGGAGTACAAGACCCAGCAGCCCTCAAAGCTACGATGTGCCGTGAAGCCCTGTCTTTGATAGCTGACTTGAATTTGCACAACCTCGTCATCTCGCCGGATTCAAAACAGGTCGTGGAGGATATCAAGTCTGACCATCAAGGAAGTTAAAGTGCTATCATCGAAGAGATTAGAGCTAGGTCGAAGCAATTCAATAGTAATTTTATTTTTGAAAGTCGTACGATCAACGTTGACGCACATAAGGTAGCAAGATTCTTCCTTTCTTTAGGTCCTGGTCGTTACGTTTGGTTTGACCAACCACATGGCTTGAATTGTATCCCACTATACGTGGTTTCTGATTAATAAAGTTTGTCTTTAGCCCTAAAAAAAAGCCAGGCATGAGTGTAAAATATATTGTCTTTTTTTTAATAGTTTTTTTGGTATTAGGAAAGGAGAGGCTAGCCCGAACCAACATCCTATGATGTGATGTTGCTTCCAAGAAAACTGATCACTCATTTGGGGCATCCTTTTGTCACGTATTACTCCCTCTGTACCGAATTATAGGTCGTTAAAGCGGTTCACGTACAAAAAATTTTACGAAGAGAAACTTTCCAACTTTCCAAAAATACCCTCCCACGGCTCCACTCGCTCCACTCACTGTCGTTCCTCTCGCTCTCACCCGCATCTCGCTGTCGTTCCTCGTCGTCGCCGGCAAGATCTCGCTGTCGTTCCACTCGTTCCCCGTCGTCACCGGCCAGATCTCGTCCTCTCACCCGCCTCTCCTTCAATGGCTTCTCCTCTCCCCACCACCGCGCCACCCCCCTTTTCTCCCAAGGTCAAAAGATTGAAGCTTTAGGTCAGTGGTGGGTGGCTACGAGCTGCGCGAGCGCCTCGGCGGCCGGGCCCCGACCACGTCGGTGTGACGCGCGGTGTGAATCTCGATGGGCGCCCCCGCGGCGGTGAAGCAAGTGCGGCTGGCCGGCCTCCCCTCCCGCCTCCGCGACAACCTCGACTGCGAGATCCGCTTCCTCGTCGCCGTCAGCCACCCCAACATCATCCGCCTCCTCGATGTCATCCGGGTACGACCAACTCTAGGCCTCGCTCGATTTTCGCAGCCCATCATCTTGTACCAATCCTGCCCCAGACCCCGTGTTTATCTACTCCGGCAGCAGCAGCAGCCGTACCAAGAGGAGGAGGAGCTGGTCGGAGCCGCGCGCACGACGGCGCCGTGCTCGCGCTCTCCGGTCGCGCCGCCTGCCTCAACTTCGCCGACTCCGCCTGGCGGATGCTGCCCGTGCTCGCGGCCGGGTCGTTCGGCTTCGGCAGCGCGCGGGAGGTCAAGGCCGCTGTCGCCGTCGTCGCGTTCCAGCGGAGGCAGATCATTCCAGTCGCCGTCGCCGTCGTGGCGCTCCAGAAGCAGCAGGTTCCGGTCGCTGTCGCCGTCGTGGCGCTCCAGCAGCAGCAGCAGCAGGTCCCGGTCGCCTTCATCTAATTCTTGCCCAGCAGCAGCAGCAGCAGGTCCCTTCCATTTAGATCGATTTTCTTGCCTGCATCTAATTCTTGTATGCATATCATGCTGCTCATTAAGCAATTTCCAGTAGCTTCCAGCAGAACAAAACAAGCAAAATTGGCCGTTGTCGAAGAAGCAATTCCCCTGTTTAGTCTTTTCTTTCTTTATTTCTTTACAAAGGAGAAATATCAGCGTTAGGAGGATATCAGCACCTCTGCTCAAACACAAGTACTCCATGTACTCCCTGTAGTTGTACTCCCTGTATGTTCTTGGAGTAGATGGATTGATGATAATTACTCCTTGTAGTTGTATTCCCTGTATGTTCTTGGAGTAGACTGTTATTATGTTCTTATTTTGCTCATTCTAAAAAAAGAGCTCTTATTGCTATGCAATAATTTTACTGTGTGCAAGGTACTGAACTTCACTGGAAAATGCTGCTGACATTTCAGAATGCAGTTTCCTTTCTCATGGCTTCTGTGTGTGGTACAAAACTGATTTTTTTGGAAATCTTCAGAATGAACAAACCAAAGGCTGCAAAAGTCCACAAGGCTTCAAGGGTGACGGCGTACACGGTTGCGAAGGTATCGCCATTCGAAACAACATTGTTCTGCAACCATGTTTGCATATTCTTAAGTGGAGTAATTTCTTATGTGCAATATCTCTCTTGCTTGGGGCTTGCAGATGTTCATGAATGCAAAGAGAGGCTCTTCTACCAGTGCAAGGACTGCAGCTGTGAGAACACATGGGGAAGCTACGAGTGCGGCTGCGGTGGTAGAAACATGCTGTACATGAGAGAGCACGCTACTTGCATCAGTGAGTTGCCAACATCCTGAATTTCTCTTGGGACCTAATTATAAGAGTTCTTTTTTTTGCGGAAGGAATTTCTCTTGGGACCTACTCTTGGGACCAATTCTCTTGGGATCGAGAATTCGAGATTCAAGAATTCTCTTGGGACCAATCCTCATCTCAAGGCTCGTAGAGACCGCCATCTATAGCTATGATAGTCCTTTCCTTCTGAAATTTTAACTGAATTCAAAAAATATCTCTAGCATCTTAAATTCAAAAATCAGAAAATTTTCAAAAATCACAAAATTCAAAAAACTTTGCAACAACTTAAATTCAAATTCCATAAACTTTGCATATCATTTACTCCACACAAGCATATCAACATATCGACAAGCCTCATCTATAGGGTTTAAACATACTCCACACAAACAAGGAGTTACACATACTCCACAACAAGCCTCATCCCAACAACAAGCTTCATATCAACAACAAGCATCTCTAGCATCTCAACAACAAGCCTCATCTCAACAACAAGCCTCAACAAGCCTCATCCCAACAACAAGCTTCATATCAACAACAAGCATCTCTAGCATCTATAGCATCTCAACAACAAGCCTCATCCCAACAACAAGCCTCAACAAGCCTCATCCCAACAACAAGCTTCATATCAACAACAAGCATCTCTAGCATCTATAGCATCTCAACAACAAGCCTCATCCCAACAACAAGCCTCACCTCTCCATTAGTTGTAGGTTGTGTAGGGCATTTGCGTAAACCTCTTGAGGGCATGTAAGTCTTAGCGGTAGCAATCCAAGAGACTCGAGCCTTTCCTTGTTCACATGAGGTATTTTATAGCCATTTCCCCCTGCATGGTTCAAAATTTCAATCATGCAAGCCTGTAGGGATAAGAAAACTCTGTTCAGCTTGTAAACCTCATAGTTTTCAAATTCTTCCAACACACCCTTAATAAGGTCTTGAAGAGTTTTTGGGCTTAGACAATCTGTCAGTGATTGCAATGAACTGAAGAATCCAAGGTCAAGCCCATTCAAATCAGGGCTATTGGGAGGCTGCTGAATTAGTCTGATGTCTAGTCCTGTGCTTTCGACTGCTGCTAAAAATTCTGGGTCATTGGGTAAGATATGAGGCTTTGCGTTGTCCTGCTGTATGAAGATGGTTTGCCCAGCATCATTCTCAGGCCAAGTTGATTGTATTGCTGGCAGTAGGTTATCTATCATGAACTCTCTCATCACTTGCCTGCTAACTTTTATGGACTTCGTCTCCATTGTTCCTCTAGGCCTATTGTCGCTTTTTCTTTGAGCAGGAATTTCTTTCACAAACGGCCAAATTCCAATTTTCCCAGAGAAGGTCACATTTCCTTCACTATCCCACTTTGGCCTAGCAACGGCAGTCAAGAACATGACCTTACCAATACTAGCGCCGCTTTGTATAGTTCTTGTAGGTTCTTCCTCCTCATCAAGAAGATAATAGTTCCTGTTCTTTTTTGTCATATAGAACCATTTCTCGTCAATATGCACAATGCTGTGCATGGTCTTGAATTTAGGCCTTCCAGTTTCTATTGTTGGCTCATCGAGCATTGAGAAGCAAAATTTCATTCTATCCTTCATGTTCTTTTCCTTCAAAATTGGTTTCACACAATTTGAATGCCTCTTTATCAACTTCAACATGAACTTCCTGTGGAGTGTGGTGGGGCTGCATCCGAGTTGCCAAGCAAGTGACCTGATGGTAGACCTTTTGTTCAGAGGGATAGTAGGGATTTGGTCTAGGTTGATGTCCTTTGCCTTTCTTCCACAGTTTCCTTTTCTCTGACTGGAAACGTCAACCTCCAAACCTTGTGCAATTTGCCTCATCGCTTTCTTCCAAACTCTGAATATTCCAGACACCTACTCCAAAAAAGGCAGCCACTTTTTTCTTATCATCTCTGTGAAATTTGCCCCCTCTACTCATACACAATGTATGCAATGCAACATAAGCATCATACTTCTGCTTGTCATCAAGGCTGTCCCTTTTCCGAACTGCTTGCTCAACACCTGCACGAAGAAATATAACAAAGGAAAAAATAGTCAGAAATGCTACAGTTAACTGAAAGTAGTCTGAAATGCTACTGTAATTGTACCTCCATCTTCATCCATTTGAAGTACTGCATCTTCATCCATTTCAACTACTGGATCTTCATCCATTTCATCTGCAGGTGGAGTGCAGTTGAGGTCTGGCACAACCATGTCTCCATCTTACTCCTGCTTCTTACTCCTGCTGCAAATTAACCTCAGGACATAAGATATCTTGAGAAGAATAAAAGAAGATTGAAGAAATAGAAAAAATATATATGTGCTGAACATAATTTCTGCATAAAGGTTGCAAAATAAAGGTTGCTGAATTATGAAACATAAAGGTTGCAATATCTTGACCATAATTTAGCCTTCATTGTTCAGTTTGTGGACGCTGCTTTTGCTTTCCGGTTTCAGAATTAAGATTTGCATTCGCATTGTTTGATGCCGCTGCTGCCCGCGATTTCTAGCGATGTCTGGGTACAACACTCCCATTGAGCAAATGGAGCAGTACTGTTAAAATGGTGTAACTGATCGGTGTACTGTTATTCATAGAGGGTGTCATGTTAATTACAGTATTCAGAGCACTGTTAATTTTGGATTAGCTTGTTCCTGTTAATGGAGTAGTTATTCAGAGAAGGTGATCTGGTGCAGTAATTTTTTAGAGCAGTAGCTGATCTAATGCAGTAGTTATTCAAAAACTTGATATGTCGCAGCTTCTCTTCTCTTCTCTTTTCTTCTCTTCTCTGCTTAACAGTAGCAGTGCATCGCTAGAGGAGTACTCCACTAACCGTAGGGCATCTTCTCTTCTCTTCTCTTATGGTTTATGTCTAAAGAAAAATAATGTATACTACCATGGTCCAGCAGACTATTTCTGTTTATGCTCGGGAACATCCATATTTGGTCTGCTCGCCAATTTTAAAGTTAATTAATTGAATCTTCTTTTCTTTGGTTTTAGGTTGTGGCAGGAACATCCATATCTGGTCTGCTGGCCAATTTTAAAGTGTGTCTGCTCTTGCTGTCATAAGACTTTTTCCCTCCGAAATTGCTTGATGAAAGCCTGATCCACTTCTCCATATTTGGTTTATGCAGTTCTTGTTTATGCGAAGAGGCGCCGAGCCAGCTGCTAGTGTCCTCTGCTGTTGGCAGTTGTGAGCACCTTCTTCTCCATATTTGTGCTTGTTCAGAAATGTTGGCTAGAAACACCTGAACATTCATTTTGGAGTACTCCAATAGCAGTAGTAAATATCACCATTTCGATTCAAATTCAGTTGGCAATAACTTGTTCACATTACTGCCAAATATTGATAGAGTTGTTTGCAAATTCAGGTTGATGAGATGAATGTGGGCATCAACCGACCTCAGCAGCAGCTCCAGGAATAGCCTTCACCTGGGTGTGCCGTGTGCAGCACCACCACCACTAGTAGCAGCAGCTCTAGGATAAGGCCTAGAGGTGGAGTGGAGGAGTGCCGTGTGCAGCAGCAGCACCACCAGTAGTAGCAGCAGCTCGGGAGAGGAGGATCGCCTGGGCCTAGAAGTGCAGGCGCTTGGACCTGGGTGCAGTCTTGGAGGTGGAGGCGCCAGGATCTGGGTGGAGGTTGAGGACCGGGCCGGAGGTGGAGGTCGAGGGCGAGGCCGGACCACCTGAGGTGGGAGGTGGGAGGTGGAGGTGGAGGTCGAGGGCGGGGCCGGAGGTGGAGGTCGAGGGCGAGGCCGGACCGCCGGAGGTGGAAGGTGGAGGTGGAGGTCGAGAACGAGGCCGGACCGCCGGAGGTGGGAGGTGGAGGTCGAGGGTGGGGCCGGAGGTGGAGGTCGAGGACGAGGTCGGACCGCCGGAGGTGGAGGGGCGGAGGCGGAGGTGCAGGGCGAGGACGGGAGCCCAGGCGGAGGTGCAGGGCGAGGACGGGAGCCCAGGCGGAGGTGGAAGACCCTGAGGAAGAAGACAAGCTGATTTAGAATTTGAACTGGGGGCATAAATGTCCATTTACCCTTTTTCACCTGGTCGGAACATAATCCCCAGCGACTTATAATTCGGAACGGAGGGAGTAATTCGGAACGGAGGGAGTAAGTTTGAAGTATCAAGGAGTTTGTAGTATAGGTATCCTACAACATTTTAATGCGATGGAAAGAAATAATGTCAACCTTGCTAGTCTTGCTAGTTTTGTGTAATGATTGTGTTTAATATTTTCGGAATAAACAAAACTAAAACTAACACAAACTGTACAAGTTGTTGGAAGGTAATTCTTATGCTAAAAACTGGACCGGGGTTCACAGGTTCACCAAACGCATTTCTTCAATACATAAAAGTGTGGTAAGTAACATGATCATGTGACAAAGTTCACAATACTTCAAAAAACTATAAACCGAAATCCTCCCGCATCTATAGCTAAACATCTCATTCATAGGCCGAGATTCGTCTACACCATCTGAACAGTAAGCATAAACACAAGGAAATTTTTCAAGCACCGTAGATTTTTTGTGTAGGGGACTATCAATCCTACACTTAACCTTAGCCCCCAATGGCAACAATTTAATAAAGAAAGCACCTGTAACTTAGCTAGCTAAGATTATCTATGGTCTCATTCACGTGACATCATCTCACATGTTGGCTAATTTTTTTTCTTCTGCTCATGATTTGCGTGTATCGTGTTTTTTTAGGCTTAACCTTTTGTTTCTCCGTTGCTCATACTAGAGCAAGTGTACGCGTCCATATGAAAAGCATGTATGTATGTCTTAATGATCCTGCCTGTACAACATGTTTTTATTTGCCGAACCCAGTATTGGAGAGTTTTCTTCGTTGCCTAAAAGAATGTGTGTTTTATTTGGTGTTTTTTCCTTTCAGTTTTTTTCTTTGTTCTACAGTCAAAGGCAAGATTTGATGAACCACCTTCAACGAGGACCTAACACATGCGCGCATCCACATAGGCTGATCAGAGATATTGTGTGTTCACCAGAGTGCGCAAACTCGTCGTTGAAGTCGTCTCTACCTCATCCCTTGCCAGGTTGTCGACGCCTCGATAACCGGATATCTCTTGAGAAGATGTCGGAAGATAAAGACATCACATACCGCCTCGCTTCCCATCGCCGTCGCACCACCTTCGATGCAGCAGCAACAGGAAAAACATGACACCTCCTGGTGAAGTCGATTCCGACGAATCTTGGGTAGGTGGTCCCGAGTTGGTAGTCTAGAGACGATGATAACAAGGACATCAGGTTTTACCTAGGTTTTGGCTCTGTCGAAGGGATAAAGCCCTACGTCCTGCTTGTGTTTGTACTGATTTGGAATGTAGTACAAAGTATAGGTGATCTATCGCAAGATCATTTTCTTTAAAATTATGTTTTATCGACTAGCCTAGCCTTGACTTATATAAGTTACCGGAGGCCTGGGATTGCATGTGTCCTACTTGGCTACGTCACGGAGAGAAATCTTTTGTCTTGAACGACCAGGCTTCTTGATTCTTGCTTGTATGTGTCATGGGCCCTCAAGTGGATCCAGATGGAACCGACATAGGGTCCTCGGTCCAAACCATTAGACCAATAGTCAACGTGGTGAGATGCATGTTGGGAAACGTCGCATGGGAAACAAATTTTTTCCTACGCTCACCAAGATCAATCTATGAAGACTAACATCTACGAGAGGGGGGAGTGCATCTACATATCATTGTAGATCGCTAAGCGGAAGCGTATATAACGCGGTTGATGTAGTCGAACGTCTTCGCGATCCAATCACGATCCATCCCGCGATCTCGTCACGGTCCGTCCCGCGATCCCATCATGGTCCGTCCCGATCCAGTGCCGAACGAACGACACCTCCGCGTTCAGCACACGTAACTCGATGACGTTCTCTGCCTTCTTGATCCAGCAAGAGGGGGCGGAGAGGTAAATGAGTTCTTCGTCGGCATGATGGCATGTTGGCGGTGTTGGTGGGGCTGATCCGGTAGGGCTGCGACGTGCGCTACCGAATCGATCTAGAGGTGGAACAAACTAGAGGAGGGAGAGAAAGCTATGCCATGACCTAATTGGGTGCGGCTGCGCGCCATAACCTTTTTCGGGTGTGGCTGCCTCTGTCCTCTCCACTATATATAGGAGGGAGGGAAGGGGTGGTGCCCTAGGGAAAAACCCCTAGGGTTGGCCAGCGGCGACCAAGAGGAGTCTCCTCCTCCGATTGGGAGGTGGAGGCGCTAGGGAGGAGTCCTCCTCCAATTCGGACTCCCTCGCCTCCTCACACTTAGGCGCATAGGCCCATAGGGGTTGGCCGCCCAGCCCACCAGATGGTGCGCCACCTCTTGGGCCTATGTGGCCACCCGGGGTGGGTTGCCCCTCCCGGTGAACCATCAGAACCCATTCGCCACTCCCGGTATTTTACCGATAGTGCCCGAAACCTTTTCGGAACCCGTATACCTCTTTCCTATATATGAATCTTCGTCTCCGAACCATTCTGGAACTCATCGTGGCGTCGAGGATCTCATCCGGGACTCCGAACAACCTTTAGTCACCAACATACATAACTCAACTATACCAAAATGTCACCGAATCTTAAGTGTGCAGTCTGTGCGGGTTCGAGAACTATGCAGACATGACGTGAGACACTCTCCGGTCAATAACCAATAGCGGGACCTGGATGACCATATTGGCTCCTACACATTCTACGAAGATCTTTATCGGTCGAACCACGATGTCAAGGATTCAATCAATCCCGTATAATGTTCCCTTTGTCCATTGGTATGTCACTTGCCCGAGATTCGATCTTCAGCGTCTCCATACCTAGTTCAATCTCGTTACCGGCAAGTCTCTTTACTCATTCCGTAATACAAGATCCCATGACTAACTCCTTAGTCACATTCATTGCAAGCTCATTATGATGTTGTATTTGTTGGGGAACGTTGCATGGGAAACAAAAATTTTCCTACGCGCACGAAGACCTATCATGGTGATGTCCATCTACGAGAGGGGATGTGTGATCTACGTACCCTTATAGACCGTACAGCAGAAGCGTTAGTGAACGCGGTTGATGTAGTGGAACATCCTCACGTCCCTCGATCCGCCCCGCGAACTATCCCGCAATCAGTCCCACGATCTAGTGCCGAACGGATGGCACCTCCGCGTTCAGCACATGTACAGCTCGACGATGATCTCGGCCTTCTTGATCCAGCAAGAGAGACGGAGAGGTAGAAGAGTTCTCCGGCAGCGTGACGGCGCTCCAGAGGTTGGTGATGATCTCGTCTCAGCAGGGCTCCGCCCGAGCTCCGCAGAAACGCGATCTAGAGGCAAAACCGTGGAGATATGTGGTCGGGCTGCCGTGGCAAAGTTGTCTCAAATCAGCCCTAAAACCCCACTATATATAGGAGGAGGAAGGGGGAGCCTTGCCTTGGGGTCCAAGGACTCCCAAGGGGTTGGACGAACCAAAGGGGGAAGGTCTCCCCCCCCAAACCGAGTCCTACTTGGTTTGGAAGGTGGAGTCCTTCTTCCCTTTCCCACCTCCTCTTTTTTTTCTTTTCTCTGTGATTTTTCTTCCAATGCGCATAGGGCTCTTTTGGGCTATCCCACCAGCCCACTAAGGGCTGGTGCTCCACCCTCAATGCCTATGGGCTTCCCCGGGGTGGGTTGCCTCCCCCCCCCGGTGAACTCCCGGAACCCATTCGTCATTCCCGGTACATTCCCGGTAACTCCGAAAACCTTCCGGTAATCAAATGAGGTCATCCAATATATCAATCTTCGTTTCCGGACCATTCCGGAAACCCTCGTGACATCCGTGATCTCATCCGGGACTCCGAACAACATTCGGTAACCAACCATATAACTCAAATACGCATAAAACAACGTTGAACCTTAAGTGTGCAGACCCTGCGGGTTCGAGAACTATGTAGACATGACCCGAGAGACTCCTCGGTCAATATCCAATAGCGGGACCTGGATGCCCATATTGGATCCTACATATTCTACGAAGATCTTATCGTTTGAACCTCAGTGCCAAGGATTCATATAATCCCGTATGTCATTCCCTTTGTCCTTCGGTATGTTACTTGCCCGAGATTCGATCGTCAGTATCCGCATACCTATTTCAATCTCGTTTACCGGCAAGTCTCTTTACTCGTTCCGTAATACAAGATCCCGTAACTTACACTAAGTCACATTGTTTGCAAGGCTTGTGTGTGATGTTGTATTACCGAGTGGGCCCCGAGATACCTCTCTGTCACACGGAGTGACAAATCCCAGTCTTGATCCATACTAACTCAACGAACACCTTCGGAGATACCTGTAGAGCATCTTTATAGTCACACAGTTACGTTGCGACGTTTGATACACACAAAGCATTCCTCCGGTGTTAGTGAGTTATATGATCTCATGGTCATAGGAACAAATACTTGACACGCAGAAAACAGTAGCAACAAAATGACACGATCAACATGCTATGTCTATTAGTTTGGGTCTAGTCCATCACATGATTCTCCTAATGATGTGATCCCGTTATCAAGTGACAACACTTGCCTATGGCCAGGAAACCTTAACCATCTTTGATCAACGAGCTAGTCAACTAGAGGCTTACTAGGGACAGTGTTTTGTCTATGTATCCACACAAGTATTGTGTTTCCAATCAATACAATTATAGCATGGATAATAAACGATTATCATGAACTAAGAAATATAATAATAACTAATTTATTATTGCCTCTAGGGCATATTTCCAACGGTCTCCCACTTGCACTAGAGTCAATAATCTAGTTCACATCACCATGTGATTTCAACGAATCCAACACCCATATAGTTCTGGGGTCTGGTCATGTCTTGCTCGTGAGAGAGGTTTTAGTCAACGGTTCTGAAACTTTCAGATCCGTGCGTTCTTTACAAATCTTTATGTCATCTTATAAATGCTGCTACTATGTGCTATTCGGAAACGCTCCAAATATCTACTCTACTATACGAATCCGTTTCACTACTCATAGTTATTCGGATTAGTGTCAAAGCTTGCATCGACGTAACCCTTTACGACGAACTCTTTAACCACCTCCATAATCGAGAGAAATTCCTTAGTCTATTTAGTTACTAAGGATAACTTTGACCGCTGATCAGTGATTCAATCCTGGATCACTCTGTGTACAGACTTGCCGCAAGGCACACATCAGGTGCGGTACTCAACATGGCATACTTTAGAGTCTACGGCTAAGGCATAGAAGACGACCTTCGTCTATTCTCTTTATTCTGCCGTGGTCGGGTTTTGAGTCTTACTCAAATTCACACCTTATAACGCAACCAAGAACTCCTTCTTTGTTGATCTATTTTGAACTCCGTCAAAAACTTGTCAAGGCATGCATCTTGTTGAAACTTCCATTATGCGCTTTTGATCTATCTCCATAGATCTTTGATGCTCAACGTTCAAGTAGCTCAATCCAGATATTCCTTTAAAAACTCCTTTCAAACAACCTTGTATGCTTTACAGAAATTCTACATTACTTCTGATCCACAATATGTCAACCACATATACTTATCAGAAATTCTATAGTGATCCCAATCACTTCTTTGGAAATACAAGTTTCTCATAAACCTTGTACAAACCCAAAATCTTTGATCATCTCATCAAAGTGTATATTCCAACTCCGAGATGCTTGCACCAGTCCATTGAAGGATCACTGGAGCTTGCATACTTGCTAGTATCTTTAGGATCGACAAAACCTCCTGGTTGTATCACATACAATGTTTGCTCAAGGAAAATGTCGAGGAAACAATGTTTTGACATCCTACGTGCAATATTTCATAAATAATGCAGAAACTACTAACATAATTCTAACAGACTTTTAGCATCGCTACGAGTGAGAAAGACTCATCATAGTCAACAGTTTGATCTTGTCGAAAACATCTTTGCGACAAGTCGAGCTTTTCTTAATAGTGACTTATCACCATGATCGTCTGTCTTCCTTTCAAAGATCCATCTTTACTCAATAGTCTTATGACCATCAAGTAGTCCTTCCAAAGTCTACACTTTGTTTTCATACATGGATCCTCTCTCGGATTTCATGGCTTCCAACCATTTGTCGGAATCCGGGCCCACCATTGCTTTCTCCATAACTCGTAGGTTCACTGTTGCTCAACAACACGACCTCCAAGACAGGGTTACCGTACCACTTTGCAGTAGTACGCGACCTTGTCAACCTACGAGGCTTGTAGTAACTTGATCCGATGCTCGATGATCACCATCGTCAGCTTTCACTTCAATTGGTGTAGGCGCCACATGAACAACTTCCTGCGCCCTGCTACACACTGGTTGAAGTGATGGTTCAATAACCTCATCAAGTTCTACCACCCTCCCACTCAATTCTTTCGAGAGAAACCTTTCCTCGAGAAAGGATCCGTTTCTAGAAACAAACACTTTGTTTTCGGATCTGAGATAGGAGATGTACCCAACTGTTTTGGATATCCTATGAAGATGCATTTATCCGCTTTCGGTTCGAGCTTATCAGACTGAAACCTTTTTCACATAAGTGTCGAAGCCCCAAACTTTCAAGAAATGACAGTTTAGATTTCTCTAAACCTCAGTCTATACTGTGTCATCTCAACGGAAATACGCGGTGCCCTATTTAAAGTGAATGCGGGTGTCTTTAATGCATAACCCATAAACGATAGTGGTATTTCGATAAGAGACATCATAGCATGCACCATTCCAAATAGTGTGTGGCTATGACGTTCAGACACATCATCACACTATGATGTTCCAGGTGGCATGAACCGCGAAACAATTTCCACATTGTCTTAACTGCGTACCAAAACTCGTAACTCAGATATTCATTTCTATGATCATATCGTAGACAGTTTATCCTCTTGTTACGACGAACTTCACTATGAAACGGAATTGAACTTTTCAATATTTCAGACTTGTGATTCATTAAGTAAATACTCTTGTATCTACTCAAATCGTCATTGAAGTAAGAACATAATGATATCCACTGTGTGCCTCAGCACCCATTGGACTGCATACATCAAAATGTATCACTTCCAACAAGTTACTATCTTGTTTCATCTCAATGAAAATAAGGCCTTGCTCATGTGGTATGATTTGCATGTCACTAGTGATTCAAAATCAAGTGAGTATAAAGATCCATCACCATGGAGCCTCTTCATGCAATTTATACCAACATGACTCAAGCGGCAGTGCCACAAGTAAGTGGTACTATCATCATTACCTCGTATCTTTTGGCACCAATATTATGAACATGTGTAACACTACGATCGAGATTCAATAAACCATTGAAGGTGATTATTCAAGCAAACAGAGTAACCATTATTCTCTTTAAATGAATAATCGTATTGCAATAAACACGATCCAATCATGTTCATGCTTAACGCAAGCACCAAATAACAATTATTTCGGTTTAACACCAATCCCGATGGTAGAGGGAGCGTGCGACGTTTGATCATATCAACCTTGGAAATACTTCCAACACGTATCGTCACCTCGCCTTTAGCTAGTCTCCATTTATGCCGTAGCTTTCATTTCGTGTTACTAATCACTTAGCAACCGAACCGGTATCCAATACCCTCATGCTATTAGGAGTACTAGTAAAGTACACATCAACATCATGTATATCAAATATACTTCTTTCGACTTTTGCCAGCCTTCTTATCTACCAAGTATCTAGAGTTGCTCCGCCTCAGTGACTGTTCCCCTCATTACAGAAGCACTTAGTCTCGGGTTTGGGTTTAATCTTGGGTGTCTTCATTAGTGCAGCAACTGTTTTGCCGTTTCACGAAGTATCCCTTCTAGCCCTTGCCTTTCTTGAAACTTAGTGGTTTTACAAACCATCAACTATTGATGCTACTTCTTGATTTCTACTTTCGCAGTGTCAAACATCGTGAATCGCTCAAGGATCATTGTATCTATCCTTGATATGTTATAGTTCATCACGAAGCTCTCATAGCTTGGTGGCAGTGACTTTGGAGAACCATCACTATCTCATCTGGAAGATTAAATCCCACTTGATTCAAGTGATTGTCGTACTCAGACAATCTGAGCACACGCTCAACGATTGACCTTTTCTCCTTTACTTTGTGGACAAAGAATCTTGTTGGAGGTCTCGTACCTCTTAACAAGGGCACAAGAATGAAATCACAATTTCATCTTTTTAGAACATCACTTATGTTCCGTGACGTTTTAAAACGTTTTCGGCGCCTTGCTTCTAAGCCATTAAGTATTCTGCACTGAACTATTGTGTAGTCATCCGAAACGTGTATGTCGGATGTTCACAGCATCCACAGACGACGCTCGAGGTGCAGCACACTGAGTGGTGCATTAAGGACATAAGCCTTCTGCGTACCAACGAGGACAATCCTCGGTTTTACAGACTTAGTCTGCAAAGTTTGCTACTATCAACTTTCAACTAAATTTTCTCTAGGAACATATAAAAACAGTAGAGCTATAGCGCAAGCTACATCATAATTCACAAAGACCATTAGACTATGTTCATGACAATTAGTTCAATTAATCATATTACTTAAGAACTCCCACTCAAAAAGTACATCTCTCTAGTCATTTGAGTGGTACATGATCCAAATCCACTATCTCAAGTCTGATCATCACATGAGTCGAGAATAGTTTCAGAGGTAAGCATCTCTATGCTAATCATATCAACTATACGATTCATGCTCGACCTTTCGGTCTCATGTGTTCCGAGGCCATGTCTGCACATGCTAGGCTCGTCAAGCTTAACCCGAGTGTTCTGCTGTGCAACTGTTTTGCACCCGTTGTATGTGAACGTTGAGTCTATCAGACCCGATCATCACGTGGTGTCTCGAAATGAAGAACTGTCGCAACGGTGCACAGTCGGGGAGAACACAATTTCGTCTTGAAATTTTAGTGAGAGATCACCTCATAATGCTACCGTCGTTCTAAGCAAGATAAGGTGCAAAAAGGATTAACATCACATGCAATTCATAAGTGACATGATATGGCCATCATCATGCGCTTCTTGATCTCCATCACCAAAGCACCGGCATGATCTTCTTGTCACCGGCGTCACACCATGATCTCCATCAACGTGTCGCCATCGGGGTTGTCGTGCTACTCATGCTATTACTACTAAAGCTACATCCTAGCAAAATAGTAAACGCATCTGCAAGCACAAACGTTTGTTATAAAGACAACCCTATGGCTCCTGCCGGTTGCCGTACCATCGACGTGCAAGTCGATATTATCTATTACAACATGGTCATCTCATACATCCAATATATCACATCACATCGTTGGCCATATCACATCACAAGCATACCCTGCAAAAACAAGTTAGACGTCCTCTAATTTTATTGTTGCATGTTTTACGTGGTGACCATGGGTATCTAGTAGGATCGCATCTTACTTACGCAAACACCACAACGGAGATATATGAGTTGCTATTTAACCTCATCCAAGGACCTCCTCGGTAAAATCCGATTCAACTAAAGTTGGAGAAACTGACACTCGCCAGTCATCTTTGAGCAACGGAGTTACTCGTAGCGATGAAACCAGTCTCTCGTAAGCGTACGAGTAATGTCGGTCCGAGCCGCTTCGATCCAACAATACCGCGGAATCAAGAAAAGACTAAGGAGGGCAGCAAAACGCACATCACCGCCCACAAAAACTTTTGTGTTCTACTCGAGAAGACATCTACGCATTAACCTAGCTCATGATGCCACTGTTGGGGAACGTTGCATGGGAAACAAAAAATTTCCTACGCGCACGAAGACCTATCATGGTGATGTCCATCTATGAGAGGGGATGTGTGATCTACGTACCCTTATAGACCGTACAGCAGAAGCGTTAGTGAACGCGGTTGATGTAGTGGAACGTCCTCACGTCCCTCGATCCGCCCCACGAACTATCCCGCGATCAGTCCCATGATCTAGTGCCGAACGGACGGCACCTCCGCGTTCAGCACACGTACAGCTCGACGATGATCTCGGCCTTCTTGATCCAGCAAGAGAGACGGAGAGTTAGAAGAGTTCTCCGGCAGCGTGACGGCGCTCCGGAGGTTGGTGATGATCTCGTCTCAGCAGGGCTCCGCCCGAGCTCCGCAGAAACCCGATCTAGAGGCAAAACCGTGGAGATATGTGGTCGGGCTGCCGTGGCAAAGTTGTCTCAAATCAGCCCTAAAACCCCACTATATATAGGAGGAGGAAGGGGGAGCCTTGCCTTGGGGTCCAAGGACTCCCAAGGGGTCAGCCGAACCAAAGGGGGAAGGTCTCCCCCCCCCAAACTGAGTCCTACTTGGTTTGGAAGGTGGAGTCCTTCTTCCCTTTCCCAGCTCCTCTTTTTTTTCTCTTTGATTTTCCTTCCAATGCGCATAGGGCTCTTTTGGGCTGTCCCACCAGCCCACTAAGGGCTGGTGCGCCACCCTCAATGCCTATGGGCTTCCCCGGGGTGGGTTGCCCCATCCGGTGAACTCCCGGAACCCATTCGTCATTCCCGGTACATTCCCGGTAACTCCGAAAACCTTCCGGTAATCAAATGAGGTCATCCTATATATCAATCTTCGTTTCCGGACCATTCCAGAAACCCTCGTGACGTCCGTGATCTCATCCGGGACTCCGAACAACATTCGCTAACCAACCATATAACTCAAATACGCATAAAACAACGTTGAACCTTAAGTGTGCAGACCCTGCGGGTTCGAGAACTATGTAGACATGACCCGAGAGACTCCTCGGTCAATATCCAATAGCGGGACCTGGATGCCCATATTGGATCCTACATATTCTACGAAGATCTTATCGTTTGAACCTCAGTGCCAAGGATTCATATAATCCCGTATGTCATTCCCTTTGTCCTCCGGTATGTTACTTGCCCGAGATTCGATCGTCAATATCCGCATACCTATTTCAATCTCGTTTACCGGCAAGTCTCTTGACTCGTTCCGTAATACAAGATCCCGTAACTTACACTAAGTCACATTGCTTGCAAGGCTTGTGTGTGATGTTGTATTACCGAGTGGGCCCCGAGATACCTCTCCGTCACACGGAGTGACAAATCCCAGTCTTGATCCATACTAACTCAACGAACACCTTCGGAGATACCTGTAGAGCATCTTTATAGTCACCCAGTTACGTTGCGACGTTTGATACACACAAAGCATTCCTCCGGTGGTAGTGAGTTATATGATCTCATGGTCATAGGAACAAATACTTGACACGCAGAAAACAGTAGCAACAAAATGACACGATCAACATGCTACGTCTATTAGTTTGGGTCTGGTCCATCACATGATTCTCCTAATGATGTGATCCCGTTATCAAGTGACAACACTTGCCTATGGCCAGGAAACCTTAACCATCTTTGATCAACGAGCTAGTCAACTAGAGGCTTACTAGGGACAGTGTTTTGTCTATGTATCCACACAAGTATTGTGTTTCCAATCAATACAATTATAGCATGGATAATAAACGATTATCATGAACTAAGAAATATAATAATAACTAATTTATTATTGCCTCTAGGGCATATTTCCAACAGTATTACCGAGTGGGCCCTAGAGATACATCTCCGTCATACGGAGTGACAAATCACAGTCTCGATTCACGCCAACCCAACAGACACCTTCGGAGATACCTGTAGAGCACCTTTATAATTACCCATTTACGTTGTGATGTTTGATACACAAGGCATTCCTCCGGTGCCCGGGAGTTGCATGATCTCATGGTCATAAAAACAGATACTTGACATGCAGAAAACAGTAGCAATGAACTGACACGATCACATGCCATGTTCATAGTTTGGGTCTTGTCCATTACATCATTCTCCTAATGATGTGATCTTGTTATCAAATGAAAACTCATGACTATGGCCAGGAAACCTTGACCATCTTTGATCAACGAGCTAGTCTTTAGAGGCTCACTAGGGACAGTGTGTTGTCTATGTACCCACACATGTATTCGAGTTTCCAATCAATACAATTATAGCATGGATAATAAATGATCATCATGAATAAGGAAATATAATAATAACTTATTTATTATTGCCTCTAGGGCCTATTTTCAAGAGTCTCCCACTTGCCTCTGTCGCAGGATCAATATCGGTATTGTCCTACAAATTAATTATTCATTTATTTTTAAAATATCAAACAAATTGTTAAAAATGATAAACAGAAAAAAAACATTTATAGTGCACAAAATGAAAGGTAATTCTACCTGCTTTTGTAGTAATTTGATCTCAAGGAACAACATGCTATAGATAGTGAAAACCTCCCATTGGATTCTAGCAAAATTTGTTTGCAACATTATCTGCCTTCAATTTTAAGAATGTGGTGAATATTTGGACTGAGAAAATGTACCGGATATTGTTCCAGTCTTGCTGAATATTTGGTCTAAAAGATTCTGCTTGAATGACTAGAATCTTATTTGGACGGTCCACTTAGAGAACTTGGAAAAAGGCCCTCAGAACATATGTACTTATTGGTCCCAGCCTCACAGGTCTGGCGGTCCTGAACAAGTTGTTTTTTTATTGAAATTGCAGAGAGAACACCAAGTGAGAAGCGATTGTCGAGGACATGTGGTTGAAATTGCAGAGAGAACACCAAGTGAGAAGCGATTGTCGAGGACTTGTGGTTGAAATTGCAGAGAGAACAGCAAATGAGAAGCGATTGACATGCATGGACATGTTCTGAGGGTGTTGACCAGGAATTAGTTGTTAGCACTCAATTGCAGAGTGATCAGATTAGCTCTTCTTGCCCTGATGCAGGGGACGTAGTTTTTTTGGATGTATGCTTGTTTTTGGTCACTGCCCATTGCTTCTGTTAGCACTTAATCTGGTTCAGACTTCTAGAATTAGCTGTTAGCACGCTGTATGACTAGGCTCTGTCTTGAATGAGGACATTGTCCCTCTTTTAGCACTATGTTGCTTTGTTACTTGTCAATGGACATACTTGTTTCCGGTCACTGGCCGTTGGTTCTACCTTGTATGAACTCCTATATTTTTTCTTTTTTGAGGAATCACCGGGGGGAGAGGATCCCCCACCTGTATATATATTTCTCAAAGTGACCCAAAGGTCATGGTGTTACAAAGAGTTTACAGGGTCACGGAGATCTGTGAGGAGAAGCAGTCGCGCCAAGACAGAGCAGCGACCTTATCACTCGGTTCTTCAAACCGAAGAGTCCAGAGATCGAATTCCCTACATAAACTAGTAATGGTTACAGCAGGTGTATGACATTCGTTCCTAAATGCTGCAGAGTTTCTTGACTCCAAAATTTTCCAAAGGATAGGCAGGAGGATCTCAGGCCAAGACAGAGCGGCGACCTTATCACTTGGTTCTTCAGACCGAAGAATCCAGAGATCCAAGTCCCTACATAAACTAGTAATGGTTACATGTAGTGTCCCAAGTGTAAACCTTCCCTATTTGAAACCTATTGCATGTGGGTCCACCTTGTCAGAGATTATGATGTTAAAGTTGATACCATGATTTCATGTGTGTTCCTTACTATTTCCTTCTCATGCATGCATGCATAGCATATCATTGCATGCCCTTATCTTGTGTTGTTGCACTATGATTTCTTGTGGTGTTAGTACTAAATGTAGGTGATGATCTTGTGGTTAGCTATCTTGTGATGCATGTGACCTTATATATGTGATGAGGTGCTGCTATGATGTCATGTGTTAGAGTACTAAGAGTAGTGGTGTTTGTCATATTTTTCAACACCCTCTATTTACTTGCAAACCCTTTTCTCTCTTCATTCTCAAGTTCAAAATTCCACCTTATTATCTCTGCTTTAAAAATGTCTTTTGTTTAGGGATTAATGTGAGTGTGTAGTTGTGATAGCTTGGTGGTTTTTAAGAGTGTTTTAAGCAGGTGCAATGATAACAAAACAGAGACATTAATTCTGTTTTGTGAAATATTATTTGCTCCTAAAAATCTTGATCTTATTTTTATTATTTAGGTCATATTTTTCTATGACTAGGGGATATTTTCTTTTGAATTTATTCCCACCAGTTTGCTTGTTTTATTTCTTTTCCCTTTTGGTTTTTCTTTATTTGGAAAGGCCACTGGGGTCTTTCTTATATTTGGCGCCAGTGGGCTTCCTCTGGCGCTCCTTTCCCTTCGTCCCCGCGTGTGAGGCCCATGCCCGTTCACATTTCTTCCTGACGGCGTCTACACCCCCCCTGCGCACCTTTCCGTCAGGCCGAGAGAGAGAGGAAGTTGACGCCGTGCACAAATGTCGAGGTCCCCCCCATATAAGCTGGACGTCCGAGCCTTCCCCTCGGCCTAGGGTTCCTCTCCTTCCCTATCCTGCCGCCGCCACCTCTCTTCTCCCCCTCCATCTCTCTTCTTCCTCCATTCCTGGTAAGTTTCTGTAGGGTAGCAGAGAGGACAGAGAGCTCCACGCCGCGTCTACCCCCACGTGCACCGTCGAGCGACAAGGCCACCATGTCCGGGAGCTTGGGGAGGGTGTCCGCGCTCCATTCCCGCCGTAGTTGAGGTCAGGGAGCAACCACAGCGACGGGCAGGAGCTTGTCTTCGGCGCGAACCCAACGAACTCCTTCCTCTACGTCGGATCTGCAACATGCCTTCGTCAGCGCGTCCTCGTCGACTCCAGGCGGCTCCTCCTTCCCGATCGGTGCCCCCCTCTTACTGCCCTAGGTGACGATCGCCCCTCCTCCCTTCCCCTCGGTTGGATCTGCCGGAGTGGCCGCCGTGCTCCTCTATTCAGGGGAGAGAACGGCAGGAGCTTGCTGTGTTGTGTGTGTAGGAGTAGGGCGCTCGGTGTGAGTAGATGCAGCGTAGATGTAGGTGCGTCTTTCCTTTTCCCGCGGGCGTGGTAGAGGCCGTGGTAGAGGAGACCATCTCCGGTGATCTCTCTGTCACCAGCTCGCAGGTGCAGGCCAAACAGTACGATCGAGGTAGTATACGTTGCGTTAGATCCCTACTCTGCCAGACATCGTATCGTAGCCCAGTGGTAACTAGCGTTGCGTGCCTGTTGGAGGGCGCGGGTTCGATCCCCCCTCGGCGCTGTTTTTGTTTTCTGTTTTTCCTGCACAGTAGCATCAGGGACATAATACCCTGTTTTCTTCCCCTAACCTGTCGACACAGTGATAGTGGTATAGTGGCTAGGAGTTGCTACTGTGTACCAGGAGGTACTGGGTTCGATTCCCAGGAACCCTGATGCTTATTTCTATTTTTTTTTGCTTTCTTGTTATTTTGTTACTCCCTTTTTCTTATGCATAGACAGCAAGGTGTCCTATTTAATATTTTTCCTGCTGGTGTAGATGGGTGCAGATTGTATTGTGTGTGTGTTTTGCACACTAGTATAGTGATAGTTGATGTTGGTGGCTTAAGTGATATGTGTGTGCATGTGGTCTTGTTAGTTCATGTGGTTGGTGTGTTTGCAAATAGGCATTTGTGCATAGAGGTTGTAGGTGAAGTTGATGGTGTAGGTATGGAGATGTGTTTGTTGTGAGTGCACACCACTTGTGGTACCTACTAAAAGTGTTGAGAGGTGATGCTTCCAAGTTACTTGCTTAGTATTTTTCCCCCTCATGTTGTTCTTGTGTTTAAGGGCATGATGTTGTTGTGAATGATGTGGAGTATATGTGTGTGTGTGGAACTTCCCCACCTTTGCAAAACTATGCACCTTCACATGTCTATATGTGAGAGGGCATGGTGTTTGTGTGTGGGGATAGTTTGGTAGATGTGCTTGTGATGTTGATGTGCATGACACAAACATGGGGTTCAAACCCCCATGTCACTTTGTCATTGTGCACATGAACCCAACCTTGGTAGTTGTTGTCTTAGTAGGATATCTTATGGAGTTGACATATTCAGTTTTGTTGCAAGTTTGAGCCTTGATTCCATGGAATAGGTGGAGCCCAAGGGCATGAGTCTTTGTGTGATAGTAGTAGGGGTTTTGCTCTACACCATAGTGGTGTCAATTATCTCTTGGTGTTATGTGTGTGCAAACTATGCCTAGACAAAGTGGGCATGTGGCTGAAAAATTCCAGATTAGTGAAATCTGAAATTTCACTAAGTCTGGGATTCTGGAAACATTTTCTTCCCCTATAGATGAGGATGTGCTGGTCATTCTGTTGAGATCTAGCCATAGTTCAGTGCTAGGATTTTGAACCTGGTATGTTTGTGAAGCTCCTTGGCAAAATTTCAAGTCATTTGGAGTCCAGTAGGTTGTGTTTTGATTGCTGTCATAAAGCTTCAGAACAGAGACAGAAACTCAGGTGCAGGAATTTTCACTAAGTCCCTGAGATCTGATGGTTTTGGGAAAGTTTGTGGCCTTGTATCTTCTAGAGTTTAATTCCTTTTGCTGTGATTCTTGCTGGTGCTTGTAGTGTTCTTGGTTGGAAACAGCCACATATATTATTTGTCATGTTTGAAGCCCTGTAGCTATGTTGCATGCAGCTCCCAAAGAGCTAAGATGCAGATTATGGCAGATTATGTAGTTTTGTCATTTTGGTCAATGTGTGTGCTTAGTTGATGTTGTGGTGTTCTTCCTTGCTCCAATACATTCATGTTGGGTTGTTACAGATCTTGGCAATCTGGGAATACCAGATTTGTGCCAAATGTGAGTGTGGTGTTGAATCTTCCAAGTAGAGCTTCATATCTTGTTTCGTTGATTCCTATTAATCCGTAGCTCCGTTTGCAATGTTCTTTATATGATTTTGCACCGTTTTCACGAGACGCATCTGTTCATGTCATTCTCATGCATGCCAAAACAGATTAGTGTACAGTTCTGTCCAGAATCTTGCAGTAGTTTATTTTGCTCGTGCTAGTGATAGAAGTAGTGGCGCATGCTCATTTTTCATCTCATGCATCATGTGATTGTTGCATCTTGTGGTGCTGCTGTTCATTGGCTGTTATTCTTATGTTGGGTAGCACCGGGATCGGAGAACGAATACGTGGAGTCAGGAGAGTACGTGCGGGACGAACCAGAACCATTCCAAGCTGAGGATATCACAGGCAAGATAATATGACCTTGATTCCATCTCTAGACTTGTTATGTTAGTTTCGTTTCCATGTCATATTGCTCGCTGCCTACCACTGAAATTAAATTGCCTCTTGAAATGCCATGAGCCCAAACACCGTTCTCCTTCCTAGCAAACTTGTGTGGCTAAGTAGGCTTGCTCAGCTACTAATGTTAGCATTGCTAGTTGCAGGTGTTTTGACTCATGTGATGAACATGAGCTTGATATAATTATCTTAAATTCTGTTGTTTAATTAATGCACCTATATACTTGGTAAATGACGGGAGGCCTAGCCTTTTGCCGGGTGCTTTGTTCCGTTATTGCCGCCTTAGTTACCGGTTACCGGTGTTTGATTCCATAATGATCGCTCCTAACACGTTCGGGGTTGTTATGGGGACCCCCTCGATAAATCGCGTAGTGCTAAGGCTTGTCCGGCAGGACCCGACATTGGTGTTAATTTGCTAACAACTTAATAATAATCTGCATGGGGAGTAGCTACCCCGAGGACTTTAATCAACAACCCGGGCCAGTGCTCCTCATGAGTGTTGGTCCAACCCAGAGCAGCTTATTACGCTCCCCGGGGCAACTCGGTGTTTTGGCGTGGTAACTATCGCTCATCCGGCGTGTCCTGAGACTGAGATACGCTGCTCTTATCAGGGTCGTCGACACGGGAGGTCCTGCTAGCCTTGTCTTACCTTAGCGGTATATCTTGCGTATAGGAATCCCAGTGAAGCTTTGGATTCCCCCAGAGTTGAGGTTTTCCTCTAAGGAATCCGACGAGATCACGAGATTCGTGATAGAGGATGCCTTTGCGGCCTGTGTTCGTTTGTGATGGACTAGTTGGAGCACCCCTGCAGGGTTTAATCTTTCGGAAAGCCGTGCCCGCGGTTATGTGGCAACTTAAAATATTTTGTTAACATCCAGTATTAGAGAACTTAAACATAAACTAATAAAACTGCCAAACTGTGTGCGTAACCGTGATTGTCCCTTCGAAGATCTCTCTTCGACCGAGAACACGGTGGGGTTATGAATGTCGTAGGTAGGTGTTCAGGATCACTTAGTGATCAAGTAAACCCGACCGTTAGCGTAGACCACCTTCACTTCTATTTTGCGTAAGTTAGCCACTTATTCAAGCATAGGATGCTGCAGCCTGATACACTTCTCCCTTACCCTTCCCAATAACACGACTAGTTCTGGCACCAAGGTCTTAGATTGCTGAGTCCCCGTGGCTCACGGATTCCTCCGAAACTCCCAGCAGGTACAGGTACCCCAGAGACAGATGATCCCGACGGCACCCAGCTGACGTGGCAGTACGACGAGGAGACAGACCGCCTCTACGTGAACTATCCGGTGGACTGAGGCGTGGTCTTGATCGTGGGCCTGCAGCAGGGTAGCATAGCATGTTTCATGTTTTGTAGTCCGTAGCGGAACTACTTTGTTTGTATCTGTGTTGTACTCTGAGTTATTAATAAAAAAACAGTTGAATCCCGAATTGTCTACTTGTATTATTATTTGTGCTATGTTACTTGCTTGCGAAACGCTTAGATGCGCTTCTTTCCTATTCGGGGGCCTCGACCCCCAGATCGGAAAGGACCGCATCTTGGTCGTTACATTACAACAGGTGTATGCCATTTGTTCCTAAATGCTGCAGTGTTTCTTGACTCCCAAATTTTCGAAAGGATGGGCAGGAGGATCTCAGGCCAGATTGAGGAGGCGAGATGCAGTGGGGTGTTAGCTGCTGACAGGTCTTGGAACCTAGGTGAAGGGGTGATGGCAAGCTGCTGCCAGATTGCAGCGGCCGCCGGGCACCCAATGAATAGGTTCGAGTGTCTTCAGAGGTGGCATTACATCACGGGCAATCCCCATTGGCAGAGATGTGCTTGTGAAAAAGGTTCGCCTTTGTGCATGCAAAAATCTTGATCTTGCCTGCACACCGGCTGCGCCAAATGAGGTCAGCGTGGTCACACTGAACATCTTCATGAAGAAGGATGTTGTAGGCGGCCTTTGGAGAGAACCGGAGTCCATGTTGAACTTCTATCTTTTTCATGACACTGGCTGTTGATTGTTATTGGTGAATCTGATTCAGACCTCTAGAATCTGATTCTCCTGAATGAAGACACTGTATTCCTCTTAGTACTTTGTGTGAACTTCTATGGTTTTGTATGACAACTTCCTGTGAACATATAGTGGCACAAGTAGCCTGGCAGCTACTATATATTCAAGGGATCCAAGTACCAATTCTAGACGTGTTAATGATGGACAAGTGATACTACTAGAAGATGGAAAACTAATGGCTTGAGAGGGAAGAGAGAGAGAGATATAGGCGAGTAAAATGCCATATGTGGGGTCATCTCATGATGCACATCCCTTGACTCTACCTTTTGAACTCACACCTATTGTCATCTCATGGACATTACCCAAGGTAGAATAAAACGGTCAAAATTACTCAAAGTGCGAGATTGAAGTGGTCATAAAGCTATTGTCTGTGTAATAAGGTGCATACTAAAGATCCCTCAAAAAGAAAAAAGGTGCATCCTGAAGTACGGTGGCCTCACTACCTTCCAATGTTTCTATACAACAAAAAAGAGCTGGTAATTATCAGGTACATAGCTCATTCAGAGTAACGATTTTACCATCTTCTCTTCACAAAACACCACTATTTATCAATCAGACAGACACCTAACTCCAAGTCAGGCTGAGAAATACAGTCCCTCTTGCAACAATATAATGAAGCAAGGCATACATTCATTGTAACACTAATACTCTGTAAAGAAATATAAGAGCCTTTAGATCACTACTTTGGTGATCTACATGCTTTTATATTTCTTTACGGAGGGAGTTTTTTCTTAAAGACCATTACGCCACTATGGTAATAACTACTAACAATAATATGTTGAATGTATCTAGGTCCTACAGGTATAGTACACAGGCGTAAGCACATCTAGACTATTTTTCTTATGTAAGCACATCTAGACTTGGGTTTGTTACGAGCTTGAACACCGAGGGCAGGGGCACTTGGCCTTGATTGCCAAGACTTGAGGATGGGATGAGGAACCAATAACTTGTATGTTTACTTGTGAACCATATGGTTTTGGGCATACACACATGATGATCAAAAGTAGGATGGAGGGTTAAATTAATGGAGCTATGAGAGCATACACACTATGAGAACTTGAACACAACACTATTAGACTTATCATAGTTTCACTGAAAAAAGTTCTTTCCCCTCCTCCCGTGACGCTCCCGCGAGCGTCCAGAAAGGGTTGTATTGTGTCGACTTGGGTTGCTCGGACGGCAGAGTAGACGGCTCGTCTGGTGCGCGGCCCCGGGTTGGCGTGGATATCGGAGCAGCGGCTTGGCATATGGTTGTAGGGTGTCGGCTCGAGTTGCTAGGCGGCTCGTTTGGTGCGTGGCCTCGGGGTCGGTGTGTGTGCGTCATTGTTGTATCGGTTTTCAGTCAATTTTCCTTATTAACTGGTCAATTCTTCTTCTTTTATATGAAAAGGCAGAGCTCCTGCTGGTTCCTCAAAAAAGAAAAAAAGTGCCTCCATAAACCAGGAAAGGCCCACACGTCACTGACAGCCAAGCGGCTAAGAGCAAGTACAATAGTAGAGCCGGTTGTCGGCTGTAAGTTCATGCCATGTCATCTATAGCCCATTTATAGCTAACATGTACAATAGTTGGTTAAAAGAGTGTACTACTTATTTATTATATGACCCACCTTTCATTCTCACAAAGTGCCTAGGAGCACGTGCTAGAGCTGGCTCTTAGCTAAGAGCCCGCTTACCTTCTCTCTCCTTCAACTAAGCAAAAATATACTACTTTATTCCTTATAGCCAGCTGACTCAGCACTATTGTACTTGCTCTAATGGCCTCAGCGCTTGCTATAAACTAGGAAGTGATATCGCGTAGGACAACTAGTACCCAGATAAAGTATAATTTTCCTCTCGCTCCATGTTAAGGTTAAAAAAAAGTTATCATGGGAATGCAGAGAGTTGTGAAGCTCACTCATGCCTGGCTACATGAGAAAAAAGAGGTATGTTAATTATACCTGATTCACTTCACCGATCTGTAGAAGAGAATCTGCATAAATTTACTACATCTCGATTCAGCAATTTGTTGTCAGCTGGGACACAAACCTGAGCGACGGAACTCCAACAAAACCTTTTCCTAGACTAGACAGTTTCTTCATGTCATCCAGCAGCAGCATCAGATCCAGCATATATACATAGCCTGTAAATGTAACATAAGTACCCAAATCAAATCATGAATGAGTTATGCTTATCCGGAGCGCAGGAGACAAATCGACCGTGGCCGAGGGAGAAGATGGGATTGGGATAGATACTCGATCAGACTCCACTGGCCATTGTCAGCGGTGGTGGAATAAGAGCATCTCTAGAGCCCTCAAACCCTAAAAAATAATCAATTTTTTTTACAGTTTTCATCGAAAAAACGGCGTAGACTAGGATCATTAAATCCTTAAACCCGTAAAAAAATTTAGAGGTCTAACCCTCAAACCCTTCCCAGCCTGTAGAAGTAAGGGTTGGGAGGGAAAACTGCCCCCAACCCGTACTCCACTTCCCACCTCGCGCAGGAGGCAGTTCGTTCCCCGCGCGCGAGGAAGTCGCCTCGGCCGCCGCCGCCCCGCCTCCCCCCGTGCTCCGGCCGCCGCCCCGCGCTCCCTCCGTGCCCCGGCCGTCGCCCCGCCGCCCCTCCGCGCCCCGGCGGCCGCCCTCCTTGCCCCGTCGCCCACCGCGCTCCGGCCGCCACCCCGCCGCCCCCCGCGGCCCGGCAGCCGCCCTTCGCATCTCGGTCGCCGCGCACCGCGGCCCGGCCGCCACCCCGCCGGCCCACCGCGCCCCGGCCGCCGCCCCTCCGCGCCCCGCCTCCCGGGAATATTCCGTTATAAGGATTGGATTTGAGGGTTCTAGTCTTTGCCCCTGTTTTTCAACCTTTAAAAATGTCAAAATGAACAATTCTCAACTCTTAAAACTGGTTTTAGATTTAAGAGTTTGAGGGTTCTACTAGAGATGGTCTAACATACCCAAATCAGCAGCCCACTGTTAGGGCATGTACAATGATGTACAATCAGCCGTCTATAACTCTAGCCACGCAGGAAAATATATGACGTGGGGGAAAGAGAAACACAAAACTGATCAGGTCCGTCTGTAGAAATAACGACGGTCTTTTCCCGTACTAATCACTGCTTACAGACGGCATATTTTCCATTGTAGCGAGGCCGTCGCATACTGTGCGTCGGAAACCGTGGATCACAAAGAAACGAGTTCAGTTTGATTTGTAGGCAGTTGAAGAGTTATTGTAGACCAAACAATCGCCCCGCTGTATGTGCTGTCTACACTGTGATCTATAGGTAGCATGGACGCACGGTACAGACGCTGGCGGACTGAACCAATGTACATGCCCTTAGTTGGTTGGGCGCCGGAGGTCGGAGCAGGGGTGTGGATATCATGTCCGTCTCCCTCCCTCCCTCCCTCCAGGACGCCCACGCCGACGCCGGCCCAGCTGAGCTAACCACACGACATGGTACGTCAGTCTAGGCTGTAATTTTTGTACTGTATTTCTTCACGCTTTCTCAACCAACTAACCACACGTGTCCATACCGGGGACGCCCGGCCGCTGCCCCCGATCCCAATTGTATTCCGATTAAGTCTCGAAAATGAAATTGTATTCCGATTAACCGCGTGTGTTATCGATAAATTTGTTATCATCATCATTATTTATAGCAGAGCGGATCGTGTTTAGCCTCAAACCAAACCAAATCAAATCAAGGAAGAAAGTAAAAGTAAAATCTGTGTCGAGCAGACGAGACGGATCCTCTTCCCCGACTCGACCGACTCCGTGTTGAGAAGGCGACCTAATCCCCAAATCCCGCCCTAGCCTCCACCACATCCATGGCGCTCCCCACCTTGCCCTTCAACCCCCCCACCCCGCCGCCCCCCGGGTTCCCCGACTCGGCCATACTCCGCAAGACGGCGCGCGTGTCGGCGGACCGGAACGCGACCACCGCCGGGTGCCGCACCGAGGACGGCCAGGCCGTGGAGGTATCCTTCTGGCTCGTCCACCCGCCGGCCATCTCCCACTTCTCCGTCAACTGCCCCGGCATCAATCGCGCGTACGAGGCCTCGCTCGTCTGCGCCGAGGACGCCTTCGTCCTCTTCAGCCTCCAGTACTGGGGCCCCGCCCGCTTCTTCGTCTACACAGCCGGGAAGCAGCCGTCCCTACGGCTGCTCCCAAACCCCAGCCTTCCCTACTTCGGCGGGCAGCAGTTTGGCCTCCTGCCCCGCGGCGACGGCGAGCACTACGCCCTGGCCTTCCTCCGCTGCAAGTGGAGTCTCCAAGACGATGTTTGTCGGTTCGATGCCCATGTCTTCTCGTCCGAAACACGGGCATGGACGACCAGGAGGGCGTACTTGTCGGACCCCGCCGACAAGCCATTGTGTGGTCGGAATGACCTCTTCAACCAGATCAGGGTTGGAGCAACCTCGCTGGGCTGGTTTGATAACCACCATGGCATCCTCCTTCTTGACCACCTGTTTGCCACGCATCCTGCCATCAGTATAATCCCATTACCGGTCGCAACCGTTGGCTTGCCCGTGCCAATCAAACCGGATGACAAGTACATTGCCTCTGAGTATTTCTACAATGTCGCCTGCTGCGATGATCTCATCAAATTCGTCCACATCAAATACGACGACCCTCGTGCCTTGGCCAGGGGTTCAGGTTGGAAAGCCACAATGTGGAATATGAATGTCTCTGGGAAAAATTGGTGCCAGGGCTACACGGTTGATGTTGACGAAATCTCGGTCGACAAAAGTTTTTCTGCTAAATTGCCTGAGCTGTGGGATGATGAGACTCAACAACTGCAGTTGAAGAAACTGACGTTCCATGGCCCGATCCTGAGCACACTCAATGACGATTTGCTTTACATGATGGCCAAGGTGAAGCATGATGACGACGCAGCCTGGGCCATCGCTATTGACATGAAACATGCAGCTCTCAAGGCACTGGCCAAATTTTCTGTCGAACCCAACCAACAACTCCTCACCACAGCCTGCTTCTCATGCGTCTTCCCCAAGTACCTCAACGTTCCCCATGTGATTTAACCAGCAATGCTATCTTCGAATTCTTGGTTTGTATGCTAGTAATATATGTAACTTATAAGTGCTCATGAGAACGTCTTACTTTTGACACTATTTGGGCTCTTCGGATTAATTAGTTTAGCTGTTCGTTAACATTAGAAATAGACTAGGATTTGCCATGCATTGTTTCATGCTATGCTATCCATTGTGTTCTTCGTTTTCTGTTTGTTATAAATTGTACATTTCAGTACCAAGTATTGACACTGTTGCCGTTGGACTTTTTAGCTGTTTGTTAACCCTCATCATACATGTTACGCGTTAGAAACTGACATGAGGCAGCAGATGGCACACACAAAATGTGCTGCCAGTATGGACCATGTATCTATACAAACCCCGGCCAGTCATACAGGGTAGACATACTGCATGCTAAAAGTATGCAAGGTGAGACAGCTGCTGTCATCAGCAGAGATAATTAACTTGTTTTATTAGCATAGTGTTACGATAATTGAGGCCGTAATGAACCGCCTCATTCCATTCCTTCTATAAACAGAAATGAATTGTTGATGCCAATTCAAACCCATTACTGGAATCAAATTTAAGTATCAAACGAGAGACAAGTTTATCATCAAGTGCTGTTTGCACTACAGAATACCGAAGCACAAGTACCTCTTGTGCAAACTGCACAGTGCCTCATCTATCATGAAAATGCCACCACGTTGTCATCCAAACCTCAGGACAAATTCACTGTACCGACCCAGTAAAAAATTCACACAACGAACTCGTATTGAAAAGATTTTACGTTTTGATCCTTTTAAAAACGACAGAAACCGTGACGTTGCTGTTGTATTTAGAAACACCAGTATTCCAAATAGAAACGCCAGGAAGGTCCTGGCGTTACTATGCAGGCACAAAACACCATTGACATGCTGACTGACGGGATGGGACGGTTTTAGCAATCGATGCAGTGCTGGGTGTGACGTGGACCGTCCTGGTCCGATCTGCTCGTCCACTAAATACAGGCTGCTGACTGACGGGACGGGAAAGACTGGCAGGTCACGGCCAGGCGGCACGCTTTTACCTGACGGTAGCTTCGCTCCGTCCCAGCTGTGGAGTGTAGTTATATTTCTGCTTTTTAACAGGGGGGCCACGCCACGTTTTTGCCTGCAGGTAGCTCCGCTCCGTCCCAGCTTTGCATGGAGAAGAAGCATGCTTTGCATGGAGAACGACAGAACTACAGCTCTTTTTTTGCCTACTGCATGCATGGCCGAAACGCCATTGTCAAGCTCAGTGTGGACCGTGCTGTGCACGTACGCTTGGATTGACAGGCACGAGACAGCACTGACCACCACCAGCAGCAGCAGGAGGAGGCAGGCAAAGCTGATAGAGTGGTACTAGTACGTACTCTACGTGAGTGAACAGGAACAGATACAAGAGGCAGGCGCAGGCACAGGCACAGCACACAAAACGCAAACAAAGGCGTTTCTAGCCTGGGAAGCAACGCACTACAACGCGTCCGTGGACTGGCGTTTGAATGTGGACCAGAAACGTCACGGTAGACTGACGTTTTTATGTGAAACAGCAACGCCACGGGCTCTGGCGTTTTTAAAAGGGTCAAATCCGGAAATACTTTCAGATTGAGTTCGTTCTGTGAATTTTTCACAGCCTGTGGATCAGAACAGTAAAAAAAAACCAAACCTCATGTGTTACAGCAGTCAGCTAGATCCATTGTCCTTTCATCATTACGTTATCGGTCCTTCATGTCATTTCTGGTTGACCAACTTCTGCACATCCCAAACCCCACTTTACCACTGTGGATGGCCTTGACTGTTGTACTTGTGCTGCGTCGCTCTCTGGTACTAATGTGTAGCTCACTGCTGTGACTGTGGCTACGCGAGTAACTTTTGTAGCACCAGGGCTTTATCTCAAAAGGGTTCATGTTGTCTTCGTGATTAGATTACGATCCTATGGTTGTGGGGGCACTAAGGTTGATGCCTTCTTCCATTAAAATTGCTCCCTTGAGAAGTTAATTGCAGTTCTCCCCAATCTTGTGTATGTAACTTTTTATTTGACCATTTCTTCAGGGGCAGAAATGTATGATCCCTTGGAAATGCACTTTAAGAGGTAATTCATGTATTGCTATGCTACCATTACTTGTTCCAGTTTTCTTTTTTCTTTTTAATTTGCATGACATCTTGTTGAATTCTGCTGCTGATGTTGCATGACTGTTGCCAGGATGAGTTTGGTGCAGTTTGTTATGCAAGTGCAGCGGACTCGAGAATGGTTCAGGGAACTTGGTAATTGATTAATCAACTCTTGATATATTTAGCCTTTTATACTGGTTTTGGTTCTAATATATCACATGTGCAAGTGAATGTGTGCCAACTTCAACCAAGTGGATATTTAGGGTCTTGATCTTAAATGATTTTCCTTGTGGCCATATGCAATTGTGTTAGTTTAATACGCAATATTACTCTGATCGGGTCAAGTAAAATATCTTTGAATATCTTTAGATTTCCCCCTTCATTTGTGTCCGATAGAAATGTTAAGCAAGTACTGCCCTTGAAGCATTATTTCCTGCTGCTGCACATATACCTTCTTACAAAGTTGTGACTGTCATGACTAGAAGATCCACATCTGTGTGGTGCTTTGCAGATCTATTCTTAGATTTTGACTTGCCAACTTACAAGGAATCCAAACCACTGCTTACTGAGTGCTGCCCAGTATCCTCTTTGTGTGTACATATTCATGCGGTAAGTTCTGTTCTGGTAACTCATAGGTGTAGTCCTAAAACATATATTTGTATTTGCACCCACAAGCATCAAATTATTTATCATCTCTTCGAACTACGCACACAATTGCTAGCAATTTTATATTCCTCTAATATGCTTTTGGTTTCAAATGATGAGATCTCAATTTTCCTGAATCCTATAACATTTTGATGCAGCTACTGAAATATGCTACTTGCACTGATGAAGCCTCCAATAATATGCAACATCTCTTACGGTATATAAACGCAGAAACCTGTTCATGTACTTGTTTACTGGAATTAGGTTAGTGTTATTTCTGACTATAATGTCTATGTTTCCTAGAGCATTTGAGGGTTTTGACATGCTGCTAACCGAGTCATTTAATGAGCAAGCAAGTGATGAGACCCTGAGGAGCAAAATCATTGTGGCCCTTCCAATTTTAGACAAGTAATTGAAAACCATACACATGTGTCTACTTCATTACCAAAAAAAGATTTGTTGATCTTTCTATACCTTCCCCTCTTTGCAGTCTTTTGCACAGTATGCTACCAACAGTGGTTCCTGAAGGAAGGTACCAAGGCGGAGTAGGAATATTTGAACAGTATGAGAAGTCAGGCTATACGAAGAAGGGCCACCAGTCGTGTGGCTCTACTGCTGACAAGGTTTGCTACAGCAAGAAGCGAAACCGTGCAAAGAAAAGGACCCACAAGCAGCAGCAAGAGATTTCCAAGCCCAATTACTTTGGGGGGAATGTGGCTTTGAACCGCTGGTGGTACTTGGGCGGCTACATGCTGATGTCTATCGGTATGCTGGCGCTCTGCTGGATGATCCTAACCACTTTGGAAGTATAGACTGAACCAGCCACCTCCAACCTGACGCTGCGATCCTTCGGAACCAAACTGAGTGCGATCTACAAATACTACACTGACACATGGTCTGAGGATGGAAGATCTTGCAGGAGATGCTAGCTTAGGTCATTCGTCCTGGTCTTTTGCCTTTTATAATTGTCCTGTGCTGAAATCACCCTATGGAATCATGTACATGTTCTAGCCAGGTTTGGGGGTGAGTATCTGGAGCCGTAGCAGGTTTGGGGGTGAGTATCGTTTTTTTTGTCAATCATCTCCTTTTTTCATTCATAATGATGTTAGTATCCTTTACAATGTAAGGTATACCCACGTCAGGGGTGGAGGATATCCACCCCGAGACCAGGAGGGGGAGAAAATCTAGCTCTCTTAGCCAGTTTCAGGAGCTAGCTACCTGATTACTTTCTCTATTACAATGATCATACATAACATGACTAAAATCTAGCTGATGGCACTAGCTACTGAAGAAGAATTACCATTGATGAGGGCTGTGGGCGGAGTTGCGTGATAGACACGCCTCCGGAATCCAATGAAGAACAACGATTACTTAGGATCAGCTTGCGGATTTGCAGTTTCTTCTCTGTTGTTCCGCTTCAGCTCATTCGATCCAAACCTCCCCAGATACATTCTTATCATCAAAGGAAATGAGTTGAACCGTGGAAGTACCAGTGATTTGGGTCGTCGGAACAGCTGGTACGACCACCATTGCCCGTCTTCTATTCTGCTTAGGTCCATGTGCTTCGTGTTTTGGCCATCATTTTCTCATACAAACTCTGATTTGGTGTTCTTAGGCTCGTTGGGTTTGTATATGGAAGAGCCCGACAATTTACTTGTATTGAATCTTCAATTTGGCCTTGTAGTGGAACCTCCACTTTGTCAAACTCTCCAAAGGTCCTGTATTTGGTCCTATAACTTATGCGGGTTAATTCCAACTTGGATCATTTCATTGCGCTAAATCCTTGGGAGTTTCAGCCCACCTGCACACGCAACAAAACAAAAGGGAAGTAATAACTCTAATAAAGTTTAAAGACTATGCAACGTTCACATCAAAAGGTACGGAAACCTGGTATTCATGCATGATAAACACAAAAGAGTATCAATGGACATGATATGAGGAGTTTTATGAAACAAGTGAGTTATAAAACACTATAAATTTCACTCACCAACAGTCTGAAGCTTAAACCTTGTTTGTCTTCGATTAAGAGAGTTGATTAGCTGAGCTCATTGTTGTGGACCCTAAAATTTACCATTGAAAGCTGAAGGCCAAAAGTGTATCTTTATTTCCCCTGCAAGCTCAAAGCAAGATATAATGTACTTACACAAGAAATAGAGTTTTTAGTATTGTTACATCAAGGCGCTCTGTTTTTATCTTTGGGAAAGGAGGATAAACCGAACCTATGAATCGAGCGATGCATACTACCATATATTATTTATTACTAGCAAATATGTCCGTTCGTTGCAACAGGTAGTAAAGATTTCTTACCTGAGACATTATCATTTTGATCCAATTTTGATTCTAACTTGTCATATTGATGGTGTGCACCTACGACCACATTCAGGCATCATCGACGTGGTGTCGTTCGACATGGAGGAGGTCGCGTTTATAAATTAAGTATATTTAAAAAACCTATATGTATAGCAATCACATGCAATAGATGAAACACAAATTGAGATTGTACTTATCAATTCATCTGTTATCCTAAAAAAAATAAACTATCAACATTCATGACAATCAGATGAATAGTTCAAATGTTTTTAAAATAAACCTTCATGCACTTTGATGTTCATCAATTTTATAAGTGCATGTACATCCTATAAAAATTATTTGTTAAAGTCTTAGATCATGAAATATGTACAAAGAGAGAACTTAGATTATAACATTTCCCAAATATTGACGTTTAAGTTTACATGTTACAATACATATCGTGTGTATGAAATAAAGACAAATATTGATTTACACTGTACCCTATATAGTATTTTAAAAATATTAAATAACAACATATTCAAACTCTACACATTTTTATAATCAAATTTGATATATAACATGTTTAAATTGAATTTATGGTTTTAAAAATATTGTTATTTGAAAATACATATTTATTCTGAATAGACTTCGGGGTTATTAAAATTATTAAACATGTAAAATAACAACATATTCAAACTCTACACATTTTTTTAATCAAATTTCATATATAACATGTTTAAATTAGATTTACGGTTGAAAGATATTGTTATTTGAAAATACATATTTATTTTGAATTGACTTCGGGGTAATTAACACATATGTCAGGGGGGTTTACGCAAAATTATAAAAAAAGATTCGCTGTGACTAAATATGGACCGTGGGTTATTTAGCGTAACTGTCGTGATGTTTTGTGTAGATACAAAAAACAGTTTAGACTCACTTAAAGACGGACTACGGGTTAATTAATGAAAAAGACAGGGTGTTTTTTGCAAAATGACCACGACGGACGGGCAAAAACGTTCCGTCCTTTAATAGTAGGTATATATAGATTCAAAATCTAGCAGTCGATCACATAGGCCAAAAAAAACAAGGCCACATACCTCGCGGAAGTAACTCCACCACATAGCCACTAACCCTATTATAAAAGACAAACTCAAAGTGAAAAATACAAAACTCAAGGTTGATCTCGGGATTCTCATCCCCAAAGGCAAGATTTGATGAACCACCTTCAACGAGGACCCGACACATGCGCGCATCCACATAGGCTGATCATAGATATTCTGTGTTCACCAGAGTGCGCAAACTCGTCGTTGAAGTGGTCCCTACCTCATCCCTTACCAGGCTGCCGACGCCTCGATAACCGGATACCTCTTGAGAAGATGTCGGAAGATAAATACATCACATACTGCCTCGCTTCCCATCGCCGTCGCACCACCTTCGATGCAGCAGCAACAGGAAAAACATGGCACCTCCTGGCGAAGTCGATTCCGACGAATCTTGGGTAGGGGGTCCCGAGTTGGTAGTCTAGAGATGATGATAACAAGGACATGAGGTTTTACCTAGGTTTTGGCTCTCTCGAAGGGATAAAGCCCTATGTCCTGCTTGTGTTTGTATTGATTTGGAATGTAGTACAAAGTATAGGTGATCTATCGCAAGATCGTTTTCTTTAAAATTATGTTTTATCGACTAGCCTAGCCTCGACTTATATAAGTTACCGGAGGCCTGGGATTGCATGAGTCCTACTTGGCTACGTCAGGGAGAGAAGTCTTTTGTCTTGAACGACCAAGCTTCTTGATTCTTGCTTGTATGCGTCATGGGCCCTCAAGTGGCTCCAGATGGAACCGACATAGGGTCCTCGGTCCAAACCATCAGACCAATAGTCAACATGGTGAGATGCATGTTGGGAAACGTCGCATGGGAAACAAATTTTTTCCTACGCTTACCAATATCAATTTATGAAGACTAACATCTACGAGAGGGGGGAGTGCATCTACATACCCTTGTAGATCGCTAAGCGGAAGCGTATATAACGCGGTTGATGTAGTCGAACGTCTTCGCAATCCAATCACGATCCATCCTGCGATATCGTCATGATCCGTCCCGCGATCCCATCACGATCCGTCCCGATCCAGTGCCGAACGAACGACACCTCCGCGTTCAGCACACGTACAACTCGATGACGTTCTCTGCCTTCTTGATCCAGCAAGAGGGGGCGGAGAGGTAGATGAGTTCTCCGTCAGCATGACGGCGGTGTTGGTGGGGCTGATCCTGTAGGGCTGCAACGTGCGCTACCGAATCGATCTAGAGGTGGAACGAACTAGAGGAGGGAGAGAAAGCTGTGCCATGACCTAATTGGGTGCGGCTGCGCGCCATAACCTTTTTCGGGTGTGGCTTCCTCTCTCCTCTCCACAATATATAGGAGGGAGGGAAGGGGTGGTGCCCTAGGGAAAACCCCTAGGGTTGGCCAGCGGCGCCCAAGAGGAGTCCTCCTCCTCCGATTGGGAGGTGGAGGTGCTAGGGAGGAGTCCTCCTCCAATTCGGACTCCCTCCCCTCCTCACACTTCGGCGCATAGTCCCATAGGGGTTGGACGCCCAACCCACCAGGGGATGGTGCGCCACCTCTTGGGCCTATGAGGCCACCCGGGGTGGGTTGCCCCTCCCGGTGAACCATCAGAACCCATTCGTCACTGCCGGTACTTTACCGATAGTGCCCGAAACATTTTCGGAACCCGCATACCTCTTTCCTATATATGAATCTTCGTCTTTGGACCATTTTAGAACTCCTCGTGACGTCGAGGATCTCATCCGGGACTCCGAACAACCTTTAGTGTCACCAACATACATAACTCAACTATACCAAAATGTCACCAAACCTTAAGTGTGCAGACCCCGCGGGTTCGAGAACTATGCACACATGACGTGAGACACTCTCCGGTCAATAACCAATAGCGGGACCTGGATGACCATATTGGCTCCTACACATTCTACGAAGATCTTTATCGATCGAACCACGATGTCAAGGATTCAATCAATCCCGTATAATGTTCCCTTTGTCCATCGGTATGTCACTTGCCCGAGATTCGATCGTCAGCGTCTCCATACCTAGTTCAATCTCGTTACCGGCTAGTCCTTAGAGGCTCACTAGGGACAGTGTGTTGTCTATGTACCCACACATGTATTTGAGTTTCCAATCAATACAATTATAGCATGGATAATAAATGATCATCAAGAATAAGGAAATATAATAATAACTTATTTATTATTGCCTCTAGGGCATATTTCCAAGAGTCTCCCACTTGCACTAGAGTCAATAATCTAGTTCACGTAACTATGTGATTCACACCCAATAAGTTCTGGGATTTATCATGTTTTGCTTGTGAGAGAGGTTTTTAGTCAATGGGTCTGAACCTTTCAGATCCATGTGTGCTTTACAAATCTCTATGTCATACTGTAGATGCTGCTACCACACTCCATTTGGAACTATTCCAAAGGACTGCTCCATTATACGAATCCGGTGTGCTACTCAGAGTCATTCAGATTGGTGTCAAAGCTTGCATCGATGCAACCCTTTATGACAAACTATTTTATCATCTCCATAATTGAGAAATATTTCCTTAGTCCTCAAGTTACTGTCCAGTAATCCATTCCTGGATGACGCTTGTACCCCTTGACTGATTCATGGCAAGGCACACATCAAGTGCGGTACAGAGCACAATATGGCATACTATAATTCCTACGGCTAAGGCATAGGGGATGACCATCATCCTTCCTCTTTCCTTTGCCATGGTCAATCTTTGAGTCTTACTCAAATTCACACCTTACAACACAGCCAAGAATTCCTTCTTTGACTGATCTACTCTGAAATCCTTCAAAATCTTGTCACGGTATGTATTAATTAAAAGTGCTCCTGAGCACAAGACTGAGCACCCCCCTGATACGTCTCCAACGTATCCACTTTTCCAAACTCTTTTGCCCTTGTTTTGGACTATAATTTGCATGATTTGAATGGAACTAACCTGGACTGACGCTGTTTTCAGCAGAATTGCCTTGGTGTTATTTTTGTGCAGAAATCAAAGTTATCCAAACGTCCTAAAAATTTACGGGGAGCAGTTTTGGAAAATATCAAAAATATCTGCGCCAAGTTCCACCTCAGGGGGTGGGCTAGTTTGCCACAAGCCCCTGCTCCGCCACCACCCCCTGGTGGCGGTGGGCAGGCTTGTGGGGCCCACAGGCACCTGCCGCCCCCAACTCCAGCTCTATAAGTTGTCTTTCGTCCCAGAAAAAATAAAAAGCAAAGTTTTCGTCGCGTTTTTGATACGGAGGCGGCGCCGCCACCTGTTCTTCATCTGGAGGGCAGATCTGGAGTCCGTCTTGGGCTCCGGAGAGGGGAAATCGTCGCCATCGTCATCATCAACCTTCTTCCCTCTCCAATTCAATGAAGCTCTTCGTCGTTCGTGAGTAATCTATTCATAGGCTCGCTGGGCGGTGATGAGTAGGATGAGATCTATCATGTAATCGAGTTAGTTTTGATGGGGATTGATCCCTAGTATCCACTATGTTGTCAGATTTGATGTTGCAACTACTTTGCCATGCTTAATGCTTGTCACTAGGGCCCGAGTGCCATGATTTCAGATCTGAAATTATTATGTTGTCACCAATATATGTGTGTTTTAGATCCGATCTTGCAAGTTGTAGTTACCTACTATGTGTTATGATCCGGCAACCCCGGAGTGACAATAACCGGAACCACTCCCGGTGATGACCATAGTTTGAGGAGTTCATGTGTTCACCAAGTGCTAATGCGTTGGTCCGGTTCTTTATTAAAAGGAGAACCTTAATATCCCGTAGTTTCCTTTTGGACCCCGCTGCCACGGGAGGGATGGACAATAGATGTCATGCAAGTTCTTTTTCCTAAGCACGTAATGCATGCCTACATCACATTGACGAATGGGAGCTAGCCACATATCTCTCCGTGTTATAGCTGTTGCATGATGAATATCATCCAAACAAATCACCAACCCATTGCCTACGAGTTTGTCCTACTGTTGCTACTGCTGTTACTTGTCTTGCTCTGCTGCTACTACTGTTGTTACTGCTGTTACTTGTCTTGCTTTGCTGCTACTACTGTTGCTACTGCGGTTACTTGTCTTGCTCTGCTGCTGCTACTACTGTTGCTACTACTGTCGCTTGCTACTGTTGCTACTTGCTACTGCTGTTCCTTGCCACTGCTATTGCTCGTTACACTGCTACTACCTGCTACACTGTTGATTCGCCAGACCGTTGACGGGAATTGACAACTTCCGTCAACGCGGCAACGGAAGCGCCATTGATACAATCGTTAGGAATAGTTTGCCGTCAACAGATCGTTTCTGACACCATTGTTATCATATTACTTTGGTATTAATACTGTGCTTGTAGATACTAATCTTTCAGGTGTGGTTGAATCCGACAAATTCAGCTGCTAATACTCGAGAGTATTCTCTCACCTCCTTCGGGCTGATCTACAAATTTGGGTCGAATACTCTACCCTCGAAAACTGCTGCGAACCCACGCGCTGGTGGGCCATCAACAACATTCTTCCAGTTTCATTGCCATGGAGTGCTATCAGCATTCTTTTGGTGCCGTTGCAGGAGAAGGTTTGTTGTGATAAGCATCCGTCTAGTTAACGCCAGAGATTGCGCGATCAACATTTTTCTGGCGCCGTTGCCGGGGAGGTATTGCTATATTCTCTAAGTCACTTGGGATTTATATCTTCTGATCACTATGAAGAATCTGAAGGGGAGGTAAGGAATTGCCATCTAGCTCTGCACTTGATTCACCTTGAGTTATGAGTAAGTTTGCGACATCACCTCCTGCTAGAAATCTTCATATGTCGCCTGTGCTTGATGATGCTTGTGATACTACTGCTAGAGATACTATGCCTGATGATGCTATGCTTGATACTATGCCTGATACTGCTAGAGATGCTATGCTTGGTACTATGCCTGATACTGCTAGAGATGCTATGCTTGAGACTGCTTTGCCTGATGATGCTAGAGATGCTATTTTGCCTGATGATGCTATGCTTGATACTGCTAGAGATGCTACTTTGCCTGATGTTCCACTAGGAGTGTTCCTTGATTCTCATATTGCTAGAGTTACTGCCAATGCTCGTGATGCTTCTGAAACTGCCGATACTATTGAGATAGAACCTGTTTTTGCTCCTGCTAGATCTAGCTCTCCTAGATATGAATTGCCTGATATACCTGAGGGTTACGTTATGGAGGGAGAGATAGTTGAGGATTTTCTTGCATCTAAGGATGCCTATGACGCTGAGAAATTACTTCTCAAGTGGAAGGAAAAATCTCGGGAAGCTAGGATGAAAAATGACCCGAAGTTTGCCACTTCGCCTATCTTTGTCACCGATAAGGATTATGAATTCTCCGTCGACCCTGAGATAATCTCTCTAGTCGAATCTGATCCTTTTCACGGTTATGAGTCTGAGACGGTCATAGCCCATCTTGCCAAACTATCCGAAATAGCCAACCTTTTCACTAATGAGGAGAAGATCCACCACTACTATATCCTTAAGCTGTTTCCTTTCTCTCTAAAGGATGATGTTAAAGCCTGGTTCACCTCTCTTGCTCCTCGATGTGTGCGTAGTCCCCAGGAGATGGTCTATTACTTCTGTGAGAAATATTTCCCTGCCCATAAGAAGCAAGCTGCCTTGCAGGAAATATACAACTTTGCTTAACTCCAAGAAGAGAGTCTTCCACAAGCTTGGGGGAGGCTCGTCCAGCTACAGAGTGCTTTGCCTGATCACCCTCTTAAGAAGAACGAGATACTTGATATCCTCTATAACGGACTTACCGATGCCTCTAGAGACCACCTAGATAGTTGTGCCGGTTGTGTCTTTAGGGAGAAAACTATAGAACAAGCTGAGACTCTACTGAATAACCTCTTGATCAACGATAATGCTTGGACTATTCCCGAACCACCTCCTAAGCCAACTCCTAAGAAAAGAGGTATTCTATTCCTCAGTCCCGAAGATATGCAAGAAGCCAAGAAATCTATGCAAGAGAAAGGCATTAGATCTGAAGATGTCAAAAATCTACCACCTATCAAAGAGATCCATGGTCTCGACAACCCGATACAGGTAGTAGAAGTGAATTCTCTGCGTAGGTTTGATGAGAGTGATATTCCTTTTGATAAACCTGCTAGCCTATGCTTTGATGAATTTGACAACTTTGTTGCCAAACGACAGAGTTTCAATGATTATGTTAGCAGACACATTTGGAACAAAGTACTCGTATGCTTAGCCATTGAAGTGCTTGTGTAGACAGAAATGTCAATGATGTGAAGCTTCTGAGTAAACATGCCTCTATGATTACTACTCAGGTAGAACAAGTACTTAAAGCTCAGAATGACTTGCTCAATGAATTAAATGACAACTATGTTAGAGTCATTACTAGAGGAGGCAAAATGACTCAGGAACCTTTGTATCCTGAAGGTCATCCTAAGAGAATTGATCAAGATTCTCAAGGAATCAATGCTGATACACCCAGTCATCCTAAGGAGAAGAAGAAGGATGATAGAAACCTGCACGCCAGTTCACCAAATACTGTCACACCTGAAGAACCTAATGATATTTCTGCGTTTGATGCAGAAACACAATCTGGTGATGAAAATGAACCTCGTGACAATATGGACAGTGATGTTCATAATAATGCTCAATCTAGCAATGATGAGGATGTGGAGATTGAACCTACGGTTAATCCTGATAATCCACAACCTAAGAGATACGACAAGAATGACTTCACTACTAGGAAGCATGGTAAAGAAAGAGAGCCATGGGTTCAGAGTCCTATGCCCTTTCCTCCTAAGCCATCCAAGAAAAAAGATGATGAGGATTTTAAGCGCTTCGTTGAGATGATAAAACCCGTCTTTCTGCAGATGCGGTTAACTGATATGCTCAAGATGTCTTCCTATGCCAAGTACATGAAAGATTTCTTGACTAATAAACGGAAGATACCAGATCTTGAGATCTCCACCATGCTTGCCAATTACACTTTTAAAGGTGGAACTCCTAAGAAACTTGGTGATCCCGGAGTGCCCACTATACCTTGCTCTATTAAAGGAAACTACGTAAGAACTGCCTTATGTGACCTTGGAGCCGGTGTTAGTGTTATGCCGCTCTCTCTTTATCGTAGACTTGAGTTGGATAAGTTGACACCCACTGAAATTTCTCTGCAAATGGCCGACAAATCAACTGCTTTCCCTATCGGCATTTGCGAGGATGTGCCTGTTGTGGTTGCTAATACCACTATCTTAACAGACTTTGTTGTCTTGGATATTCCCGAGGATGATGCCATGGCTGTTATCCTCGGAAGACCCTTTTTAAACACTACAGGGGCTGTTATAGATTGCAACAAAGGCAATGTCACTTTCCATGTCAACGGTAATGAGCACACAGTGCACTTTCCGAAGAAACGATATCCAGTACATTGCATCAATGCTATCGAAAAGACTTCATCGATTCTTATTGGGAGCTTTGAATGCCCTATTCCTCGTGTCAAGATGAAGTATGATTTGCTTGTTGGGGAGATATATATCCCCATTGAGGTGATTTAGTGGCTATTTGAAAATTCTCCGTTCTCTCTTGCAATTCGAGAAGGTTTTGTCATAAGGATTTGATCAACCCCATTGATGAATTTCTTCCGATGACCATGAAACGGATGAATCAGAGAGTCACATACCTCTATTTTGAGTCTTCATTTTCTGTTGCTTAGAAGAAAAATGATGGAATTAGTTTAGTTTTTCCTGTTTTCTGTTTTAGCGTCCCGGAGAAAAATACCTCGAAAATAAAAGTTCTCCGATGGTCCTGAAAATTTAGTATATTTTTTCTGGAATTTTTCAAAATTTCTGGGCCTGAGAGCTGGCCAGGGGGCCAGACCAGTGGGCCACAAGCCCCCCCACCGCCACCTACCCCCTAGTGGCAGGGTGCAAGCTTGTGGAGCCCACAGGCACCCCCTCCACTCATTCCAGCTCCCAGCCTCTTCTTCCACCTCCAGAAAAATTGTTTCGCAGCTCAAACCCGTATTCTTGCTCATTTGGTTGTGATTTTTGATCTCCTTGCTCAAAGCACCATTCTCCGAACTGTTTTGGGGGAATTGCTCCTTGCTAAGTGACTCCTCCATTGGCCCAATTAGTTTTTGCTCTAGTGCTTTATCCTTTGCGAATTCTTGCTACCTTGGTGACCCTGTTCTTGAGCTAGAAAAGTTGATTTTAGCTGGTCCCAAGTAGTTTTAGCGCGTGATACGGTCTATAGGCACTAGTAGGAGTAGTTGCTACAAGTTGAGTTAATCCTTATTCAGTTTTCTTTCGAAGTCTCTAAAAATTTCAGAGCTAGAAAAAGGAAGAGATGAGGAGGTTCTTGAGAGGCTCTTCAAGCCGTAACCTCAAGGAGAGATGCTTCTCCCTGAGAGATATCTGGATTATGACAGCATGGTTCGCCATGATTTTCTGGATAGAGATGCTAGTAGACGGATGATTTATAACCTGGTGTTTAGTCAGGGTACTCGAGAGACTATTACTTTGCCTGCTCCTTCTTTGTTTGGTCTTCATGCAGGTAGGTACACTATTATGCCCGCGGACATCTACGCATATTGGGGCTTGGCCCAACCACAGGCGCCCGTGCCCGAGCCGCCAGTCGAGTACCAGACGCCAGTTTATGAGTGGGAGCTAGAGGAGCTCACATAGCAGTGGCATCCACAGTCTGCTCCAGAGTATCCTCGAGCTGGTTATTTCCCACCATGGGAGTAGACCAAGCTAGGCCAAAAGCCTAAGCTTGGGGGAGTACGTGTTCTCACCGACTTTACATTCATGCTTATGCTTTCACTTTGTTAGCCGGTGTTTACACTTTGCCACTGTATTATCCATGCTAATTTCTTTTTGTTTTCTTGTTTTGTGTCCTTTTGAGAAAACCCAAAAATATTTTTCTTTCTTCTTTTGCTTGTTGGGAGCTTTCCCGTGTAAATAGTTTTCTTTTTCTTTGTGTCAAGGTAGAAGATATTGGTTACAATGCTTATTGGTTCTTACATGCTTACCTGTTTAGCTTTCAAAGAGCCATATTATTTTGTCTTCTCCTTTGTGTTTGCATGCAGATTCAACTTAGTCCAATGCGCTTATTATTGTTCACATCGTTCGATCGTGCAAATGAAAGGCAACAATGATGGTACATGATGAAGTGACTCAGACTGAAAAGCTGGTATGAACTTTATCTATTTTGTTTTTGTAAATATGACTAGCTTGTCGACCCAGATTTAGCTTTGTTGTGAGAGAACCATGTTTGCAATGACTGTTGGGTAACGTAGCATAAATTCAAAATTTTCCTACGCCATATTCAGATCTTCCTATGGAGAGACCAGCAACTGAGAGGGGTAAGAGCATCTTCATACCTTCGAAGATCGCTAAGCGGAAGCGTTACTAGAACGCGGTTGATGGAGTCGTACTCGCAGCGATTTAGATCGCGGTGTGATTCTGATCTAGTGCCGAACTACGGCACCTCCGCGTTCAACACACGTGCAGCCCGGTGACGTCTCCCGCACCTTGATCCAGCAAGGAGGAGGGAGAGGTGTTGGGTAACGTAGCATAAATTCAAAATTTTCCTACGCATATTCAGATCTTCCTATGGAGAGACCAGCAACGAGAGAGGGGTAAGAGCATCTTCATACCTTTGAAGATCGCTAAGCGGAAGCGTTGCTAGAACTCGGTTGATGGAGTCGTACTCGCAGCGATTCCGATCTAGTGCCGAACTACGGCACCTCCGCGTTCAACACACGTGCAGCCCGGTGACGTCTCCCGCACCTTGATCCAGCAAGGAGGAGGGAGAGGTTGGGGAAGAACTCCAGCAGCACGACGGCGTGGTGTCGATGGAGTGACGAGGTCTCCCGGCAGGGCTTCGCCAAGCACCGGCGGAGAGGAGGAGGGAGAGGAGCGGGGCTGCGCCGAGAGAGAGGAAAAACCGCGTGTCTCAATGGCCAAAAGTGCCCGATATATATAGGAGGAGGGGAGAGGGGGTGCCACCCCTAGGGTTCCCACCCTAGGGGGTGCGGCAGCCCCCCCAGATGGGAGGTGCGGCGGCCAGAAGGGGGAGGAGGGGGTGGCGCACCATCTGGTGGGCCTTAGGCCCACCTGGCCTAGGGTTTGCCCCCCCTTTTCTCTCCCTTGCGCTATGGGCTGAGTGGGGAGGCGCACCAGCTCACCTAGGGGCTGGTTCCCACCCCCACTTGGCCCACCTTATCTCCCGGGGTCGTTGCCCCCCCTTCGGTGGTCCCCCGGCGCCACCTCCGGTGGTCCTGGTACGTTACCGGTGATGCCCGAAACACTTCCGTTATCCGAAACCATCCGTCCTATATATCAATCTTTACCTCCGGACCATTCCGGAGCTCCTCGTGACATCCGGGATCCCATCCGGGACTCCGAACAACTTTTGGTAACCTCATATAATAATTCCCTATAACCCTAGCGTCATCAAACCTTAAGTGTGTAGACCCTACGGGTTCGGGAGACAGGCAGACATGACCGAGACACCTCTCTGGCCAATAACCATCAGCGGGGTCTGGATACCCATGGTCGCTCCCACTAGCTCCACGATGATCTCATCGGATGAACCACGATGTCAAGGATTCAATCAATCCCGTATACGATTCCCTTTGTCTGTCGGTATAGAACTTGCCCGAGATTCGATCGTCGGTATACCTATACCTTGTTCAATCTCGTTACCGGTAAGTCTCTTTACTCGTTCTGTAGCACGTCATTGTGTGACTAACTCCTTAGTCACATTGAGCTCATGATGATGTTCTACCGAGTGGGCCCAGAGATACCTCTCCGTCACACGGAGTGACAAATCCCGATCTTGATTCGTACCAACCCAACAGACACTTTCGGAGGTACCCATAGTGCACCTTTATAGTCACCCAGTTACGTTGTGACGTTTGATACACTCAAAGCACTCCTACGGTATCCGGGAGTTGCACAATCTCACGGTCGAAGGAAAAGACACTTGACATTAGAAAAGCTTTAGCATACGAACAATACGATCTAGTGCTATGCTTAGGATTGGGTCTTGGCCATCACATCATTCTCCCAATGATGTGATCCCGTTATCAATGACATCTAATGCCCATGATCAGGAAACCATGATCATCTATTGACTAACGAGCTAGCTAACTAGAGGCTTGCTAGGGACACATTGTGATCTATTTATTCACACATGTATTACTGCTTCCTGTCAATACAATTATAGCATGAACAATAGACGATTATCATGAACAAGGAAATATGATAATAACCATTTTATTATTGCCTCTAGGGCATATTTCCAACAGTCTCCCACTTGCACTAGAGTCAATAATCTAGTTACATTGTGATGTATCGAACACCCATAGCATTATGGTGTTGATCATGTTTTGCTCGTGGAAGAGGTTTAGTCAACAGATCTGCAATATTCAGATCCGTGTGTACATTACAAATATCTATCACTCCACTCTGGACATGGTCCTGGATGGAGTTGTAGCGGCGTTTGATGTCCTTCGTCTTCCGGTGAAACCTGGGCTCCTTGGCTATGCCAATGGCTCCAGTGTTATCACAGAAGAGTGTCATAGGACACGACGCGCTTGGAACCACTCCAAGGTCGGCGATGAGCTCCTTCATCCAAATTCCTTCATGAGCCGCTTCTGAAGCAGCTATGTACTCCGCTTCACATGTAGATGCTACCACGACTTCTTGCTTGCTGCTGCACCAGCTCACTGCCCCACCATTCAACACATATACGTATCCGGTCTGTGACTTGGAGTCATCCGGATCTGTGTCGAAGCTAGCGTCGACATAACCCTTTACGACGAGCTCTTCGTCACCTCCATAAACGAGAAACATTTCCTTAGTCCTTTTAGGGTACATAAGGATATTCTTGACCGTTGTCCAGTGTTCCGTACCGGGATCACTTTGGTACCTCCCTACCAAACTTATGGCAAGGTTTATATCAGGTCTGGTACACAACATCGCATACATTAGAGAGCCCACGACTGAAGCGTAGGGGACAGAACTCATCTTCTCTCTATCTGCTGGCGTGGTCGGCGACTGGTTCTTACTCAATCTCATACCTTGCAAAACTAGAAAGAACCCTTTCTTTGAGTTTTCCATATTGAACTTCCTCAATATCTTGTCAAGGTATGTACTTTGCGAAAGACCTATGAGGTGTCTCGATCTATCTCTATAGATCTTGATGCCTAATATGTATGCAACTTCTCCAAGGTCCTTCATTGAAAAACTCTTGTTCAAATAGGCCTTTATGCTCTCCAACATCTCTATATTATTCCCCATCAATAATATGTCATCCACATATAGCATGAGGAAGGCTACAGAGCTCCCACTCACTTTCTTGTACAGACAAGCTTCTCCTTAAACCTGTATGAACCCAAAATCTTTAATCACCTCATTAAAGCGAATGTTCCAACTCCGAGATGCTTGCACCAGCCCATAGATGGAGCGCTGGAGCTTGCACACTTTGTTAGCACCCTTAGGGTCGACAAAACCTTCTGGTTGCATCATATACAACTCTTCCTTAAGGTTCCCGTTAAGGAACGCTGTTTTGACGTCCATTTGCCCAATTTCATAATCATAAAAGGCGGCAAGCGCTAACATGATTCAGACTGATTTCAGCTTCGCTACGGGAGAGAAAGTCTCTTCGTAGTCAACTCCTTGAATTTGTCGAAAACCCTTTGCGACAAGTCGAGCTTTGTAAACGGTTACATTACCGTTTGCATCAGTCTTCTTCTTGAAGATCCATTTATTTTCTATGGCTCGCCGGTCATCGGGCAAGTCCACCAAAGTCCATACTTTGTTCTCATACATGGATCCTATCTCGGATTTCATAGCCTCAAGCCATTTGTTGGAATCCGGGCCCGCCATCGCTTCTTCATAGTTCGAAGGTTCACCGTTGTGTAACAACATGATTTCCATCACAGGGTTGCCGTACCACTCTGGTGCGGAGCGTGCCCTTGTGGACCTTCGCGGTTCAGTAGTAACTTGATCCGAAGCTTCATGATCATCACCATTAACTTCCTCTTCAGTCGGTGTAGGCGCCACAGGAACAACTTCCCGCGCTGCGCTACTATCCTGTTCGAGAGGGGGTGTAATTACCTCATCAAGTTCTACCTTCCTCCCACTTACTTCTTTCGAGAGAAACTCTTTCTCTAGAAAGGATCCGTTCTTGGCAACAAAGGTTTTGCCTTTGAATCTAAGATAGAAGGTATACCCAATAGTTTCCTTAGGGTATCCTATGAATACGCATTTCTCCGCTTTGGGTTCGAGCTTTTCTGGTTGAAGTTTCTTCACATAAGCATCGCAGCCCCAGACTTTAAGAAACGACAACTTAGGTTTCTTGCCAAACCATAGTTCATACGGTGTCGTCTCAACGGATTTAGACGGTGCCCTATTTAAAGTGAATGCTGCAGTTTCTAATGCGTACCCCCAAAATGATAGCGGTAAGTCGGTAAGAGACATCATAGATCGTACCATATCTAATAAAGTGCGATTACAACGTTCACACACTCCGTTGCGTTGCGGTGTGCCAGGCGGCGTCAGTTGTGAAACGATTCCACACTTCCTTAGGTGTGTGCCAAACTCGTGACTCAAATATTCTCCTCCACGATCAGATCGTAGACTTAATTTTTCTGTCACGTTGATTCTCAACCTCACTCTGAAATTCCTTGAACTTTTCAAACGTCTCAGATTTGTGCTTCATCAAATAGATATATCCATACCTACTCAAATCATCGGTGAGAGTTAGAACATAACGATAACCACCGCGAGCTTCAACGTTCATTGGACCACACACATCAGTATGTATTATTTCCAATAAGTCTGTTGCTCTCTCCATTATTCCTGAGAATGGAGTCTTAGTCATCTTGCCCATGAGGCACGGTTCGCATGTGTCAAATGATTCAAAGTCAAGAGACTCTAACAGTCCATCAGTATGGAGCTTCTTCATGCGCTTAACGCCGATATGACCAAGGCGGCAGTGCCACAAGTATGTGGGACTAGCATTATCAACTTTGCATCTTTTGGTACTCACACTATGAATATGTGTAACATCACGATCGAGATTCATCAAGAATAAACCATTCACTAGCGGAGCATGACCATAAAACATATCACTCATATAAATAGAACAACCATTATTCTCTAACTTAAATGAGTAGCCGTCTCGCATTAAGCAAGACCCTGATACAATGTTCATGCTTAAAGCTGGTACTAAATAACAATTATTAAGGTTTAAAACTAATCCCGATGGTAGATGTAGAGGCAGCGTGCCGACGGCGATCACATCAACCTTTGAACCATTCCCGACGCGCATCGTCACCTCGTCCTTGGCCAGTCTTCGCTTATTCCGCAGTTCCTGCTTTGAGTTGCAAATGTGAGCAACAGCACCGGTATCAAATACCCAGGAGCTACTACGAGCGCTGGTAAGGTACACATCAATAACATGTATATCACATATACCTTTAACGTTGCCGGCCTTCTTGTCCGCTAAGTATTTGGGGCAGTTCCGCTTCGAGTGACCCTTTCCCTTGCAATAGAAGCACTCAGTCTCACGCTTGGGTCCGTTCTTTTAATTCTTCCCGGCATCTGGCTTACTGGGCGAAGCAACAGCTTTGCCGTCTTTCTTGAAGTTCTTCTTACCCCTGCCTTTCTTGAAACTAGTGGTCTTGTTGACCATCAACACTTGATGCTCCTTCTTGATTTCTACTTCTGCAGACTTGAGCATCGAGTACAACTCGGGAATGGTCTTCTCCATCCCTTGCATGTTGTAGTTAAGCACAAAGCCTTTGTAGCTTGGTGGGAGAGACTGGAGGATTCTGTTAATTATAGCATCATCCGGAAGTTCGACTCCAAGTGAAGTCAGACGACCGTGTAACCCAGACATTTTGAGTATGTGCTCACTGACAGAATTGTTCTCCTCCATCTTACAGCTAAAGAACTTGTCGGAGACTTCATATCTCTCGACACGGGCATGAGCTTGAAAAACTAGCTTCAGCTCCTGGAACATCTCATATGCCCCGTGTTGCTCAAAACGCCTTTGGAGCCCCGTTTCTAAACTGTATAACATGCCACACCTGACCAAAGAGTAGTCATCACTCCGTGTTTGCCAGACGTTCAGAATGTCTTGGGCTGCTGCGTGAGCGGGAGGGTCACCTAGCGGCGCATTAAGGACATAAGCCTTTTTAGCTGCGTCGAGGATGAGCTTCAAGTTGCGAACCCAGTCCGCATAGTTGCTACCATCATCTTTCAGCTTGTTTTTCTCTAGGAATGCGTTGAAATTGAGGTTGACGTTGGACATCTACAATATTTATAAAGACAACTTTTAGACTAAGTTCATGACAATTAAGTTCATTTAATCAAATTAAGTATGAACTCCCACTTAAATCGACATCCCTCTAGTCATCTAAGTGATACATGATCCATGTTGACTAACCCGTGTCCGATCATCACGTGAGACGGACTAGTCACCATGGTGAGCAACTCCATGCTGATCGTATTCAACCATACGACTCATGTTCGACCTTTCGGTCTCTTGTATTCGAGGTCATGTCTGTACATGCTAAGCTCATCGAGTCAACCTAGGTGTTTCGCGTGTGTAAATCTGGCTTACACCCGTTGTATGCGAACGTTAGAATCTATCACACCCGATCATCACGTGGTGCTTCGAGACAACGAACCTTCGCAACGGTGCACACTTAGGGGAATACGTTCTCGAAATTTTAAGAGGGATCATCTTATTATGCTACCGTCGTTCTAAGCAATAAGATGTAAAACATGATAAACATCACAATGCAATCATACAGTGACATGATATGGCCATTATCATCTTTGCTCTTTTGATCTCCATCTTCAGGCATCGCATGATCATCATCGTCACCAGCGTGAAACCATGATCTCCATCATCATGATCTCCATCATCGTGTCTCCGTGCAGTCGTCACGCCAACTACTAATATCACTACTACTATAGCTAACCGTTAGCAATGAAGTAAAAGTACTAAGCACATGGCGTTGCATCTCATACAATAAATTAAGACAACTCCTATGGCTCCTGCTGGTTGTCATACTCATCGACATGCAAGTCATCAAGCCTATTACAATAACATGATCATCTCATACATCATACATGCAACATCACAACTTTGGCCATATCACATCACATGTCAAACCCTGCAAAAACAAGTTAGACGTCCTCTAATTGTTGTTGCAAGTTTTACGTGGCTGATTTGGGTTTCTAGCAAGAACGCCTTCTTACCTACGTGACAGCCACAACGATGATATGCCAAAGCTATTTACCCTTCATAAGGACCCTTTTCATCAAATCCAATCCGACTAGAGTAGGAGAGACAGACACCCGCTAGCCACCTTTATGCACGATGTGCATGTCTGTCGGTGGAACCAGTGTCACGTAAGTGTACGTGTAAAGTCGGTCCGGGCCGCTTCATCCCACAATACCGCCGGAAAAGAATAAGACTAGTAGCGGCAAGCAAATTGACAAATCATCGCCCACAACTTTTGTGTTCTACTCGTGCATAGAATCTACGCATAGAAAACCTGGCTCGGATGCCACTGTTGGGTAACGTAGCATAAATTCAAAATTTTCCTACGCATATTCAGATCTTCCTATGGAGAGACCAGAAACGAGAGAGGGGTAAGAGCATCTTCATACCTTTGAAGATCGCTAAGCGGAAGCGTTGCTAGAACGCGGTTGATGGAGTCGTACTCGCAGCGATTCCGATCTAGTGCCGAACTACGGCACCTCCGCGTTCAACACACGTGCAGCCCGGTGACGTCTCCCGCACCTTGATCCAGCAAGGAGGAGGGAGAGGTTGGGGAAGAACTCCAGCAGCACGACGGCGTGGTGTCAATGGAGAGATGAGGTCTCCCGGCAGGGCTTCGCCAAGCACCGGCAGAGAGGAGGAGGGAGAGGAGCGGGGCTGCGCCGAGAGAGAGGAAAAACCGTGTGTCTCAATGGCCAAAAGTGCCCGATATATATAGGGGGAGGGGAGAGGGGGTGCCACCCCTAGGGTTCCCACCCTAGGGGGTGCGCCAGCCCCCCCAGATGGGAGGTGCGGCGGCCAGAAGGGGGAGGAGTGGGTGGCGCACCATCTGGTGGGCCTTAGGCCCACCTGGCCTAGGGTTTGCCCCCCCTTTTCTCTCTCTTGCGCTATGGGCTGAGTGGGGAGGCGCACCAGCCCACCTAGGGGCTGGTTCCCACCCCCACTTGGCCCACCTTATCTCCCGTGGTCGTTGCCCCCCCCCTTCGGTGGTCCCCCGGGGCCACCTCCGGTGGTCCCGGTACGTTACCGGTGATGCCCGAAACACTTCCGGTATCCGAAACCATCCGTCCTATATATCAATCTTTACCTCCGGACCATTCCAGAGCTCCTCGTGACGTCCGGGATCCCATCCGGGACTCCGAACAACTTTCGGTAACCTCGTATAATAATTCCCTATAACCCTAGCGTCTTCGAACCTTAAGTGTGTAGACCCTACGGGTTCGGGAGACAGGCAGACATGACCGAGACACCTCTCTGGCCAATAACCATCAGCTGGGTCTGGATACCCATGGTGGCTCCCACTAGCTCCATGATGATCTCATCGGATGAACCACGATGTCAAGGATTCAATCAATCCCGTATACGATTCCCTTTGTCTGTCGGTATAGAACTTGCCCGAGATTCGATCGTCGGTATACCTATACCTTGTTCAATCTCGTTGCCGGTAAGTCTCTTTACTCGTTCCGTAGCACGTCATCATGTGACTAAATCCTTAGTAACATTGAGCTCATGATGATTTTCTACCGAGTGAGCCCAGAGATACCTCTCCGTCACACGGAGTGACAAATCCCGATCTTGATTCGTACCAACCCAACAGACACTTTCGGAGGTACCCGTAGTGCACCTTTATAGTCACCCAGTTACGTTGTGACGTTTGATACACCCAAAGCACTCCTACGATATCCGGGAGTTGCACAATCTCACGGTCGAAGGAAAAGACACTTGACATTAGAAAAGCTTTAGCATACGAACAATACGATCTAGTGCTATGCTTAGGATTGGGTCTTGTCCATCACATCATTCTCCCAATGATGTGATCCCGTTATCAATGAAATCTAATGCCCATGATCAGGAAACCATGATCATCTATTGACTAACGAGCTAGCTAACTAGAGGCTTGCTAGGGACACATTGTGATCTATTTATTCACACATGTATTACTGTTTCCTGTCAATACAATTATAGCATGAACAATAGACGATTATCATGAACAAGGAAATATGATAATAACCATTTTATTATTGCCTCTAGGGCATATTTCCAACAAGAGGTTGGTGAAGAACTCCAGCAACACGACGGCGTGGTGTCGATGGAGAGACGAGGTCTCCCGACAGGGCTTCGCCAAGCACCGGCAGAGAGGAGGAGAAAGAAGGGCAGGGCTGCGCCGAGGGAGAGGGAGAAGTCTGCCTCCCAAGGGCCAAAACCCCTCTCTATTTATAGGAGGAGGGGGAGGGGGCTGCGCCACCCCTGGGGTTCCCCCCTAGGTGGTGCGGTAGCCACCAGATGGGAGAGGGGCGGCGGCCAGGGCAGGGAGGAGGGGTGGTGCGCACCCCTGGTGGGCCTTAGGCCCACCTGGCTTAGGGTTTGCCACCCTTTCCCTCTCCCCTGCGCATTGGGCTGAGTGGGGAGGTGCACCAGCCCACCTAGGGGCTGGTTCCCTCCCCCACTTGGCCCATCTTACCTCCCAGGGTCGTTGCCCCCCTTTGGTGGACCCCCGGGGCCACCTCCGGTGGTCCCGGTGGTCCCGGTACGTTACCTGTGATGCCCGAAACACTTCCGGTGTCCGAAACCATCCGTCCTATATATCAATATTTACATTGGGACCATTCCGGAGCTCCTCGCGACGTCCCGGATCTCATCTAGGACTCCTAACAACTTTCGGTAACCTCGTATAACAATTCCCTATAACCCTAGCGTCATCGAACCTTAAGTGTGTAGACCCTACTGGTTCGGGAGACAGGCAGACATGACCGAGACACCTCTCTGGCCAATAACCATCAGCGGGGTCTAGATACCCATGGTGGCTCCCACTTGCTCCATGATGATCTCATCGGATGGACCACGATGTCAAGGATTCAATCAATCTCGTATACGATTCCCTTTGTCTGTCGGTATAGAACTTGCCCGAGATTCGATCGTCGGTATACCAATACCTTGTTCAATCTCGTTACCGGTAAGTCTCTTTACTCGTTCCGTAGCACGTCGTCGTGTGACTAACTCCTTACTCACATTGAGCTCATGATGATGTTCTACCGAGTGGGCCCATAGATACCTCTCCGTCAGACGGAGTGACAAATCCCGATCTTGATTCGTACCAACCCAAAAGACACTTTCAGAGGTACCCGTAGTGCACCTTTATAGTCACCCAGTTACGTGGTGATGTTTGATACACCCAAAGCACTCCTACGGTATCCGGGAGTTGCACACTCTCACGGTCGAAGGAAAAGACACTTGACATTAGAAAAGCTTTAGCATACGAACAACTCGATCTAGTGCTATGCTTAGGATTGGGTCTTGTCCATCACATCATTCTCCCAATGATGTGATCCCGTTATCAATGACATCTAATGCCCATGATGAGGAAACCATGATCATCTATTGACTAACGAGCTAGCCAACTAGAGGCTTGCTAGGGACACATTGTGATCTATTTATTCACACATGTATTACTGTTTCCTGTTAATACAATTATGGCATGAACAATAGACGATTATCATGAACAAGGAAATATGATAATAACCATTTTATTATTGCCTCTAGGGCATATTTCCAACAGTCTCCCACTTGCACTAGAGTCAATAATCTAGTTACATTGTGATGTATCGAACACCCATAGCATTATGGTGTTGATCATGTTTTGCTCGTGGAAGAGGTTTAGTCCACGGGTCTGCAATATTCAGATCCGTGTGTACTTTCCAAATATCTATCACTCCACTCTGGACATGGTCCTGGATGGAGTTGTAGCGGCGTTTGATGTGCTTCGTCTTCCGGTGAAACCTGGGCTCCTTGGCTATGGCAATGGCCCCAGTGTTATCACAGAAGAGTGTCATTGGACCCGACGCGCTTGGAACCACTCCAAGGTCGGTGATGAGCTCCTTCATCCAAATTCCTTCATGAGCCGCTTCTGAAGTAGCTATGTACTCCGCTTCACATGTAGATGCTGCCACGACTTCTTGCTTGCTGCTGCAGCAGCTCACTGCCCCACCATTCAACACATATATGTATCCGGTCTGTGACTTAGAGTCATGTGGATCTGTGTCGAAGCTAGCGTCGACGTAACCCTTTACGACGAGCTCTTCGTCACCTCCATAAACGAGAAACACTTCCTTAGTCCTTTTCAGGTACTTAAGGATATTCTTGACTGTTGTCCAGTGTTCCATACCGGGATCACTTTGGTACCTCCCTACCAAACTTATGGCAAGGTTTATATCAGGTCTGGTACACAGCATGGCATACATTAGAGAGCCCATGGCTGAAGCGTAGGGGACATAACTCATCTTCTCTCTATCTCCTGCCATGGTCGACGACTGAGTCTTACTCAATCTCATACCTTGCAAAACTGGCAAGAACCCTTTCTTTGAGTTTTCCATATTGAACTTCCTCAATATCTTGTCAAGGTATGTACTTTGCGAAAGACCTATGAGGCGTCTCGATCTATCTCTATAGATCTTGATGCCTAATATGTATGCAACTGCTCCAAGGTTCTTCATTGAAAAACTCTTGTTCAAATAGGCCTTTATGCTCTCCAACATCTCTATATTATTCCCCATCAATAATATGTCATCCACATATAGCATGAGGAAGGCTACAGAGCTCCCACTCACTTTCTTGTACAGACAGGCTTCTCCGTAAACCTTTATGAACCCAAATGCTATAATCACCTCATTAAAGCGAATGTTCCAACTCCGAGATGCTTGCACCAGCCCATAGATGGAGCGCTGGAGCTTGCACACTTTGTTAGCACCCTTAGGGTCGACAAAACCTTCTGGTTGCATCATATACAACTCTTCCTTAAGGTTCCCGTTAAGGAACGCTGTTTTGACGTCCATTTGCCAAATTTCATAATCATAAAAGGCGGCAATTGCTAACATGATTCAGACTGATTTCAGCTTCGCTACAGGAGAGAAAGTCTCTTCCTAGTCAACTCCTTGAATTTGTCGAAAACCCTTTGCGACAAGTCGAGCTTTATAAACGGTTACATTACCATTTGCATCAGTCTTCTTCTTGAAGATCCATTTATTTTCTATGGCTCGCCGGTCATCAGGCAAGTCCACCAAAGTCCATACTTTGTTCTCATACATGGATCCTATCTCGGATTTCATAGCTTCAAGCCATTTGTTGGAATCCGGGCCCGCCATCGCTTCTTCATAGTTCGAAGGTTCACCGTTGTCTAACAACATGATTTCCATCACAGGGTTGCCGTAGCACTCTGGTGCGGAGCGTGCCCTTGTGGACCTCCGCTGTTCAGTAGTAACTTGATCCGAAGCTTCATGATCATCATCATTAACTTCCTCTTCAGTTGGTGTAGGCGCCACAGGAACAACTTCCCGCGTTGCGCTATTATCCTGTCCGAGAGGGGGTGTAATTACCTCATCAAGTTCTACCTTCCTCCCACTTACTTCTTTCGACAGAAACTCTTTCTCTAGAAAGGATCCGTTCTTGGCAACAAAGGTTTTACCTTCAGATCTAAGATAGAAGGTATACCCAATAGCTTCCTTAGGGTATCCTAAGAATATGCATTTCTCCGCTTTGGGTTCGAGCTTTTCTGGTTGAAGTTTCTTCACATAAGCATCGCAGCCCCAAACTTTAAGAAACGACAACTTAGGTTTCTTGCCAAACCATAGTTCATACGGTGTTGTCTCAACGGATTTAGACGGTGCCCTATTTAAAGTGAATGCTGCAGTTTCTAATGTGTATCCCCAAAATGATAGCGGTAAGTCGGTAAGAGACATCATTGATTGTACCATATCAAATAAAGTACGATTACGACGTTTAGACACTCCATTGCGTTGCGGTGTGCCAGGCGGCGTTAGTTGTGAAACGATTCCACACTTCCTTAGGTGTGTGCCAAACTCGTGACTCAAATATTCTCCTCCACGATCAGATCGTAGACATTTAATTTTTCTGTCACGTTGATTTTCAACCTCACTCTGAAATTCCTTGAAATTTTCAAACGTCTCAGATTTGTGCTTCATCAAGTAGATATACCCATACCTACTCAAATCATCGGTGAGAGTGAGAACATAACGATAGCCACCGCGAGCTTCAACGTTCATCGGACCACACACATCAGTATGTAAAATTTCCAATAAGTCGGTTGCTCTCTCCATTAGTCCTGAGAATGGAGTCTTAGTCATATTGCCCATGAGGCACGACTCGCATGTGTCAAATGATTCAAAATCAAGAGACTCTAATAGTCCATCAGTATGGAGCTTCTTCATGCGCTTGACGCTGATATGACCAAGGCGGTAGTGCCACAAGTATGTGGGACTATCATAATCAACTTTACATCTTTTGGTACTCACACTATGAATATGCGTAACATCACGATCGAGATTCATCAAGAATAAACCATTCACCAGCGGAGCATGACCATAAAACATATCACTCGTATAAATAGAACAACCATTATTCTCTGACTTAAATGAGTAGCCGTCTCGCATTAAGCAAGACCCTGATACAATGTTCATGCTTACAGCTGGTACTAAATAACAATTATTAAGGTTTAAAACTAATCCCGATGGTAGATGTAGAGGTAGCACGCCGACGGCGATCACATCGACGTTTGAACCATTCCCGACGCGCATCGTCACCTCGTCCTTGGCCAGTCTCCGCTTATTCCGCAGTTCCTACTTTGAGTTGCAAATGTGAGCAACAACACCGGTATCAAATACCCAGGAGCTACTACGAGCGCTGGTAAGGTACACATCAATAACATGTATATCACATATACCTTTAACGTTGCCGGCCTTCTTGTCCGTTAAGTATTTGGGGCAGTTCCGCTTCCAGTGACCTTTTCCCTTGCAATAGAAGCACTCAGTCTCATGCTTGGGTCCATTCTTTTTCTTATTCCCGGCATCTGGCTTACCGGGTGCGGCAGCAACTTTGCCGTCTTTCTTGAAGTTCTTCTTACCCTTGCCTTTCTTGAAACTAGTGGTCTTGTTGACCATCAACACTTGATGCTCTTTCTTGATTTCTACTTCTCCAGACTTGAGCATCGAGTACAACTCGGGAATGGTCTTCTCCATCCCTTGCATGTTGTAGTTAAGCACAAAGCCTTTGTAGCTTGGTGGGAGAGACTGGAGGATTCTGTCAATTATAGCATCATCTGGAAGTTCGACTCCAAGTGAAGTCAGACAACCGTGTAACCCACACATTTTGAGTATGTGCTCACTGACAGAACTGTTCTCCTCCATCTTACAACTAAAGAACTTGTCACAGACTTCATATCTCTCAACACGGGCATGAGCTTGAAAAACTAGCTTCAGCTCCTGGAACATCTCATATGCCCCGTGTTGCTCAAAACGTCTTTGGAGCCCCGTTTCTAAACTGTATAACATGCCACACCTAATCTAGAGAGTAGTCATCACTCCGCGTTTGCCAGACGTTCAGAATGTCCTGGGCTGCTGCGGGAGCGGGAGGGTCACCTAGCGGTGCATCAAGGACATAAGCCTTTTTAGCTGCTTCCAGTTGCGAACCCAGTCCGCATAGTTGCTACCATCATCTTTCAGCTTATTTTTCTCTAGGAATGCGTTGAAATTGAGGTTGACGTTGGCCATCTACAATATTTATAAAGACAACTTTTAGACTAAGTTCATGAAAATTAAGTTCATTTAATCAAATTAAGTATGAACTCCCACTTAAATCGACATCTCTCTAGTCATCTAAGTTATACATGATCCATGTTGACTAACCCGTGTCCGATCATCACGTGAGACGGACTAGTCACCATGGTGAGCAATTTCATGCTGATCGTATTTAACCATACGACTCATGTTCGACCTTTCGGTCTCTTGTATTCGAGGTCATGTCTGTACATGCTAAGATCGTCTACTCAACCTAGGTGTTTCGCGTGTGTAAATCTGGCTTACACCCGTTGTATGCGAACGTTAGAATCTATCACACCCGATCATCACGTGATACTTCGAGACAACGATCCTTCGCAACGGTGCATACTTAGGGGAATACGTTCTCAAAATTTTAAGAGGGATCATCTTATTATTCTACCCTCGTTCTAAGCAATAAGATGAAAAACATGATAAACATCACAATGCAATCATATAGTGACATGATATGGCCATTATCATCTTTGCCCTTTGGATCTCCATCTTCAGGCCTCGCATGATCATCATCGTTACCGGCGTGACACCATGATCTCCATCACCGTGTCTCCGTGAAGTCGTCACGCCAACTACTACTATCACTACTACTATAGCTAACCGTTAGCAATGAAGTAAAAGTAGTAAGCACATGGCGTTGCATCTTATACAATAAATTAAGACAACTCCTATGGCTCCTGTCGGTTGTCATACTCATCGACATGCAAGTCGTGAAACCTATTACAATAACATGATCATCTCATACATCATACATGCAACATCACAACTTTGGCCATATCACATCACATGTCAAACCCTGCAAAAGCAAGTTAGACGTCCTCTAATTGTTGTTGCAAGTTTTACGTGGCTGATTTGGGTTTCTAGCAAGAACGCCTTCTTACCTACATGACAGCCACAACGATGATATGCCAAAGCTATTTACCCTTCATAAGGACCCTTTTCATCAAATCCAATCTGACTAGAGTAGGACAGATAGACACTCGCTAGCCACCTTTATGCACGGTGTGCATGTTTGTCGGTGGAACCAGTCTCACGTAAGCGTACGTGTAAAGTCGGTCCGGGCCGCTTCATCCCACAATACCGCCGGAAAAGAATAAGACTAGTAGCGGCAAGCAAATTGACAAATCATCGCCCACAACTTTTGTGTTCTACTCGTGCATAGAATCTACGCATAGAAAACCTGGCTCGGATGCCACTGTTGGGTAACGTAGCATAAATTCAAAATTTTCCGACGCCATATTCAGATCTTCCTATGGAGAGACCAGCAACGAGAGAGGGGTAAGAGCATCTTCATACCTTTGAAGATCGCTAAGCGGAAGCGTTACTAGAACACGGTTGATGGAGTCGTACTCGCAGCGATTCAGATCGTAGTGTGATTCCGATCTAGTGCCGAACTACTGCACCTCCGCGTTCAACACACGTGCAGCCCGGTGACGTCTCCCGCACCTTGATCCAGCAAGGAGGAGGGAGAGGTTGGGGAAGAACTCCAGCAGCATGACGGCGTGGTGTCGATGGAGAGACGAGGTCTCCTGGCAGGGCTTCGCCAAGCACCGGCAGAGAGGAGGAGAAAGAAGGGCAGGGCTGCGCCGAGGGAGAGGGAGAAGTCTGTCTCCCAAGGGCCAAAACCCCTCTCTATTTATAGGAGGAGGGGGAGGGGGCTGCGCCACCCCTAGGGTTCCCCCTAGGTGGTGCGGCAGCCACCAGATGGGAGAGGGGCGGCGGCCAGGGCAGGGAGGAGGGGTGGTGCGCACCCCTGGTGGGCCTTAGGCCCACCTGGCTTAGGGTTTGCCACCCTTTCCCTCTCCCCTGCGCATTGGGCTGAGTGGGGAGGCGCACCAGCCCACCTAGGGGCTGGTTCCCTCCCCCACTTGGCCCATCTTACCACCCGGGGTCGTTGTCCCCCTTTGGTGGACCCCCGGGGCCACCTCCGGTGGTCCCGGTACGTTACCTGTGATGCCCGAAACACTTCCGATGTCCGAAACCATCCGTCCTATATATCAATATTTACCTCCGGACCATTCCGGAGCTCCTCACGACGTCCGAGATCTCATCCGGGACTCCTAACAACTTTTGGTAACCTCGTATAACAATTCCCTATAACCCTTGCTTCATCGAACCTTAAGTGTGTAGACCCTACGGGTTCGGGAGACAGGCAGACATGACCGAGACACCTCTCTGGCCAATAACCATCAGCGGGGTCTGGATACCCATGGTGGCGACCACTTGCTCCACGATGATCTCATCGGATGAACCACGATGTCAAGGATTCAATCAATCCCGTATGCGATTCCCTCTGTCTGTCGGTATAGAACTTGCCCGAGATTCGATCGTCGGTATACCAATACCTTGTTCAATCTCGTTACCGGTAAGTCTCTTTACTCGTTCCGTAGCACATCATCGTGTGACTAACTCCTTAGTCACATTGAGCTCATGATGATGTTCTACCGAGCGGGCCCAGAGATACCTCTCCGTCACACGGAGTGACAAATCCCGATCTTGATTCGTACCAACCCAACCGACACTTTCAGAGGTACCCGTAGTGCACCTTTATAGTCACCCAGTTATGTTGTGACGTTTGATACACCCAAAGCACTCCTACGGTATCCAGGAGTTACACAATCTCACGATCGAAGGAAAAGACACTTGACATTAGAAAAGCTTTAGCATACGAACAACACGATCTAGTGCTATGCTTAGGATTGGGTCTTGTCCATCACATCATTCTCCCAATGATGTGATCCCGTTATCAATGACATCTAATGCCCATGATCTGGAAAGCATGATCATCTATTGACTAACGAGCTAGCCAACTAGAGGCTTGCTAGGGACACATTGTGATCTATTTATTCACACATGTATTACTGTTTCCTGTTAATACAATTATAGCATGAACAATAGACGATTATCATGAACAAGGAAATATGATAATAACCATTTTATTATTGCCTCTAGGGCATATTTCCAGCAATGACAACTTAGAGATCATAGTTTCTGATGCCATGCTTATTTAGCTGAGAGCTTATAATGGTTTGTCTTTATTGCCAACATAGATTTTGAGATGACTATGATGTAGTATGATAGGATGGTATTCTCCTTTGAATGTTTCAAGTGGCTTGACTTGGCGCATGTTCATGCATGTAGTTGAAACAAAATCAACATAGCCTCTATTATGTTCGTGTTCATGGTGATTTATATCCTGTTCATGCTTGCATTTAATGTTAGTCAAACTCATTGCATCTTGATGACTGTTGTTGCTCGCTAGTTGGTCGCTTCCCAGTCTTTTGCCAGCCTTCACTTGTACTAAGCGGGAATACCGCTTATGCATCCACTTCCATAAACCCAAAAGTTTTTCCATGAGAGTCCACCATACCTACCTATTTTGCGGTATCTACCCGCCGTTCCAAGTAAATTTGCATGTGCCACTCTCTAAACCTTCACGAAATCAATCTGTTTTGCATGCCCGAACCGCTCATGTGGTGACAGAGGGCTATTGGTATCTTTCATGCTAGGAGTGTTATCCTCAACATGTGTTTATTCACAGTCATTCATGAGAAAGGGGCCGGTATTTGGGATGCCCAATTCCATGTTTAAATCGAAAACATAACTGTAAAACAAGACTCCCCCCGGATTGATGTTAGTATGGACGGTACCCGAGGATTCGGCTAGCCGTGGAGTGTGATTGATTGGTGGTGGGGGAGTTAAAAATTTACTTTTATGTTTGGGAACCGCCTATAGCATGAGTAGCATGGAAGATATTGAGAACTCTTGGCCATTGCGTTGACAACGAAAGCATGCCACCCAAAATTATTATCTCTGTTTTCAAAGCTTGAGCTCTGGCACCTCTGCAAATCAATGCTTCCCTCTGCGAAGGGCCTATCTATTTATTTTCCTGTCGAGTCATCCTCCTCTTATATAAGCACCAATTAGAGAGCACCTTTGTCATTTTTATGCTTTGCTTTTGATTGATATTGAGTATGACCATGACTGGATCTTCGTTGCTATGAATTACAATGTTTAGTCAGCCCTTGATCTTTGAAAGTGCTCTGCATTTATGTTTTGCGGTCTCAGAAAGCGCTAACGAGATACCACCTATTCATATTGCTTCATGCTTGTTTTGATTGAAGTGTTTGTATTTGAAACTCATTATTATTTGCTCGTTAGCTGATTATGCCATTGATATTAGTTTACAGTGAGACCTTTGTGTCATTTGCTTATGTGGTTAACTTGTGTTCTTGCTGAAATTCTGGTTCTGAGTTAGACATAGTTGCAACAACAAGATCAAACAGAGTTTGTCAAAGTTTTTTCTTTCTCTCTCAGTTTGTCAACTGAGTTGCTTGAGGACAAGCAAGGTTTTAAGCTTGGGGGAGTTGATACGTCTCCAACGTATCTACTTTTCCAAACTCTTTTGCCCTTGTTTTGGACTATAATTTGCATGATTTGAATGGAACTAACTTGGACTGACGCTGTTTTCAGCAGAATTGCCTTGGTGTTATTTTTGTGCAAAAATTAAAGTTCTCCAAACGTCCTGAAAATTTACGGGGAGCAGTTTTGGAAAATATCAAAAATATCTGCGCCAAGTTCCACCTCACGGGGTGGGCTTGTGGGCCACAAGCCCCAGCTTCACCACCACCACCCTGGTGGCCGTGGGCAGGCTTGTGGGGGCCCACAGGCACCTGCCGCCCCCAACTCCAGCTCTATAAGTTGTCTTTCGTCCCAGAAAAAATAAAAAGAGAAGTTTTCGTCGCGTTTTCGATACGGAGGCTCCGCCACCACCTGTTCTTCATCTGGAGGGCAGATCTGGAGTACGTCTTGGGCTCTCGAGAGGGGAAACCGTCGCCATCGTCATCATCAACCTTCTTCCCTCTCCAATTCCATGAAGCTCTTCATTGTTCGTGAGTAATCTATTCGTAGGCTCGCTGGGCGGTGATGAGTAGGATGAGATCTATCATGTAATCGAGTTAGTTTTGATGGGGATTGATCCCTAGTAACCACTATGTTCTGAGATTTGATGTTGCTACTACTTTGCCATGCTTAAGGCTTGTCACTAGGGCCCGAGTGCCATGATTTCAGATCTGAAATTATTATGTTGTCACCAATATATGTGTGTTTTAGATCCGATCTTGCAAGTTGTAGTTACCTACTATGTGTTATGATCCGGCAACCCCGTAGTGACAATAACCGGAACCACTCCCGGTGATGACCATAGTTTGAGGAGTTCATGTGTTCACCAAGTGCTAATGCGTTGGTCCGGTTCTTTATTAAAAGAAGATCCTTAATATCCCGTAGTTTCCTTTTGGACCCCACTGCCACGGGAGGGATGGACAATAGATGTCATGCAAGTTCTTTTCCCTAAGCACGTATGACGGCACACAGAATGCATGCCTACATCACATTGACGAATGGGAGCTAGCCACATATCTCTCCGTGTTATAGCTGTTGCATGATGAATATCATCCAAACAAATCACCGACCCATTGCCTACAAGTTTGTCCTACTGTTGCTACTGCTGTTACTTGTCTTGCTCTGCTGCTACTACTTTTGTTACTACTGTTACTTGTGTTGCTTTGCTCCTACTACTGTTGCTACTGCTGTTACTTGTCTTGCTCTGCTGCTGCTACTACTATTGCTACTGTTGCTACTTGCTACTGCTGTTCCTTGCCACTGCTATTGCTCGTTACACTGCTACTACCTGCTACACTGTTGATTCGCCAGACCATTGACGGGAATTGACAACTTCCGTCAACGCGGCAATGGAAGCGCCATTGATACAATCGTTAGGAATAGTCTGCCGTCAACAGATCATTTCTGACACCGTTGTTATCATATTAATTTGCTGTTACTACTGTGCTTGCAGATACTAATCTTTCAGGTGTGGTTGAATCCGACAAATTCAGTTGCTAATACTCGAGAGTATTCTCTCACCTCCTTCGGGCTGATCTACAAATTTGGGTCGAATACTCTACCCTCGAAAATTGTTGCGAACCCACGCGCTGGTGGGCCATCAACAACATTCTTCTAGTTTCATTGCCGGGGAGTGCCATCAGCATTCTTCTGGTGCTGTTGCAGGAGAAGGTTTGTTGTCATAAGCATTCGTCTAGTTAACGCTAGAGATTGCGCGATCACCCCCAGGTACCAATCTAAGGTTCTGGTACAAGACTGAGCACAAGAGATGAACTAGGGTTTTCAGAGGAGATGGTGTTGTTGAAGATGTTGATGAAGATTTACCTCCCCGAGATGAGAGGGTTGTTGGTGATGATGATGGCCTCGATTTTCGCCTCCGGGAGGGAAGTTCCTCGCGCGGAATCGTTGTGCCAGAGGGAAAAAGTGCTCCTGCCCAGGTTCCGCCTCGAGACGGCGACGCTTCATCCTGAAAGTCCTCTCCTCACTTTTTCACGTCAAGACAGAATATATACGAGAAGATGGTCGCCAGAAGTGGGTTGGGTGGCCCATTACCCATGAGGCCGCGCCAGGGGGGCTTGGACACCCTCGTGCCTAGGGTCCACCTGGAAGGCCCCCTCTGGTACTTCTTTATTCCAATATTTCTTATTTATTACATAAAAATCCTTGTGAAGTTTCAGCCCTTTTGGAGATGTGCAGAATTGGTATCTCTCACATAGCTTTTTCAGGTCGAGAATTCCATGTGTCGACATTCTTCCTCTTGGTATAAACCTTGCATATTATGAGATAAAAGGCATTAGAATTATTACATAAAGTGATATAATGCATAAAAACACAATAAATAACAGTAGCAAAGGATGATCCAAAATGGACGTATCATCCACCAATCGACCGCTATCTAGCATGCATATATGGTATTATCTCCACAACAGACAGAGTAACACTTTAGGCAACATGACATGATGTAGAAAAAGTAAACCCAATCAATATGAATAAACACCTCATTTTATCCTTAATGGAAACAATATAAATACGTGTATTGTCCCCTTCTATCACTGGGATATAGTGTTGGGGAACGTTTCATGGGAAACAAAAATTTTCCTACGCACACGAAGACCTATCATGGTGATGCCCATCTACGAGAGGAGATTTGGATCTACGTACCCTTGTAGATCGCACAACAGGAAGCGTTAAGAAATGCGGTTGATGTAGTGGAACGTCCTCACGCCCCTAGATCCGCCCCGCGAACCGTCCCACGAACCGTGTCGCGATCCGTCCCACGATCCGCTCCGATCTAGTGCCGAACGGACGACACCTCCGCATTCATCACACGTACAACTCGACGATGATCTCAGCCTTCTTGATCCAGCAAGTAAGACGGCATTCATCACCTCCGCAAGATGAGTTCTCTAGCAGCGTGATGGTGCTCCGGTGGTGGTGAGGATCTACTCCCACAGGGCTTCGCCCGAGATCCGCAGAAATACGATCTAGAGGTAAAACTATGGTGTCTAGATCTGAGTTGCACGTGGCAAAAGTTGTCTCAAATCAGCCCTAAATCACCACTATATATAGGAGGGAGGGGGGAGGCTTGCCTTGAGGGCCAAGCCCTCAAGTGTGCGCCGGCCAAGGGAGAGGAGGAGTCCTACTCCAATCCTAGTCCAACTAGGATTGGAAAGTGGAGTCCTTATCTTGCTTCCCACCTCCCTTTGTTTCCTTTCTCTTTGGTTTTCTTTCCTTGGCGCATAGGCCACCCCTAGGGCCTTTGGGCTTCCCCCGGGTGGGTTGCCCCCCTCCCGGTGAATATCCGGAACCCATTCCTCACTCCCGGCACATTCCCGGTAATGCCCGAAAACCTTCCGGTAACCAAATGAAGTCATCCTATATATCAATCTTCGTCTCCGGACCATTCCGGAAACCCTCGCGACGTCCGTGATCTCATCCGGGACTCCGAACAACATTCGGTAACCACACATATAACTCAACTATACTAAAACATCATCAAACCTTAAGTGTGCAGACCCTGCGGGTTCCAGAACTATGTAGACATGCCCCGAGGTACTCCTCGGTCAATATCCAATAGCAGGACCTGGATGCCAATATTGGATCCTAAATATTCTCCGAAGGTCTTATCGGTTGAACCTCAGTGTCAAGGATTCATATAATCCCGTATGTCATTCCCTTTGTCCTTCGGTATGTTACATGTCCGAGATTCGATCGTCGGTATCCGCATACCTATTTCAATCTCGTTACCAGCAAGTCTCTTTACTCGTTCCATAATACAAGATCCCATGACTTACAATGAGTCACATTGCTTGCAAGGCTTGTGTGTGATGTTGTATTACCGAGTGGGCCCCGAGATACCTCTCCGTCACACGGAATGCCAAGTCCCAGTCTTGATCCATACTAACTCAACGGACACCTTCGGAGTACCTGTAGAGCACCTTTATAGTCACCCAATTACGTTGTGACGTTTGATGCACATAAGGTATTCCTCCGGTGCCAGTGAGTTATATGATCTCATGGTCAGATGAACAAATACTTGACACACAGAAAACAATAGCAATAAAACGACACGGTCAATATGCCACGTTCATAGTTTGGGTCTAGTCCATCACATGATTCTCCTAATGATGTGACCCACTTATCAAGCAACAACACTTTGCACATAGTCAAAAAACCTTGACTATCCTTGATCAACTCGCTAGCCAACTAGAGGCTTGCTAGGGACATTGTTTTGTCTATGTATCCACACATGTATCTATGTTTTCATTCAATACAATTATAGCATGGATAATAAACGATTATCTTTAAACAGAAAATATAATAATAACTATTTATCATTGCCTCTAGGGCATATTTCCAACAGTCTCCTACTTGCACTAGAGTCAATAATCTAGTCCTGACATTGCCATGCGATTTACATTATAATAAATCGAACACCCATACAGTTCTGGTGTTGATCATGTTTTGCCCGTGGAAGAGGTTTAGTCAGCGGGCCTGCTACATTCAGATCTGTGTGCACTTTGCAAAAATTCACGTCCTCTCATTCAGCGTAGTCGCGGATGAGGTTGAAGCATCGTTTGATGTGTCTGGTATTCTTGTGAAACCTTGGTTCCTTTGCTAAGGCAATGGCAGCAGTGTTGTCACATAACAGAGTTAAAGGATCTAGTGCGCTCGACACAACTCCAAGATTTGTCATGAACTTCTTCATCCAGGCACCCTCCTTTGCTGCCTCCGAGGCAGCCATGTACTCCGCTTCACATGTAGAATCTGCTACGACGCTCTCCTTGGAACTACACCAGCTTACTGCACCCCCATTAAGAATAAATACGTATCAGGTTTGTGACTTAGAGTCATACGGATCGGTGTCAAAACTTGCGTCGATGTAACCCTTTACGACGAGCTCTTTGTCACCTCCATAAATGACAAACATTTCCTTAGTCCTTTTCAGGTGCTTCAGAATATTCTTGACCGCCGTCCAGTGATCCACTCGTGGATTACTCTGAAACCTGCCTACCATACTTATGGCCAAGCTGACGTCTGGTCTTGTGCACAACATTGCATACATGATAGAACCTACGGCAGAAGCATAGGGGACGGAACTCATTTGTTCTCTATCTTCCGCAGTTGCTGGGCACTGAGTGTTACTCAATTTTATACCTTGTAATAGTGGCAAGAACCCTTTCTTGGACTAATCCATTTTGAACTTCTTCAAAACTTTATCAAGGTATGTGCTTTGTGAAAGTCCTATCAGGCGTTTCAATCTATCCCTATAGATCTTAATGCCTAGAATGTAAGAAGCTTCTCCTAGGTCCTTCATAGAGAAACTTTTTTTGAAGTAATCCTTTATGCTCTCCAAAAGTTCCACGTTGTTTCCAATCAGAAATATGCCATCCACATATAATATTAGAAACGCCACAGAGCTCCCACTCACTTTCTTGTAAATACAAGATTCTCCAACCACTTGTATAAACCCAAATGCTTTGATCACCTCATCAAAGCGCTTATTCCAACTCCGAGATGCTTGGACCAGTCCATAAATGGATCGGTGGAGCTTGCATACTTTGTTAGCATTCTTTGGATCAACAAAACCATTGGGTTGCATCATATACAACTCTTCCTTAAGAAAACCATTAAGGAACGCCGTTTTGACATCCGTCTGCCAGATTTCATAATCGTAAAAGGCATCTATTGCTAACATGATTCAGATAGACTTAAGCATTGCTACCGGTGAGAAAGTCTCATCGTAGTCAACTCCTTGAACTTGTGATAAACCCTTTGCCACAAGTCGAGCTTTATAAACGGTCACATTACCGTTTACGTCCGTCTTCTTATTAAAGATCCATTTGTTCTGAATAGCCTTGCGACCTTCAGGTAGTACTTCCAAAGTCCACACTTTGTTCTCGTACATCGATCCTATCTCGTACTTCATGGCCTCCAGCCATTTGTTGGAATCTGGGCCCACCATTGCTTCCTCATAATTCGCAGGTTCATTGTTGTCCAACAACATAATTGATAAGACAGGATTACCGTACCACTCAGGAGCAGTACATGATCTTGTCGACCTGCGAGGTCCGATAGGAACTTGATCCGAAGTTTCATGATCATCATCATCAACTTGCTCGTCAACCGGCACCGCAGCAACAGGGATTTCCCCTTGCCTAGCGCCACCATGTAGAGGGATTAGAGGTTCGACAACCTCATCAAGTTCTATCTTCCTCCCACTCAATTCTTTCAAGAGAAAATCCTTCTCAAGAAAAGCTCCGTTTTTAGCAATAAACACTTTTCCCTCGGATTTGAGATAGAAGGTATACCCAACTGTCTCTTTTGGGTAACCTATGAAGACGCACTTTTCCGCTTTTGGTTTCAGCTTTTCAGGCTGAAGCTTTTTGACATAAGCATCACATCCCCAAACTTTAAGAAACGACAATTTTGGTCTTTTGCCATACCACAGTTCGTATGGTGTCGTCTCAACGGATTTTGATGGTGCCCTATTTAAAGTGAATGCAGCTGTCTCTAATGCATAACCCCAAAACGATAACGGCAAATCGGTAAGAGACATCATAGATCGCACCATCTCTAATAAAGTATGATTACGACGTTCGGACACACCATTACGTTGTGGTGTTCTAGGCGGTGTCAACTGTGAAACAATTCCGCATTGTCTTAAGTGAGCACCAAACTCAAAACTCAGATATTCACCCCCATGATCAGACCGTAGGAACTTGATCTTCTTGTTACGATGATTTTCAACTTCACTCTGAAATTGCTTGAAATTTTCAAACCTTTCAGACATGTGCTTCATCAAGTAGACATAACCATACCTACTCAAATCGTTAGTGAAGGTGAGAAAATAATGATATCCACTGCGTGCCTCCACACTCATCGGACCGCATACATCAGTATGTATGATTTCCAACAAGTCACTTGCACGCTCCATTGTTCCGGAGACCGGAGTCTTAGTCATCTTGCCCATGAGCCATGGTTCGCACGTTCCAAGTGAATCAAAGTCAAGTGACTCCAAAAGTCCATCAGTATGGAGTTTCTTCATGCGCTTTACACCAATATGACCTAAACGGCAGTGCCATAAAAACATGGCGTTATCATTGTTAACTCTAACTCTTTTGGTCACAATGTTATGTATATGTGTATCATCACTATCAAGATTCAATATGAACAATTCTCTCACATTGGGTGCATGACCATAAAAGATATTACTCATAGAAATAGAACAACCATTATTCTCTGACTTAAACGAGTAACCGTCTCGCAATAAACAAGATCCAGATATATTGTTCATGCTTAACGCACGCACTAAATAACAATTATTTAAGTTCATAACTAATCCTGATGGTAATGAAGTGAAACTGCGCCGACGGCGATTGCATCAACCTTGGAACCATTTCCCACGGGCATCGTCACTTCATCTTTCGCCAGCCTTCGCTTATTCCACAGTTCCTGTTTCGAGTTGCAAATATGAGCAACAGAACCGGTATCGAATACCCAGGCACTACTACGAGAGCTGGTTAAGTACACATCAATAACATGTATATCGAATATACCTGATTTTTCCTTGGCCGCCTTCTTATTAGCCAGATACTTGGGGCAGTTGTGCTTCCAGTGACCCATACCCTTGCAATAGTAACACTCCGTTTCAGGCTTAGGTCCAACTTTGGGTTTCTTCGTCGGATTGACAACAGGCTTGCCGCTCTTCTTGGAATTACTCTTCTTTCCTTTGCCGTTTCTCTTGAAACTAGTGCTCTTATTCACCATCAACACTTGATGGTCTTTACGGAGTTCTGACTCTACGACTTTCAACATCGCGAATAACTCACCGGGTGACTTGTTCATCCCTTGCATGTTATAGTTCAACATAAAGCTCTTGTAGCTTGGTGGAAGTGATTGAAGAATTCTGTCAGTGATAGCCTCTTGCGGGAGTTCAATCCCCAGCTCAGCTAGACGGTTTGAGTACCCAGACATTTTGAGCACATATTCACTGACAGACAAATTCTCCTCCATCTTGCAAGCATAGAATTTATCGGAGGTCTCATACCTCTCAATCTGGGCGTTCTTCTGAAAGATAAACTTCAACTCCTGGAACATCTCAAATGCTCCATGACGCTCAAAGCGACGTTGAAGTCCCGGCTCTAAGCCATACAAGACTGCACATTGAACTACTGAGTAGTCCTCCTTACGTGTTAACCAAGCGTTCTTAACATCTTGGTCAGCCGTAGCGGGTGGTTCATCTCCTAGCACAACATTAAGGACATAATCCTTCTTCCCATCTTGCAGGTGCAACTTAAGATTACGAGCCCAGTCTACAAAGTTGCTTCCATCATCTTTCAACTTAGCTTTCTCTAGGAACGTATTAAAATTCAGGGTGACTGTCGCGTGAGCCATTGATCTACAACACAGATATTTTTAAAGTGGACTTAGACTATGTTCAAGATAATTAAAGTTTAACTAATCACAATTACTTGCTAAACTCCCACTCAAAAAGTACATCTCTCTAGTCATTTGAGTGGTACATGATCCAAATTCACTAACTCAAGTCCGATCATCACGTGAGTTTGAGAATAGTTTCAGTGGTAAGCATCTCTATCCTAATCATATCAACTATACGATTCATGCTCGACCTTTCGGTCTCGTGTGTCCCGAGGCCATGTATGTACATGCTAGGCTCGTCAAGCTTAACCCGAGTGTTCCGTGTGTGCAACTATTTTGCACCCGTTGTATGTGAATGTTGAGTCTATCACACCCGATCATCACGTGGTGTCTCGAAACGACGAACTGTAGCAACGGTGCACAGTCGAGGAGAACACAATTTCGTCCTGAAATTTTAGTGAGAGAGATACATCTCCAACGTATCTATAATTTTTGATTGTTTCATGCTATTATCTTGTCAAACTTTGGATGTTTTGTATGCCTTTTATATATATTTTTTGGGACTAACTTATTAACTCAGTGCCAAGTGCCAGTTCCTGTTTTTTTTCGTGTTTTTGACCTTTTTCAGAGGAAGATTTGAAACGGAGTCCAAACGGAATAAAATCCCCGAAAAGATTTTTTCTGAAACAAAAGAAGATCGAGAGACTTGAGAACCAAGGCAGGGGGTCCCAGGGACCCCACAAGCCCTCTAGCCCCAGCCAGGGGGGAGGCCGGGCCTCCCAGGCTTGTGGGTCCCCTAGACCTCCTCTGCCCTAGGTTTTGCGCCTATATATTCCCTAAAATCCCAGAAAAAATCAGGAGATCATCGAAAATACTTTTCCGCTGCCGCAAGCTTCTTTCTACGCAAGATCCCATCTGGGGCACGTTCTGGTGCCCTGCCGGAGGGGGGATTCAGATACGGAGGGCTTCTTCATCAACACCATGACCTCTCCGATGATGCGTGAGTAGTTCACCATAGACCTACGGGTCCATAGCTAGTAGCTAGATGGCTTCTTCTCTCTCTTGGATCTTCAATACAAAGTTCTCCATGATCTTCATGGAGATCTATCCGATGTAATCTTCTTTGGCGGTGTGTTTGTCGAGATCCGATGAATTGTGGATTTATGATCAGATTATCTATGAATCTTATTTGAGTTTCTTCTGATCTCTCTTATGCATGATTTCATATCCTTGTAATTCTCTTCGAGTTGTGGGTTTTGTTTGGCCAACTAGATCTATGATTCTTGCAATGGGAGAAGTGCTTGGTTTTGGGTTCATACCGTGCGGTGATCTCACCCAGTGACAAAAGGGGTAGCGAGACACGCATCGTGCTGTTGCCATCAAGGGTAAAAAGATGGGGTTTTCATCATTGGTTTGAGATTATCCCTCTAGCTACATCATGTCATCTTGCTTAAGGCGTTACTCTGTTCGTCATGAACTCAATACACTAGATGCATGCTGGATAGCGGTCGATGTGTGGAGTAATAGTAGTAGATGCAGAAAGTATCGGTCTACTTGTCTGAGACGTGATGCCTATATGTATGATCATTGCCTTAGATATCATCATGACTTTGCGCGGTTCTATCAATTGCTTGACAGTAATTTGTTTACCCACCGTGATATTTGCTATTTTGAGAGAAGCCTCTAGTGAACACTATGGCCCCCGGGTCTACTCCACACCATATTTTCAGCCTTACACTTTTACTTCGTTGCACTTTCCGCCTTTAGATCTCACTTTAAAATAAATCTTGAAGGGATTGACAACCCATTTATAGCGTTGGGTGCAAGCTCTTTTGTGTTTGTGCAGGTACTCTGGACTTTACAAGATTCTCCTACTGGATTGATACCTTGGTTCTCAAACTGAGGGAAATACTTACTGCTCCTGTGCTGCATCGCCCTTTCCTCTTCAAGGGAAAAACCAACGCAAGCCCAAGAGACGACAGAAGGATTTTTGGCACCACTGCCAGGGAAGAACTTTTGTTGGCGTAGCAGAAGAATTTCTGGCGCCGTTGCCGGCGAGGATCAAGTCAAGAACTCATCCAAGTAAGTGTCGCAAACTCATCTCTTGCATTTACTTTGTTTGCTAGTTGCCTCTCGTTTTCCTCTCCCCCACTTCACCAATTTGCCTTTTTTGTTCGCCTTTTCGTTCGCCCTTTTCTCCCGCCTGCTCTTTGTTCGCTTGTGTGCTTGCTTGCTTGCCGAAGTCACCATGAATGAAAACACCAAACTTTGTGACTTCTCGAATACTAATAATAATGATTTTATTCGTACTCCGATTGCTCCCGCCACTAGTGCGGAGTCATACGAAGTCAATGCCGCTTTGCTGAATCTTGTTATGAAAGAGCAATTTTCCGGCCTTCCTAGTGAAGATGCCACATCCCATCTCAATACCTTCATTGAGCTTTGTGATATGCAAAAGAAGAAAGATGTGGATAATGATGTGATTAAATTGAAGCTTTTTTCCTTTCTCGTTGCGAAATCACGCAAAAACTTGGTTTTCGTCTTTGCCCAAAAATAGTATCGATTCTTGGGATAAGTTCAAAGATGCTTATATATCCAAGTATTTTCCGCCGGCTAACATTATCTCTCTCCGTAATGATATCATGAATTTTAAGAAAATTGATCATGAACATGTTGCACAATCTTGGAAGAGAATGAAATTGATGATTAGAAATTGTCCCGCTCATGGCCTGAGTCTTTAGATGATTATACAAATCTTCTACGCTGGCTTGAATTTCGCTTCTAGAAATATATTGGACTCCGCCTCCGGTGGAACGTTCATGGAAATCACATTAGGAGAAGCCACAAAACTCCTAGACAATATCATGACGAACTACTCTCAGTGGCACACTGAAAGGTCACCTACTAGTAAGAAGGTACACGCTATAGAAGAAATTAACTCGTTGAGTGCTAAGATGGATGAGTTAATGAATTTGGTTGCTAGTAGAAGTGCTCCTTTATATCCTAATGATATGCCCTTGTCTTCCTTGATTGAGAGTAGCAACACTAGCTTGGACGTTAATTTTGTTGGTAGGAATAATTTTGGCAACAACAATGCTTTTAGAGGAAACTATGTTCCTAGGCCTTTTCCTAGTAACTCCTCTAGTAACTTTGGCAGCTCCTACAACAACACTCATGGAAATTACAATAGATTGCCCTCTGATCTAGAGAGTAATATCAAAGAGTTTATCAACTCGCAAAAGATTTTCAATGCGTCCATAGAGGAAAAACTACTCAAAATTGACGATTTGGCTAAGAGCGTTGATAGAATGTCTACTGATATTGATGCTTTGAAAGTTAGATGTGCTCCTCCCGAGATCAATATGGATGAAACTTTGAAAGCTATGCGTGTTTCCATGATTGAGAGCAAAGAAAGAACCACCCAAATTCGTGCTAGACATGAATGGCTTAAAAAGGCGTGTTCTCGTGATAAGAATCACAAAGATGTTAAAGTTCTTGGTGTGACTCCCATTGAATCTTTGTTTTCTTGTGTCAAACCTAATGATGATGGGGCTGGATATGAATCCACTTTGGTTGAAAAATGCCCCATTGATTCGGAGTCCACCTATCTTGATGCTAAAAGCATTGAAAGTGGAGTAGAGGATATTAAAACTTTGAGTAGTAACGAAATTACTACTTTGGATTTCAAGGAATTCAATTATGATAGTTGCTACTTGATTGAATGCATTTTCTTGATGCAATCCATGCTAAACTCTCCACACGCTTATAGCCAAAACAAGGCCTTTACCGATCATATCGTCGAAGCTATGATAAAATCTCTTGAAGAGAAACTTGAATTGGAAGTCTCTATCCCTAGAAAGCTTCATGATGAGTGGGAACCTATGTCACACCCTGTTTTTGCTATCACTTGTCTGTGTTGTAAAATTCTGAGCTTGTTAAAAACTTTTTTCAAAACTAATGTTGTGAGTGCCATGATTGACATTGTATGCTTGTATGCTTGTTCATCTGAGGTTTTAAACCCTAAATTCCTTTGGTATTGTACTGATTTCTAAAAACCTTTGCTGACCAAAGTAAAACCACCTTGAGTTGCACTACATGTCCTTGATAGCAAGCAGTGCTTCTACTCATATTTGGTAATATGATTTTTACCTATCTTTATATTTAAAAACCACAAAAATAATTATTTTTGTGATTATTTTTCTAATTAAATAACCTGTCCATTTCTGAGGCCAGAATTGGTATTCCAACATGGGAAAATACTTTTCTGGATTGGAAAAATCTAATTAAATTTAGAGATGATCAGAAGGACATATATTTTCCATACATAGGGTTTTAAACCCCATTTTATATTATATTTATTGATTAAAACTATATAAGCTATTTCTGTCTGTTTTGGCATTTTGAAATATTTCCAAAGGAAATATTCTCAATAAATTCCTAGAAAATTCCAGTGGTATCCCTAAGCATTGTTTGGTGTCCACATAAAGTTTCACCTTGATCAAAGGTGGATAAGGACCCCAAATAACCCAAAAACCCTGTCTGTCCAGAATCAAGTTAGAGCAACTCTACATAGCAAAGTTTGTCCAATAAGGCTAAGACTTTGCAGGAGTGCCTAATACCTCAAATGAGGGTTCCACACGAAAAATGGGATTTGTGGGACTTAGTTTGCCCACACTCCCTTTGGAAGGAACAGATCTGGTCATAATGGAGTGTTTTCAAGTTTACAAAGCTAAACTTGTCCTTTGGAGCTCAAATTTGGCGGTACTCCATGGTTTACCACCAAAACCAAACCTGTTAAGTCTCAACACAAGTGGTGGGGTGCAACCCCCTATACCCACTGTCGAACACCTTCTGACAGATAGGAAAAAGCCACCTTAGCCACAGCTAAACCAAACTCCTTTGCTTCAAACTCTTAGATTAAGTGGCCAGCACCTGTGTCTAACCCCAGTCAACTAGTCCCTCACTGGTTCATAGTGGAAAGGCCAAAAACCCCAATTTAGACCTCAGTCCATGACTGACAGTACCAGTATTTATTGCCTCCTTTGACCAGCCAAAGCTCCCACTAAAACCAAATGGCTAGCCACACCCCCAGCAAGTGCCAGGACATGCTAGACACGTCCAAAGTGCCTCAGAGCGCACCAGCATGCCGTGGCATGTCAAAACTGCACTCCGGGCGCGCTACAGGGAGTCATCGAGGTGGGGGCAACGCCCTCGGCCAGTTCCAGCCTCCACCGAGATGTCCAACCTCTTCCCCTACAACCCCTCTGCGTCGGGCAAGCCTCAGGGACCCTCCTCTCTCGCGCTAGAGCTCGCGGAACGCGTGCCCGCGTGTTCCAGAACCGGCCAAGGTTGAGCGGCCACGAATGTGCGACTCTCCTCTCTCTCTCTCTCTGCAGCAGATGGTTCGGGCGGTCCAATACCACGTCTTGAGACCGTGGTTCCAACCCCAACATCTCTCTGCACCCCCATGTGCGCCACGGTGAGTCATCGGCGCTCCCGAATCTGCTCACCGTCGCGGGCCTATAAATAGCCCTCCCCCTCGCTCCAGCACCCCTCAGATAGCTTTGCCACGATCACTAGTACCTCCCTAGCCACCCCAGCAAACCAGCAGAGCCACGATGCTCGAGATCGACCGAGGCCCCTCCGCCTCGGAGCTCCGGTCGATCTCCGGCTACACGACGGCTCCTGCGCCCCTCGACCCACCAAACTGACCCCCTTGATCCAAGGAAGCTTTCCCCCAACTCACCTGAGATTTTCCGTGTCTCTAGCCACCCCCTCGACCACCTCCCAAAACTCCTCCGCCACGGCCTCCTTGTCGCCGGTGAACCCCTACCTCCCCGTCATTGTTTCAACCACGAGCAGGTAGGCGATGGTGAGGCAAACCCATTCCCGTGTTCGTTGGAGCATGAGCGCGTCGGCAACCTCGTCGGCGTCCTCCTCCTCCTCTCTGGCCGGAGGTAGGAGACGACCCCGACAGGTGTGCCCCACCTTTCGGTGGCCCAGCCTCCTTCCCCGTGCTGGCTTCGGCCACTGACCACGGGGCCCCGCGCGTCAGGTTCAAACCTGACGGCGCGCGCGCCTGGGTAGGCTGTCAGCTGGCCCTGGGCCAGCCCAGCTCTGGGCTGAGCCAGGCCGGAGTTAGCCTGTTTTTCTTTTTATTTTAAACCCTCGTTTGTAAGATTTTTATAAAAACATTTAATCACTGTAAAAATATAATTCTTCCACTGTTATTCTTCTAAAAATGTGTAGTATTTAATGCTATGCTTAGGTGAATTTTTCCAGCAACTGTTCTATTTTATATTAATAAAAAAGGACTAAAATGGAATAGTTTTGGTTCTGCTTGGTTGTTTTCAAAAACATTCCTTCAAAGAAAACTAAGGAAAATATTTTTAAAATGATATCTTAGATTTATCAGAAATAGGGAACATGTTTAAAATGACTCTCTGGACTGTTTGTGTGTGAGCTATTTCTTATTTATTGTTTTATCGACGATAGAAAATCCGTGTGGCGAGGGAATCGGAGCGGAAGACCTCGAACATCCCGGATACTTAGCTCACCAAGGCAAGCAACCCTTTGACCATGACTGAGCATATGTTACTTTGCATGTTAAGATAGCAAGTTATTCCCGTTGCATATGATCATAAGTGCCGGTAATCATTTGATATGATTTTACCGAAGGCTCCCCCAGAGCACATGCATTGAGCTTGACCCTACCCCTTGAGGGTCATGCTAATACCATGTTGACAAGTAAAGATAGAAGTAGTATCATCATGAGCATGTTGTTGTCACAAGGAAGAGTTTATGAAAACCCCGTCGGGTGCCACTAATGCCCGAGGGTGATGATGAGTTAGGTGGTCACTTTTGGTGAAGTGATGCACCCGGTGTTTGTGTGAGTAAGGTTTCAGAAATGGGATTAGATTTATGATGTGTCGACCGTCCCAACCTTACCAGTACGACCACGTGACCCCTTATTGGACGCAACTATGTTAACTACTCTGGTTAGTGCTAGCAAAGAGCCACATTACTAGTGGCGAGAGTGATATGTGGTCACTCTCGTGATGGGGTCGTGCCGGGTAGGACGACTATGTCATTTTTATGAGTTCCAGTCACACCATTGGTCCCCGCATGGTTGGTGCTGTCCAGAGTTGGTGCTCGTAAGACGTACAACATGTGGGCTTGGTACCAATCGAGTGGATCTCTTTGTCTAGTATCGTCAGGGGAAAGGCATTGATCGGGTACTTACCTCGGGTATGTGATATACCGCGAGTCGTGGATGACATGGAAGTTTCTCGAATCTCGTGGGTCCAGCGTGCTACCTCTGCAAACTGTAAACTATTCAAATAGCCGTGTCCACGGTCAAGGACAGTTGGGTAATCCTGCTTAAACTACATCCTGATATTTTCGCATGAACCAAGTGTGTGTGAGTGTGTGTGTGTGTGTGTGTGTGTGGTGATGAGAAAGGTGTTACTATGATGGCATTGATATGACCAAGTTCGGTGACTTGGCATATAGGGTGAACCCGTATGGTTCAACCCTCGACAGATATATTGATATCTGTAACCTGTTCTTCAAGAGCAATTATTTAACTTGATGCATATTCATGATCATTCCACCCAGATGAGTTATACTAGAGAAGCATGATATTGTTATCCTTCACTTTCATTGATTATATCATGTGTTGTTTGCAAGTACATTCAAAGTACTCATTGGCTTGCCATTGATTATTTCATTGACCAAACATGGAAGGACCGGAGTTTGGAGATGAGTACGTCTTCGGAGACACCCCTGCGAACTAGGACGCTTCCGAGTCAGAATGCCTATCGGTGTAGGCTTGATGGCATGGGCACCCGCTTAGCCCCTTTGTTTTCCGCTATTAGTGTACTCCTATGATTTGGCCTTAGGCCCTGTCTTGTGAACTTGAACTTTCGGACACGTGATGTAATAATTGGTACTTGGATGTAAGACTCTTTATTCAGTAGCTGTGTTCGGTGAGCATTGATCTCTGGGTTCACTGAGCACGGCGATTCTCGACTAGTAAGTCGGGGTCCCGACAGAGCTGGTATTAGAGCCATCCTGACTATAGGAAGCCTTAGGTAGCATGGGCGATAGACGAAACAATTAGTGCACATAGAATGACCCGAGAACTGCACCCACTAAATATTTCTAACCCTCTCCTCTACACCTTGTAGATGGCCACCGTACCCGAGATGCTTCTGGAAACAAGCTTTCCTCTGCTTTTGAGTGATAGCCTCGAGAAGTGTCAAGTGCGTCGCACGCCCGTCTTTCTCTACCACGAACACTGGTTCAACGCCGACACCAAGGAGTATCACGTGGACGTGATAGTGAAGGCTAACGACTCCCCAACTAGCTGGTTCTTTGACGAGCCACAGATGGAGGATCTGATGTTGGCCGTGGAGACAGCAGCACGAGAGGCACTCGTGCGACTCCGCGACATCCTTCCTGAGATGGAGGACGAGCCAGCTACTCATCACCTACCTTTTGTTAAGGATAAGGTCGACGGGAGTTGGACACTCAACCCCTCACCCGAGGATGGGACGCCATTGAGGTTTCAGACCTACTTCAGCCTCTCCTGAGACACCTTGACGCATCTTTTGATCAAGGAGTCGACTAGGATCCGCCAAGAGCTGCACCAAGTCAAGTACCTACTTCGTATGGAGAAGATGAAGAACCGCAAGGTGAAGAAAGAAGGAGCACCCGTAATATCACCTGGCTTTGCATTCCGAGGAGGAATACCCCCGCTTCAGGCTGTTCCTCTTCAGAGTCGTCGTTTAACCGCAGAAGAGTACACCGAGCTCTTTGCGACCTCACCAACCAAGAGACGTCATGATGGTCTGCTTCCTTCCCCTACTCCCTCGAGGAAGGGGAGCACTAATGAAGATGAAGACAGAGAGGAAGATGAAAACGAAGATCCCATAGAGCCGGCTTATGAGACCACGCAGTCGATTGCTTAACAGCATAGGATGTACCGAACGTAGGAGTTCTTGTATCAGGATTTTATGACCCGGATGTTGTGTGAACTTGTTGGATGCAAGTCGCATTCTGCCTTAAGCATCTTGTGAGCAACTACAACACTTGTTTTAAATTAATGCAGTAGTTCTTTTTAAAACCTTTGGCATAAAAACCTTGCACACTAGCACAACACCACACCCCCTCTTTACTAGAACGTCATCCCTTTCGAGTGCAACCAGTTCGGCAAAAATTGACCTGTCTACTCCCATGACAGGATGGTGAATACAACTCGCAACAACACTTTCGGCAACCCCGGCTCTGCCTCTTCAGGACAGCAGCAGGGAACCGTAGGGGAAGCTCAAGTTGGAGATCACCATGTGCAGCAAGATGATGTTCCACCGCCACCACCTCCCCCTGAAACCTTGACCATGGCTCAGTTCCTTCAAGCTCTTCGGGAGGATCATCAAGCCAACAATGCCGCTATCCGGCAGCTGGCTCAAACCTTGGTAAACCACCCGCTGCAGAACGGGAATGGCAATGGTCGCTCAACTCTCTCTGAGTTTATGCGGACTACGCCGCCCATATTCGCGGAGACGACTGAGCCCTTGGATGCTGATGACTGGACACTATTGAAGACCTTCTCGCGCTAGTCAAGTGCACTGACGACAACGAGAAAGTCCTTTATGCAACCCACTCTCTCAAAGGCACAGCCAGAGCCTGGTGGGATGTATTTCAGATCATGCGAGCCGGGCAAGTCATCACTTGGGCCGTGTTCAAGGATGGATTCCGCGCCGCTTAGATTCCTCCGGGAATGATGACCATTAAGAAGCGGGAATTCCGAGCCTTAAGGCAAGGCAGTGGATAAGTCAAGGAGTATTTGCAGAAGTTCAACCTCCTATCTAGATATGCACCTAAAGACGTCAGCACTGAGGCTGCCAAAGTGGAGCGCTTTATGGAAGGACTGCAGCAGTCACTCCAATATCAGTTGGTTGTTTGTGAATGTCGGACCTTCAGTGACCTGGTTAATAAGGCCCTTATGTTGGAAGACAAGCGTCGTGCAATGGACGACACCCGTAAGCGCAAGCTAATGGGCTGTGGAGGACCGATTAGCTCGAAACCACGACCTTGGCAGTCAGCCCCGGCAAGACCCAACTATCAGCAGCAACACTACAAGCATCCAACGTTTCGCCAGAATTACCAACCTCAGCAAGTCAGCGTCAAGCCAGCAAGCACTCCACCAAACAACGGTGGAGGCAAGACCAACCTTCCAGCGCAAGTTACCTGTTTCAGGTGTGGACAACCAGGGAACTATTCCAGGCAGTGCCCCAACAAGAAACCCGATGCTCCGCGCCCCAATGCGCCAAATCCAGGCCAAGGAGCAACAGGCAGGAACCAGGCTCCCCGCAATCAGCAGTATCACGACAAGGGGCAGATTAATCATATTTCCGCAGAAGAGGCACAGGAAGACCCGGACTGCATTCTGGGTACGTTCTTCATCAACTCTACCCCAGCAACAGTATTGTTTGATTGTGGTGCTTCGCATTCTTTTGTTACGCAAAAGTTTGCGGAAAAGTGTGGTCTAGAACCTACCTTGCTTCGTGGGCATATGGCAATTCAAACCCCGGGAGCAGTTTTGAGGATCAACCTAGGGTGTAGGAAGATCGGGATAGTTATCAATGGGATGAGCTTCTCAACGGATCTCATTGTGCTTAAGTCGCAAGGCCTAGAACTAATTCTCGGTATGGACTGGTTGGCGAAGCATCAGAGTATCTTGGACTATGCTAACAGGGCCATTACCATGACAAGTGACCAAGGGGTCAAAGTCAAGTATGTCTCTGAGCCAGTACCCACTTGAGTGCCACGAGTTAACAACCTATTAGAGGAAGGACTCGACCGAGTGCCAATAGTCTGTGAATACTCGGACGTCTTTCTTGATGAGATACCAGGGATGCCTCCTGACCGAGACATCGAGTTCATCATCGAACTCATGCCAGGATCAAGGCCTATTTATAAGAAGCCTTACATGATGGGATCCGAAGAGCTAGCGGAGTTGAAGAAGCAACTGGATGAGCAACTCAGGAAAGGGTTTATTCGTCCAAGTGCGTCACCTTGGGGATCACCTGTTCTCTTCGTGTCCAAAAAGGATGGGACAGTCCGACTTTGCGTCGATTACCGTTCTCTTAGTGAGGTCACGATCAGGAACAAGTATCCACTCCCCAAGATTGAAGACTTGTTCGACCAACTAAATGGAGCAAAGGTATTCTCCAAGATCGACCTCCGATCTGGATATTACCAACTAAAGATTCGACCCGAAGACATTCCGAAGACGGCATTTGTGACCCGGTACGGTCTGTATGAATGCACTGTCATGTCCTTTAGATTGACGAATGCCCCAACTTACTTCATGTAACTCATGAATAAGGTCTTCATGGAATACCTGGACAAGTTTGTCGTCGTATTCATTGATGACATATTAATCTTTTCCAAGTCTGAAGAAGAGCATGAGCAACACTTGAGGTTAGTATTGGAGAAGCTTCGAGAGCACCAACTGTATACCAAGTTCAGCAAATGCCTGTTTTGGCTTAACGAAGTTGGATTTCTGGGTCATACCATGACAACAAGTGGATTGGCAGTTGATCCCTCTAAGATTACCACGGTAACCAACTGGGAATCGCCAATCGACGTGAAGGAAGTCACGAGCTTCCTCGGACTCACAGGATATTACCGCAAGTTCGTAGAAGGATTCTCCCACATTGCGCGACCTATGACTCAGCTCCTGAAGAAAGGCAAGAAGTTCGATTGGATGCCAGAGTGTGAGGCAAGCTTCCAAGAGTTGAAGAAGAGGTTAACCACCGCCCCGGTATTGGCCACTCCAGATATCAGCAAGGAGTTCGTGATATATTGTGATGCCTCAAGGACAAGGCTAGGTGGAGTTCTAATGCAGGATGGCAGGGTCATGGCATACTTGTCACGGCAACTGCGCCCGCATGAGGAAAATTATGCCACCCATGATCTCGAGTTGGCAGCAGTAGTGCATGCCCTGAAGACATGGAGACATTACCTTCTGGGGAAGCAATGTGAAATATACACCGACCACAAGAGTCTGAAGTATATCTTCACCCAAGAGGAATTGAATATGAGGCAACAGAGACGGTTGGAGTTAATCAAAGACTACGACTTCAGCATTCAATATCACCCCGGTAAGGCAAATGTAGTGGCTGATGCCTTGAGTCGGAAGACCAGCACCTTAAACGTCATGCTTAAGGAAAGGCAGCTTGCCTTATATGAAGAATTGGAGAACTTCAGATTGGAACTGGAGGAACCAGGATTCCTAGATAACCTCGAAGCCAAGCCAACGCTGGAAGACGACATCAAAGGAGCCCAGAAGGGTCACAAGAGCATCTAAGGTATCAAGAAGAAGATTCCAGAAGGCAAGGCCCCAGGATTCTTGGAGGATGATCAAGGAGTGGTTTGGTTTGGGAAACGTTTATGCATACCCAACAAGGCTGAACTCAAGGAACTCATCCTACGGGAAGCTCATGATACACCCTACTCCATTCACCCCGGTGGTACCAAGATGTATCAAGATTTCCGAGAAAGATTCTGGTGGCACGACATGAAGAGGGAAATTGCGTCGTATGTGGCCAAGTGCGTTGTGTGTCAGCAAGTTAAGGCTGAGGATCAGCGACCCGCAGGACTGCTGCAACCTCTCCAGGTGCCGGAATGGAAGTGGGACAAGGTAGGGATGGATTTCGTTACCGGCCTACCAAGGTCTAGCAAGGGCCATAACTCGATATGTGTTGTTGTCGACCATTTGACCAAAGTGGCCCATTTCATCCCTATCAACACCACTTATGACGGGAACAAGTTGGCTAGTCTCTATATCGAGTGCATAGTAAGCCTTCATGGAGTTCCCAAGGAGATTGTATCTGACCGAGGCACACAGTTCACCTCAAGGTTTTGGAGGAAACTTCAGGAAGCCCTCGGTACCAAGCTCTCTTTCAGCACCGCCTTCCACCCGCAGACGGGAGGACAGACGGAAAGGGTGAATCAGATACTCGAAGATATGCTCCGCGCGTACGTCCTAGCGCACGGAGCCAAATGGGAAGACTGTCTGCCGTTCGCTGAGTTTTCATAAAACAACAGCTACCAGTCCAGTCTCCAGATGGCCCCGTTCTAAGTGCTGTACAGATGGAAATGCTGCACTGTTGGGGAACGTCGCATGGGAAACAAAAATTTTCCTACGCGCACGAAGACCTATCATGGTGATGTCCATCTACGAGAGGGGATGAGTGATCTACGTACCCTTGTAGATCGTACAGCAGAAGCGTTAGAGAACGCGGTTGATGTAGTGGAACGTCCTCACGTCCCTCGATCCGCCCCGCGAACAATCCCGCGATCAGTCCCACGATCTAGTACCGAACGGACGGCACCTCCGCGTTCAGCACACGTACAGCTCGACGATGATCTCGGCCTTCTTGATCCAGCAAGAGAGACGGAGAGGTAGAAGAGTTCTCCGGCAGCGTGACGGCACTCCGGAGGTTGGTGATGACCTTGTCTCAGCAGGGCTCCGCCCGAGCTCCGCAGAAACGCGATCTAGAGGAAAAACCGTGGAGGTATGTGGTCGGGCTGCCGTGGAAAAGTCGTCTCAAATCAGCCCTAAAACCTCCGTATATATAGGTGGGAGGGAGGGGGGCCTTGCCTTGGGGTCCAAGGACCCTCAAGGGGTCGGCCGAGCCAAGGGGGAGGACTCTCCCCCCCCAAACCGAGTTGGACTAGGTTTGGAGGGAGGGAGTCCCCCTCCCTTCCCACCTCCTCCTTTTTTTTTCTTTTTCCTTTGATTTCTTACCTTGGCGCATAGGGCCCTTTTGGGCTGTCCCACCAGCCCACTAAGGGCTGGTGCGCCACCCTTATGGCCTATGGGTTTCCCCGGGGTGGGTTGCCCCCCCCCGGTGAACTCCCGGAACCCATTCGTCATTCCCGGTACATTCCCGGTAACTCCGAAAACCTTCCGGTAATAAAATGAGGTCATCCTATATATCAATCTTCGTTTCCGGACCATTCCGGAAACCCTCGTGACATCCGTGATCTCATCCGGGACTCCGAACAACATTCGGTAACCAACCATATAACTCAAATACGCATAAAACAACGTCAAACCTTAAGTGTGCAGACCCTGCGGGTTCGAGAACTATGTAGACATGACCCGAGAGACTCCTCGGTCAATATCCAACAGCGGGACCTGGATGCCCATATTGGATCCTACATATTCTACGAAGATCTTATCGTTTGAACCTCAGTGCCAAGGATTCGTATAATCCCGTATGTTATTCCCTTTGTCCTTCGGTATGTTACTTGCCCGAGATTCGATCGTCAGTATCCGCATACCTATTTCAATCTCGTTTACCGGCAAGTCTCTTTACTCGTTCCGTAATACAAGATCCCGCAACTTACACTAAATTACATTGCTTGCAAGGCTTGTATGTGATGTTGTATTACCGAGTGGGCCCCGAGATACCTCTCCGTCACACGGAGTGACAAAACCCAGTCTTGATCCATACTAACTCAACTAACACCTTCGGAGATACCTGTAGAGCATCTTTGTAGTCACCCAGTTACGTTGCGACGTTTGATACACACAAAGCATTCCTCCGGTGTCAGTGAGTTATATGATCTCATGGTCATAGGAATAAATACTTGACACGCAGAAAACAGTAGCAACAAAATGACACGATCAACATGCTACGTCTATTAGTTTGGGTCTAGTCCATCACGTGATTCTCCCAATGACGTGATCCAGTTATCAAGCAACAACACCTTGTTCATAATCAAAAGACACTGACTATCATTGATCAACTGGCTAGCCAACTAGAGGCATGCTAGGGACGGTGTTTTGTCTATGTATCCACACATGTAAAGGAGTCTTCATTCAATACAATTATAGCATGGATAATAAACTATTATCTTGATACAGGAATTATAATAATAACTATACATTTATTATTGCCTCTAGGGCATAATTCCAACATGCACCCCACTCAACTGGTCAGAAACCGGAGACGGGCTGATTTTCGGACCAAAAGTTTTGCATCGGGCAGAAGAGAAGGTGCAACTAGTCCAAGAAAATCTGAAAGCAGCCAAGCCGCGACAAAAGAGTTATGCGGACTCTCGCCGCAGGAATGTGGAGTTCATTCCCAAAGATCTGGTGTACCTTCGTGTCACACCTCTTAAGGGAACCAAGCGTTTCCACGTTAAGGGAAAACTCGCTCCAAGGTTCATTGGGCCATTTAAGATCACGACAAGGCGTGGAGAGGTCGCTTATCAGTTGGAGTTACCTCTGGAACTTTCGGGTGTGCACAACATTTTCCACGTGTCACAGCTTTGGAAGTGTCTCCAAACGCCAAGTCATCCCGGTCCTTACAAGGACATTGATCACCGGGCCATTGACCTTCAGTCTGATCTCACCTACTGCGAGAGACCAATCCGCATTCTGGATGAAGCAGAGCGATGCACCCGAAGCCGCACCATCAAGTACTTCAGGTTTAGTGGAGCAACCACACCGAAGCCAAAGCTACATGGGAGCGTGAAGACTATCTCCAATCTGAGTTTCCACACCTTTTTAGCACCTAGCATAGGAATCTCGGGGATGAGATTCTTGTAAGGGGGATAGGTCTGTCACACCCTGTTTTTGCTATCACTTGTCTGTGTTGTAAAATTCTGAGCTTGTTAAATTTTTTTTTCAAAAGTAATGTTGTGAGTGCCATGATTGACATTGTATGCTTGTATGCTTGTTCATGTGAGGTTTTAAACCCTAAATTCCTTTGGTATTGTACTGATTTCCAAAAACCTTTGCTGACCAAAGTAAAACCACCTTGAGTTGCACTACATGTCCTTGATAGCAAGCAGTGCTTCTACTCATATTTGGTAATATGATTTTTACCTATTTTTATATTTCAAAACCACAAAAATAATTATTTTTGTGATTATTTTTCTAATTAAATAACCTGTCCATTTCTGAGGCCAGAATTGGTATTCCAACATGGGAAAATACTTTTTTGCCTTGGAAAAATCTGATTAAATTTAGAGATGATCAGAAGGACATATATTTTCCATACATAGGGTTTTAAACCCCATTTTATATTATATTTATTGATTAAAACTATATAAGCTATTTCTGTCTGTTTTGGCATTTTGAAATATTTCCAAAGGAAATATTCTCAATAAATTCCTAGAAAATTCCAGTGGTATCCCTAAGCCTTGTTTGGTGTCCAAAAAAAGTTTCACCTTGATCAATAATCTAGCCCTCACATCACCATGTGAATTACATTGTAATAAATCTAACACCCATACAGTTCTGGTGTCGATCATGTTTTGGCCGTGGAAGAGGTTTAGTCAGCGGGTCTGCTACATTCAGATCCGTGTGCACTTTGCATATATTTACGTCCTCTTCCTTGACGTAGTCGCAGATGAGGTTGAAGCGTCGTTTGATGTGTCTGGTCTTCTTGTGAAACCGTGGTTCCTTTGCTAAGGCAATGGCACCAGTGTTGTCACAGAACAAGGTTATTGCATTCAGTGCGCTTGGCACCACTCCAAGATCCGTCATGAACTGCTTCATCCAGACACCCTCCTTAGCCGCCTCCGAGGCAGCCATGTACTCCGCTTCACATGTAGAATCTGCTACGACACTTTGCTTGGAACTGCACCAGCTTACCGCACCCCCATTGAGAATAAATACGTATCCGGTTTGCGACTTAGAGTCGTCCGGATCTGTGTCAAAGCTTGCATCGATGTAACCTTTTACGGCGAGCTCTTCGTCACCTCCATACACGAGAAACATCTCCTTAGTCCTTTTCAGGTACTTCAGGATATTCTTGACCGCTGTCCAGTGATCCACTCCTGGATTACTCTGGAACCTACCTGCCATACTTATGGCCAGGCTAACATCCGGTCTAGTGCACAGCATCGCATACATGATAGAACCTATGGCTAAAGCATAGGGGACGGAGCACATATGCTCTCTATCTTCATCAGTTGCTGGGCACTGAGTCTTACTCAATCTCGTACCTTGTAAAACTGGCAATAACCCTTTCTTGGACTGTTCCATTTTGAACCTCTTCAAAACTTTATCAAGGTACGTGCTTTGTGAAAGTCCTATCAGGCGTTTTGATCTATCCCTGTAGATCTTAATGCCTAGAATGTAAGCAACTTCTCCTAGGTCCTTCATAGAGAAACTTTTATTCAAGTAATCCTTTATGCTCTCCAAAAACTCTACGTTGTTTCCAATCAGCAATATGTCATCCACATATAATATTAGAAACGCCACAGAGCTCCCACTCACTTTCTTGTAAATACAAGATTCTCCAACCACTTGTATAAACCCAAATGCTTTGATCACCTCATCAAAGCGTTTGTTCCAACTCCGAGATGCTTGCACCAGCCCATAAATGGATCGCTGAAGCTTGCACACCTTTGTTAGCATTCTTAGGATCGACAAAACCGTCGGGCTGCATCATATACAACTCGTCCTTAAGGAAACCGTTAAGGAACACCGTTTTGACATCCATCTGACAGATTTCATAATCGAAAAATGCAGCTATTGCTAACATGATTCTGACGGACTTAAGCATCGCTATGGGTGAGAATGTCTCATCATAGTCAACTCCTTCAACTTGTGAAAAACCCTTTGCCACAAGTCGAGCTTTATAAACTGTCACATTGCCGTCAGCGTCCGTCTTCTTCTTAAAGATCCATTTGTTCTGAATAGCCTTGCGGCCCTCAGGCAGTACTTCCAAAGTCCACACTTTGTTTTCATACATGAATCCTATCTCGGACTTCATGGCCTCCAGCCATTTGTTGGAATCTGGGCCCACCATTGCTTCTTCATAATTCGCAGGTTCATTGTTGTCTAACAACATGATTGACAAGACGGGATTACCGTACCACTCTGGAGCAACACGTGGTCTCGTCGACCTGCGTGGTTTGACAGAAACTTGAACCGGAGTTTCATGATCATCATCATCAACTTCCTCCTCAACCGGCGTCGCAATGACAGAGGTTTCCCCTTGCCCTGCGCCACCATCTAGAGGGATGAGAGGTTCGACAACCTCATCAAGTTCTATCTTCCTCCCACTCAATTCTCTCGAGAGAAACTCCTTCTCGAGAAAAGCTCCGTTTTTAGCAACAAACACTTTGCCCTCGGATTTGAGATAGAAGGTGTACCCAACTGTCTCTTTTGGGTAACCTATGAAGACGCACTTTTCCGCTTTGGGTTCCAGCTTTTCAGGCTGAAGCTTTTTGACATAAGCATCACATCCCCAAACTTTAAGAAACGACAACTTTGGCCTCTTGCCATACCATAGTTCGTATGGTGTCGTCTCAACAGATTTTGATGGTGCCCTATTTAAAGTGAATGCAGCTGTTTCTAATGCATAACCCCAAAATGATAACGGCAAATCAGTAAGAGACATCATAGATCGCACCATCTCTAACAAAGTACGATTACGACGTTCGGACACACCATTACGCTGTGGTGTTCCAGGTGGTGTTAACTGCGAAACAATTCCACATTGTCTTAAGTGAGCACCAAACTCGAAACTCAGATATTAACCCCCACGATCAGACCGTAGGAACTTGATCTTCTTGTTACGATGATTTTCCACTTCACTCTGAAATTACTTGAACTTTTCAAATGTTTCATACTTGTGCTTCATCAAGTAGACATAACCATATCTACTTAAATCGTCAGTGAAGGTGAGAAAATAACGATATCCGCCGCGTGCCTCTACGCTCATTGGACCACACACATCGGTATGTATGATTTCCAACAAGTCACTTGCACGCTCCATCGTTCCGGAGAACGGAGTCTTAGTCATCTTGCCCATGAGGCATGGTTCGCATGTGTCAAGTGAATCAAAGTCAAGTGACTCCAAAAGTCCATCAGCATGGAGTTTCTTCATGCGCTTTACACCAATATGACCCAAATGGCAGTGCCACAAAAATATGGCGCTATCATTGTTTACTCTAACTCTTTTGGTCTCAATGCTATGTATATGCGTATCGCTATCAAGATTCAATATGAACAATCCTCTCACATTCGGTGCATGACCATAAAAGATGTTACTCATAGAAATAGAACAACCATTATTCTCAGACTTAAAATAGTAACCGTCTCGCAATAAACAAGATCCAGATATAATGTTCATGCTCAACGCAGGCACTAAATAACAATGATTTAAGTTCATCACTAATCCCGATGGTAGCTGAAGTGACACTGTGCCGACGGCGATTGCATCAACCTTGGAACCATTTCCTACGCGCATCGTCACTTCGTCTTTCGCAAGCCTTTGTCTATTCCGCAGTTCCTGTTTCGAGTTGCAAATGTGAGCAACAGAACCGGTATCGAATACCCAGGCACTACTACGAGAGCCGGTTAAGTACACATCAATAACATGTATATCAAATATACCTGATTTTTCTTTGCCCGCCTTCTTATCTGCCAGATACTTGGGGCAATTGTGCTTCCAGTGACCCATACCCTTGCAATGGAAGCACTCTGTTTCAGGCTTAGGTCCAGCCTTGGGTTTCTTCGGCGGATTGGCAACATGCTTGCCTCTCTTCTTCGAATTGCCCTTCTTGCCTTTGCCGTTTCTCTTGAAACTAGTGGTCTTGCTCACCATCAACACTTGATGCTCTTTACGGAGTTCAGACTCTGCGACTTTCAGCATCGCAAACAACTCGCCAGGAGACTTGTTCATCCCTTGCATGTTGTAGTTCAACACAAAGCCTTTATAGCTTGGCGGAAGTGATTGAAGGATTCTCTCAGTGATAGCTTATTGCGGGAGTTCAATCCCCATCTCAGCTAGACTGTTTGAGTACCCACACATTTTGAGCACATGTTCACTGACAGACGAGTTCTCCTCCATCTTGCAAGCATAGAATTTATCGGAGGCCTCATACCTCCCGATCCGGGCGTTCTTCTAAAAGATAAACTTCAACTCCTGGAACATCTCAAATGCTCCATGACGCTCAAAGCGACTTTGAAGTCCCGGTTATAAGCCATACAAGACTGCACATTGAACTACTGAGTAGTCCTCCTTACGTGCTAACCAAGCATTCTTAACATCCTGGTCAGCTATAGCGGGTGGTTCATCTCCTAGCGCAGCATTAAGGACATAATCCTTCTTCCCAGCTTGTAAGATTAGCTTAAGATTACGAGCCCAGTCTACAAAGTTGCTTCCATCATCTTTCAACTTATGTTTCTCTAGGAACGTATTAAAATTCAGGGTGACTATCGCGTGAGCCATGATCTACAACACAAATATATTCAAAGTGGACTTAGACTATGTTCAAGATAACTAGAGTTTAACTTAATCAAATTATTCGCTAAACTCCCACTCAAAAAGTACATCTCTCTAGTCATTTGAGTGGTTCATGATCCACTTACACTAGCTCAAGTCCGATCATCACGCGAGTTGAGTATAGTTTCAGTGGTAAGCATCCCTATGCTAATCATATCATCTATATGATCCATGATCGACCTTTTGGTCTCATGTGTTCCGAGGCCATGTCTGCACATGCTAGGCTCGTCAAGCTTAACCCGAGTATTCCACGTGCGCAACTGTTTTGCACCCGTTGTATGTGAACGTTGAGTATATCACACCCGATCATCACGTGGTGTCTCGAAATGACGAACTGTAGCAACGGTGCACAGTCGGGGAGAACACAATTTCGTCTTGAAATTTTAGTGAGAGATCACCTCATAAGAAAAATGACGAACTGTATCCTTCGTTCTAAGAAAAATAAGGTGCATATAAGGATTAACATCACATGCAATTCATAAGTGACATGATATGGCCATCATCACGTGCTCCTTGATCTCCATCACCAAAGCACCGGCACGATCTTCTTGTCACCGGCGCCACACCATGATCTCCATCAACGTGTCGCCATCGGGGTTGTCGTGCTACTCATGCTATTACTACTAAAGCTACATCCTAGCAAAATAGTAAACGCATCTGCAAGCACAAACGTTAGTATAAAGACAACCCTATGGCTCCTGCCGGTTGCCGTACCATCGACGTGCAAGTCGATATTATCTATTACAACATGATCATCTCATACATCCAATATATCACATCACATCGTTGGCCATATCACATGACAAGCATATCCTCTAAAAACAAGTTAGACGTCCTCTAATTTTGTTGTTGCATGTTTTATGTGGTGACCATGGGTATCTAGTAGGATGGCATGTTACTTACGCAAACACCACAACGGAGATATATGAGTTGCTATTTAACCACATCCAAGGACCTCCTCGGTCAATTCCGATTCAACTAAAGTTGGAGAAACTGACACTTGCCAGTCATCTTTGAGCAACGGGGTTACTCGTAGCGATGAAACCAGTCTCTCGTAAGCGTACGAGTAATGTCGGTCCAAGCCGCTTCAATCCAACAATACCGCAGAATCAAGAAAAGACTAAGGAGGGCAGCAAAACGCACATCACCGCCCACAAAAACTTTTGTGTTCTACTCGAGAAGACATCTACGCATGAACCTAGCTCATGATGCCACTGTTGGGGAACGTCGCATGGGAAACAAAAATTTTCCTACGTGCACGAGGACCTATCATGGTGATGTCCATCTACGAGAGGGGATATTCTATCTACGTACCCTTGTAGATCGCACAGCAGAAGCGTTAGTGAACGTGGTTGATGTAGTGGAATGTCCTCACGTCGCTCGTTCCACCCCGCGAACCGTCCCGCGATCAGTCCCACGATCTAGTGCCGAACGGACGGCACGTCCGCGTTCAGCACACGTACAACTCGACGATGATCTCGGCCTTCTTGATCCAGCAAGAGAGACGGAGAGGTAGATGAGTTCTCTGGCAGCATGACGGTGCTCCGGGGGTTGGTGATGATCTTATCTCAGCAGGGCTCCGCCCGAGCTCCGCAGAAACGCGATCTAGAGGTAAAACCGTGGAGATATGTGGTCGGGCTGCCGTGGAAAAGTTGTCTCAAATCAGCCCTAAAACCTCCGTATATATAGGGGGAAGAGGGGGAGCCTTTCCTTGGGGTCCAAGGACCCTCAAGGGGTTCGGCCGAGCCAAGGGGGGGAGTCCTCCCATTCCAAACCGAATCCAACTAGGTTTGGAAGGAGGAGTCCTTCCCCCTTTTCCCACCTCCTCTTTTTTTTTTCTTTTCTCTTTGATTTTCTTCCTATGGCACATAGGGCCTTCTTGGGCTGTCCCACCAGCCCACTAAGGGCTGGTGCGCCACCCCCAAGGCCTATGGGCTTCCCCGGGGTGGGTTGCCCCCCCCCCCCCGGTGAACACCCGGAACCCATTCGTCATTCCCGGTAACTCCGAAAACCTTCTGGTAATCAAATGAGGTCATCCTATATATCAATCTTCGTTTCCGGACCATTCTGGAAACCGCCGTGACGTCCGTGATCTCATCCGGGACTCCGAACAACATTCGGTAACCAACCATATAACTCAAATATGCATAAAACAACGTCGAACCTTAAGTGTGCAGACCCTGCGGGTTCGAGAACTATGTAGACATGACCCGAGTGACTCCTCGGTCAATATCCAATAGCGGGAACTGGATGCCCATATTGGATCCAACATATTCTATGAAGATCTTATCGTTTGAACCTCAGTACCAAGGATTCATATAATCCCGTATGTCATTCCCTTTGTCCTTCGGTATGTTACTTGCCCAAGATTCGATCGTCAGTATCCTCATACCTATTTCAATCTCATTTACCGGCAAGTCTCTTTACTCGTTCCGTAATACAAGATCCCGCAACTTACACTAAGTAACATTGCTTGCAAGGCTTGTGTGTGATGTTGTATTACCGAGTGGGCCCCGAGATACCTCTCGGTCACACGGAGTGACAAATCCCAGTCTCGATCCATACTAACTCAACGAACACCTTCGGAGATACCTGTAGATCATCTTTATAGTCACCCAGTTACGTTGCGACGTTTGATACACACAAAGTATTCCTCCGGTGTCAGTGAGTTATATGATCTCATGGTCATAGGAACAAATACTTGACACGCAGAAAACAGTAGCAACAAAATGACACGATCAACATGCTACGTCTATTAGTTTGGGTCTAGTCCATCACGTGCTTCTCCTAATGACGTGATCCAGTTATCAAGCAACAACACCTTGTTTATAATCAGAAGACCCTGACTATCTTTGATCAACTGGCTAGCCAACTAGAGGCTTGCTAGGGACAGTGTTTTGTCTATGTATCCACACATGTATATAAGTCTTCATTCAATACAATTATAGCATGGATAATAAACGATTATCTTGATACAGGAATTATAATAATAACTATATTTATTATTGCCTCTAGGGCATAATTCCAACAGTGTAGGGGTAGGGGTCGTGTCGGGTAGGACGACTATGCCATTTTTATGAGTTCCAGTCACACCATTGGTCCCCGCATGGTTGGTGTTGTCCAGAGTTGGTGCTCGTAAGACGTACAACATGTGGGCTGGGTACCAACCAAGTGGATCTCTTTGTTTAGTATCGTCAGGCGAAAGGCATTGATCGGGTACTTACCTCGGGTATGTGATATACCGCGAGTCGTGGATGACACGGAAGTTTCCCGGATCTCGTGGGTCCAGCGTGCTACCTCCGCAGAGTGTAAACTATTCGAATAGCCGTGTCCACGATCAAGGATAGTTGGGTAATCCTGCTTAAACTACGTCCTAATATTTCCGCATAAACCAAGTGTGTGTGAGTGTGTGTGTGTGTGGTGATGAGAAAGGTGTTACTATGATGGCATTGATATGACCAAGTTCGGTGACTTGGCATATAGGGTGAACCCGGATGGTTCAGCCTTCGACAGATATATTGATATCTGTAACCTGTTCTTCAAGAGTAATTCTTTAACTTGATGCATATTCATGATCATTCCACCCAGATGAGTTATACTAGAGAAGCATGATATTGTTATCCTTCACTTTCATTGATTATATCATGGGCTATTTGCGAGTACATTCAAAGTACTCATTGGCTTGCCACTGGTTATTTCATTGACCAGACATGGAAGGACCGGAGTTTGGAGATGAGTACGTCTTCGGAGACACCCCTGCAAACTAGGACGCTTCCGAGTCAGAATGCCTGTCGGTGTAGGCTTGATGGCATGGGCACCCGCTTAGCCTCTTTGTTTTCCGCTATTAGTGTACTCGTGTGATTTGGCCTTAGGCCCTATCTTGTGAACATGACCTTTCGGTCACGTGATGTAATAATCGGTACTTGGATGTAAGACTCTTTATTCAGTAACTGTGTTCGGTGAGCATTGATCTCTGGGATCACTGAGCACGGCGATTCTCGACTAGTAAGTCGGGGTCCCACAACCTACTATCAAAATCAAAATAAAAAACTATGAATGCAATGCTTTGTGTGATTTGGGTGCTAGTGTTTCCGTGATTCCAAAGTCTTTATGTGATGTTCTGGGTTTTAATGAGCTTGAAGAGTGTTCTCTTAATTTGAATGTTGCGGATTCTACTGTCAAGAAACCCATGGGAAGGATCAATGATGTTCTTACTATTGCAAATAGGAACTATGTACCTGTGGATTTCATTGTGCTTGACATTGATTGCAATCCTACTTGCCCTATTATTCTTGGTAGACCTTTCCTAAGGACTATCGGTGCTATCATCGATATGAAGGAAGGGAATATTAGATTTCAATTTCCTTTAAAGAAGAGTATGGAACACTTTCCTAGAAAGAAAATAAGATTGCCTTATGAATCCATGACGAGGGCCACTTATGGTTTGAGCACCAAAGACGACGATACATGATTATATCGCCTTATGCCTAGCTAAGGGCGTTAAACAATAGCGCTTGTTGGGAGGCAACCCAATGAATTTATCTTCTTCTTTCTGTTTTTTTGCGTCCACACCATCATAATTCTGTTGTGATTGTGTTTTTTGTGTTTCTTTTTGTGTTTGAGCCAAGCAAAACCTTTATGACTAGTATTTGTGAGGGTTGTTTGATCCTGCTGGAAAAGGACAGAAACTTTTCGCTCATGAGATGATTTTTCATTTTTATTCAGAAAGAGCTTTTGAGTTGATTCTTTTTGCTGCTGGTTGATATGCCTTTTGCCTAGGCAGTCGTAGTTTTTCAGAATGTTTGAGGTACCAGAAGTATACGAAGTATACAGATTGCTACAGACCGGTTTGTTTTTGCAGATTTTGTTTTTGTTGAGTTGGTTGCTTGTTTTGATGAAACTATGGATAGTATCGGGGGGGGGGGGGGTACTAGCCATGGAAAAGTGAGAATACAGTAGCCAAACACCAATATAAATAGAATTCAAGTTTTCTAGAGTACCTAAAGATGTGGTAGTTTGTTTTCTTCTGCTAATGTTATCACGAGTTTCTGTTTAAGTTTTGTGTTGTGAAGTTTTCAAGTTTTGGGTGATGTTCTCATGGAGAAAGAGATAAGGAGTGGAAAGATCTCAAGCTTGGGGATGCCCAAGGCATCCCAAGCCAAATTCAAGGACACCAAAAAGCATAAGCTTGGGGTTGCCCCGGGAAGGCATCCCCTCTTTCGTCTTCAATCCATCGGTAACATTACTTGGAGCTATATTTTTATTCACCACATGAGATGTGTTTTGCTTGGAGCGTCTTGTATCTTAGGAGTCTTTTCTTTTTGTTGTGTCACAATCATCCTTGCTGCACACCTTTAGAGAGAGACATGCACTCATCGTGATTTTGTTAGAATGCTCATCGTGCTTCACTTATATCTTTTGAGCTAGATATTTTGCTCTATGTGCTTCACTTAGATCTTTTAGAGCACGGCGGTGCGTGACTTGGTAGTTGTCTTATGCTATGAAATTAGTCCCAAAGGTGAAAGGTACCCAAAGAGGATACAAAAACCTCTATCTTCATGTGCACTGAGTAGAAAGAGAAGTTTTGATTCCTCTCAATTAGTTTTGAAACGTGGATTTGGTAATATTAAGAGTTATGTTAGTAGGGTTTTGTGAATCTAGAAATACTTGTGTTGAAGTTAGTGATTCCCGTAGCATGCACGTATGGTGAACCGCTATGTTAGGAAGTTGGAGCATAATTGATCCATTGATTGTCATCCTTTGTGTTGAGGTCGGGATCGCTCGATGGTTAACACCTACCAACCCTTCCCCTAGGAGTATGCGTTTAGCACTTTGTTTCGATTACTAATAAAAACTTTCGCAACAAGTATGTGAGTTATTCATGACTAATGTGAGTCCATGGTATAGATGCACTTTCACCTTCCACCATTGCTATCCTCTCTAGTACCGCACAATTCTCGCCGGTGCACAAACCCACCACATGCCTTCCTCAAAACAGCCACCATACCTACCTACTATGGCATTTTCATAGCCATTCCGAGATATATTGCCATGCAATTACCACCGTTCTGTCTCATGACTTGTGATGTAACTCTCATATTGCCATTGCATGATCGTAAGATAGCTAGCGACATGTTTCAATGTCATACGTCAAGCTAGATGGTTGCACATCCCGGTACACTGCCGGAGGCATTTCCTATAGAGTCATCATCGTTCTAAGCTTTGAGCTGTGAGTAAATAAAAGTGTGATGACCATCATTATTAGAGCATTGTCCGATGTGAGGAAATAAAAAAAAGGGGCCAAAGAGCCCAAAAAAAGAGAGGCCAAGAGCTCAAATAAAAAAAAGAGAAAAAGAGAGAAGGGACAATGCTACTATCTTTTTCCACACTTGTGCTTCATAATAGCACCATGTTCTTCATGATTGAGAGCCTCTCATTTCGTCACCACCATAAGCTAGTGGGAACTTCATTGTATAACTTGGTTTGTATATTCCAATGATGGGCTTCCTCAAACTGCCCTAGGTCTTCGTGAGCAAGCAAGTTGGATGCACATGCACTAGTTCTCCTTTTGAGCTTTCACACACTTATAGCTCTAGTGCATCCCTTGTATAGCAATCCCTACTCATTCACATTGATATCTATTAATGGGCATCTCCATATCCCTTTGATACGCCGAGTCAATGTGACCATCCCCTCCTTTTTGTCTCACAACCACCACAACACTCTATTCCACCTATAGTGCTATATCCATGGCTCACGCTCATGGATTGCGTGATAGTTATAAAAAGTTCAAGAAAGTAAGAGTGCAAAAACAATTACTTGGCCAATACCGGGGTTATGCATGATTTACATTAGTTGTGTGAGGATGATGGATCATAGCCAGACTATATGATTTTGTAGGGATAACTTTCTTTGGCCTTGTTATTTTGAAAGTCCATGATTACCTTGCTAGTTTGCTTGAAGTATTATTGTTTTCATGTCAATAGCAAACTATTGTTTTGAATCTTACGGATCTGAACATTCATGTCACATGAAATAAGTTGCAAAGGACAACTATGCTAGGTAGCAGTCCACATCAAAAATTCAGTCTTTATCACTTCCCTACTCGAGGACGAGCATGAGTTAAGCTTGGGGATGCTTGATACGTCTCCAACGTATCTATAATTTTTGATTGTTTCATGCTATTATCTTGTCAAACTTTGGATGTTTTGTATGCCTTTTATATATTTTTTAGGACTAACTTATTAAGTCAGTGCCAAGTGCCAGTTCCTGTTTTTCCATGTTTTTGACCTTTTTCAGAGGAAGATTTGAAACGGAGTCCAAACGGAATAAAATCCCCAAAAAGATTTTTTCTAAAACAAAAGAAGATCGGGAGACTTGGGAACCAAGGCAGGGGGTCCCCAGGGACCCCACAAGCCCTCTAGCCTCGACCAGGGGGGAGGCCGGGCCTCCCAGGCTTGTGGGTCCCCTGGACCTCCTCTGCCCTATGTTTTGCGCCTATATATTCCCTAAAATGCCAGAAAAAATCAGGAGATCATCGAAAATACTTTTCCGCTGCCGCAAGCTTCTGTCTCCGCAAGATCCCATCTGGGGCACGTTCTAGTGCCCTGGCGGAGGGGGGATTCAGATAGGGAGGGCTTCTTTATCAACACCATGACCTCTCCGATGATGCGTGAGTAGTTCACCATAGACCTACGGGTCCATAGCTAGTAGCTAGATGGCATCTTCTCTCTCTTGGATCTTCAATACAAAGTTCTCCATGATCTTCATGGAGATCTATCTGATGTAATCTTCTTTTGCGGTGTGTTTGTCGAGATCCGATGAATTGTGGATTTATGATCAGATTATCTATGACTCTTATTTGAGTTTCTTCTGATCTCTCTTATGCATGATTTCATATCCTTGTAATTCTCTTCGAGTTGTCGGTTTTGTTTGGCGAACTAGATCTATGATTCTTGCAATGGGAGAAGTGCTTGGTTTTGGGTTCATACCGTGCGGTGACCTCACCCAATGACAGAAGGGGTAGCGAGGCACGCATCATGTTGTTGCCATCAAGGGTAAACAGATAGGGTTTTCATCATTGGTTTGAGATTATCCCTCTACATCATGTCATCTTGCTTAAGGCGTTACTGTGTTTGTCATGAACTTAATACACTAGATGCATGCTGGATGGCGGTCGATGTGTGGAGTAATAGTAGTAGATGCAGAAAGTATCGGTCTACTTGTCTTGGACGTGATGCCTATATGTATGATCATTGCCTTAGATATCATCATGACTTTGCGCGGTTCTATCAATTGCTCGACAGTATATTGTTTACCCACCGTGATATTTGCTATTTTGAGAGAAGCCTCCAGTGAACACTATGGCCCCTGGGTCTACTCCACACCATATTTTCAGCCTTACACTTTTACTTCATTGCACTTTTCGCCTTCAGATCTCACTTTGCAATCAATCTTGAAGGGACTAACAACACCTTTATAGCGTTGGGTGCAAGCTCTTTTGTGTTTGCGCAGGTACTCTGGACTTGACGAGATTCTCCTACTCGATTGATACGTTGGTTCTCAAACTGAGGGAAATACGTACTGCTCCTGTGCTGCATCGCCCTTTCCTCTTTAAGGGAAAAACGAACGCAAGCCCAAGAGACGACAGAAGGATTTCTGGCACCACTGCCAGGGAAGAACTTTTGTTGCCGTAGCAGAGATCACCTTATAATGCTACCGTCGTTCTAAGCAAAATAAGGTGCATAAAAGGATTAACATCACATGCAATTCATAACTGACATGATATGGCCTTCATCATGTGCTTCTTGATCTCCATCACCAAAGCACTGGCACGATCTTCTTGTCACCAACGCCACACCATGATCTCCATCATCATGATATCCATCAACGTGTGGCCATCGGGGTTGTCGTGCTACTTATGCTATTAGTACTAAAGCTACGTCCTAGCAATATAGTAAACACATCTGCAAGCACAAACTTTAGTTTAATGACAACCCTATGGCTCCTGCCGGTTGCCGTACCATCGACGTGCAAGTCAATATTAACTATTACAACATGATCATCTCATACATCCAATATATCACATCACGTCATTGGCCATATCATATCACAAGCATACCGTGCAAAAACAAGTTAGACGTCCTCTAATTTGTTGTTGCATGTCTTACGTGGCTGCTATGGGTATCTAGTAGATCGCATCTTACTTACGCAAAAACGACAACGGACATGTGCAAATTGCTATTTAACCATTCCAAGGAACGCCTCGGTCAAAACCAATTCAAGTAAAGTTGAAGAAACCGACACCCGCCAGTCATCTTTATGCAACGAGGTTGCATGTCAATCGATGAAACGAGTCTTTCGTAAGCGTACGAATAATGTCGGTCCGGGCCGCTTCAATCCAACAATACCGCTGAATCGAGAAAAGACTAAGGAGGGCAGAAAATCGAACATCACTGTCCACAAAACCCTTTGTGTTCTACTCGAGATAACATCTACGCATGAACCTAGCTCATGATGCCACTGTCGGGGAACGTTGCATGGGAAACATAAATTTTCCTACGCACACGAAGACCTATCATGGTGATGTCCATCTACGAGAGGAGATTTGGATCTACGTACCCTTGTAGATCACATAGCAGGAAGCGTTAAGAAACATGGTTGATGTAGTGGAACGTCCTCATGTCCCTCGATCCGCCACGCGAACCGTCCCACGAACCGTCCCGCGATCCGTCCCACGATCCGCTCCGATCTAGTGTCGAACGGACGACACCTCCGCGTTCAGCACACGTACAACTCGATGATGATCTAGGACTTCTTGATCCAGCAAGCAAGATGGAGAAGTAGATGAGTTCTCCGGCAGCGTGACAGTGCTCCAGTGGTGGTGAGGATCTACTCCTACAGGGCTCCGCCTGAGCTCCGTAGAAATACGATCTAGAGGTAAAACTATGGTGTCTAGATCTGAGTTGCACGTGGCAAAAGTTGTCTCAAATCAGCCCTAAATCACCACTATATATAGGAGGGAGAGGCAGGAGGCTTGCCTTGAGGGCCAAGCCCTCAAGGGTGCACCGGACAAGGGAGAGGAGGAGTCCTACACCAATCCTAGTCCAACTAGGATTGGAAAGTGGAGTCCTTCTCTTCCTTCCCACCTCCCTTTTTTCCTTTCTCTTTGGTTTTCTTTCCTTGGCGCATAGGCCCTCTTGGGCTGTCCCTCCAGCCCACTAAGGGCTGTACGCCACCCCTTGGGCCTTTGGGCTTCCCCCGGGTGGGTTGCCCCCCTCCCGGTGAACATCAGGAACCCATTCGTCACTCCCGGTACATTCCCGGTAATGCCAGAAAACCTTCCGGTAACCAAATGAAGTCATCCTATATATCAATCATTGTCTCCGGACCATTCCGGAAACCCTCGTGGCGTCCGTGATCTCATCTGGGACTCCTAACAATATTCGGTAACCACACATATAACTCAACTATACTAAAATATCATCGAACCTTAAGTGTGCAGACCCTCCGGGTTCGAGAACTTTGTAGACATGCCCCGAGGTACTCCTCGGTCAGTATCCAATAGAGGGACCTGGATGCCAATATTGGATCCTACATATTCTCCGAAGATCTTGTCGGTTGAACATCAGTGTCAAGGATTCATATAATCCCGTATGTCATTCCCTTTGTCCTTTGGTATGTTACTTGCCCGAGATTCGATCGTCGGTATCCGCATACCTATTTCAATCTCGTTACCGGCAAGTCTCTTTACTCGTTCCGTAATACAAGATCACGTGACTTACACTTAGTCACATTGCTCGCAAGGCTTGTGTGTGATGTTGTATTACCGAGTGGGCCCCGAGATACCTCTTCGTCACACGGAGTGACAAGTCCCAGTCTTGATCCATACTAACTCAACGGACACCTTCGGAGTACCTGTAGAGCACCTTTATAGTCACCCAATTACGTTGTGACGTTTGATGCACACAAGGTATTCCTCCGGTGCCAGTGAGTTATATGATCTCATGGTCATAGGAACAAATACTTGACACGCAGAAAACAATAGCAATAAAACGACACGATCAATATGCTACGTTCATAGTTTGGGTCTAGTCCATCACATGATTCTCCTAATGATGTGATACAGTTATCAAGCAACAACACTTTGCACATAGTCAGAAAACCTTGACTATCCTTGATCAACTAGCTAGCCAACTAGAGGCTTGCTAGGGACATTGTTTTGTCTATGTATCCACACATGTATCTATGTTTTCATTCGATACAATTATAGCATGGATAATAAACGATTATCTTTAAACAGGAAATATAATAATAACTATTTATCATTGCCTCTAGGGCATATTTCCAACACATAGAGCATCACAAGATTGAACCCATTACAACACACCACCCCCACTAAAGATAAATCAATCTAGTTGGCCAAACCAAACAGATAGGTCGGAGAGAAATACAAAGCTAGAAAAATCATGCATAATAAAGTTCAGATTTGACTCAATTAATTTCAATGAATAATCTGATCATAAAACCACATTTCATCGGATCCCAACAAACACACCGCAAAAGAAGATTACATTGAATAGAACTCCAAGGATATCAAGGAGAACATTGTATTGAAGATCAAAGAGAGAGCGAAGAATTCATCTAGCTACTAACTATGGACCCGTAGGTTTGTGGTGACCACGTATCCTCCCAGAATCTTGTAGACTAACCATCTCCGATGATAAATTTAGTTCTATGGAAAAAGGATGCTTTCACTTTCATCAAACCATTCCAGAAGGGTGAATCATTGGTTCTTACAGTGACCTGGGCCAAGGTTTTAGGTTGTAGGTACTTATTACACAAAATTTATATCCACATACCTCCAGTTTCTATAAATAGTCTGAACAGCCACTTACTAAGCACACATCTGTTCTTCACCTCTAAATTCTCAATTCCCACACCTCCGTGGTCCTTGAGTCTACATATAATGTCCCATCTAGTAAGTCTATATTTCTTGTTAACTTCATCACCTGGCCAAAAGAAGCAGATCGACAAAAGTCCAATCTTTTGCATACTCCTACCAGTACCTCAAAGAAGGACAGAAGGAACATCGGCATACTTGTCAGAACCGAATTGATCAAAATCAGCCTAGCTCCATAAGACAAAAGTTTGCCTTTCCAACAGCTTAGCTTTTTCTCAAAACGATCCTCAACACACTTCCACTCTTTGTTAAAAGGCTTACGATGGTGAATGGGTATGCCTAAATAACTGAACGGTAAGCTCCCCAACTCACATCCGAAGAGTTTTTTGTAGGCCTCTTGTTCATCTTTGGCTCTCCCAAAACAGAAAAATTCACTCTTGTGAAAATTAAATTTTAATCCCGACAACTATTCAAAAAGGCACAGGATAAGTTTCATATTTCTTGCTTTTGCTATATCGTGCTCCATAAACAAGATAGTATCATCAACATATTGTAGAATAGACACTCCACCATCAACTAGATGTGGTACCAGTCCACCTACCTGGCCTTCCTCTTTAGCCCTTCCTATTAGAATTGCCAACATGTGCGCAATTACATTAAATAGGATGGGTGACATAGGGACCCCTGATAAGCCACAAGTATAGGGGATCAACTGTAGCCTTTCTCGATAAGTAAGAGTGTCGAACCCAACGAGGAGCTAAATGTAGGAAAAATATTCCCTCAAGTTCTATCGACCACCGATACAACTCTACGCACACTTTACGTTCGCTTTACCTAGAACAAGTACGAAACTAGAAGTACTTTATAGGAGTGATAGGATAGTCTTGCAAGAAAGTAAAGAACACGTAAATAAAACTAGGGGCTGGTTAGATAAAGAAACAACTACGAGTGTCTAACGAGTGTGGAAAAGTGGTGGTAGGAGTTGCGGAATTGTCTCTAAGCAATTGACTACGTTACTAGATTGATAGCAAGTATCATGTGGGAGAGGCCTCTGCTAGCATGTCATCCCTTACTTGGAATTCTATGCACTTATGATTGGAACTATTAGCAAGCGTCCGCAACTACTAACGTTCATTAAGGTAAAATCCAACCATAGCAATAAGATATATTGGTCCCCCTTCAATCCCATATGCATCAATTTCTATGCTAGGTTTGAAGCTTCTGTCACTCTAGCCTGCCAATACATAGTCCTATCAACATACAACTAACCCTATGGTGTGATCCACGCGCACGATCATATGATGGGCACCAGAGGACAACAACATAACCACAAGCAAATTAAACCAATCATAGCAATTCATCAATCACCGATAGGACAACGATAATCTACTCAGACATCATAGGATAGCAACACATCATTGGATAATAATATGTAGCATAAAGCACCATGTTCAAGTAGAGGGTACTGCGGGTTGTTGGAGAGTGAACCGCTGAATATAGATGGGAGAAGATGATGGAGATGTTGGTGAAGATGACAGAGGTGTTGGTGTAGATCGCCGTCACACGATGATGTCCCGGGCGGCGTTCCGGCGCCGCCGGGAGAGAGGAGAGAGAGCCACCCTCCTTCTTCTTCTTCCTTGACCTCCTCCCTAGATGGGAGAAGGGTTTCCCCTCTGGTCCATGGTCTCCATGGCGGCGGAGGGGCAAGAGCCCCTCCGAGATTGGATCTCTCTCTCTGTGTCCTTCTGTTTGTGCGCTCCGAGATTCCGCGTTTCATTGTTTCTTAAATTCCCGGAGATCCGTAACTCCGATTGGGCTGAAATTTTAACACGATTTTCTTCCGGATATTAGCTCTCCTGCGGCGAAAGAAGGGCACCAACTGCCTTAAGGAGAGGCCACAAGCCTGCCAGCCGCGGGCCCACCCCCTGGCCGCGGCTGGTGGGCTTGTGGGCACTCCGTGCACCGTCTCGCGTTGATTCTTCTTCCAAAAAATCATAAATATTCCAACAAAAATCCCCGTAAATTTTATTGCGTTTGGACTTCATTTGGTATGGATATTCTGCGAAACAAGAAAACATGCAACAAACAGGAACTGGTACTGGGCACTAGATCAATATGTTAGTCCCAAAAATAGTATAAAAAGTTGCCAAAAGTATATGAAAGTTGTAGAATATTGGCATGAAACAATCAAAAATTATAGATACGACGGAGACGTATCAGCATCCCCAAGCTTAATTCCTTCTCGTCCTCGAGTAGGTAAATGATAAAAAAGATAATTTTTGGTGTGGAATGCTACCTAGCATAATCTTGATCATATAATCTAATCATGACATGAATACTAAAACACGAGTGATTCGAAGCAATAGTCTATCATTTGACATAAAGACAATAATATTTCAAGCATACTAACAAAGCAATCATGTCTTCTCAAAATATCATGGCCAAAGAAAGTTATCCCTCCAAAATCATATAGTCTAACTATGCTCCATCTTGCCCACACAACGTATTTAAATCATGCACAACCCCGGTTTTAGCCAAGCAATTGTTTCATAATTTAGTGTTCTCAAACCTTTTCAACTTCACGCAATACATGAGCGTGAGCCATGGACATAGCACTATAGGTGGAATAGAATATGGTGGTCATGGAGAACACAAAAAAGGAGGAAGTGTTCTTGTTTCCCATGTGGGTTGCCTCCCCCGGGTCAACCAACAACGAGTTATGGTCAGAAATTAGACGTGGCCGTGCTCTGAGTGTCACGCGTGGGAATTTCTGCTCCCAATCCACACTCGCAAGGACCCTATCCAACTTCTGGAAAGTTGGATTAGGCAAAGCATTCACCCAAATAAATTTTATTCCTAAAAGCTCAATTTCTCACAAATCAAGGCTTCCGATAATTGAATTGAACATGAATGGCCATCTGCCCTCAAAGTTATCATTATTTTTTTATCCCTCCACCTAATGATATTAAAGTCACCGCCAACTAAAACCGGTAACCTCTCGTATCCACAAATTCGAACTAAGTCAGCCAAGAAGTCCACCTTTAGCTCAGTAGCGCCCATTGGAATCCATATCCTCCTCCGGGCGTACCCTAAATTTGACGGCGAAGTCCCCAAACACCATGTTTCGGACTTCGAGCGTCTCACACCTCACCCCAAGTAAGATCCCCCAGACCTTCCTCTTGGCGGTAAACAGTGCCAATCATAGTCAATGACACGAGATAGAGTACTAAGGAATTGTGCTATGAAATTATCTCTACCGGTTTCCATAAGTGCAATGAAATCAAGGTTGTGTTCAAGGGATGCTTCCGCTAGAAATCTTCTTTTAGCCATGTCTGCTAGACCTTTGTTATTCCAAAAGATTCCTTTCATATGTCATCATAAAAAATGTGGTCTTAAATCTTGCACTTGTGCGTGTCGCTAATATAGGATATACCTTCTGTTGGGAGTAACGTAGTAATAATTCAAAAAAACTCCTACGTGTCACCAATATCAATCTGTGAGATGCTAGCAACGAGAGATAGGGAGTGCATCTTCATACCCTTGAAGATCGCTAAGCGGAAGCGTTGCAAAGAACGCGGTTGATGGAGTCGTACTCGCGGCGATTCAAATCGCGGAAGATCCGATCCAAGCGCCGAACGGACAGCGCCTCCGCGTTCAACACACGTACAGCCCGGGGACGTCTCCTCCTTCTTGATCCAGCAAGGGGGGAGGAGAAGTTGAGGGAGAGCTCCGGCAGCAGGACGACGTTGTGGCGGTGGAGCTCGTGGTTCTTTGGCAGAGCTTCGCTAAGCACTACGGAGGAGGAGGTGTAGGAGGGGGAGGGCTGCACCGGGGACAAGGGGGTCCGTCTGCCCTCCCACCCCCCTATATTCATAGGCTGAAGGAGAGAGGGGCTCGGCCCCCTTAAATCCATCTATGGGGGGGGGCGGCCAGGGAGGAGCTTGCCCCCCAAGTTGGTGGGAGGCGCCCCCACCCCCTAGGGTTCCCAACCCTAGGTGCCTTGGGCCCTTGGGGGGGTGCACCAGCCCACTAGGGGGCTAATTCCTACCCATATCCGGCCCACGTGGTCCTCCGGGAAGGTGGACTGATACGTCTCCAACATATCTATAATTTATGATGGTTCCATACTATTATCTTGTCAACTTTGGATGTTTTATATGCATGAATATGCTATTTTATATCTTTTTTGGTACTAACCTATTAACTCAGTGCCTAGTGCTAGTTTCTGTTTTCTTCGAGTTTTTGACCTTTTTCAGAAAAGAATATCAAACGGAGTCCAAATGGAATAAAACTTTTGTGATGATTTTTTTGGACCAAAAGAGGCCCCCGAAGCTTTGGAAGAAGGCGAGAAGAGCCACGAGGGAGTCACAAGCCAAGGAGGCGTGCCCCCTAGGCTGCACCTAGCAGGCTTGTGACCTCCTCGTGGGCCCAACCGATGTAATTCCACTGCCATAAATTCCTATAAATACAGAAACCCCCAAAAAGAAACCTAGATCAGGAGTTCTGCCGCCGTGAGCCTCTGTAGCCACCAAAAACCAATTGGGAGCCCGTTCCGGCACCCTGCCACACGGGGAATCCATCTCCGGTGGCCATCTTCATCATCTCGGCGATCTCCATGACGAGGAGGGAGTAGTCCACCCTCGGGGCTGAGGGTATGTACCAGTAGCTATGTGTTTGATCTCTCTCTCTCTCTCTCGTGTTCTTGAGATGTCATGATCTCGATGTACCGCGGGCTTTGCTACTATAGTTGGATCCTATGATGTTCTTCCCCCTCTCCCTTCTTGTAATGAATTGAGTTTCCCCTTTGAAGTTATCTTATCGGATTGAGTCTTTAAGAACACTTGATGTATGTCTTGCACGTGGCTATCTGTGGTGACAACGGAATATTCATGTGAGTACTTGATGTATGTTTTGGTGATCAACTTGCAGGTTTCGTGACATTGGGAACCTATGCATATGGGTTGGCACACGTTTCGACTCTCCGGTAGAAACTCCGGGGCACTTATGTGTTGGTTGAATAGATGATTTTGAGATTGTGTGATGCATATCGTATAATCATGCCCACGGATACTTGAGGTGAAAATGGAGTATCTAGGTGACATTAGGGTCTTGGTTGATGTGTGTCTTAAGGTGTTATTCTAGTACGAACTCTATGATAGATTGAACGGAAAGAATAGCTTCGTGTTATTTTACTACAGACTCTTGAATAGATCGATCAGAAAGAATAACTTTGTGGTGGTTTCGTACCCGACAATAATCTCTTCATTTTTTCTCTGCTATTAGTGACTTTGGAGTGACTCTTTGTTGCATGTTGAGGGCTAGTTATATGATCCGATTATGTTATCATTGTTGAGAGAACTTCACTAGTGAAAGTATGAACCCTAGGCCTTGTTTCCACGCATTGCAATACCGTTCGTTCTCACTTTTATTATTAGTTACCTTTCAGTTTTTTTAATTTCAGATTACAAAAACCTATATCTACTATCCATATTGCACTTGTATCACCATCTCTTCGCCGAACTATTGCACCTATACAACTTACCATTGTATTGGGTGTATTGGGGACACAAGAGACTCTTTGTTATTTGGTTGCAGGGTTGCTTGAGAGGGACCATCTTCATCCTACGCCTCCCGCGGATTGATAAACCTTAGGTCACCCACTTGAGGGAAAATTTCTACTGTCCTACAAACCTCTGCACTTGGAGTCCCAACAACGTCTACAAGAAGAAGGTTGCGTAGTAGACATCAAGCTCTTTTCTGGCGCCGTTGCCGGGGAGGTTAGCACTTGAAGGTATATCTTTAGATCTTGCAATTGAATCTTTTAGTTTCTTGTTTTATCACTAGTTTAGTTTATTAAAAGAAAACTACAAACAAATGGAATTAAGGTTGCCTCATATGCTTCATCTTTTTAATGTCTTTCGTGAAAATGATGGAAATGAAAATTATGCTCAAGTGCTAAAAGAAGAATTACATAGAATGCTTGGCATAAAATATGTGAATGATGAGCATGATTGCAATGACGTTAGTATGAATTCTTTGAATACCCATGATGCTAATGATATGCAAAGCCACAAGCTTGGGGATGCTATGTTTGATGAAGATGATCTTTTTAGTTCCGCCTCCTTGAATGATCAAAATTATTATGATGAAAGCATGCCCCCTATTTATGATGCTTATTGTGATGATACTTATGCTATAAAGAAGAGGGATGATAAAACTTGTCATACTCTTGAGTATCCTTTCACTGAACATCACTCTTTCAATTTGGAAACAATTTGTAGTGCTCAAGTCTTTTACGATACTCCCACTATTAATCATGAGAATAAATTTGTTATTGTGGAGAGTAGTAAAATTTATATGCTTGTAGATCATGAAAGGAATGCTTTAGGTGCTGCTTATATTGTTGAATTCATTTATGATGCTTCTAAAAATAATCATGAGAGAGGAACAAATGCTTCTACATATCTCAATAATATCAAGTTTCCCCTCTATGTGTTGAAATTTTTGAAGCTATACTTGTTTTGCCTTCCTATGCTAGATGATTCTTGCTCCAATAAGTTGTTTGTTCACAAAATCCCTATGCATAGGAAGTGGGTTAGACTTAAATGTGTTAGTCATATGCTTCATGATGCTCCCGTTATGTTTCAATTCTTATCTTCTATGTGAGCATCATTGAAATCATCATGCCTAGCTTGAAAGGCATTAAAGAAAAGTGCTTGTTGGGAGACAACCCAATATGTATCCTTACTCTTTTTGTGTGTTCAAATGATTAAGCTACTATATTAATCATGTTTTATTTCCTTAGTTTCAATAAAGTGCCAAGTAAAGCCTTTATGATTAGTTTGGGTGATAGTTGTTTGATCATGCTGAAAAAGACAGAAACTTTGTGCTCACGAAATTATTTTTCATTCATATTCAGAGAGAGAAATATTGAGCTGATTCTTCTTTCTGCTGATTGATATACAGATTGCCTTAATTTTCATAATTGTTTCATAATTTTTGGAGGTGCAGAAGTATGGTTAGCATCCAGAGCATTACAGACTGTTCTGTTTTTGATAGATTCTGTTTTCAATGCATAGTTTGCTTGTTTTGGTGTTTACATAGATTATATTGAGTAATATAAATTGTGGAAATAGTAAGACACAGTAGGAATTGTGTGAAAATAATTATGAGTCTTGTTTTGACAGTACCCAAGTGATTGATTTGCTCGTTATCATACTAACCCATCTCACGAAGTTCTGTTAAGTTTTGTGTTGTGAAGTTTTCAAGATTTGGGTAGAGTTTCGATGTACTATGGAACAAGGAGTAGAAAGAGCCTAAGCTTGGGGATGCCCAAGGCACCCCAAAGCTATATTCAAGGACACCAAAGAGCCTAAGCTTGGGGATGCCTCGGGAAGGCATCCCCTCTTTCGTCTTCAATCCATCGGTAACTTTACTCGGGGTTATATTTTTATTCACCACATGATATGGGTTTTGCTTGGAGCGTCATGTATTATAGGAGTCTTTGATTTTTGTTTTGACACCATCATCCTTTCTGTACACCTTTTTGAGAGGGACATGCACTCATCGTGAATTTGCTAGAATACTCAATGAGCTTCACTTATATCTTTTGAGTTAGGCAATTTAGCTCGCATGTGTTTCACTTATATATTTTGAGCTAGATAATTTCTCTCTAGTGCTTCACTTAAATCTTTTTAGAGCAGGGCGGTGTCATATTTTGTAGAAATAAAAACTCTCGATCTTCACTTATATCTTTTTGAGAGTGCTCTCCCTAAGTAACTTGGTAATTGGTGTGTGCTATGAAATTAGTCCTAAATATGATAGGCATCCAAAGAGGATATAATAAAAACTTCCATATTCAAGTGCATCGATTAGTAAGAGAAGTTTGATTCCTCACAATTAGTTTTGAGATATGGATATGGTAATATTAGAGTCATGTTAGTAGGGTGTTGTGAATCTAGAAATACTTGTGTTGAGGTTAGTTATTCCCGTAGCATGCACGTATGGTGAACCGCTATGTTAGGAAGTTGGAGCATAATTGATTTATTGATTGTCTTCCTTTGTGTGGTGGTCGGGATCGCGCGATGGTTAACACCTACCAACCCTTCCCCTAGGAGTATGCGTTTAGCACTTTGTTTTGGTTACTAATAAAAACTTTCGCAATAAGTATATGTGTTCTTCATGACTAATGTGATTCCATGGTATAGATGAACTTTTACCTTCCACCATTGCTAGCCTCTTTAGTACCGCGCAACTCTCACCGGTGCACAAACCCACCATATACCTTCCTCAAAACAGCCACCATACCTACCTATTATGGTATTTTCATAGCCATTCCGAGATATATTGCCATGCAACTCCCACCGTTCCGTCTCATGACATGTGCCATCACTTTCATATTGCCATTGCCTGATCGTAAGATAGCTAGCGAGATGTTTCAACGTCATACGCTAAGCTAGATCGTTGCACATCTCGGTACACTGCTGGAGGCATTTCATATAGAGTCATCATTGTTCTAAGTATTGAGTTGTAAGTAAATAAAAGTGTGATGATCATTATTATTAGAGCATTGTCCCATGTGAGGAAAAAAAAGGCCAAAGATGCCCACCAAAAAAATGAAAAAAGAGGCCAAAGAGCCCAAACAAAAAATAAATGAGAGAAAAAGAGAGAAGGGACAATGCTACTATCTTTTTCCACACTTGTGCTTCAAAATAGCACCATGTTCTTCATGATAGAGAGTCTCTTGTTTTGTCACTTCCATATACTAGTGGGCATTTTCATTATATAACTTGGCTTGATTATTTCAATGACGGGCTTCCTCAAAATTGCCCTAGGTCTTCGTGAGCAAGCAAGTTGGGTGCACACCCACTAGTTTTCTTTTTGAGCTTTCACACACTTATAGCTCTAGTGCATCCGTTGCATGGCAACCCCTACTCATTCACATTGATATCTATTGATGGGCATCTCCATAGCCCATTGATACGCCGAGTCGATGTGACCATCTTCTCCTTTTTGCCTCACAACCTCCACCACACTCTATTCCACCTATAGTGCTATATCCATGGCCCACGCTCATGTATTGCGTGAGAGTTGAAAAAGTTTGAGAAAGTAAGAGTGCAAAAACAATTACTTGGCCAATACCTGGGTTGTGCATGACTTAAATTCTTTGTGTGGGGATGATGGAGCATAGCCAGACTATATGATTTTGTCGGGATAACTTTCTTTGGCCTTGTTATTTCAAAAGTTCATGATTACTTTGCTAGTGATTGAAGTATTATTGTTTTCATGTCAATAGTAAACTATTGTTTTGAATCTTACGGATGTGAACATTCATGCCACAAGAAAAAAGTTATAAAGGACAAATATGTTAGGTAGAATTCCACATCAAAAATTCGGTCTTTATCACTTCTCTACTCGAGGACGAGCACGAGTTAAGCTTGGGGATGCTTGATACGTCTCCAACGTATCTATAATTTTTGATGGTTCCATGCTATTATCTTGTCAACTTTGGATGTTTTATACGCATGAATATGCTATTTTATTTCTTTTTTGGGACTAACCTATTAACTCAGTGCCTAGGGCCAGTTTCTGTTTTTTCCGAGTTTTTCACCTTTTTCAGAAAAGAATATCAAACGGAGTCCAAATGGAATAAAAGTTTCGCGATGATTTTTTTGGACCAAAAGAGACCCACGAAGCTTTGGAAGAAGGACAGAAGAGCCACGAGGGAGTCACAAGCCCAGGAGGCGCCCCCCTAGGCCGCACCTAGCAGGCTTGTGACCTCCTCATGGGCCCAACCGACGTAATTCTGCCGCCATAAATTTCTATAAATACAGAAATCCCCAAAAAGAAACCTAGATCAGGAGTTCCGCCGCCGCGAGCCTCTATAGCCACCAAAAACAAATCGGGAGCCCGTTTCGGCACCCTGTCGGAGGGGGAATCCATCTCCGGTGGCCATCTTCATCATCCCGGCGATCTCCATGACGAGGAGGGAGTAGTCCATCCTCGGGGCTGAGGGTATGTACCAGTAGCTATGTGTTTGATCTCTCTCTCTCCTGTTCTTGAGATGTCATGATCTCGATGTACCGCGGGCTTTGCTACTATAGTTGGATCCTATGATGTTCTTCCCCCTCTCCCTTCTTGTAATGAATTGAGTTTCCCCTTTGAAGTTATCTTATCGGATTGAGTCTTTAAGAACACTTGATGTATGTCTTGCACGTGCCTATCTGTGGTGACAATGGGATATTCATGTGAGCACTTGATGTATGTTTTGGTGATCAACTTGCGAGTTTCATGACATAGGGAACCTATGCATATGGGTTGGCACACGTTTTGACTCTCCGGTAGAAACTTCGGGGCACTCTTTGAAGTTCTATGTGCTGGATTAATAGATGATTCTGAGATTGTGTGATGCATATCGTATAATCATGCCCACGGATACTTGAGGTGACAATGGAGTATCTAGGTGACATTAGGGTCTTGGTTGATGTGTGTCTTAAGGTGTTATTCTAGTACGAACTCTATGATAGATTGAACGGAAAGAATAGCCTCGTGTTATTTTACTACGGACTCTTGAATAGATCGATCAGAAAGAATAACTTTGTGGTGGTTTCGTACTCGACAATAATCTCTTTGTTTTTTCTCCGCTATTAGTGACTTTGGAGTGACTCTTTCTTGCATGTTGAGGGCTAGTTATATGATTCGATTATGTTATCATTGTTGAGAGAACTTCACTAGTGAAAGTATGAACCCTAGGCCTTGTTTCCACGCATTGCAATACCGTTCGTGCTCAGTTTTATTCTTAGTTACCTTGCTATTTTTGTAATTTCAGATTACAAAAACCTATATCTACTATCCATATTGCACTTGTATCACCATCTCTTCGCCGAACTAGTGCACCTATACAACTTACCATTGTATTGGGTGTGTTGGGGACACAAGAGACTCTTTGTTATTTGGTTGCAGGGTTGCTTGAGAGAGACCATCTTCATCCTACGCCTCCCACGGATTGATAAACCTTAGGTTACCCACTTGAGGGAAAATTGCTACTGTCCTACAAACCTCTGCACTTGGAGGCCCAACAACGTCTACAAGAATAAGGTTGCGTAGTAGACATCATTGCCCCTCCCGGTGGACCCCCGGAACCCTTTTGGTGGTCCCGTACAATTCCGATAAACCCCGAAAACTTTCCGGTGACTGAAACTGGATTTCCCATATATAAATCTTCACCTACAGACTATTCCAGAACTCCTCGCGACATCCGGGATCTCATCCGAGACTCCGAACAACTTTTGGTAACTGTTGACGTGCAATTATTCCTGACTTGATGCCTCCCCGGCAACGACGCCAGAAAAGAGTTGCTTCTAGTTGCTCAACAATTAGCAATTGTCTTGCAATGGCCCACCAGCGTGTGGGATCGCAACAGTTTTCAGGGTAGAGTATTCAACCCAAATTTGTTGATTCGACACGATGGGAATGAAAGGATATTCTCCAGTATTAGCAGTTGAGTCGTCAGCTCAACCACACCTGAAAGATTAGTATCTACAAGCAGGATATAAGCTGCAAAGTAGTATGATAGCAACGGTGCCAGAAACGATCTGTTGACAAGGCAGACTATTCCTAACTGTTGTATCAATGGCGCCAGAAAAGTATTGTAGCAGGTAGCAGCAGTGTAGCGAGTAACAGCAGTGGCAAGGAACAACAGTAGTGACAGCAGTAGCAAGTAGCAACAGTAGCAAGTAACAGTAGTAGAAAGTAACAGCAGCAGAGCAAAGCAAGTAACAACAGCAACAACTAACAGTAGCAGCAACAATAGTAACAGCAGCAGCAAGTAACAGTAGCAGCAACAATAGTAACAGCAGCAGAGCAAAGCAAGTAACAGCAGCAGTGGGACAAACTCGTAGGCAATGGATCGGTAATTTGTTGGATGACATTCATCATGCAACAGTTATAACACGGAGAGATATGTGGCTAGCTCCCGTTCGTCGATGTAATGTAGGCATGCATTCCGTGTGTAGTCATACGTGCTTAGGGAAAAGAACTTGCATGACATCTATTGTCCATCCCTCCCGTGGCAGCGGGGTCCAAATGGATACTACAGGATATTAAGGTTCTCCTTTTAATAAAGAACCGGACCAACGCATTAGCACTTGCTGAACACATGAACTCCTCAATATATGGTCATCACCGGGAGTGGTTCCGGTTATTGTCACTCCGGGGTTGCCGGATCATAACACATAGTAGGTAACTGCAACTTGCAAGATCGGATCTAAAACACACATATATTGGTGACAACATAATAATTTCAGATCTGAAATCGTGGCACTCGGGCCCTAGTGACAAGCATTAAGCAAGGCAAAGTAGTAGCAACATCAATCTCAGAACATAGTGGATACTATGGATCAATCCCCGTCAAAACTAACTCGATTACAAGATAGATCTCATCCTACTCATCACCGCCCAGCGAGCCTACGAATAGATTACTCACGAACGATGAAGAGCTTCATGGAATTCGAGAGGAAAGAAGGTTGATGATGATGATGGCGACGATCTCCTTGATCCGGAGCCCAAAACAGACTCCTGATCTGCCGTCCAGGGCAAGAACGGGATGTGGCGGCGCCTCTGGATCGTGAAACGCGATGAAATCTTCTCTCTTGATTTTTTTTCGGGATGAAAGGGAATAAATAGCGCTGGAATTGGGGGCGCCAGAGCCACGTGGGCCCCACAAGCCTGGTCGCCGCGGCCACAGGGCTTGTGGCCCACTAGTCCGTCCCCTCCGGTGGATCTTTGCGCAGGTATTTTTCATATTTTCCAGAAATATTCTCCGTAAATTTTCAAGACGTTCCGAGAAACAATACCATGGCAGTTCTGGTGAAAACAGCGTCAGTTCGGGTTAGTTCCAGTCAAATCATGCAAATTAGAGTCCAAAACAAGGGCAAAAGAGTTTGGAAAAGTAGATACGATGGAGACGTCAAAGCTTAAAACCTTGCTTGTCCTCAAGCAACTCAGTTGAGAAACTGAAAGAGAAAGAAAAATGTTGACAAACTCTGTTTGATCTTGTTGTTGCAACTACGTCTAACTCATAACCAGAATTTCAGAAAGATCACAAGTTAACCACATAAGCAAGTGACACAAAGGTCTCACGGTAAACTAATATCAACGGCATAATCAGCTAGCGAGCAAATAATAATGAGTTTCAGATACCAACAATTCAATCAAAACAAGCATGAAGCAATATGAATAGGTGGTATCTCGCTAGCTCTTTCTGAGACCGCAAAACATAAATGCAGAGCACTTTCAAAGATCAAGGGCTGACTAAACATTGTAATTCATAGCAAAGAAGATCTAGTCATAGTCATACTCAATATCAATCAAAAGCAAAGCATAAAAATGACAGAGGTGCTCTATAATTGGTGCTTATATAACATGAGGATGACTCAACATGAAAATAAATAGACAGGCCCTTCGCAGAGGGAAGCATTGATTTGCAGAGGTGCCAGAGCTCAAGCTTTGAAAACAAAGATAATAATTTTGGGTGGCATGCTTTCCTTTTCAACGCAATGACCAAGAGTTCTCAATATCTTCAATGCTACTCATGCTATAGGCGGTTCCCAAACAGAAAAGTAAAGTTTTAACTCCCATACCACCAATCAATCACACTCCACGGCTAGCCGAATCCTCAGGTACCGTCCATACTAACATCAATCGGGGGGAGTCTTGTTTTACAGTTATGTTTTCGATTTAAGCGTGGAACTGGGCATTCCAATTACCAGCCCCTTTCTCGTGAATGACAGTGAATAAACACATGTCGGGGATAACATGCCTAACATGGAAGATACCAATAGCCCCCTGTCACCACATTAAAGGTTCGGGCATGCAAAATAGATTATTTCTTGATGGTTTAGAAAATGGCACATGCAAATTTACTTGGATCGGCAGGTAGATACCGCAAATAGGTAGATATGGTGGAATCTCATGGAAAAACTTTTGGAATTATGGAAGTGAATGCACAAGCACTATTCCTCTTAGTACAAGTGAAGGCTAGCAAAAGACTGGGAAGCGACCAACTAGAGAGCGACAACAGTCATCAAGATGCAATGAGTTTGACTAACATTGAGTGCAAGCATGAGCAGGATATAAATCACCATGAACACGAACATCATAGAGGATATGTTGATTTTGTTTCAACTACATGCATGAACATGTGCCAAGTCAAGCCACTTGAATCCTTCAAAGGAGAATACCATCCTATCATAGTACATCATAGTCATCTCAAAATCTATGTTGGCATTCAAGACAAACCATTATAAGCTCCTAGCTAATTAAGCATGGCATCAAAAACTATGATCTCTAAGTTGTCATTGCAAACATGGATCTCTCTCAACAAAGCTGAATCTGGGACGACAACTTAGTCATATTTACAAAAACAAAATAGATAGAGTTCATACCAGCTTTTCCAGTCTCAGTCACTTCATCATATATCATCATTATTGTCTTTCACTTGCACGATCGAACGATGTGAACAATAATAAGAGTGCTCGTGCATTGGACTAAAGCTCGAATCTGTAGGAAAACACAAAGGAGAAGACAAAGAAATATGGCTCTTTGAAAGCTAAACAGGTATGCATGCAAGAGCCACTAAACATTGTAACCAATATCTTCTACCTTGACCCAAAGAAAAATAAAACTATTTACACGGGAAATCTCCCAACAAGCAAAAGAAGAAAGGAAAATCTTTTTGGGTTTTCTCAAATGGACACAAAACAAGAAAACAAGAAAAAGAAAATAAACTAGCATGGATAATACAGTGGCAAAGTGTAAACACCGACTAACAAAGTGAAAGCATAAGCATGAATGTAAAGTTGGTGCAAACACGTACTCCCCCAAGCTTAGGATTTTGGCCTAGCTTGGTCTACTCCCAAGGACGGTCTTGGCGAAACCCAAAATCATAATCGGGGTTATACGGGAGCGCTGCAGCCACTACCTGAATAGCTGCCTCACGGAGACGAGCAGCCGGCGCCTCCCTCTCATACTCCTCTGCCTCTCGTCTGGTTATGTAGTATCTCCGTGTTACCTGAAAGTCAAAGAAAGCAGGAGCAGGAAGGGTAATATGGAAAACACGCTGCCGATTAAATATCAATCGGTATAGGAGGGATTCATCATCCCTCTCAAGGAACTGGTAGCGTGTCATAGCGATGCGGTCAAGGAAAGGTGTATGGAGCGGGGGATCTCCTGCGCGGATGGGTACTCCAGGAAAATTTGCTATGCGACTGGCATAGATGACGCCAAAGAAATCCCCATCAATAGCATTCTAATTCAGCCTCCTTGCTATAATAGCTCCCATGTTGAAGCTTTTTTCACCCGTCACTACGCTCTTAAGGATACTAAGGTCGGATGCCCATAGGTGACAATGTTCAACCTTGTCGTTAATGCATCTACCTACGAAGAGGGCAAAGTAGTGCAAGGCAGGGAGATGAATGTTGCCTATGGTAGCTTGCGTGATGTCTCTAGTTTCTCCAACAGTTATACTAGAGACAAAATCTCTAACCGAAGACTTAGCAGGATCATTAAGACTACCCCCATCAGGTATCTTGCAAATCCTATTGAAATCCTCCAAATCCATGGTGTAGGATTTATCATACAGACCAAACAGTATGGATGAGTCATGGCCAACTGAAAATTTAAATCTACGCACGAAAGAGGCAATGAGCATAGCATACTGTTCACATTTATGTGAGAGGAATTCTTCTAACCCGGCATTGCGGACAAGTGTATCAAACTCATCCTTGAAGCCTGCTTCGATCATGAACTCATCGGAAGGCTATTCACATGGTTGTACAGGTGCGTCCCTTAGTTGATAAGGATCGGGCTCCCGAATAGAAAGACAGGGACCCTTCTTACTTGAGGAACCACCATGAAGCTTCCTCCTGAACATTATTTCTTTTTGCTGAAATTTTTGAAGTTCAAGAGAAAAGTGAATAAAGACCAACCACACCTTGTAGCAACTACTCCTACTAGTGCCTAGAGACCGTATCACGCGCTAAAACTACTTGGGACCAGCTAAAATCAACATTTCAAGCTCAAGAACAGGGTCACCAAGGTAGCAAGAATACGCGAAGGATAAAGCACTAGAGTAGAAACTAATTGGACCAATGGAGGAGTCACTTACCAAGGAGTAATTTCCCTAAAGCGGTTCAGAGAATGGTGCTTTGAGCAAGGAGATCGAAAATCACAGCCAAATGAGCAAGAACACGGGTTTGAGCTGCGAAACGATTTTTTCGGGAGGTACAAGAAGAGGATGGGAGCTGGAATGAGTGGAGGGGGTCCCTGTGGGCCCCACAAGCTTGGTGGCCGCGACCAGGGGGAGGCCACAGCCACAGGGCTTGTGGCCCACTGGTGTGGCCCCCAGGCCAGCTCTCAGTCCCAGTATTTTTCAAATATTCCAGAAAAAATCATACTACATTTTCACAGCATTCGGAGAACTTTTATTTTCGGGGTACTTTTCCACCAGACTCTAAGACAAAAAACAGGGAAACTAAACTAAACCAATCATTTTTCTTCTAAGCAACAAAAAGTGAAAGCTTAAAACAGAGGTTTGTGACTCTTTGATTCATCCATTTCATGGTCATCGAAAGAAATCCGTCAATGGGGTTGATCAAATCCTCATGACAAAACCTTTTCAAATCGCAAAAGGAAACGGAGAATTGTCGAATAGCCACTAAGTCACCTCAATGGGGATATGAATCTCCCCAACAAGCAAATCATACTGCATCTTAACATGAGGAATAGGGCATTCAAAGCTCCCAATAAGAATCGATGAAGTTTTTTTGATAGCATTGATGCAATGTACTTGATATCGTTTCTTCGGAAAGTGAACTGTATGCTCATTACCGTTGACATAGGAAGTGACATTGCCTTTGTTTCAATCTATAACAGCCCTTGCGGTGTTTAAGAACGGTCATCCAAGAATGATCGCCATGGCATCATCCTCAGGAATATCTAGGATAACAAAGTCCGTCAAGATAGTAACGTTAGCAACCATAACAGGCACATCCTCGCAAATGCCCACAGGGAAAGCAGTTGATTTGTCGGCCATTTGCAGAGAAATTTCAGTGGGTGTCAACTTATCCAGTTCAAGTCTACGATAAAAAGAGAGAGGCATAACACTAACACCGGCTCCAAGGTCACATAAGGCAGTTCTTACGTAGTTTCCTTTAATGGATCAAGGTATAGTGGGCACTCCGGGATCACCAAGTTTCTTAGGAGTTCCACCTTTGAAAGTGTAATTGGCGAGCATGGTGGAGATCTCAAGATTTGGTATCTTCCAATTATTAGTCATGATATCTTTCATGTACTTGGCATATGGAGACATTTTGAGCATATCAATTAACCGCATCTGCAGAAAGACGGGTCTCAACATTTCAATAAAGCGCTCAAAATCCTCATCATCCTTTTTCTTGGATGGCTTAGGAGGAAAGGGCATGGGTCTCTGAACCCATGGCTCCCTTTCTTTACCATGCTTCCTAGTAGTGAAGTCATTCTTATCGTATCTCTTTGGTTGTGGGTTATCAGGATTAACCGTAGGTTCAATCTCCACATCCTCTCCATTGCTAGGTTGAGCATTATTATGAACATCGCTGTCCATGTTGTCACCAGGTTCATGTTCATCACCAGATTGTGTTTCTGCATCAGACGCAGAAATATCATTTGGTTCTTCAGGTGTGACAGTATTGGGTGAACTGACATGTAGGTTTCTATCATCCTTCTTCTTCTTAGGATGACTTGGTGTATCAGCATTAATTCCTTGAGAATCTTGATCAATTCTCTTAGGATGGCCTTCAAGATACAAAGGTTCCTGAGTCATTTTGCCTCCTCTAGTAATGACTCTGACAGAGTTGTCATTTAATTCATTGAGCAAGTCATTCTGAGCTTTAAGTACTTGTTCTACCTGAGTAGTAATCATAGATGCATGCTTACTCAGAAGCTTGAGATCATTGACATTTCTGTCCACAAAAGCACTTAAATGACTAAGCATACGAGTACTTTGTTCCAATTTCCTGCTAACATAATCATGAAACTCTGTTGTTTAGCAACGAAGTTGTCAAATTCATGAAAGCATAGGCTAGCAGGTTTGTCAAAAGGAATATCGCTCTCATTGAATCTACACAGAGAATTTACTTCTGTTGCCTGTATTAGGTTATCGAGACCATCGATCTCTTCGATAGGCGGTAGATTTTTGACATCTTCAGATCTAATGCCTTTCTCTCGCATAGATTTCTTGGCTTCTTGCATATCTTCGGAATTAGGAATAGAATACCTCTTTTCTTAGGAGTTGACTTAGGAGGTTGTTCGGGAATAGTCCAAGCATTATCGTTGACCAAGATGTTATTCAGTAGGATCTCAGCTTGTTCTACAGTTCGTTCCCTAAAACACAACCGGCACAACTATCTAGGTGGTCTCTAGAAGCATCAGTAAGTCCGTTATAGAAGATATCCAGTATCTCGTTCTTCTTAAGAGGGTGATCAGGCAAAGCATTCTGTAGCTGGATGAGCCTCCCCCAAGCTTGTGGGAGACTCTCTTCTTTGCGTTGAGAAAAGTTGTATATTTCCTGCAAGGCAGCTTGCTTCTTATGGGCAGGAAAATATTTCTCACAGAAGTAATAGACCATATCCTAGGGACTACTCAAACATCGAGGAGCAAGAGAAGTGAACCAGGCTTTAGCGTCGTCCTTTAGAGAGAAAGGAAACAACTTAAGGATATAGTAGTAGCGGATCTTCTCCTCACTAGTGAAAAGGGTGGCTATATCATAGTTTGGTAAGATGGGCTACGACCGTCTCAGACTCATAACCGTGGAAAGGATCAGATTCAACTAGAGAGATTATCTCAGGGTCGATAGAGAATTCATAATCCTCAACGGTGATAAAGATAGGTGAAGTGGCAAACTTCAGGTCGTATTTCATCCTAGCTTTCAGAGATTTTTCCTTCCACTTGAGAAATAATTTCTCAGCGTCATAGGCAACCTTACACGCAAGAAAATCCTCAGCTATCTCTCCCTCCATAACATAACCCTCATGTATACCAGGCAATTCATATCTAGGAGTGCTAGATCTAGCAGGAGGAAAAGCAGGTTCTATCTCAATAGTATCGGTAGTTTCAGAAGCATCACGAGCATTGGCAGTAACTCTAGCAATATGAGCATCAAGGAATACCCCTAGTGGCATATCAGGCAAAGTAGTATCTCTAGCAGTATCAAGCATAGCATCATCAGGCAAAATAGCATCTCTAGCATCATCAGGCAAAGCAGTATCAAGCATAGCATCTCTAGCAGTATCACGCATAGCATCTCTAGCAGTATCAGGCATAATAGCATCATAAGCATCATCAAGCACAAGGGACATATCAAGATTTCTCTAGCAGGAGGCGGTGTCGCAAACTTACTCATAACTGAAGGTGAATCAAGTGCAGAGCTAGATGGCAGTTCCTTACCTCCCCACGTAGTTGAGGGCAAGACTTTGGTTCTTGGATCTTTCAGATTCTTCATAGTCATCAACGGATATAAATCCCAAGTGACTCAGAGAATATAGCTATCCTTCTCCGGGAACGGCGCCAGAAAAATGCTGTTGACGTGCAACTATTCCTGACTTGATGCCTCCCCCGCAACGGCGCCAGAAAAGAGTTGCTTCCAGTTGCTCAACAATTAGCAATTGTCTTGCAATGGCCCACCAGCGTGTGGGATCGCAACAGTTTTCGAGGGTAGAGTATTCAACCCAAATTTGTTGGTTCGACACGACACTACAAGAAATATGCTCATATGTGATGTTTTTTAAAATGTCGTTGATGAATTCATCATAAATCTATGACGATTTCATCCGAGATCGTCGTAAACCGTTTGAGGGGATCAAATCTACATATAAATTACGACGATGTGAGTCCGAACGTCATAACCGCATAAGATGAGATCGTCATAACTTTTACGACGATTGTAAAAATGTCGTAACATGTTCTAACTATGTTGACATGTCACTCGTGGGTCCATTATATCCCACCTCATCCTAGTTTGTGAAGCAACCTACTATTCTATCATTCCAAAAATTCTCAAAATATTCTCATAAATACTTTGGATCATATATTTCTCAAATATGTGAAAACCCTTCCTTCCATAGTTCAAAAATAATTCAGCAATATTCATTTTCCTATTCTGTTCAGAATAGCACTTCGTGAAAGAAGTGCTATTTCTATTTCTTTGATTACCCTCATATTTTTTGGGCACTCTTTCCTATCCAAATCATTGCCTCATGAAAAATTTTGTAATGATTTGCCTAGTAAATCTTTCTCAGCAAATATCCAAAGTTTGTGTTCACCTAATAGCTTTGTGAAGGAAGTACTAGATAGGAATATCCTCATGAGTTGAATTTTTTCCACATCATCAATGTGCCCAAAACATAGCTCTCCATAAAATTGTAGCCACATCTCACAATCCATGTGAGCTCATGATCCAATCTTTGTTTCTGGTAATATTTTCATTTTGTGAAGCAACTACATTTTATATTGCTTTATAGTTGATGAAAATTTACCACGGGATGACACTGACCATATAACCTTACTCCACCAAATTTAGCACATTTAATTCAGCCAGTTTCTCTCAATATTTTTCCCAATATTCTGTTCAGTAGAGAGCATTGTGAAGGAAGTAAAAATTTTCTTTATCCAAATTTTATGAAATTTTTACAGTACCTTAATGTGCCCAAATTATCATCCTCCTCCAAATTTCAGCTCAATCCAATCATCTATGTGAGCCCAGTTTCAATTACCATTTTCTGTCCAGATTGGCACATTGTGAAGGAAGTGTCACTTTGGCATGTCCAAATGGTATAATTTTTATACAGTGCCTTCATATGCCCAAATTAACATTATACACCAAATTTCAGCTCAATCCATTCATTAATTTGATCCCAGCTTCAACATTCATATTTCTGCACAATGTGTTACTTTACAAAGCAAGTGCCACCTAGGTTCATCCATTTGAGCTAAAAATTTGCCAAAAGACTTAGTAGATGATCATCCTCAGCCAAAATTTAGGCCCATTGTCTATGTGAATTACCCGCACCGCTAATCAAACACTTGGGTGCTAATTCATGTTTGAGCTTAGTTCAGTCTCCTCGTGAGATTCTTCTATTGTATTCTTCTTGCTAACACCTACCGAGGGATTGTCCAACCCACCAGACATGCATATTCCACCTAGAACGCGTGGCAACGCAACGGTCAGGCGGTGACCATGCGGCTGGCATGCAAGTTCATGCACTCTAGAGTTGGGCCCTCGACCACCATCCAAACCTCAACGTCAAGGCACCACACCATGTATTTCTGATTAAATAGATACTTATATACCTATAAATGATTTTTGGGAAAAATAAATAGCAAACTATAATGCAGTTGGAGTTCAAATTTAACCCGCTTCCAGCTGAATCGACATAAATTTGTCTTTTTCATGAGAGGTGGATAAAAGTTTTTAACATCCAACCATTTTGTCAATTGTACATTAAATATGGACTAGTATTTTATAAAAATGATTTGGTCCAATTTTGAAACAAATATATGGTACGTCCTTCATAAAAAACTCATTTTGGTCACTTGAAAAATGAAAAATGAATTTTTCATAGAACGAAAATGAAAACTTCCTTAATCAACATTGTTTGCCATTCCAATATGCACCCTTGTGCATAATATTATATCATTTCAACAAAATATGTCATTAATGTGACCATAAGATTGATCATTTGCTTGAAAGTCATGAATCTTCACACATGATAGCCCATTTCTAAGAACACTTATTTAAAATAATTGTCGTATTACTAGTTTATTATTTTTACTGGTAACTTTGTCACATATAATGACACAATGGAATGGTTTTCCATTTTTTTGAATTTGTTTCGAATTTTTCATGGTCATTTCAAAACGCGGTCAAAACAGCGGGTATGACCGTTCCTACCTAGTGATTGAATCTTGGAAATATTTTGGTGCTTCTATGATTAAATAGATACTTGTGTACCTAGAAATGATTTTTAGAAAAAATAAACATCAAACTATAATGTAGTTGGAGTTCAAATTTGACCCGCTTTCAGCTGATTCAACGAAAATTTGTCTTTTTCACGAGAGGTCGATAAAAGTCTTTAACACCCAACCATTTGATCAATTGTACATTAAATATGTCCTAGTATGTTAGAAAAATGATTTGGACTAATTTTACTACAAATATACGGTAGGTCCTTCACATAAAAACTCATTTTGGGCACTTGAAAAATGGAAAATGAATTTTTCATACAAGGAAAATGAAAACTTCCTTAAGGAACACTGTGCATAATATTAGAGCATTTGAACAAACTATGCCATGAATGTGGCCATAAGATTGATCATTTGGCTTGAAAGCCATGAATCTTTACACACGATAGCCCATTCATGATAACACTTTTTTTAAATAATTGCCATATTACAACTTTATTATTTTTCCTCGTAAGTTGGACACATATAATGACACAATGTGAAGGTTTTTCAATTTTTTTGATTTTTTTTAGAATTTTTCATGCGTGTTTCAAAATGCGGTTCAAACGGTGGGTATGACCGTTCATAGCTAGGGCTTGATTCTTGCAAAAAATTTGGTGTTTCTATGATTAAATAGATAATTATGTACCTAGAAATGATTTTTGGGAAAATTAAAGAGCAATCTATCAAAGAGATGTAGTTCAAATTTGACCTGCTTCCAGCTGAATCTCCCCAACTACTCCGGCTGCGTCCCCTCCACCATCCTCCACAGAAGAAAGGGGAATGAGCGACCACAGGCGGAGGTGGCGGAGGAGGATGGGGTTCATACTGCGGGTGAGGCTGGCCTCCTTCTTCGCTCGCGCGGCCACCGCCGGCAGCTACTTCCTCTACAAGGACTACAAGCTCGCCCACGACTCCACCGCCCTCCAGGTACGGACCGCGCCCTCCTCCTCCCCTCCCCTCCGCGTCTCAGATCTCGGACCGTGTACCACTCCATGGATCCTGTTATGAACTGGAAAACTCATTTTGAGCACTCGAAAGATGGAAAATGAATTTTTTGTCCAAAGAAAATGAAAAATTCATTTGAATACATCTTAATAATGTGTTTCTTCCATGACAAAATCAGGTGTCAACAAGGTCCTTCACAGAAAACCATAATTGTCACTCGAAAATAGAAAATGTTTTTCTGAAAAAGAACCTATTTTCAGTTAATTACAACCAATTTAGATGGTCATAATGTATTCATAGTGTTTTACTCCGTTCTGATTGGCCCATGAGGATGTCACGCGGATCATGCATTAAGGACCGTTGGATGATCCCGGATCCAACGGCAGCCCTCTACTCTGTAGATGAAACCCTAGTTTTGTCCTCCTCGCATTTTTCATCCACCCCCCGCCTCCCTTCTTCCTCTCTTCTGCTTCCTCCCTTCGTCCCGAGCTCCTTCCTCTCCAGCTCCCCGATCCAATCCCTTACCCCACATCGGCGCCGCCACCCACCGCCCCGCGTCGTCAACTCCTCCGTCAGGGGCTTCTGGCAGCGCACGGGCCGCCTGGGGCCATGGCCATGGCCTGCCCTCTCCTCCTTCGCCCGCCCGGGGCCATGGCCATGGCCTGCCCGGGGCCGCCGCAGCCCTCTCCTCCTCCGCCCGCTCATTCTACCCCCGCGCCGCCCTATCCTCCTCCGCCCCCTCCTCCTACCACCGCGCCGCCCTTCTTCCTCCTCCTACGCCTATCGCGCAGAGGCCGCCGCCGCCGCCGCTGGCGAGGAGGCGCCCCCTACTCCTACCACCGCGCTGCCCCCTCTTCCTCCTCCTACGCCTATCACGCATAGGTCGCCGCCGCTGCCGGCGCAGCGTCCTCTCGCGGCGCGCAAGAGGTGGGTCAGGGGCCTGCTCAAGTTCGGCTTCTTGGCGACCCTATCGGAGCCGTCGGCGGCACCGGCTACGCCACCCACGGTGCGATTCCTTTGCTACGGCGCTGTCTCGGTTTGCATCCGCCTTCTGACTTTTGCTTGACTTTTCCTGTCTGATCCGTTTGTTTCAGCCTACTCGCTCGCTGAGGTTGACCACAATACTCAGGAGTTCAGGAAGGAGATGACAACTCCCATCCCCGTCCCGGCCGATGCTACACAACTTGAGGTAATTAATCAATGCCGCGTCAACTTCCTACCAGCTTGCTAAAATAGTTTTGCCACGAGCAATAATATACCAGTACAGTTTGCACTATTTGGTTGTAAACTTCTAATGCAGTTCTGACGTGAAAGAATATCCGGACTCTTTGAACTTTGCATGACCTGTCCTGTAGATAGATGGTGATACCAACAGGCACATTGAGTAGATATGAGCAGAATGTTCCTGTAGTTTTCTGATATGCAAGTTTCCCTGGATCCATATAACATATGTACAGCTGATTTTCCATATCCTCGCACTATGGTACTAGTATTAGAATTATGTTGACTGAATAATATCTCGAATAGAACATGAGTTACGCTGCATTATTTAGTCCCTAAATTAATACAGAAGAAAGAAGGACTTGAATTTATGCTAGTACTCCTACCAAAGTTTGTATTCCTGTTTTTGTTATCGTTATGGGCCAGTCGGTGCCTGCTGAAGCTTACTGAATGTATCTCTTGTTCTGGACCAGTTTTGGTTTTGTAAAGCAAAAAAAAATGTATAGAGCAGCACACATTTGTTCCTTAGTCGTCACCACTCACATTTTCTCAACAAACGTTACGATATTGCAAGTGTCTAATATGCATCTCGGGGGACCTGTTCCTGCAACCAATTTCGAACAAGTATGTATAGTCACCAATTAAGTTTGTCTATGGGATTTATTTATTTTTGGGCACCTCGCCTGGAATCTTGGACTGTATGTGCGTGTATCCACCATAGCTGGAAATGAACTTCTACGAAATTGGCGCAGGTTGTGATGACCTATCCGGACCAGGCCGTAGAGCCGAGCCACTCAGGAGTAGCAGGGTTGCGCGTGGAAAAGGTATCATCGCTTCAACACATCTGCTCACATAAGCCTGGCACTTTTTAACGGTTAAGTATCGAGTCATGCATCTGTGTTAACGCATCTCCCCCTATAAACTTAGGGGTTTTTTTAACGGATTACAAAGAGACTGCACTTGTTCTATGACAGCGATAACTGATAAACGATAAATATGTTGTGTGGTATCATGTAACTTGACTACAGACCTCACTCCTATCACCCAAAATAACTAGACTACAATCTTCTTGTTCTTAAAAGATTGCTCTTTGCGTTCTTTTGTGGATTTTAAAACTGCACTACCACATTGTCACAATTTTACAAGTTTTTATTCCTCCCTGATCAGATTCTGGTCAAAAGTTCTTCTAAATCGAAACTTTTTTTGTCACGTCATTGCATACTTGTTGGCTACATATGCTATCTAAATGACAGATGAAAACTGGTGCCTTATTTTCTTCAGAGTCCTGCTAGTTGCTCTTACCATTGATGCATTAAATAGCTACTGAGAATGATTTTTTCTCACAGGTTCCTTAATTCTTATACTGTGTAGTACTGCTAGTTTACATGTCCCCTGTTAATAATTGGCAATAGCACCTGACTTTTCATGTTCGTCTTGTTGTGTGCACGCCGTCAATCATCAGCAGAGCTTCAATCATGATATAAGCATATATAATAAAAACTACTAACGAGGCGTTGCAACCTGTTCGGTTCTACAACACCCTGTTTTGTCTGCAGCTTCATGATTCTGTACTACCCTGTTTTGTCTTTTGGCGTTGCAACCTGTTCGGTTCTACAGCACCCTGTTTTGTCGCAGCAAAAAACAGATACTGATATTCTTGCTGCCTCCAAACAATGTTGCAGGGCCGGTGGAGTTCGAGACATTGTGGAACTGCCTCGGGCAATGGCGGGTGGGTGCTACTGCCAATTTGCTTGCCAGTATCGTTTAACTTTGTGCCATGAAAGTATGTATGCTCGTGAATGAAACAGAGTGCGCACATTCAGTTCCTGATGCTCACTGTTTTCGGGGGGGGGCGATATTTTCGGGAATCATTGTTGGTTGTTGTGGGCGTAAGTACATATGTGGGGTTTCTTGTTGTGCAGTAACTCTAGATGAGGAAATTTTGGTGCTCTCTCATTTTGGCAAGTTTCTTGGCACCGCGTCAAGATAGCTATTTGTCATATATGTAGTGTTCGTTCGGAATAGCTCGGCTTTTAACTTGTTGAGCAGCGTTCAGTTCCTAGCCCGGTTCAAGTTTCGCACCCCGAATGAGTGTTGGATCGTGTTTTCAGTTCTTGGTTGCGCCCTTGAAAAGTGAATTCGGATGTGATTCCAGCATTGTTAGCTTTTAATTGATTGCTGGTTAAATATGTTGAAACTTATTCATCCTTGTGCTTAGTAGGGAGATGTTTATATTTTCTGAAGAAATGGCAAGGTGTAACATTTGCTTTATGGTAGATATTTTTGAGTTTTGTAATTTTATCTGTAGGAATTGTTGACTGTCCTATATGGTTCTACACATTAACATAGTTATTGACTGCACATGGCAACCCCACATGTCACTTCATGAACTAGAGGACTGGTAAATGTAGCCAACTTTGCTGATGTATAACCATCTGGGAGCTGTGATATTTTCTAGTGGGGTGGTGCTGGATGCAGTGGTGCTCCTCACTTAGCATAGTAAATCAGTAATTATAATAGTGATAAGAGTCATGAACTAGTGATAGTATCTGCTTAACTTTTCCCTTGAAACACATGACTTAAGTTTCTCATGGGACTGTTTTGATGTAACAGTTCTGTATTTCTATCTTTATTTAAAGAACGACATTTGCTATCCAAAAAGTATGCCATGTTGCTTACTCTGTTAATAATCTTATCTATGTTGTGATAATGCAGAAGGGACCGTGATAGAGATGGCCACAAAAGGCATCGTTGTCGCTCCCGTTCAGAGAGCCAGAGGTATGTGTTGGATGCCATCCAAAGCTATTATTCTCAACTTGTCAGTTTGTAATGTCATTAATACTAAGTTTGCTTGTTTCCCTTGAATAATCTTTTCTGAGTACAAAACAATTAGCAGTGAGAGCCAGAGGTATGTGTTGGATGCCATCCAAAGCTATTATTCTCAACTTGTCAGTTTGTAATGTCATTAATACTAAGTTTGCTTGTTTCCCTTGAATAATCTTTTTTGAATACAAAACAATTAGCAGTGATTTTGGTATGCGTTAGTTTTTGACGAAGTGCCAAGAAACATACTCTATCAGTTGGTGTGGGTACATTTGTCATATATGTAGTGTTGTTCTTAAATTAATTAAATGAGCCCGAATCTTACTGTATTTTGTTGGCTATAAATAGTCTTAAACAAGTTGTTACAATGCCTATGCACATAATTTGCTGTGCGTGTTCTCATATCAGTAACAATGCTTTCTTTTTTCTTTCTCTTGTGCTTCGACAGGCTGTCCAACTCGTTTCTCAACAGCTCCTTCCTCAACAACTTGTTCTGAGGCAAAACCTGGGAGACCATGTATTTGGTATATTCTGTCTGTTTTTGCTATATTCCTCTGTAAGGAAATGTATCCATGAGATGAGTTATTGTGTTATGTAAACCTTGGAGATTTATTATGTGATGTTATACGATGGATGATTTTAATTCGACTTGGAGTTTTCTTGATTTGAATATGAAATAGTGTTGGATTTAATATTGGACAAATAATTGGGTTGAAAAGGCCCAATAAATAGAAATGAAACCAAGTTCTGGTATAAAAAGTTGTTGAATTCAAAAATGAAAAAAGGCCAAAACTCAAACTGGACCAAATGTATTTGGACACTAAAAGGCCAGGGCCCAAATTATAATGATACAAAAAAAATCGAAAAAATATATTAGAAGTGGTTGTAAATAGGCTAAGGCCCAAAAAGAAGCCCAATAAAAAAGCCCGAAAAAATAAACCAGCCCATGTGATCAATTGAAATGGGTTGGGCTAATTTCAACCATGATGTTTTGATTTCGTCGTAATTTTGCCACGTAGGACTGCCACGTAGGACTGTGTTAGATTGTCAACGATGATTTAGGATCGTCGTAAAGGTTACGACAATCCAGGAATCGTCGTAAAAGTTACGACGATTTTGATCAAAACATCGCTGTTGTTCATTTCTGACGCTCCATTTTCGACGCTTGGTTTTTCGTCGTGAGATCGTCGTAAATTAAAAACCGTGACGATGTAGCGACGAAAATATAGCGTCGTGTATTAGCATATTCCTTGTAGTGCGATGGGAATGAAAGGATATTCTCCAGTATTAGCAGTTGAGTCATCAGCTCAACCACACCTGAAAGATTAGTATCTGCAAGTAGGATATAAGCAGCAAAGTAGTATGATAGCAACGGTCCCGGAAACTATCTGTTGACAAGGCAGACTATTCCTAACTGTTGTATCAATGGCGCGAGAAAAGTATTGTAGCAGGTAGCAGCAGTGTAACGAGTAACAACAGTGGCAAGGAACAACAGTAGTGACAGCAGTACCAAGTAGCAACAGTAGCAACTAACAGTAGTAGAAAGTAACAGCAGCAGAGCAAAGCAAGTAACAGCAGCAGCAAGTAACAGTAGTAGCAACAATAGTAACAGCAGCAGAGCAAAGCAAGTAACAGCAACAGTGGGACAAACTCGTAGGCAATGGATCAGTGATTTGTTGGATGACATTCATCATGCAACAGTTATAACACGGAGAGATATGTGGCTAGCTCCCGTTCGTTGATGTGATGTAGGCACGCATTCCGTGTGTAGTCATACGTGCTTAGGGAAAAGAACTTGCATGACATCTATTGTCCATCCCTCCCGTGGCAGCGGGGTCCAAATGGATACTACAGGATATTAAGGTTCTCCTTTTAATAAAGAACCGGACCAACGCATTAGCACTTGCTGAACACATGAACTCCTCAAACTATGGTCATCACCGGGAGTGGTTCCGGTTATTGTCACTCCGGGGTTGCCGGATCATAACACATAGTAGGTAACCGCAACTTGCAAGATCGGATCTAAAACACACATATATTGGTGACAACATAATAATTTCAGATATGAAATCATGGCACTCGGGCCCTAGTGACAAGCATTAAGCAAGGCAAAGTAGTAGCAACATCAATCTCAGAACATAGTGGATACTAGGGATCAATCCCCATCAATACTAACTCGATTACATGATAGATCTCATCCTACTCATCACCGCCCAGCGAGCCTACGAATAGATTACTCATGAACAATGAAGAGCTTCATGGAATTGGAGAGGGAAGAAGGTTGATGATGACGATGGCGACGATCTCCTTGATTCGGAGCCCAAAACGGACTCCAGACCTGCCCTCCAGGGCAAGAACGGGGTGTGGCAGCGCCTCTGGATCGTGAAACGCGATGAAATATTCTCTCTTGATTTTTTCCGGGATGAAAGGGAATAAATAGCGCTGGAATTGGGGGTGGCAGAGCCACGTGGGCCCCACAAGCCTGGTCGCCGCGGCCAGGGGGGAGGCCGCGGCCACAGGGCTTGTGGCCCACTGGCCCGTCCCCTCCGGTGGATCTTTGCGTAGGTATTTTTCATATTTTCCAGAAATATTCTCCGTAAATTTTCAGGATGTTCCGAGAACTTTCATTTCTGCACAAAAACAACACCATGGCAGTTCTAGTGAAAACAGCGTCAGTCCGGGTTAGTTCCATTCAAATCATGCAAATTAGAGTCCCAAACAAGGGCAAAGAGTTTGGAAATGTAGATACGATGGAGACGTATCAGTAACCACATACAATTCCCATTACAACTCTAACGTCACTAAACCTTAATTGTGTGGACCCTACTGGTTCGGGAACTATGCGGACATGACCGAGACACCTCTCCGGCCAATAACCAATTGCGGGATGTGGATACCCATATTGGCTCCCACATATTCCATGATGATCTCATTGGATGAACCACAATGTTGGGGATTCTATTAATCCCGTATACAATTCCCTTTGTCCATCGGTATGTTACTTGCGTGAGATTCGATCATCGGTATCCCTATACCTTGTTCAATCTCGTTCCCGACAAGTCTCCTTACTCGTTCCGTAACACATGATCCCTTGACTAACTCCTTAGTCACAATGAGCTCATTATGATGATGTATTACCAAATGGGCCCAGAGATACCCCTCCATCACACGGAGTGACAAATCCCAGTCTCGATTCGTACCAACCCAACACACACTTTCGGAGATACCTGTAGTGCACCTTTATAGTCAACCAGTTACGTTGTGACGTTTGATACACCCAAAGCATTCCTACGGTATCCGGGAGTTGGACAATATCATGGTCTAAGGAAATAATACTTGACATTAGAGCATCTCCAACATACGCGCTAAACGAGCGCCGCGCTAAATAATTTGCCCTTTTTGCGTGCGCGCTACCGTTTCCGGTGCTACAGCGGAGGCGGGAAAACCGCGCGCGCGGCAAAACCAGTTCAGCACGCGGGCGATAAAGCCATCACGCGCCGTTTATTTGCTGCGCCCGCTCCCGCGCCCGACAAACTCGAGCGCCCGCTCGCAACTCCACCTACCCCGTCCAACTGCGGCGCTTCCACCGCCCTTGCCACCCCATTTCTTCCGGCGTCCGTTCCGGCGCTTCCCCGGCCTATCCCCCGTGCCGCTTCTTCTTCCTCCGTCACCGCCGCCCCCGTTCCGTCTCTTTCTAGTCACCGCTGCCCGTCGCGCCGGCAGTTGACCGGCGAACAGCGCCCGACCGCCCACTACCGCTCGGCACCTGCAAGGTGTTCGACAGAACGCCCGCAAGGTATGTATTGGATTCAACTACACATTTTTTACATGAACTTTTAGTTTTCATAGCTTAGTTTAAACATTGTAGATGAGTTCCTCATATGATTCGTCCGAAGAAGAATTTGATATGGAAGAGGAGGAGGATCTTGCAATGATCCTAGCTATGCACATCAATAAAAAACCGAAGCGCGGTGGTTCGGTTATGGGTCGGCAAATATTTTGGAGGGATAGGATCGATGCCCACAACAGATTGATCGGGCACTATTTTGCGGATAATCCCATGTATCCTGAGTCATACTTCCGTCGACGATTTAGGATGAGCACCGAGTTGTTCAGGCGCATTGCAGACAAACTAGCGAGCCATGACCAGTTTTTCAGCAAAGAAGGAATGCCGTCGGAGAGCTCGGGCATAGCACCTTTCAGAAAGTGACAGTCGCTTTGCGTATGTTGGCATACGGTATCCCCTCTAATCTAGTTGATGATCACTTAGCCATGGGTGAGAGTCAAGCCATCATGTGTGTCAAGTGCTTTGCAGCCGGAATTGTGCAAGTGTTTGGCCAGGAGTATTTGAGATCTCCCAATACTGAAGACATCACAAGGCTATTGGAGATGAACAAAGCTCGTGGCTTCCCATGTATGCTTGGCTCAATAGATTGCATGCATTGGAGTTGGAAAAATTGTCCTAAGGCATGGCATGGGCAATTTCACGGCCAAAAAAGGGTTCCACTATAATCCTTGAAGCGGTGGCCGATCAAGAGACTTGGATTTGGCATGCTTTTTTTGGAATGCCTGGATCTTTGAATGACATTAACTATGTTAACCGCTCACCATTGATAAATAAGATTGCAAATGGGGAACTACCATCAGTATAGTTTGTAGAAAATGGCCATACATACAACTGTGGCTACCATCTTGCGGACAACATCTACCCAAAGTGGAAAACATTTGTGAACCCGTTGAAAAAACCTGAAGGTAAGAAAAATATTTATTTCCACAATCCTCAGGCGGCAGGTAGAAAAGATGTGGAGAGAGCTTTTGGGATTTTGCAAGCCCAATTTTCTATTGTGAGAGGACCGGCTAGATTTTGGGATCAAAACATGCTTTGGTACATCATGCATGCTTATGTGATCATGCACAACATGATCATCGAGAATGAGCATGGCCAAGATTTAGACTACTCTCAGTATGAGGTCTTGGGACATCCCGTACGAGTGCGGCGGAGGGCTAAAAGGGTACCCTGTTTTTTGCCTCTTATCATGACATTCGACGTCCCAAAACGCATGTTGATCTTCAAAAGGATCTCATCGAGGAATGATGGGCATGGAATGGCCAACAGAGAGCATCATGATTTGTGCATTTGATGATGTATTATTGGACTATTTGTTATATTGGAAGTTAAACTATTTGTTTGAGTTGTAAACTATTTGTTTGAGTTGTAAAAACTATATGTTTGAGTTGTGTTTGATCATTTTTACTTGTGTTTTGAGCACATATGTTGTTTGAGCGATAGCGCGTGCGCTGCATTCACTGCGCCTGCTCGAGATACGTGTGTGCGCTACATTTTACAGCGGCTGCTGGAGTCAGCGCTGGCCGCCGCACCAAAACAGGTGAAGCACGCATTGCATACTGACTTTTAGCGCGCCGCGCGTTGGGCGCTTGTTGGATATGCTCTTAGAAAAGCTCTAGCAGACGAACTACACGATCTTGTGCTATGCTTAGGATTGGGTCTAGTCCATCACATAATTCTCCTAATGATGTGATCCCGTTATCAATGACATCCAATGTCCATGGTCAGGAAACCATGACCATCTATTGATCAACGAGCTAGTCAATTAGAGGCTCACTAGGGACATGGTGTGGTCTATGTATTCACACATGTATTACGGTTTCCGGTTAATACAATTATAGCATGAACAATAGACAATTATCATGAACAAAGAAATATAATAATAACCATTTTATTATTGCCTGTAGGGCATATTTCCAATAGTCTTCCAATTGCACTAGAGTCAATAATCTAGTTACATTATGATGAATCGAACACCCATAGAATTCTGGTGTTGATCATGTTTCGCTCATGGAAGAGATTTAGTCAATGGATCTGCGACATTCAGATCCATATGTACTTTAAAAATATCTATATCTCCATCCTGAATGTAACAATGAATGGAGTTGAAGCGGCGCTTGATGTGCTTAGTCTTCTTGTGAAACCTGGGATCCTTGGCAATGGCAATAGATCAAGTGTTGTCATAGAAGAGAGTCATCGGGCCCGACGCATTGGGAATCACTCCTAGGTCGGTGATGAACTCCTTCATCCAGACTCCTTCGTGCACTGCTTCCGAAATAGCTATGTACTCTGCTTCACACGTAGTTGTCGTCACGACGCTTTGCTTGCAACTGCACCAGCTGATTGCCCCAACATTCAAAATATACACGTATCCGGTTTGTGACTTATACGTCTCAAACGTATCGACTTTTCCAAACACTTTTGCTATTCTTTTAGCCTCATTCTTGCATGATTTGAACGAAACTAACCCGGACTAACATTATTTTCAGCAGAGCTACCTGTATGGTTTTTTTGTGTGCAGGAAAATGTATTTTTAGGTGTCTCAAAAAATTCCAATAAAAATAGAGAAAATACAGCATGAGGAAAATGTATTTTTAGGGCCTTTCTTTTACTTTTATGTCGAGTCTCCATCTTCTCTCTTCAAAGCACCAACTATTGAGACCGTAATTGTCATTCTGGGTGTAATGTGCATTGTCCCAAAGTACCACATTGCCTTCTACATGATTTTGATATTACTCATTCTGAAATATTTATTTCTAGTCTCATTTAAGACTTCGAAGGAGCGTATGCATTTAAGTTTTGCTTCACTCATGGGGGCTAGCGAGATACCACTCTAGTATGTTCAAGTCATGTGCATTGTGATCTTGTCATGATTTTCAGTTGCATATTATTCATTCTTAGTTGTTGAAACTCTTCACATGATCGAAGGATTGATTCGTGCATTGTCTTTGTAGCATTGCTCCAATACTTGTTGGACTTGTTCGTAGTAGATGCTTATATACATCTAATGAAGCAAAAGAGTTTGTCAAGTTTTCTTTGTCGTGTTCAGTTCGTTGAACCGAATTGCTTGAGGACAAGCAATATGCTAAGCTTGGGGGAGTTGATACATCTCAAACGTATCGACTTTTCCAAACACTTTTGCTATTGTTTTGGCCTCATTCTTGCATGATTTGAATGAAACTAACCCGGACTGACGTTGTTTTCAGCAGAGCTACCTGTATGGTTTTCTTGTGTGCAGGAAAATGTATTTTTAGGTGTCCCGGAAAATTCCAATAAAAAATAGAGAAAATACACGCATCAGGAGGGACCTTGGGCCAGAAGATGGGCCAGAGGGGGGTCACCAGGCCCCCATGCGACTTGGTGGCGAGGCCTGCCCCTAGCCGCGCAGGGAGGCTGCCTGGGTGGGGCACACCCCCTCTGGTGCCCTACCTTGGCTCCTATTTTACCCGACATGCAGAAACCCCAGATCAGAAGTTGTTTCGCCAATTCTCCACGCGGAGCCGCCGCCACCCTCGGTTCTTCTCCGGGAGAGCTAATCTGGAGGTTGCATTGGCCTCTGGAGAGGGGAAATCGTCGCCATCGTCATCACCATCGCCACTCCATCATCCTTCCATGACTTCCTCTTTCATGTGTGAGTAATTCCTTGTTGTAGGTGAAGGGGATGGTAGGGTTGGATGAGTTAGATCATGTAATAGTTCGTCAGATTGTTGGGGGCATGTTGCCTATCATCTACTATGGTGTTTACCATCTTTGCTACCACTTATTGCTCTTAATGCTTGTCACTTTGGGCCCGAGTGCCATGATTTCATACCTGAATGCATTATGTTTTAATTAATATATTTGCGTTCTAGATCCTATCTATGAGTTGTATGCACCTATTATAGTCCGGAACCGGCGATCCCAATGGTGGTAGTTTGGGACACCAAAGGGGATGGGCTATAATTTGAGGATTCCATGTATCCATTGATTGTTAATGCTTTGTTCCGGTGCTCTTTGACAGGAGCACCTTAATCTCCATAAGTTCCTTTTGGCCCCGTTGATAGCGGGATGGTAGGACAAAAGATGTTGTGCAAGTACTTATTGCAAGCACGCACGACTATATATGGGATACATGCCTAATGTTTGATATATGCCTAGATGGTCATTACTTTTCTATGTGCCTTGCCCCAAGTTAAATACATGATATATCTTAGCCATGACCAACCATCCATCTCCCTAGCCTACAGTGTTTTAAGTGTGTTGGTTACAAGTTACTTTGCTTTTGTTGTTTTACTTTCGTTGCCTTGCAACTATTATTTCCGTTGCCACCATCACTTCTATATCACCGTTGCCACTAATATTTCATTGTCAAGCAAGTATCTTTCAGGTGCGGTTGAATTGAAAACTCAACTATTAAAGCTTATAAATATTCTTTGGCTCCTCTTGTGTCGAACCAATAAATTGGGTTAACTTACCCCCAAAGACTGTTGCGATCCCCTACACTTGTGGGTTATCAAGACTATTTTCTAGTGCCGTTGCTAGGGAGCATAGCTTTATTTACAAGCCTACTTGGAGTTATTGTTCTTTCTGCAATTTATCTGCTATGGGTAAGAAAGGAGACCCCAAGGTTCCGATTTTACCATCCACTACAAGAAAAGGTACCGTTCTTAGCACTAGTGCTACGCTTGATTCACCTTCCGTTATGAGTAAGTTTGCTTCACCACCACCACATGCCGCTTCTACTGAGCCTGTCACTATGCCTGATACTTTTGATGATGCTTCTAATACTCTTGATGAGCCTGGTTTACTTGGTTATTTTATTGAGTCTCTGATACGTCCATTTTGCATCATGCTTTCATGTTGATATTTATCGCTTTTTGGGTTGTTATTACACTTCACGGTACAATACTTATGCCTTTTCTCTCTTATTTTGCAAGGTTTACATGAAGAGGGAGAATGCCGATAGCTGGAATTCTGGCCTGAAAAAGGTGCAAGTTTGAGATACCTATTCTGCGCAACTCCAAAAGCCATGAAAATCAACGTGGATTTTTTTGGGATTTATAAAAAATACTGGGCCAAAGAAGTGCCAGAGGGGCACCAGGAGGAGGCCACAAGCCTGCTAGGCGCGGCCTATCCCCCTGGTCACGCCTAGGGGGCTTGTGAGCACCCTGCTGGCCCACTGCCCCCCCCCCCCTCTTTTGCTACAAGAAGGGTTTCGGTATGCAAAAAATCAAGAGGAGGCTTTTCGGAGGATAAGCCGCCGCCACGAGGCGGAACTTGAGCAGAACCAATCTAGAGCTCCGGCAGGACGATCCTGCCGGGGAAACCTCCCTCCCGGAGGGGGAAATCGTCGCCATCGTCATCACCAACACTGCTCTCATCAGAGGGAACTCATCACCATCAACATCTTCATTAGCACCATCTCATCTCCAAACCCTAGTTCATCTCTTGTAACCAATATCCGTCTCGCGACTCCGATTGGTACTTGTAAGGTTGCTAGTAGTGTTAATTACTCTTTGTAGTTGATGCTAGTTGGATTACTTTGTGGAAGAGTTTATGTTCAGATCTTTGATGCTACTCATTACCCCTCTGGTCATGAATATGATTATGCTTTGTGAGTAGTTACTTTTGTTCCCGCGGACATGGGATAAGTCATGCTATAAGTAGTCATGTGAATTTGGTATTCGTTCGATATTTTGATGTGTTGTATGTTGTTTTTACTCTAGTGGTGTTATGTGAACGTCGAGTACATAACACTTCACCATTATTTGGGCCAAGAGGAAGGCATTGGGAAGTAGTAAGTAGATGATGGGTTGCTAGAGTGACAGAATCTTAAACCCTAGTTTATGCGTTGCTTCGTAAGGGGCTGATTTGGATCCACTAGTTTAATGCTATAGTTAGACTTTGTCTTAATTCTTCTTTCGTAGTTGTGGATGCTTGCGAGACGGGTTAATCATAAGTGGGATGCTTGTCCAAGTAAGGGTAGTACCCAAGCGCCGGTCCACCGACATATCAAACTATCAAAGTAACAAACGTGAATCATATGAACATGATGAAAACTAGCTTGACAGAAATTCCCATGTGTCCTCGGGGGCGTTTTATTTTCTATAAGAGTTTGTACAAGCTTGTCCCTTGCTACAAAAGGGATTGGGACACTTTGCTGCACCGTTGATACTTTTGTTATTTTCTACTTGCTACGAATCATCTCACCACGCAACTACTTGTTACCGATAATTTCAGTGCTTGCAGATATTACCTTGATGAAAACCACTTGTCAGATCCTTCAGCTCCTCGTTGGGTTCGACACTCTTTCTTATCAAAAGGACTACGATAGATCCCCTATACTTGTGGGTCATCAAGACTCTTTTCTGGCGCCGTTGCCGGGGAGTGAAGCGCCTTTGGTAAATGGAATTTGGTAAGGAAACATTTATATAGTGTGCTGAAATTTATTGTCACTTGTCACTATGGAAACTAATCCTTTGAGGGGCTTGTTCGGGGTATCTTCACCTCAAACGGAAGCACAAAGAGTTGCTCCTCAACCTGCTGCACCTACTGAAAATATTTGCTATGAATTTCCTTCGGGTATGCTTGAGAAACTGCTGGCTAATACTTTTACAGAAGATGGAACATCGCATCCAGACTTGCATCTAATCTATGTAGATGAAGTTTGTGCTTTATTTAAGCTTGCAGGTTTGCCTGAGGATGAGGTCAAGAAGAAGGTATTTCCCTTATCTTTGAGGGATAAGGCGTTGACATGGTATAGGCTATGTCATGATACTGGATCATGGAACTACAATCGGTTGAAATTGGAATTTCATCAAAAGTTTTATCCTATGCATCTAGTACATCGTGATCGGAATTATATTTATATTTTTTGGCCTCGTGATAGAGAAAGCATCGCTCAAGCTTGGGGGAGGCTTAAATCAATGTTATATTCATGCCCCAACCATGAGCTCTCGAGAGAAATTATCATTCAGAACTTCTATGCTCGTCTTTCTCATGACGATCGCTCCATGCTTGATACTTCTTGTACGGGTTCTTTTATGAAGAGAGATATTGACTTCAGATGGAATTTATTGGAAAGAATTAAACGCAACTCTGAAGATTGGGAGCTTGATGAAGGTAAGGAGTCAGGTATGAATTTCAAGTTTGATTGCGTTAAATCCTTTGTTGAAACAAATACCTTTTGTGATTTTAGCGCTAAGTATGGACTTGACTCTGACATAGTAGCTTCATTGTGTGAATCATTTTCTGCTCATATTGATCTCCCCAAAGAGAAGTGGTTTAAATATCATCCTCCCTTAGAAGTCAATGTAGTTAAACCCAATCTAGTTGAAGAGAAAGTCATTGCCTATAATGATCCTATTGTTCCCAGTGCTTACATTGAGAAACCACCTTTCCCTGTTAGGATAAAGGATCATTCTAAAGCTTCAACTGTGATACATAGGGGCTACATTAGAACACCTACACCCCCTGAGAAAATTAGAGTTGAACCTAGCATTGCTATTATCAAAGATCTCCTGTCCCACAATGTTGATGGCCATGATATTCACTTCTATGAAGATGCTGCTAGAATTGCTAAACCACACGCTAGAGACAAACATAGGCTTGTTGTTGGCACGCCTGTTGTTTCTGTTAAGATAGGAGATCATTGTTATCATGGCTTATGTGACGTGGGTGCTAGTGTTAGTGCAATACCTCAATCCTTATATGATGAAATCAAAGACGAGATTGCACCTGTTGAGATAGAGCCTATTGATGTCACTATTCAGCTTGCCAATAGAGATACTATCTTCCCTGTGGGAATTGTTAGGGATGTTGAAGTCTTGTGTGGTAAAACGAAGTATCCTGCTGATTTCCTGGTTCTTGCTACCACTCAAGATAGATTTTGTCCCATCATATTTGGCAAACCCTTCCTCAATACCGTCAATGCTCATATTGACTGTGAGAAGCAAACTGTCACTGTTGGCTTTGAAGGTGTGTCACATGAGTTCAATTTCTCCAAGTTTGGTAGACAACCTCATGAAAAAGAGTTGCCTAGTAAGGATGAAACTATTGCCTTAGCTTATATTGTTGTGCCTCCTACTGATCCTTTAGAGCAATACTTGCTTGAGCATGAAAATGATATGCATATGGATGGAAGGGATGAGATAGATAGAGTTGTCTTAGAACAATATCCTATCCTTAAGAATAACTTACCTGTTGAACTGCTTGGGGATCCACCCCCACCAAAGGGTGATCCTGTGTTCGAGCTTAAACAGTTGTCTGATACTCTTAAGTATGCTTATCTTGATGAAAAAGAGATATATCCTGTTATTATTAGTGCTAGTCTCTCAGAGCATGAAGAAAAGAAGTTACTAAAAACTCTGAGGAAGCACTGTGCTGCTATTGGATATACTCTTGATGATCTTAAGGGCATTAGTCCCACTCTATGCCAGCACAAGATTAAAACCGATCCTGATTCCAAATCAGTTATTGATCATCAACGAAGATTAAATCCTAAGATGAAAGAGGTAGTTGATATGTATCCATCGTATCTACTTTTCCAAACTCTTTTGCCCTTGTTTTGGACTCTAATTTGCATGATTTGAATGGAACTAACCCGGACTAACGCTGTTTTCAGCAGAATTGCCATGGTGTTTTTTTGTGCAGAAATGAAAGTTCTCGGAACGTCCTGAAAATTTACGGAAAATATTTCTGGAAAATATGAAAAATACCTGCACAAAGATCCACCGGAGGGGACGGGACAGTGGGCCACAAGCCCTGTAGCCGCGGCCTCCCCCCTGGCCACGGCTACCAGGCTTGTGGGGCCCACGTGGCTCTGCCGCCCCCAATTCCAGCGCTATTTATTCCCTTCCGTCCCGGAAAAAATCAAGAGAGAGGAGTTCATCGCGTTTCACGATCCAGAGGCGACGCCACATCCCGTTCTTGTCCTCGAGGGCAGATCTGGAGTCCGTTTTGGGCTCCGGATCAAGGAGATCGTCGCCATAGTCATCATCAACCTTCTTCCCTCTCCAATTCCATGAAGCTCTTCATCGTTCGTGAGTAATCTATTCGTAGGCTCACTTGGCGGTGATGAGTAGGATGAGATCTATCATGTAATCGAGTTAGTATTGATGGGGATTGATCCCTAGTATCCACTATGTTGTGAGATTGATGTTGCTACTACTTTGCCATGCTTAATGCTTGTCACTAGGGCCCGAGTGCCATGAATTCAGATCTGAAATTATTATGTTGTCACCAATATATGTGTATTTTAGATCCGATCTTGCAAGTTGTAGTTACCTACTATGTGTTATGATCCGGCAACCCCGGAGTGACAATAACCGGAACAACTCCCGGTGATGACCATAGTTTGAGGAGTTCATGTGTTCACCAAGTGGTAATGCGTTGGTACGGTTCTTTATTAAAAGGAGAACCTTAATATCCCGTAGTATCCATTTGGACCCCGCTGCCACGGGAGGGATGGACAATAGATGTCATGCAAGTTCTTTTCCCTAAGCACGTATGACGACACATGGAATTCATGCCTACATCACATTGACGAACGGGATCTAGCCACATATCTCTCCGTGTTATAACTATTGCATGATGAATGTCATCCAACAAATCACCGATCCATTGCCTACGAGTTTGTCCCACTGCTATTGTTATTTGCTATGCTGCTGTTACTACTGTTGCTGCTACTGTTACTTGCTGCTACTGTTACTTGCTTTGCTCTGCTGCTGCTACTACTGTTACTTGTTGTTGTTGTTACTTGCTACTATTGCTACTTGCTATTGCTGTCACTACTGATGTTCCTTGCCACTGCTGTTACTTGTTACACTGCTACTACCTGCTAGAATACTTTACTGGCGCCATTGATACTTCAGTTAGGAATAATCTGCCCTCAACAGATTCTTTCCTAGCACTGTTGCTATCATACTACTTTTGCTGCTTATACCCTGCTTGCAGATACTAATATTTCAGGTGTGGTTGAGCCGACAAGTCAACTGCTAATACTGGAGAATATCCTTTCACTCCCACTGTGTCGAACCAACAAATTTGGGTTGAATACTCTACCCTCGAAAACTGTCGTTATCCCACACACTGGTGGGCCATTGTAAGAGAACTGCTAATTGTTGAGCAACTGGAAGCAGCTCTTTTCTGGTGCCGTTGCCAGGGAGGATAGCTATATTCTCTGAGTCACTTGGGATTTATATCTGCTGATCACTATGAAGAATCTGAAAGATCCAAGAACCCAAGTCTTGCCCTCAACTACGAGGGGAGGTAAGGAACTGCCATCTAGCTCTGCACTTGATTCACCTTCAGTTATGAGTAAGTTTGCGACACCACCTCCTGTTAGAAATCTTGATATGTAGCCTATGCCTGATACTGCTAGAGATGCTATGCCTGATACTACTAGAGATGCTATGCCTGATACTGTTATGCCTGATACTGCTATCCATGATGCTATGATTGATACTGCTTTGCCTGATGATGCTAGAGATGCTATTTTGCCCGATGATGCTATGCTTGATACTGCTAGAGATACTACTTTGCCTGATATGCCACTAGGGGTATTCCTTGATGCTCATATTGCTAGAGTTACTGCCAATTCTCGTGATGCTTCTGAAACAGCCGATACTATTGAGATAGAACCTGCTTTTGCTCCTGCTAGATCTAGCTCTCCTAGATATGAATTGCCTGGTATACCTGAGGGTTATGTTATGGAGGGAGAGATAGCTAAGGATTTTCTTGCGTGTAAGGATGCCTATGACTTTGAGAAATTACTTCTCAAGTGGAAGGAAAAATCTCTGAAAGCTAGGATGAAATACGACCCGAAGTTTGCCACTTCACCTATCTTTATCACCGATGAGGATTATGAGTTCTCTGTCGACCCTGAGATAATCTCTCTAGTCGAATCTGATCCTTTCCACGGTTATGAGTCTGAGACGGTCGTAGCCCATCTTACCAAACTACACGATATAGCCACCCTTTTCACTAGTGAGGAAAAGATCCGCTACTACTATATTCTTAAGATGTTTCCTTTCTCTCTAAAGGATGACGCTAAAGCCTGGTTCACTTCTCTTGCTCCTGGATGTGTGAGTAGTCCCCAGGATATGGTCTATTACTTCTGTGAGAAATATTTCCCTGCCCATAAGAAGCAAGCTGCCTTGCAGGAAATATACAACTTTGCTCAACTCAAAGAAGAGAGTCTCCCACAAGCTTGGGGGAGGCTCATCCAGCTACAGAATGCTTTGCCTGATCACCCTCTTAAGAAGAACGAGATACTTGATATCTTCTATAACGGACATACCAATGCTTCTACAGACCACCTAGATAGTTGTGTCGGTTGTGTTTTTAGGGAACGAACTATAGAACAAGCTGAGATCCTACTAAATAACATCTTGATCAACGATAATGCTTGGACTATTCCCGAACCACCTCCTAATCCAACACCTAAGAAAAGAGGTATTCTATTCCTCAGTCCCGAAGATATGCAAGAAGCCAAGAAATCTATGCAAGAGAAAGCATTAGATGTGAAGAAGTCAAAAATCTACCGCCCATCAAAGAGATCCATGGTCTCGATAACCCGATACAAGTAGTAGAGGTGAATTCTCTGCGTAGATTCAATGAGAGTGATATTCCTTTTGACAAACCTGCTAGCCTATGCTTTGATGAATTTGACAACTTTGTTGCCAAACAACAGAGTTTCAATGATTATGTTAGCAGACAATTGGAACAAAGTACTCGTATGCTTAGTCATTTAAGTGCTTGTGTAGACAGAAATGTCAATGATGTGAAGCTTCTGAGTAAACATGCCTCTATGATTACTACTCAGGTAGAACAAGTACTTAAAGCTCAGAATGACTTGCTCAATGAATTAAATGACAACTCTGTCAGAGTCATTACTAGAGGAGGCAAAATGACTCAGGAACCTTTGTATCTTGAAGGCCATCCTAAGAGAATTGATCAAGATTCTCAAGGAATTAATGCTGATACACCAAGTCATCCTAAGAAGAAGAAGAAGGATGATAGAAACCTACATGTCAGTTCACCAAATACTGTCACACCTGAAGAACCAAATGATATTTCTGCGTCTGATGCAGAAACACAATCTAGTGATGAACATGAACCTGGTGACAATATGGATAGCGATGTTCATAATAATGCTCAACCTAGCAATGATAAGGATGTGGAGATTGAACCTACGGTTAATCCTGATAACCCACAACCTAAGAGATACGATAAGAATGACTTCACTTCTAGGAAGCATGGTAAAGAAAGGGAGCCATGGGTTCAGAGACCCATGCCCTTTCCTCCTAACCCATCCAAGAAAAAGGATGATGAGGATTTTGAGTGCTTTATTGAAATGTTGAGACCCGTCTTTCTGCAGATGCGGTTAATTGATATGCTCAAAATGTCTCCATATGCCAAGTACATGAAAGATATCGTGACTAATAAACGGAAGATACCAGATCTTGAGATCTCCACCATGCTTGCCAATTACACTTTCAAAGGTGGAACTCCTAAGAAACTTGGTGATCCCGGAGTGCCCACTATACCTTGCTCCATTAAAGGAAACTACGTAAGAACTGCCTTATGTGACCTTGGAGCTGGTGTTAGTGTTATGCCTCTCTCTCTTTATCGCAGACTTGAACTGGATAAGTTGACACCCACTAAAATTTCTCTGCAAATGGTCAACAAATCAACTGCTTTCCCTGTCGGCATTTGCGAGGATGTGCCTGTTGTGGTTGCTAACGTTACTATCTTAACGGACTTTGTTATCCTGGATATTCCTGAGGATGATGCCATGGCGATCATTCTTGGAAGACCATTCTTAAACACCGCAAGGGCTGTTATAGATTGTAGCAAAGGCAATGTCACCTTCCATGTCAACGGTAATGAGCATACAGTGCACTTTCCGAAGAAACAATATCAAGTACATTGCATCAATGCTATCAAAAAAATTCATCGATTCTTATTGGGAGCTTTGAATGCCCTATTCCTCGTGTTAAGATGAAGTATGATTTGCTTGTTGGGGAGATTCATGTCCCCATTGAGGTGACTTAGTGGCTATTTGACAATTCTCTGTTTCATTTTGCGATTCAAAAGGTTTTGTCATGAGGATTTGATCAACCCCATTGACCGATTTCTTTCGATGACCATGAAATGGATGAATCAAGGAGTCACATACCTCTGTTTAAGCTTTCACTTTCTGTTGCTTAGAAGGAAAATGATAGATTTAGTTTAGTTTTTCCGGTTTTCTATTTTAGCGTCCCGGAGAAAAGTACCCCGAAAATAAAAGTTCTCCGATGGTCCTGAAAATCAAATATGATTTTTTCTAGATTTTTTGAAAAATACTGGGACTGAGAGCTGGCCTGGGGGCCACACCAGTGGGCCACAAGCCCTGTACCCGCTGCCTCCCCCCCCCCCCCCCTGGCCGCGGCTACCAAGCTTGTGGGGCCCACAGGGACCCCCTCCACTCATTCCAGCTCCCATCCTCTTCTTCTACCTCGAGAAAAAATCATTTCGCCGCTCAAACCCGTGTTCTTGCTCATTTGGCTGTGATTTTCGATCTCCTTGCTCAAAGCACCATTCTCCGAACCGTTTTGGGGAAATTACTCCTTGGTAAGTGACTCCTCCATTGGTCCAATTAGTTTCTACTCTAGTGTTTTATCCTTCGCGTATTCTTGCTACCTTGGTGACCCTGTTCTTGAGCTTGAAATGTTGATTTTAGCTGGTCCCAAGTAGTTTTAGCGCGTGATACGGTCTCTAGGCACTAGTAGGAGTAGTTGCTACAAGGTGTGGTTGGTCTTTATTCACTTTTCTCTTGAACTTCAAAAATTTCAGCAAAAAGAAATTATGTTCAGGAGGAAGTTTCATGGTGGTTCCTCAAGTAAGCAGGGTCCCCGTCTTTCTATTCGGGAGCCCGATCCTTATCAACTAAGGGACGCACCTATACAACCATGTGAATGGCCTTCCGATGAGTTCACGATCGAAGCAGGCTTCAAGGATGAGTTTGATACACTTGTCTGCAATGCCGGGTTAGAAGAATTCCTCTCAGATAAATGTGAATAGTATGCTATGCTCACTGCCTCTTTCGTGCGTAGATTTAAATTTTCAGTTGGTCGTGATTCATCCATACTGTTTGATCTGTATGATAAATCCTACACCATGGATTTGGAGGATTTCAATAGGATTTGCAAGATACCCGATGGAGGTAGTCTTAATGATCCTGCTAAGTCTTCGGTTAGAGATTTTGTCTCTAGTATAACTGTTGGAGAAACTGGAGACATCACGCAAGCTACCATAGGAAGCATTCATTTGCCTGCCTTGCACTACTTTGCCCTCTTCATAGGTAGATGCATTAACGGCAAGGTTGAACATTGTCACCTATGTCCACCGACCTTAGTATCCTTAAGAGCGCAGTAACAGGTGACAGGAGCTTCAACATGGGAGCAATAATAGCAAGGAGGCTGAATAATAATGCCATTAATGGGGATTTCTTTGGTGGGATTTATGCTACGTGCTTAGCAAATTTTCTTGGAGTACCCATCCGTTCAGGAGATCCCCCTCTCCGTACAGCCTACCTTGATCGTGTCGCTCTGACACGCTATCAGTTTCTCAAGAGGGATGAGGATTCCCTGGTTTACCGGTTAGTATTTAACCGGCAGCGTGCTTTTCATATTACGCTTCCTGCTCCTGCCTTCTTTGACTTTCAGGTTAAACGAAGATATTACATAATCGTTGGAGAAGTAGAGGAGTATGAGAGGGAGGCTCAGACTTCTCGTCTCCGCGAAGCAGCTATTCCTGCAGTGCTGCATCGCTCCCGTACAACCCACATTATGATTTTGGGTATCACCCCGACCAGCCTTGGGAGTAGACCAAGCTAGGCCAAAAGCCTAATCTTGGGGGAGTACGTGTTTGCACCAACTTTACATTCATGCTTATGCTTTCACTTTGTTAGTCGGTGTTTACACTTTGCCACTGTATTATCCATGCTAGTTTATTTTTGTTTTCTTGTTTCTTGTTTTTTGTCCTTTTGAGAAAACCCAAAAAGATTTTCCTTTCTTCTTTTGCTTGTTGGGAGCTTTCCCATGTAAATAGTTTTCTTTTTCTTTGAGTCGAGGTAGAAGACCATGGTTACAATGTTTAGTGGCTCTCGCATGCATACCTGTTCATTTGTTAAAGAGCCATATTACTTTGTCTTCTCCTTTGTGTTTTCCTGCAGATTCAGCTTAGTCCAATGCACGAGCACTCTTATTATTGTTCACATCGTTTGATCGTGCAAGTGAAAGGCAATAATGGTGATATATGATGAAGTGACTAAGACTGGAAAAGCTGGTATGAACTCTATCTATTTTGTTTTTGTAAATATGACTAGCTTGTCGTCCCAGATTCACCTTTGTTGAGAGAGAACCATGTTTGCAATGACAACTTAGAGATCATAGTTTCTGATGCCATGCTTAATTAGCTAGGATCTTATAATGGGTTGTCTTGAATGCCAACATAGATTTTGACATGACTATGATGTAGTATGATAGGATCGTATTCTCCTTTGAATGATTCAAGTGGCTTGACTTGGCGCATGTTCATGCATGTAGTTGAAACAAAATCAACATAGCCTCTATGATGTTCGTGTTCATGGTGATTTATATCCTGCTCATGCTTGCACTCAATGTTAGTCAAACTCATTGCATCTTGATGACTGTTGTCGCTCTCTAGTTGGTCGCTTCCCAGTCTTTTGATAGCCTTCACTTGTACTAAGCGGAATACTGCTTGTGCATTCACTTCCATAAACCCAAAAGTTTTTCCATGAGAGTCCACCATACCTACCTATTTGCGGTATCTACCTGCCGTTCCAAGTAAATTTGCATGTGCCATTCTCTAAACCTTCAAGAAATAATTTGTTTTGCATGCCCGAACCGCTCATGTGGTGAGAGGGGGCTATTGGTATCTTCCATGTTAGTCGTGTTATCCTCGACATGTGTTTATTCACTGTCATTCACGAGAAAGGGGCCGGTAATTGGAATGCCCAGTTCCACGCTTAAATCGAAAACATAACTGTAAAACAAGACTCCCCCCCCCCCCCCCGGATTGATGTTAGTATGCACGGTACCCAAGGATTCGGCTAGCTGTGGAGTGTGATTGGTTGGTGGTGGGGGAGTTAAAACTTTACTTTTCTATTTGGGAACCGCCTATAGCATGAGTAGCATGCAAGATATTGAGAAATCTTGGTCATTGCGTTGACAATGAAAGCATGCCACCCAAAATTATTATCTTTGTTTTCAAAGCTTGAGCTGTGGCACCTCTGCAAATCAATGCTTCCCTCTGCGAAGGGCATGTCTATTTATTTTCCTGTTGAGTCATCCTCTTCTTAAATAAGCACCAATTAGAGAGCACCTCTGTCATTTTTATGCTTTGCTTTTGATTGAGTATGACTATGACTGGATCTTCATTGCTATGAATTACAATGTTTAGTCAGCCCTTGATCTTTGAAAGTGCTCTGCATTTATGTTTTGCGGTCTCAGAAAGAGTTAGCGAGATACCACCTATTCATATTGCTTCATGCTTGTTTTGATTGAATTGTTGGTATCTGGAACTCATTATTATTTGCTCGCTGGCTGATTATGCCATTTATATTAGTTTACCTACCGTGAGACCTATGTGTCACTTGCTTATGTGGTTAACTTGTGCCTTGCTGAAATTCTGGTTATGAGTTAGACATAGTTGCAACAACAAGATCAAATAGAGTTTGTCAAAGTTTTTCTTTCTCTTTCAGTTTGTCAACTGAGTTGCTTGAGGACAAGCAAGGTTTTAAGCTTGGGGGAGTTGATACGTCTCCATCGTATCTAGTTTTCCAAACTCTTTTGCCCTTGTTTTGGACTCTAATTTGCAAGATTTTAATGGAACTAACCCGGACTGACGCTGTTTTCAGCAGAATTGTCATGGTATTGTTTTTGTGCAGAAATGGAAGTTCTCGGAACGTCCTGAAAATATACAGAGAATATTTCTGGAAAATATGAAAAATACCTGCGCAAAGATCCACCGGAGGGGAAGGGCCAGTGGGCCACAAGCCTTGTAGCCGCGGCCTCCCCCCCCCCTGGCTGCGGCTACCAGGCTTGTGGGGCCCACGTGGCTCTGCCGCCCCCAATTCCAGTGTTATATATTCCCTTTAGTCCCGGAAAAAATCAAGAGAGAGGAGTTCATCGCGTTTCACGATCCAGAGGCGACGCCACATCCCGTTCTTGCCCTGGAGGGCAGATCTGGAGTCCGTTTTGGGCTCCGGATCAAGGAGATCGTCGCCATCGTCACCATCAACCTTCTTCCCTCTCCAATTCCATGAAGCTCTTCATCGTTCGTGAGTAATCTATTCGTAGGCTCGCTGGGCGGTGATGAGTAGGATGAGATCTATCATGTAATCGAGTTAGTTTTTACGGGGATTGATCCCTAGTATCCACTATGCTCTGAGATTGATGTTGCTACTACTTTGCCATGCTTAATGCTTGTCACTAGGGCCCGAGTGCCTTGAATCCAGATCTGAAATAATTATGTTGTCAGCAATATATGTGTGTTTTAGATCCGATCTTGCAAGTTGTAGTTACCTACTATGTGTTATGATCCGGCAACCCCGGAGTGACAATAACCGGAACCACTCCCGGTGATGACCATAGTTTGAGGAGTTCATGTGTTCACCAAGTGGTAATGCGTTGGTCCGGTTCTTTATTAAAAGGAGAACCATAATATCCCATAGTATCCATTTGGACCCCGCTGCCACGGGAGGGATGGACAATAGATGTCATGCAAGTTCTTTTCCCTAAGCACGTATGACTACACACGGAATGCATGCCTACATCACATTGACGAACGGGAGCTAGCCACATATCTCTCCGTGTTATAACTATTGCATGATGAATGTCATCCAACAAATCACTGATCCATTGCCTACGATTGTCCCACTGCTATTGTTATTTGCTCTGCTGCTGTTACTACTGTTGTTTCTACTGTTACTTGTTGCTACTGTTACTTGCTTTGCTCTGCTGCTGCTACTACTGTTACTTGTTGTTGTTGTTACTTGCTACTATTGCTACTTGCTATTGCTCTCACTATTGATGTTCCTTGCCACTGTTGTTACTCGTTACACTGCTACTACCTGCTACAATACTTTACTGGCGCCATTGATACTTCAGTTACGAATAATCTGCCGTCAACAGATTCTTTCCTAGCACCTTTGCTATCATACTACTTTTGCTGCTTATACCCTGCTTGCAGATACTAATCTTTCAGGTGTGGTTGAGCCGACAACTCAACTGCTAATACTGGAGAATATCCTTTCACTCCCATCGTGTCGAACCAACAAATTTGGGTTGAATACTCTACCCTCGAAAACTGTCGCGATCCCACATGCTGGTGGGCCATTGCAAGACAATTGCTAATTGTTGAGCAACTGGAAGCAGTAGTCAGAAAATAAATACTAAAGCTCCTGGAAGCAGATATTATTTATCTTGTTGCTCATAGTGATTGGGTGAGTCCGGTGCATTGCGTCCCTAAGAAGGGAGGTATTACTGTTGTCCCTAATGATAAGGATGAATTGATCCCACGGAAGATTATTACTTGCTATAGTATGGTGATCAATTTTAGGAAACTGAATAAGGCCACTAGGAAAGATCATTACCCTTTGCCTTTTATCGACCAAATGCTAGAAAGACTGTCTAAACACACACACTTCTGCTTTCGAGACAGTTATTCTGGTTTCTCCCAAATACCAGTTGCACAAGCTGATCAGGAGAAAACCACTTTCACCTGCCCTTTCGGTACCATTGCTTATAGACGTATGCCTTTTGGCTTATGTAATGCACCTCCACCTTTCAAAGATGTATGATGGCTATATTCTCTTACTTTTGTGAAAATATTCTTGAGGTTTTCATGGATGACTTCTCCGTTTATGGGTCTTCTTTTGATGATTGCCTTAGCAACCTTGATCGAGTCTTGCAGAGATGTAAAGACACCAATTTTGTCTTGAATTGGGAGAAGTGCCACTTTATGGTTAATGAAGGCATCGTCTTAGGACATAAAATTTCTAAAAGAGGTATTGAAGTCGATAAGGCTAAGATTGATGCGATCGAGAAAATGCCATACCCCACAGATATCAAAGGTATAAGAAGTTTCCTTGGTCATGCTGGTTTCTATAGGAGGTACATTAAAGACTTCTCTAAGGTTTCTAGGCCTCTTACCAATCTCTTGCAAAAGGATATTCCTTTTGTTTTTGACGATGATTGTGAGGAAGCCTTCGAAATACTTAAGAAGGCCTTGATAACTGCACCTATTGTTCAACCACCTGATTGGAACTTACCTTTTGAAATCATGTGTGATGCTAGCGATTTTATTGTTGGTGTTGTCCTAGGGCAAAGAGTTGATAAGAAGTTGAATGTTATTCACTATGCTAGTAAAACTCTAGACAGTGCCCCAAGAAACTATGCTACTACGGAAAAGGAATTTTTAGCAGTCGTGTTTGCATGTGAAAAGTTCAGATCTTACATAGTTGATTCCAAAGTCACTATTCACACTGATCACGCTGCTATTAAGTACCTCTTGGAGAAGAAAGACGCTAAACCTAGACTTATCAGATGGGTTATCTTGCTACAAGAATTTGATTTGCACGTCGTCGACGGGAAGGGTGCTGATAACCCAGTAGCAGATAACTTGTCTAGGTTGGAGAATGTTCTTGATGACCCACAACCTATTGATGATAGCTTTCCTGATGAGCAATTGAATGTCATCAATACTTCACGTAGTGCACCGTGGTATGCTGATTATGCAAACTATATCGTTGCCAAATATATACCACCTAGTTTCACATACCAGCAAAAGAAGAAATTCTTCTTTGACTTGAGGCATTACTTCTGGGACGATCCTCACCTTTATAAGGAAGGGGTATATAGTGTTATTAGACGTTGTGTACCTGAACATGAACAGGGACAGATCCTACAGAAGTGTCACTCCGAGGCCTACGGAGGACACCATGTGGGAGATAGAACTGCACACAAGGTATTGCAATCAGGTTTCTATTGGCCCACTCTCTTCAAGGATGCCCGTAAGTTTGTCTTGTCTTGTGACGAATGTCAAAGAATAGGTAATGTCGGTAAATGTTAGGAAATGCCTATGAATTATTCACTTGTCATTGAACCATTTGATGTTTGGGGCTTTGATTATATGGGATCTTTTCCAAAATCCAATGGGTATGCTCATATCCTAGTTGTTGTTGATTACGTCACTAAGTGGGTAGAATCTATCCCAACTAGTAGTGTTGATCACAACACCTCTATCGGGATGCTTAAGGAAGTTATTTTCCCTAGATTTGGAGTCCCTAGATATATAATGACAGACGGTGGTTCACGTTTCATTCATGGTGCTTTCCGTCAAACGCTTGCTAAGTATGATGTCAACCATAGAATTGTGTCTCCCTATCAACCTCGGTCCAGTGGTCAAGTAGAGCTAAGCAATAGATATATTAAACTAATTCTGCAAAAGACTGTCAATAGGTCTAGAAAGAATTGGTCTAAGAAGCTCGATGATGCACTGTGGGCTTATAGAACTGCCTATAAGAATCCCATGGGCATGTCTCCGTACAAAATGGTTTACGGTAAAGCATGTCATTTACCTCTTGAGCTAGAGCATAAGGCTTATTGGGCAATCAAAGAGCTTAACTTTGATTTCAAACTTGCTGGTGAGAAGATGTTATTTGATATTAGCTCGCTTGATGAATGGAGAACTCAGGCATATGAAAATGCCAAATTGTTCAAAGAAAAGGTTAAAAGTTGGCATGATGAAAGGATACAAAAGCGTGAGTTCAATGTAGGTGATTATGTCTAGCTATATAATTCTCGTTTAAGATTTTTTGCAGGCAAGCTTCTCTCCAAGTGGGAAGGTCCTTACATTGTTGAGGAAGTATATTGCTCCGGTGCCATCAAGATCAACAACACGGAAGGTAATTTTCCGAGAGTGGTAAATGGGCAAAGAATCAAGCATTATATCTCAGGTACTCCCATAAATGTTGAAAGCAATATTATCAATACCATAACTCCGAAGGACTACCTAAGGGATATTTATCAGCCTGTTCAGACTTCAAAAACGAAGAGGTATGTGATTTGGTAAGTAAACAGACTCCAAAACTTTTCCAGTAGGGATTTTTCTCCGTTTTGGAATTTTAGAAAAATAGAAAAATTTGAAGTAGTCCGGAAAGCACACGAGGAGGCGACAAGCCTGCCAGGCGCGGGCCACCCCCTTGGCCACGCCTGGGGGGGCTTGTGGCCATCTCGTGTGCCTCCTGGACTCCATTTTCTTGCGGAGTACTCCTTCTGGTCTGGAAAAAATCATTATATATTCTCCCGTCAGGTCTGACCCTCGTATCACGCAGATTTCCTCTGTTTTTGATTTGAGCCTATTTTGTGCCGCAGATTTAGGGCAAGATGTCTTCTCAAGATTCGGAGGGGGAAAGCTATGTGGTCGATTAGCTTGCTAACCCCAAGGTCTATGGGGACTTGGATCCTTATGGCTGGACCATTGATGAGGAAGAAGATTATGATCCCAAGGGGAAGGAACAAACAAGTTCCGATGAGGAGGAGGCTCCTCTACCTCAACTTGGACACATGCATGGGGAGTTTAAGAAGTCGAGCCTCCCTGACTCAAGGAAGAAGCCTAAGACTTTGTTTATCCCTTCTCGTTTCTTGCAGGAGAGTAAGCAGGAATTATGCCAAAGGGTGTTGAGGCTTGAAGAGGAAAATGATGATCTGAGGGAGCATAATTTTATACTTAAGTGGAAATTAAACAAGTTCAAGACCTCTGCAAGAACTCCATCACCATCACCTCCAAAGGAAGACAACTAAGCATGGGTATGAGCAATCCCCTTGGCTTGTGCCAAGCTTGGGGGAGTTGCCCCGATATCCTATCACCATCACATCTTTTGCCTTTACCTTTATTTTAGTTTGTTCCTTTTCAGTTTCCTCTTTCTCTAGTAGAATAAAGGTCTTAGTGTTTTAGGCTTGAGTTTTGCTTTGTGTCACCGCCGATGTATTCGAGCTCGTGAGCCATATAATAAAGAGTGTCTTAGTTAAGGGCCTTGCCTCATGCCATGATCAAAAGAATGAGAAAAGAACAAAAGCATGAAAGATCATGTAATGATCTTATGGGAAGTGATGGCTTCACATATAAAAAGAATGATGATTGAAACTTGTTGAGGGTAGACAAACGTAGACCTTGGTCATGGTTGCAATTAATAGGAAGTGATAAAGAAGGAGAGGTTCACATATAAATATATCATCTTTGACACCATCTATGATTGTGAACACTCACTAAACTATTACATGCTTAGAAGTAGATGTTGGACAAGGAAGACAACATAATGAATTGTGTTTGCTTGGTTCCGAACAATGTTATATGACTAGAGATTCCTTAGCATGTGACGATTGCTTCCACCTCATATTAGCCAAAACTCCCGCACCAAGTAGAGATACTACTTGTGCATACATAAACCTTCAACTCAGTTTTTCCATGAGAGTCCACCATACCTACCTATGGATTGAATAAGATCCCTCAAGTAAGTTGTCATCGGTGCAAGCAATAAAAATTGCTCCCTAATATGTATGATCTATTAGTGTGTGGAAAATAAGCTTTGTACGAACATGTGATGAGGAAGACATAAAAGCGACAGACTGCATAATAAAGTTCTTTATCACAGGAGGCAATATAAAGTGACATTCCTCCACACTAAGAGGACGCACATCCAAACCTCAAAAGCGCATGACAACCTCTGCTTCCCTGTGCGAAGGGCCTATCTTGTACCTTTACTTTTTACCCTTGAAAGAGTCATGGTGATCTACACCAATTCCTTATTCCGGCTTTATCTTGGCTAACGTCATATGCTAGGGAAAGATCTATATTCATATGTCAACTTGGAAGTAAGTATTCATGAATTATTATTTTTGACATTACCCTTGAGGTAAATAGTTGGGAGGCAAAACTATAAGCCCCTATCTTTCTCTGTGTCCAGCTGAAACTTTGATCTCATGAGTACCACGTGAGTTGTAGCAATTGTAGAGAATGAAAAGATGATTGTGTATGTGGATTTGCTTTACAAGCTCTTATTTGACTCTTTCCGATGTTGTGATAAATTCCAATTGCTTCAATGAACAAAGGCTATCGGTTGTTAATTCTCACTAAGGTTCTTGATCCATGCTTTACTTTGTGAAGGAATTGTCACTTTAGCATAAGAGATGATATGATGGTATTGCTGTTCTGATCATGATCATGATGTCTGCATGTTCGTATCTTATTTTGTCGACGCCTCTCTCTAAAAATGTGGGCATATTTATTGATCTCGGCTTTCGCTTGAGGACAAGCGAGGTCTAAGCTTGGGGGAGTTGATACGTCCATTTTGCATCATGCTTTCATGTTGATATTTATCGCTTTTTGGGCTGTTATTAAACTTCACGGTACAATACCTATGCCTTTTCTCTCTTATTTTGCAAGGTTTACATGAAGAGGGAGAATGTCGGCAGCTAGAATTCTGGCCTGAAAAAGGAGCAAGTTTGAGATACCTATTCTGCACAACTCCAAAAGCCGTGAAAATCAACGTGGATTTTTTTTGGGATTTATAAAAATACTGGGCCGAAGAAGTGCCAGAGGGGCGCCAGCAGGAGGCCACAAGCCTGCTAGGTGCGGCCTACCCCCCTGGCCGCGCCTAGGGGGCTTGTGAGCTCCCTGCTGGCCAACTGGCCCCCCTCTTTTGCTACAAAAAGAGTTTCGGTCTGGAAAAAATCAAGAGGAGGCTTTTCGGAGGATTCACCACCGCCACGAGGCGGAACTTGAGAAGAACCAATCTAGAGCTCCGGCAGGACGATCCTGCCGGGGAAACTTCCCTCCCGGAGGGGGAAATCGTCACCATCGTCATCACCAACACTCCTCTCATCGGAGGGGACTCATCACCATCAACATCTTCATCAGCACCATCTCATCACCAAACCCTAGTTCATCTCTTGTAACCAATCTCCATCTCGCGACTCCGATTGGTACTTGTAAGGTTGCTAGTAGTGTTAATTACTCTTTGTAGTTGATGCTAGTTGGATTACTTGGTGGAAGAGTTTATGTTCAGATCTTTGATGCTACTCATTACCTCTCTGGTCATAAATATGATTATGCTTTGTGAGTAGTTACTTTTGTTCCTGAGGACATGGGATAAGTCATGATATAAGTAGTCATGTGAATTTGGTATTCGTTCGATATTTTGATGTGTTGTATTTTATTTTTCCTCTAGTGGTGTTATGTGAACGTCGACTACATAACACTTCACTGTTATTTGGGCCTAGAGGAAGGCATTGGGAAGTAGTAAGTAGATGATGGGTTGCTAGAGTGACAGAAGCTTAAACCCTAGTTTATGCGTTGCTTCGTAAGGGGCTGATTTGGATCCACTAGTTTAATGCTATGGTTAGACTTTGTCTTAATTCTTCTTTCGTAGTTACGGATGCTTGCTAGAGGGGTTAATCATAAGTGGGATGCTTGTCCAAGTAAGGGCAATACCCAAGCGCCGGTCCACCCACATATCAAACTATCAAAGTAACGAACGCGAATCATATGAACATGATGAAAACTAGCTTGACAGAAATTCACATGTGTCCTCGGGAGCGTTTTACCTCCTATAAGAGTTTGTCCAGGCTTGTCCCTTGCTACAAAAGGGATTGGGCCACTTTGCTGCACCGTTTTTACTTTTGTTACTTGCTACTTGCTACGAATCATCTCACCACACAACTACTTGTTACCGATAATTTCAGTGCTTGCAGATATTACCTTGATGAAAACCACTTGTCAGATCCTTCGCTCCTCGTTGGGTTCGACGCTCTTACTTATCGAAAGGACTACGATAGATCCCCTATACTTGTGGGTCATCAGTCTCAGATTGCTGAGGTTGCGAAGAAGTCTGGAATTGAAATTCATGTTACATGCTACCCCATTGGTAGACCCTATGGTTACCCAGACTTGAGTGATCTCACGGAAAGAATTCCTGATGATGATTATATTGAGCTTGATGATGATTTATGCAGGGAGCTTACAGAGTGTGCTGACTTTGACCCTGCTGCTGTTAAGAAACTGCTTGAAAAGCATTCTATGAAGAACAAATTTACTCGTGATCCTAAATTTGCTTCATCTCCTATTTGCATATTAAAGATGCTGATTTTGATTTCTCTGTCGATATTTCACTTATATCCAGAGTTGAAGTTGACCCCTTTTATGGTAGTGAAAATTACGACGTTATTGCACACCTTACCAAACTCACTGAGTTGGGTGGCTTATTCACTACACAGGACAAGAAGAGAAATTATTATGTTACTAAGCTACTTCCTTTCTCTTTGAAGGGAGATGCTAAAGCATGGTATGATGCACTACCATATGGTTCCGTTAAGAGTCCTGAAGATTTAGCTCAATCTTTTGTTGCTAAATATTTTCCTGCTCATAAGCAACATGCTGCTTTACAAATAATATATAACTTTAAATAGTTGCAGGATGAGCACCTCCCTAAAGCTTGGGAGAGGTATTGCACTTTACTCTAGGCTAGACCGGGACACGGAGTCCCTAAGAATGAATTGCTTGATATATTTTATGTTGGTCTAACCGATGAATCCAGAACCTATTTGGATAGTTGTGCTGGTTGTGTTTTCAAGGAAAGAACACTGGACGATGCTGAAGAACTAATGGGCAAGATAGCCAAAAATCATGATGATTGGTCCATTCCTGAACCACCTCCACCACCAAAGAAGAGGGGTATGCTTTTCTTGAGCCCTGAAGTTATGCAAGAAGCCAAGAAATATATTAAAGAGAGAGGTATTAAAGCTGAAGATGTGAAGTATCTACCTCCTATTGAGAAGTTATGTGAGCCTACCACTCACCCACCTATGGTAGAGGTACACTCTCTTTTAGAATTCAATACAAGTGACATCCCTCATGGTAAGCCTCCTGATCAATGTCTAGATGAGCTTGATAATTTCATTGTCTAGCAAAGTCACTTTAATGAGAGGATTCAAAGCCAATTGCATGATAATTCCCTTGCAATCAAAAGTTTACTTGACGTTTTAAGTAGAACTGTTAACGACGTTAGAGGTCTTGTTAAGAATTTTCATATGGTTCAAACTCAGCTTGAACAAATTTCTAATGTGCAAAAAGATTTGCTTGCTAACAATGCCAAACAAGTTGATTCACACGCATATGGTATAAAGACCCGAGGTGGTACACACACTCAAGATCCCCTCTATCTGGAGGGGCATCCAAAGAGGGTCGAGCAAGATTCTCAATTGGAGGAAGAAGACATTGTCAGCTCCCCGAAGAAGAAGAAGAAGAAACACAAAGAAGATGACAACTCCAGTGATCCCATAATCGATGAAGAACATATTGTTGATCCTAATAGTATATCTATTTCCGTTGTTGAAACTGAAGATGGTGCTGAACCTGATAAAGATAATTAGAAGAATGATCCTCCTGAAATACAAGAAGAAGTAGAACCCAACAAGCGCAAGAGATATACTGAGAAGACTTTGTTGCATGGAAACATGGGAAGGAAAGAGAACCATGGATACAAAAATCAATGCCCTTCCCAGGTAAGTCTTTGAAAACCAAAGAAGAAGACCATTACAGTAAATTTTGTGAATGGATGAAACCTCTTTTTCTTCAAATTCCTTTGACTGATGCTATTAAGTTGCCTCTGTACTGGAGGTATATGAAAGATATTGTTACTAGTAAAAGAAAAGTTCCTAATGAGGCAATATCTACTATGCGTGCTAATTACTTATTCAGTGGTAAGATTCCTGAGAAGCTTGGTGATCCAGGTATACCCACCATTCCTTGCTCCATAAAAAATAATTATGTCAGAACTGCTTTATGTGATCTTGGTGCAGGAGTGAGTGTTATGCCTTTCTCTCTTTACAAAAGGCTTTGTCTAGATATAATCCCTACAGATATCTCTCTTCAAATAGCTGATAAGTCAACAGCCGTTCCTATTGGTATTTGTGAGGATGTTCCTATCGAAGTTGCTAATTGCATGATCCTTACTGACTTTGTTGTGCTTGACATGCTCGAGGATGGGAGCATGTCTATTATTCTTGGTAGACCTTTTCTTAACACCGCAGGTGCTATTATTGATTGCAATAAAGGAAAGGTTACTTCAATGTTAATGAGAAGGAGCACACATTATATTTTCGGAAAAAGATTGATAAAAGGCATGGCCTTAATTCTATTGAGAATATTGAAACCGCGAAGATTGGAGAGTGGGATTGTCCTCTACATGTGCACCACAAATACAAAACCATTATGGTGGGGACAATATCCATTGAAATAAAGGTACCATGATTGCTTTATAAGAAGTGAAACTTTTTGCTCAATATATCACCTGTTTGGTAGTAAGACTTGATCAACCTTCCTAACAAACATGTTTTATATGAGTAAAAAGAGAAGCTTGTCATGTTTTCATTTCCTTTATCTTTCATCCTCCTTGCTGTACCAAAGTTTTATGTTTCTGAAGCTTCATATGTTTAACCATTGCTTCGAGCTTTCCGGAAGTTTTGCAGCTTTCGGTACTTCAATTTTTTTTCAAAAGTGAAGTTGTCAGAAAAATTCCAGAAAAATAATAAAAAAAATTCCATAAAAAAGAGACACAAGGGTACCTTGGGCTGACCAGGGTGGGCCACCCCTGGTCCAGGCGGCCAGGTGGCGCGGCCTGGGCCCTGCCCGCACGGGGAGGTTGCCTGGGCCCACCTGGTCCCCTTTCTAGATACTTCTTCTTCCCTTTTTTCTCTCTCACTCTAGAAATCCCAAGTTTTCTCGTGGAGCTCCAGTTCTTGCTGTTCTTGGTGGAAAATTTCGATCTCTCTCTACAGCCCATCATTTGCATTGAGATTTTAAGCATTTGATCCTTGGTATGTGACTCCTCCACCCCTCCAATTAAATTTTTTATTGGTAGTCTTATTTGTGAGTATTTAGGAGTTCATGGTGCTGTTCATATGAGCTTGCATGCATGTTTGAAATTTATTTATGAAGTTTTGATGCAAGTTTATGCCTTGGGGAAGTGAGTAGAATAGTTTGCTCCAACTCATTTTGCTTAAATCCTCATTTTTGTGATGTACCAAAAATTTCAGAAATGAGTTTGTTTCGAAAAGCAAAAGGATGGCTTGGGAAGAAGAGACCCGAGCCTACCGATAGACTAACTAGAGATGCAACTTCACCTTCTACTGTGAGGACATGTTATGACTTTGCTATGCTGAATGCTTGTTACTAGGGCCCGAGTGCCATGATTTCAGATCTGAACCTATTATGTTTTCATGAATATATTTGTGTTCTTGATCCTATCTTGCAAGTTGTAGACACCTGTTACGAGTTATGATCTGCATCCCCCAGGGTGACAATAACTGGGATTCTTTCCAGTGATTATCATAGTTTGAGGAGTTCATGTATTCACTAAGTGCTAATGCTTCGGTCTGGTTCTCTATTAAAAGGAGGCCTTAATATCCCTTAGTTTCCATTAGGACCCCGCTGCCATGGAAGGGTAGGACAAAAGATGCCATGCAAGTTCTTTTCCATAAGCACATATGACTACATATGGAATACATGCCTACATTACATTGATGAATTGGAGCTAGTTCTATATCACCCTATGTTATAACTGTTGCATGATGAATGTCATCCGACATAATTATCCATCACTGATCCATTGCCTACGAGCTTTCCATATATTGATCTTTGCTAAGTTACTTTTCCGTTGCTACTGTTATAATCACTACAAAACTGCTACTCTTACTTTTGCCACTGTCACCGTTACTTCCATACTACTTTGCTACTAAATACTTTGATGCGGATATTAAGTTTTTCAGGTGTAGTTGAACTCACAACTCAGCTGCTAATACTCGAGAATACTCTTTGGCTCCCCTTGTGTCGAATCAATAAATTTGGGTTGAATACTCTATCCCCGAAAACTGTTGTGATCCCCTATACTTGTGGGCTATCACTTAGCCATCGGTGTCGACCCTCTGTCGGTAGCATCCTTCTGGGATGAACCCTTATCTAGGTTCCAGTCACCTCCGTGCTCGTCGTCAATATCCATATCAACCTCGTTAGCTAGTTCCTGAAAGTGAGCATTCTCCTCCAACTCAATATGGTCGTAGCATCTGGCATCATAAGTCCATCTAACTGTATCCGGAATATGCTCGATACTGATAACGCTAACAAGCAGGCAAGCCACTCCATGCGATCGCATGAATGGCATGTCCGCCTTCTTAGTCTTACCAATGAGTGAGCCAAGGCTCCAAGTCACCCTGACATCATCAAGTGCCACCCGTGGAGCACCTAAGAACCTGACCAAAAGTTGAGATAGGGGAGTTCCCTCTGGCTCCTTGTGAGACCAAGCATCAAAGTCAAGAACACATGTGATGTTTGGGACCTTGCTCATCCCAAACTTGAGAAGCCTCGCCAGGTCCTCTTTAGTAGGAAATTATACCCTGAAAACCTGTTCCTCGAGCCTGACTGGGTCCCATTGAAAGCTGGCAGACACTAACTCAGGAAGACGCTGTACCACCTGATCCACTGTCATCGTTCCACGAGTTACTCTCACCACCCCGTTCATTGAACTCTCCAGAGTCGGTGCAGTCGATGAAGAGCGATGGGACTCAAAAAACATCAGATCTGGACAACATGCCCTATATATCGTCACCACCGGTTTCGGCCCCAAGAAAAACGGACAATCTCCGTGTCATGCTTCGGTTTACGGCACAAATCACAGAGTTCCACTGTGCATTCAGCCACAAATGCCCCTGTTCGCCAAACCGGTAGCAGCTCATTTTCTCCTTCTTACGTGCCCACTTTGTTTCTCTTTCCCCTTTAGATTTTTCACTTGCTTTATCCGAAGCTGTATCCCGACTAGCAGCAGCCTTCGCCATGGGCACAGCAACCTCGACAAGAGCACGAACAACTTCCAAAGCAGCCCGTGAGAGTGCAGGAGCGTTTGAAGCCGCCCTAGTGCCTGACGGGGGCACTGTTGGCGTCGATGCGACCTGCGCCACCTCCACTGCTTTGGGGGTGGCGGCACTCTGTTGGGTAGGACGCCGAGCGGAAGGTCATCTGCCACCACCCGACCCCCACGATAAGCTCTGTATCCGCCACGTTGGCACTGCACGGGGCCCGTAGCCCCCTCGGCAAAGGAACCATGCCGTTCATAAAAAACCCAGCCTCTTCCGTCTACCCAGCCACCGCCGGTGGAAGAAGAACCTCGATGGAGCCCCTCCCCATAAGCAATGTAGCCGTCATCTCCCCATTGACCTCTTGCGTAGATCCGGCCATCCGCATGTGACGCAAAACCTCTGCCTCGACCATAACCACTACGACCGCGACCAGCGCCCTGACCGGCGACCTCGGCGCCCGCCGTCCGCCCTTCCCGAGAAGGAGGCGGCTGCTGCTGGTCTTGTCGTTGCATAGGTGCGGGTCTCGGCGCCTGTGGTGGATTCCCACGCCCGGCCATGTCCGGCGCGACCGACGGTGCAAGCGCTCGCACCCTGGCAATTCTCCCTGGACCGAGCGATGGGAAGCCAGGTCTCAGGATTTTCTTGCAAACCCTAGCCAGCTGAGTCCCCGAGCCGTCGCAGCTCTCGATCGACATAGGAAACGGCCGAGCGTCGGCTCGATCACGATGGCAGCTTGTGTTGTGGGCTGGGTCATATACCCAGCTGCCTCATAGCCCACCACTGGTCCAGCGCTAGGAGGCCCATCCGAGCCCAGCAGGAAATTCAAACGCTCATTGCGTTGATTGCAGATCAAGCCGCTCGTACAGCTCGCCGGCGCCGGCAACAACGCCGCCGAACATCGGCGTTTGTTCTTCTTCGTAACCACTTTCCACGATGAGACGTCCAAAAAATCGAAAAGAGTAGGCTTAGGGAGGCGTACCTTGGGTAATGGTCCCTTCCATGGCCGGATCGCCGTCATCGCCGTCCGGCGGTGAACTACCCGTTGAACCATCTCCACCCTATCTGCCTCCGACAGTCCGCATCTCGCCGGATTATCTTGAGGGACGACCACATCCACTAACCCCGCAACCAGCTCCTGAGAATACCCAACGTGAAAAGACTCGCAGATCACGTCGGACGAGGTCGGCGAGGCGACCTCTGGCTGTGCAGTGACGGGGAGGTCGTTGTCATCAGCCTCCTCCTCACCGGCGACATCCGCCAATGCCCAGAACCGACCGCCGACCCGCCGGTTTCCTTCGGTGACGGTCGCCTCGATCGCCTCTCCCCTCATCAACACTCTTGAAAGGCAGTACATACAACTAAGAGAAGTACATCAGAAGACACTTCATCAAAAAGCATTACATGTAAGGGCACTGCAAAACATGCAGATATGACAATGCCCTTAATTACGAGATGTGAGTCCGTAGTGCCAAAATGACTTAAAACTTTCGCTCAAACATGCAAAGATAGGACCTATTGTTGAAAAGCTTGCCACCAATGCACCGATCGCATAATTAGGACCCTTCGTTCAAAACTTAATGTATTTTTCTAGTCTAGAATTGAAGCATAGAAAACCTAGACCTTCCTTCCCAGAAACGTAACATGTCGCTCAGGACACATTGGGGGGGGGGGGGGGGGGGGGGGGGGGGATACTCAATCCTAGCATGTCACCTTTTGCAGAAGGATGTATTGTAAAGTGATCTCCATGGATGGGTAAAAAAACTATAATCAAGACCGCATAATTTTATTGAATTCAAATTTGTATGTTTAAATATCTCAAAGGCTCAATTGCAATATATAAGACTGTTATAACACAAGTTGCTAAATATGCCGCCATGTCACTTTACGGCCAAGTAAAGTCATGTTAAATAAGAAGGTTGGGTGTAACATATTAATCTTAAATCATATTGTCATTTTCCACCAACCTTCTGATAGCATACCTAGTGTTGGTTTTCCGCGGTGAAATGTTCAATGACTGTTTACATTTTTAGTGTGTTCGTACCCATTTTTTGTAAGTATTGAAAAGATACAGCAAAGAGAAATTGATTGGTCCTTCTCGCATGTGACATGTAAGTACCCATTTTTTGGGAATGCCATATCTTCCATCTTAAATATATTCTAATCTTGTGTGTGCTCGATGCATCAGATTACTTAGCTTCTCCCAGTGTGACAATGTTTAACTGACAGGGAAGGCACATACATGATGTTAAACATTTTCAGCAGCAGGTAGATATTCCAAATAGAGAAGTGTTGAAAAGATGGGCGGCTCCTTCTTCCAACAGGTGTGCCTAGTGCCTCATGGCGTAAATGCTTTAGATGATGAAAATCCCACACATATCCTGTCTCGTGCTAGTTCCACGACGAAGTGTCGGGAAGAACTACGCGCACAGCATCCCTACCAAACCAAGGTCACATGCCTGTACAATCCCGTCTATATGCCATGGATTTTAATCTCTCTATCTCCTCGAGTATTAACGCCATGGCGTTTGTTTCAGACTGTAGCACACTAAAAGTTTGAACCATGCTACCATTCCAGATGTGCTATTGAACTCTCTGATGCCTCCTAATCCTACTCGCACTATGTGCACTAGAAGAAGATACATAGTTGTAAGATGTTTATCCCATTCGAAACTAAACATGCATTTCACTTTGGATGGACAACATTCCATCAAAAGGCAACTAAGTCAATTGTCTATCTCCCAAGTTTATAAGGAAGTGGGCTTTGATGTGCTGCAAGAACCCGACGATTATGAGGGCCACATGTTCATTGACTCAACTGTGTCTCTTAGGCTACAACTGATCTATCTCATAGTGTGTGTGTGTCTATATATAGGCACCCTTTGTCAATCATATACGTGTTGAAGAGATAAACTTTATGTGGAGATGTATGTGTAATGGCGTGCGTACATGTATTTATCTCTTCTGCAAAAATTCCTAATAAAAACTTCACCAATGCACCCTTATAGAAAATTTAATTAGGACCCCGACCCCAAGACCTAGTCCACTCATCCGGGGTTTTAGGACCATTCCTTAAAATATACAGTACTTCCTCAACAAACTAATATGTATTTTTAAAATATTGTTTATACAAAGCAAAAACTGGTCGTGTAATTTTAAATAATGTTATTAACCTTTCAAAAATGCAGGTAACATAAAAAATAATCAAATGTTCTAAAAAAGTTTATTAGTGAATATTTGCTTAATTTTAGAAACTATTTCGTACAATTCGACACAAATGTTGTGTGTTTTAAAATTTTTTAATATACATTCAAAGTAAATGTTCAAAAATGTGTTTAAAAGTGGTTCATCACGTATTTTAAAAAGTTCAACGTATATCAAAAAAGTTCCACGTGTATACGAAACAATTACAACTTATGTTAAAAATTAGACATGTACTTTTTGAAAGGAAAATTGACGAAAACCAATAAAGCACAATAAAATAGATGACGGAAAAAACCACATTAAATGTTCTAAAAAAGGTCATTCAATATGTAGAAATATCTCAAAACCGCTTTAATGGGCCGACACACTAAAACGCGCCCAGTGGCAGGGGCAAGCTGGAGTTAGGTCTCGTAAGGCCTTGTACAATAGAAGATACTTAGTAACATAAATTGAGTTTTTTTAAGTATTAGTGCTTATTTTTAAAAATGAATAGTCTAATTAAACGTCTATCCTCTATAAATAATCGCGGATGCTTAGAAATTTTTTGTTTCTTTCTCTAAGCAGCTCCCCTAAGCACCTAACATTGTACAATCCCTAATATTTATTTTCACTCGGTTTTCTATGATTTTTTATTGACTTTTATTTTAAATTTTTGGCTGCAATTTTTAAAAAGTAAATATTTTTTACAAACTTAGTTAAAGTTTTAGGGGCGGAGGGAGTATATTTTTTACAAACTTATTTAAATTTCTGAATTTTTTAACATTTATTAAATTTTTAAAATTCAAGAATATTTTTCTACATTGGCTAAACCCCGCCATCCTACACTGGGCACACCCTTTCGTCCTGTGCGTCCTCGTATTAGCGTGATCAATCGATGGTTAATTTTCCTGGAAAAGTGAAATATGTAGGCTAGTAGCTAGCCTACAAACGTGACACATGCATGCTGGAGCCCTTGCCAGCACGCATTTTTATTTGGGATCGCCTGGGACTCAGCCGGCTAAGACATAGTTATGTCTCAGTCAGCTGACGTCAGCTGACGTTTTTTCGAATTTAAACATGATTTTTTCTCGCTAAGCAATCCGTTCGATTCATTCAATCTGGTTTTCTAGTTATGGCCCCGTTTTCTTGTCTAGCGAGTTCTTTATTTATGAGGCTCGTTGTATCGTTTTTTAATGATTAGGCCCAGCTTTTTTTCATTGGCTCATACTCCGGGTGCGAAAAGAAATACGGTGATTCTTTGTGAGGAAACATTGGAGTTGGGCGTGTGTGTGTGGAGAGAGTACTTTTTTTTGCGGAAGGTGTAGAGAGAATATTTACACCCGCCTGCGAATTCATATTGAAATTTACCACATGAAATCGAAATTCACAATTTCGAAATTAAGATGTTCAAATTCTGCTCTTTTTTAATAATATATTTTTTAAATGTCCATGAATCTATTCTTAAAAATATATTCATGAAATAAAAAATTGAGTTTGTTCAGATGAGAATATTTTCAAAATGCTCGTGAGATTCAAATTGTCAAAATTTTAGAAAAATCAAATTGCTTGTTTAAAAAAATATTCACAAATTTAACAAATGGTCATCGAAGTTGCAATCGGCTGAAAAGTAACTTACGGTTGCGACCCCACACCTTAAAACATATAACTGCGACCCACCTTGAAAAATATGCAATTTCAGCCCCGTTGAAGAAACGCAGTTACGATCATGCATTAAAAACTTGCAGTTGCGCCCCCTCTTAAATATATGCAGTCGTGTCCCCTCTTGACATCAATGCAGTTGCGACGACGCGTTAAAAAACATGCAATTGCGACTTCACCTTCAAAACATGCAGTTGCGACACCGCCTTTAAAAAATAAAGTTGCGCACCCTTAAAAATATGTAGCTGCGATCCCGCATTAAAAACATGTAATTGCAACTATCCTTAAGAAACATTGCGACACCGTCTTGAAAATATATAATTGTTGCCCCCCTTAAAACATGCACTCGCGACCCCGCTTTGGAAACATACAGTTGCGACTCCCCATAAGAAACATGCAATTACGACTTCGCATTAAAAACATGCAGTTGCGACACCGCCTTGAAAATATGTAATTGTTGCCCCCTCCCCCTAAAACATGCACTCGCGACCCCGCCTTGAAAACATGCAGTTGCGACTCTTCTTAAAAAACATGCAATTGCGACTTTACATTAAAAACATGCAGCTGCGACACCGCCTTGAAAATATGTAATTGTTGCCCACCTTAAATCATGCACTTGTGACCCCGCCTTGAAAACATGCAGTTGTGACTCCTCTTAAGAAACATGCAATTGTGACTTCGTATTGAAAACATGCAGTTGCGACACCGCCTTGAAAATATATAATTGTTGTCCACCTTAAAACATGCACTTGCGACCCCGCCTTGAAAACATGCAGTTGCGACTCCCCTTAAGAAACATGCAATTGCGACTTCGTATTAAAAACATGCAGTTACGACACCGACTTGAAAATATGTAATTGGTGCCCCCCTTAAAACATGCACTTGCGATCCTATCTTAAAAACATGTAGTTGGTCCCTCTTGAAAACATGTAGTTACGCCCCCTCCCCTAAAAACATACGATTGCGACCCTATCTTTAAAACATACAATTACGATCCCGTCTTAAAAACATGTAGTTACAACACATCTTAAAAACATATAGTTGCAGTCGGTCATTATGTTTGCAGTTGTATATCTAGTGTTGGACATGCAGGTGGCCCGACAACTTTCTTCGGACCACAATTGCGGTCCCTTTTTTCAATCTCCACTTCATTACTATATCAAGACCGTGAATTAAAAAAATATAAGAAACAATATTTATAAAACTAAATACTTAAGTAATTAATTCGGAATTCCACGTAACAAATGAATATTAAGCTAAAACAAAATAAATATACTAATGTTGAGTAAATGGTAAAATAGTGAAACAATGTTCTACTATGTATAGTGAAATGAGAAAATAAATACATAAAGCAAAAGAAAAACATAAATTAATAACAAAAAAGGTTTTAAAAGTCATTACAAAGAGATTACCGCTGATAGAAAAAACAAAAGCTTGCCCATGAAAGCTATAATGAACAGATGACAAAACATATACAACAGCCTAGCAGCGCCCCATCCTTCTTTCCTCTGTCACGTAAAAAGGAAAAAAAAAACTTACATATAGCTCAGATCAGGTAAAAAGTAAAGGCCTGAGCAAAACTCACACATGGACTAAAAAAAGAAGATACCATGATCTTAGCTAGCATTGATCGGAGGGTTAGAAAAAGTGATTGAGACCATACTTGAAACTCAGCTAGCTGAGTTTCAGCAAGACCGTTTTTATTTTTCTGAATCCTCTGCCTTACGATGTTTTAATCCTTTCGCGAAGGCATTGCAAACCAGAAAGCCACCAATTACATCATACTCCATCTGCTTCTTAATACAAGTCTTTTAAAATGGTTTATCAATGCATTACATATAGATATATATAAACATAATTGAAGTTTAGATTCGTTAATTTTGCTTTATATGTAGATCCGTAATGAATTTTTTTTTAAAACTTACATTTAAAAAGAAGGGAGTAATTCATAACATTGTTTTTTATGTCTAGAGCTACCTTAGCGGTTAAATCGGTTGTCCCATTGCCCAGCCGACTTGCATGAAGAAGCTTAAATCCCTGAAAAGCTACAACTAACTCACGTATTTCAACTAAGATGTTGGACGCAAACCAACCCGTGGTTGAATGATTAGAAGGATTTAGGTGTCCCTTATCCATCAGAGTTCAAGTTCTAGATTTAACGTTGGTGCTTGCAGGTGTCAGTGGCGATTGGACGACCCTGGATCGGGACAAGCCCGCCTCCTGCATAATTTGAATTTCCTTGCAGTTCCAGAGTCCGGACAATATCATCAATCAGCGCCATGGACAGCTAGCCATGGGTGATAGCTCGTTTCGCGATGCGGCCAGCACGCGAATCTTCTTAGCCAGTGCAATCCGCTTGTGACGCTAGCGATAGACCGGATAGAGACTGATCGTCCGTCGTAGATGCATCATGCGGTCGAGCAGGTCTCTGAAATATCTTTGGCAGCCCAAGATCAACTGCTAGGCAAACAGAGAGACCATTGCGGATCGGTGCACCGCGCGCGAATCAGTCGTCCTAGCTTGACAAAACGAGGTCGCCTTCCCCTTGCCGAGCTAATCAACGATACCTAATCGAACCCACGATTGAACGTTGTTTCCCGACGAAATGTCGACACGCATGTTATGTATAAATCAATCTGCACATCATGCTTCCAGTTAATTACTACCATACGCTTTTCGGCGAAGCCGTGCCACCTGCGGCGCAATCGGTCCACGTGAAAAGACGCTCGAAACCGATAATGATGGCTCGTCATAGTAGTACGAGTTAAATACGCCGTGGATGCCTTAACTTGTCTATTATGATCGGTTTAATGCCTAAACTTACAAAATACACAATATTGATACTATAACTTGTCTGCACGGTGCATATACGGTGCCTCAGCATCTATATCGCCTTATGTGTTATCTGTGTTGTAGGAAATACTTACGTGTGGCTTGCAACATTTTATATATATACTACATAGTTCCTGAAATGGTTTACCTCAGTATGAAATTTACCGATGCACTTGAATATTGCTTGGAATACATGAATGGAATATAGTTCATGGAAGCCGGTACATATATGTTGGAAATCAGTATTTATTAATGTTGAAATATTTATTATACTAAATGTATATTTGCTCGGGCACAACATATTATGGAAAACCAGGTTGTTCATGGGATTGGCTCCATGAATTGATAAAGCCTGTGAATTTGAATTATAATTCAAATTCAGCGTGCGACTCACACGTACGTGTTTATGGGACATATTGCGGATGAGACTCCTTGATGGTTACTCATGATCATGGTTGGTTAAGTTAACCTGGAGTCCTCACTTAAACATATTATATCTGGACACTTATCTGCAATTTATACAGTTTAAAATAAACTGGAATAGCACTATATAAAGGCGAAAATTCGGATTTGAGGACGAGCACCTCGGTGCTCGGCATCCTGTCCATACACACCCCATAGGGATCCGCGCCGTCATCGTATTGTTTTGCCCTGTCCCCCGTATAGGAGGCAGCTTCCCTTGTATTACGGGTTAGAGTGGAGGGATTCTGGTCCATGTTTTATCGTCATGCAGTGGACCGGTAGATGATACTTGGCACATTCATGGGTTAGTCAGTCGACATCCATTGTATTGGCCCATGCTACGTGTTCCAGACTTGTACCAGGGCGTACCATCGACGGGTAGTGGACCAGCAGTACACGGCGCGTGATGTTCCAATAGATGTCAGGGTTAGATTCCAACACAAGCTTGCCTTCGTTAATTATATAATCAATTGGAATTAACCAGCAATTAGTAGGATAAGATTAAAATCCATGCGGTGTTCCGATTTTAAGTTTGTTAATTTGGACATGGAGGGACCATGAGCTCACTTTTTTTTTGTGATCTTTTTCTCGTTAATTGTTCCTGGTGATACAACGTTCTCTAGTACCAGTACTATCTAATTGAGCTTAATATCCTAAAACCAAGGTCACAGTTAACACTAACACAAGCCGGGGCGAGGCCAGCTAGCGCATGCGGTCCGAAACAGAAGGTCAAATAAACAGTGTTGGTACATGGCAGCCCTGCAAATACAGGGCCAAGCACTGTACATGCATGTGAAAAGTAGAAACTTTGTGATCAATTCAGCAGCATGCTCAAGTCAAATCAGAAGTACTTCTTTATTGTTTCTTAGCCCTGGCGGTAGGGAGGGCATTTACCACATCTTCGTCCACCCCCCGCCTGATACATATCGCCGGCTTCGTTCATCCTACCAGCTCATCCACGCCCCTGAAGAACACGGACAAGGATGCGTGTGCGGGAGAGCTGCTCAGAGGCTAGCCGAGGGTCTCCCTGAAAGGTATGTTATCAGTTCCCCCAACACTTCGACACCGTTCCATGCATCGACTGCGTAGATCTAAAATAGGTTTTTAATCGCATCCACGAGATTGATAGAGAAACGTCTGTATGTAAATATTAGGGAAAAACGAGCGTTGGATAATCTTTTTTAGCATGGAAGAAGCACCAGTAGTTGTAAATCAAGAAACAATGAACGAAGCATCACCAGACTGTTTTGACAGCGACGGCGACGGTTCAGGAGGATCCCCCGGGCCTCCTGGAACCCCAGCAATAACATCTAGGTTGTCATTGTTGAAAATAGGCGCCGTGATTTCAAAGTTCTCGGATTTCAAGAAGGAGTTGGTCCGAGAAACTGGGTTTGATGGATTGCTGCATATCAAGTCTTGGCAGAAGATAAATCTAAAGTACATCGCTTACTTGATGGATAGAGTTGATGTGGAGAACAGTATCATCAATCTAGAAAGCCAGGGGATGCTCGAGCTCACAGACAACCAACTACATTATGTGTTTGGCATCCCAATCGGTGAGCACACAATTCTGTCTGAAGGTGTGGAGCCATTAGATGCTTGCGTTGAATTTACACGGGTTGCAGCAGGCATTAGCGACAAAGGTACTCATAGTCTGAAGGCATCAGAGGAATACCTTAACCGCGACATCACAGCTGACTCCAGGAAGATAGATAAGGACTGTTTCAAAATTGCTTTTGTAATCTTTGTAGTTGGGCATGCCCTTGCGCCATCTGCCAAACACGACTACATCAAAATTGATTTCTGGTCAGCCTTAAACGATGTTACCAAAATCAAAGAATGGAATTGGTGTCGTTACCTGCTATCTCACCTATTCCAAGCTGTGAGGAAGTTCAAGTCAGATGTATTGAGGAGACCCCCAACCATACACATTGTTGGGTACCATCTTTTCCTGCAGGTACATGAAACCAATTTTTTTTCACAGCATGGCACACGCACAGGTAATTTATGTTGTTAACCCCACCAAACACATGTGCAGGTTCTTGTTCTAGATAGTCTAGATCTCGACGTCAACAGCAAACCGCAGGGCGTCTACCCAAGATTTGCACTTTTTGATTATGATTCCATGAAAAAGATGGTTGACGCCATATCTGTAAACATGGGAGGAGGAGAAATATCTTACCACTGTTCCTCGGTTAGTCCCAGAATCACATTCTCTATAATACCCAATCACACTATTTTTATCTGACGCTCCAAACTCTTTTGTTCAACGCACCAGGTTCGTAGGGAACAAAATGTCAGCAAGGAACTCGTGTGTGTCGACGATCCTGCAAACAATTTTCCTCGGCCTACACCGACACCGAAACGGGCACAGTTTACATCTGCTCCCGCCAAACGAGCAAGCTACATCAAGACTGGCCCACTAGAATTTGCTAATCATATACGCACAAAATACCCGACAATAGTAAGTCCATGCCCCTTTCATGCCCAACCGTAACTCTGTTTAGACGACTAAAACGTCTCTCATATTTTTTTATGAAATTACCATTTAATGCAGTCGGGAGAAAAGCTTGGTATGATTCTCAACGAACACAATGCACGGGGATTGGCTCATATTTCAGAAATGAGACAGTCGTTCCAGTCAACAATGTTCAACTTTGTAGACAAGTTAGTATCATGCATTGCTGACAATTGCACATGCTGCAAGGCGTTTGGTAGGAAAGAATGCAGGCTGAAAAACGAAGATGACATCGATGCGGAAAATGCACCAGCTCCTAACAATGAAGGAACTGTTTTTTTGACCCCGATATCCAATAAGATAAACACTAGACTAGAAGGCATTTTTGCTAATGAAGGTCCGTTTTGTTAACGCTTAATCGTTTGTTTTCCAAATTGTCATGCATTGCTATTTCATACACACACAGTCTATTATTTTGTGTGTCTAACTTTAACTGTTACGCGGCAGGTAGTTATTCCGGGAATAGTTCAAATGCCCGTAAGAGGAATTTTGTGATGGGCAGCAGCAATGCACCCGAGTCACAAAAGAAGATATGTGTTTCACCAAATGAACCAATCCAAGTTCGAACGCCATCTGGCATCGATATTCTGAACAACTCATCTATATCTGCAAAGGACGGTGCACGCAGTCAAGTTGCCGACATTGTATATTCCTTTTTTGATGATCTAACTGCATGTATTGTCAGCTACTACGCCGAGTTAAGACCATCATCTAATTACGTCACTTTCGGAACTACAAACGATGTTGTGCCGAGTAAGATACGATTACCAAAATGTAAATTGGCATGTGATCCATGGTCAGTTGAATCAGTACCACTCCCCCCAAGCCAAACTGTTCTGAGAACAATCAAGGATTGGTTCCTAGCAGCTTCACGATTAACACTAGAAAGATAAGCCATATTATTTTCTTGTATGGTAATAAACTCATCTGTTCGAAACAAACATTTGCGTGATCAACTCACCTTTCTACCAAAATCTCATATTTTGCTAGTTCGCGGCATCCGCGCTAACTATTTATTACCAATGCATAGACAATGGATTGCCCATCCAAAGCCAAGTCTCATATGTATAGATGGCATTGAACTGCATCAACAACTAGCCGGTATTGACGAACTCAGCCACGAGGTGGGCGCTATCATCTTCAGGCGATTCGGCCAAATGGACAAGTTCTACAACAAGGACACAACAACAATGATATGGAGGAAATTCCTGGAGCCTGATTTCGCTGTAAGATCATCGCAACTCATATACAGCGACAAAATACTTTTCTTTTCATTGTAAATGTTAAACACTACTATCATTGCAACAGACCGCGGTATTGTCTAACGCTGACCCATTGACCATCCAATCTATTCGGACAAGCTTCACGGACGGAGTGGCTGATTTGAACCCAGCATCAAGCAGGCTTGTAAGTTTTTTATTTTTTGATACATCTCAACAACGGAATAAGATCATATTTTGATAAAATTGAATAATTTCTCTCGCAGTGGCATATCCCAGCAATTCTACCTGATGGTTGGGCACTTTACTCATTTGACATGCTGAAAAGAAGGATCGTAGTACTTGACCCTGCAGTAGGACCTTTTGGCTTCAGCAACCGCCAAGTGAACATGCACACATACGTCTCAGACAAACTTCATAGTGCACTTTTTAGATGTTTGCAAATTATGTTTGAGAGCTGGCATTGCAGCTGCGGAGAATGGACTAGGTCTTTTCCAGTCCCGATGATTGAGAATATGGAAAAGTATGTTTCTATAACCTTAACACCCTAAAGATTATTTTGTTTTAATATAGATTGCAGTTGAATTACAAACCTGCTTCATCGTATTTTTGCCACAGATATAATTATGGTGCAAGGACTACATTCCTTGCATGGAATTTCAACGGGGAGAAGTTCCAAATCCCAGTGACGAAAGTTAGTACCTACCATTTTTAACATGGAAGCTAGCTCCTGTTTTTGTATGGGTTCGTGTATTAACACTCGATACACTTTTGATTTTGAAACTAGGACAATCTGGAGAGACACAAGGACTGGTTGCTTTATGAGGTGATGCGCACGGATGGTAACGAGTCAATGATCCCATCGGACGCCATTGAAGCCATCAAGGGATCATTCCTAGCTCTATGAAGATCACCATGTCTCAATTCCTTTAACGAACACCAAATATTTGTGTTTTTTATATTTTTTTCTCAAATAGACCAAGATGGCGAATGTTTTCATGCGTTCCTTCTTCATGTATCACATTAATGCACATCACATAATCGAATGGAATCAGGATGGTATTTCCTCCATCTTTGTCCAGTGGTTTGACACTTACCTTTTTTTGCAAACAACCAACATATTCAGCAATTATCTTGATACAAATGACTACCAACCAAATCATAATCTAGCTGGATACAACTCGCCACCAACTAACTAAGCTAGTAGATGGGGGACAAACCGAAATGAAACTCCATAGGGGAACACATGTAAAAGTAGCTACGTGGATTGGAAGCATACTAAAAACCTAACGTGTCGCCGTCAGGTACAAAAGCACAGCAAACACCAGAATGAGCAAAGCAATCCTCATTTGATTTGTACCATTGACAGCTCTCGCAGCTCGTTCAGCAGCCAGGGCACCTTCGTTCATTGCTTCAAGTCTGTCTCTCAGCTGACGAGTCTCATTGGCGATTTCCTCCTCACCGGTCCTTGCAGCACTATGTAGATGTTCGTTCATCCTCTCAAGCATCCAGACCCTGTCCCTTAGATCAACTATTAGTTGCTTTAGGAACGGGTCCTTGATAGGGTCATCGCACCATGAAAAATAATCACACCCGCCTCGCTGATCAAAGGGGAAAGAGCAATGTGTTTGGTCTGAAATATAAAAACCAGAAAAGATTCGACAGAATAACGAAGAGCAAGTTTCTACATTTGTTCACCTTGAAACGCATACAATTAAAGTACCTCCTCCGTGGATTATCATCGCTCCACGATATCCACATGGCTGCTTTTTCTTTGAAGTCACACACATCAGCTGGCTCGTAGTCTAGAGGCCCATGGCGGTACCTCACGGGAGACCTCATGGGGGCCCCAAACCCTCTACGCGAAGAAGACCGAGCTGCTGAGGACGAAGAGCCGGAAGACGCCATTTCGTGTGTATTCTAAGTTGTGGGACGAGGATGAGGCTGGCCAAGGAAAGCTGGGTCGTTTTTTTAGACCCCCCCCCCCCATGTCCAATCCCAACGGCTACTTGCCAATTCAAAACATGTAGAGACGTTACGCGAAAGCACCATGCAAGCATATTGAAAACGGCTAGGCACATACCAACGGCTAGCACACAAGCTGGTGCAGTGATTAGGATGTCTCGGCAATAAGTAATATTACAGCATAATAATACATGGTTCACAAAAGCATCATAGTCACTGATAGGTTCACAAAAGGATCGCCAACATAGCAAGCTTAACCATTACGCTACTAAACCAAGCCAACGCACATGCGCTTGACCGACACGGGATGGAACTCCTTCATCCGCATGTTAACCTAAATTTCTTCTACCACCTGGACCATGAAGCCAGCGCAAGGAGCAGTGTTGCACTGGGCCGCCAAAGTTTCGTACAACATCCTCTTCCTCCTAGACGCCAATCCAGCCTGCAGAACCAAACACAACACATTTGAGGGTTAGCAAAAGATCGCGCAAATGTAATTTTTTTTATAGGAATACTCATAACCATGTTCTGCAAATTACCCGAGGTATGTCCTCCTCTAGTCTAGTCCCATTGAAGTTGTCAGCGTAGTAAGCAATGTAACCAGGAGATTCACAGCTGGAAAATAGTAACGAACAAACTGTTCAAAATATGGAAATAACTTAATCTTAAATCAAGTTTTGTACAGTCGGGAATAATGTACCTGAGACACGCAAGATGCATGTTGATGTTGTACTTCACACCCCAATCTGGTATATGCATGGACCAGCCGTCATCTAGCATTTCCCCCACGTACTTCATACCTTTAAGCATGTAGTCAATAGTTACGCCATGCTTATCTCTGTAATCCTCTTTTGCCATCCCTGTAAAGATGGGGTCAAGCACACTCAAGCGCTTGAGAAGCTTGTCAAACACATACAAACACCAATCCCTATCAAATGCTATTGGAACCATGATCTGCAAATATAACACAAATAAATTAGACATCACACTTTATCCAATGAATTAACATGTGCATGGTACATACCATCCTGCAAAGCCTGAGTGCATAACCAAGGCTACTTGTTGACATCAAGCTCCTCAACATGGATGGAGCCTCTCTGTTCCACGTGTTCTCCATATGTAGCTGAAATACAATAAAAACACAAAACAAATGTTCACAAGCGCATCAAACCATAACAGACATGCAAATAAACCATTTGTTTAACTTACAGGTACATCTGGTGAGAGGAGACCCCTAGAAACTGGCAATCCAACCCTATCAAACATCTTCTTCTCCCTCTCGTTGAACCCACGCACCCAAGCTTCCATGCTGTTGTGGAACATCGCACCACCCAGGCTGAACTGATACTTCAGCTTATGTCCATCCATCACCAAAATTGTTGGGGAAGAACTCTTGTACCAGGTTCTGCCCATAAAACAATGTAAATCATTAGCACAAGAGATACACCGACATAAAAGATCAACACATTTTTTGGCGGCTCACAGAGCTGACCTGCTTAGACTCTTCGCGCAAGAAAGGTAAATGAAGTCCTCGTAAAAGTTTTGGCAGACATGATCGGGGTACAGGTCGGCGTGAGACAATTCAAGTTCAAATGGTGAGAAACCGTATTCTTCTTCTTGTGCAAAGTACTCCTCAGCAGGGATAACAGTTGCGCAATCACGTGGACATGAATATCAGGATGCAACCCTAAACATCATTTGGAAGTGTAGACATTGAATAAACTTTAGTACCGAGCGGCGAAGTTGTGTCAACGGGTGCAATACATATCCTCTTGTTACTTATCGGCGTGCAAGTTGCAATCGAACTAGTAGTTGGACTAACCAACCCCGAAGAGCTATGCCCAACAATTTGATGCGGTAACGTGTCTAAGAAAATAATATATTTTTTAGGTACGGTGCCGCAAAATTTGTTCCATGGATGTATGGCACATATATTTGCAAAATAGTGAGACTTAATAATTCATACCCTCAGTCATGAGATAAAGAAATGAGGTGTCGATCATAGGCTCATGGTATGCATTTGGAGCGGCGGCCTCTACGTTAGGCGCGGGTGGGAGAAGTTCATGCATGGTTTGCTGACGGGTGGGACTTGGGACACCTGACACACATGCATCGAGTGGAGCAAATCAGTACCAAAGTAAAACAACAGCAGGATTATAGTGATCGAGCAAACCTGTAGCTATTCCTTTGCACTTCAGATCCACAACCATGCATTTGTCATGCGGTTCGCTACCCAGATTGGCCAGCAGCTCTCCTATATGAAATGTTGGAGGTCATTAACAATTTGTCCTTACTCTCCCATGCATGGCAACAGTGAAACTACTCAGCAACGTTTTGTTTGCGTACCTCCAGGCCGATCATGTGCAGCCGAATAACTCCCTTCAACAATACCTGGCTGCCCTTTAGTAGAAGCATCTGGTAATCCATGACTACAACTAGCACCTGGCTCGCAACGAAATTGATGGTAATCAATGAGGAGATAGTTTTTATTATGATGTAACTCATGAGCATTAGGCGTATTACCTGCATCGGCAGAATGTTGAGCACAAACGTCTAGTTCCATCATCGACTTTGCTGCTTCTCTTGAAATTGCCGCCAAATCACGAGCAACCGCACCAAGAGCTATACTTAATTAGGTGCATAATTGCAGATGATCAACAACACAACTACTAGCATGCAAAAGTAGCAAACGGTAGCATGCGTGTACACGAAACTAGCAAGGGATGCTATGCCAACCTGCAAATGTAGAAGCACTCACCCCATGAGTAACATGAACTTTTGGAGCCACGGAACCAGAAGCTTGATGAGGAACATGAGCTTGGGAAGCCACAGCCAGAGAAGCTTGCTTCCTCACTTGCCCAATAAAGAAATCCAAAGCTTCCTCAGCATCCCGTTGCCTTTTTGCTGACGACGCGGCTCTAATTTCTACTGCGATTTTGTCCCTCATGTTGTCCACCACCTTCATCATCTCCACCTCACATCTCTTGTAATGGAACTCCATGGTAGCTTTGAAAGCTTCAACAACCTAAAAAAAGACAACCAAACTTTTTTTAGTATGCATTTTACTAAATACGCGTTTCAAAGAGAAACAATTTTTCATGAAAATTAATCCATCGCCAAACCTTTGTTGGCAGCAGTGGTAAGTTATCCATATCAACCGGGCCAGTTGCGCTGCGTGACCCACTAGCATGCCCCACCATCTGCACAACAACTGCTTGTGCACGCGCCGCCTGTGAGCATAACCCAGGTACACTAATCGCTAGTGATCGGGGAACATCGCCTAACTGAAAAACGAACAATAGTAACAAATGAAATGCATGGACCACAAAACAAGAACCAGAGAAAAACGCAAACAAACCTTGAGCAGCAAAAAGGAACGAACCGGAAGGAATGGTGAAAACAGAAAGAACATTGAATTAAATGCAATGTATGAATAATTCTACCTCCAGGCCACATTCAATCCCCTGCGTGGTGGCATGCTTTCTGATGAGGTCCTTCAGTTTTGTGTCCGAGTAATGCCCGATTCTTGGCAACTGAAGAGTCTCTCTCCCATGCAGGCCATGTTCATGATAGTCCGGCCACATGATCTGCCACAAGCGATGCTATTGAGAGAAGTTTACACCACAACAAAAAATATACAAGCACGACAAAACTAACATGTGGCACTATAAGGCATCCCTCCAGTTTTACATTTGCAGCATCCATTGATAGGTCCTCTCTAAGTTTTCTTGCCGCCACCCTCAACCCCTCAACAACATAGTCACAGAAATTGAACTCTGCGATGTTATCGGGCTCAGCTACAGTAGCTCATTTGCTATCTTGGTTGTCGCACCTCTCGGAACAAGAAAGGTCGAACTAGCTAAAAGTGTTACAGCCGCCTTCATCGCAGTCCGCTCATCACCCTGTATAGCATCTTTGCTAGCAGATTGTACTATTTTTCACCTTATAAACTGGGATGTTGTTTGAACGAGGCATGTCAGTGCCAAGGATAGCATGAACCTTTGCTAGCAAAACCTCACGGTCAGCAAGGCACTGCCCAGCTCGGATGTCTACTTTCCTACCACCCGGAGGTAGGCCAGTAGCTTTGGCAACCTCTCTAGCATTCAACTCTAGAAAAACACCATCCCCCATGTCCATCATCATGGTATCCAGATCAATCCTAGAAATCAAAGACATGGAGAAGATCCTATTTGTGTTTCCTAAGACTCTAATCTTGCAAAGCTCTGACATTCCTACTTCAGTGAATACTTCTCGGACCAGAGGGTTCCATTCACCTGCGATGGATTGCAAGGCCATGGAGGTGAAGCTAGTTTGCACAGTCCTAACACTCCTAGCCACCCCCGATGCGACGGCTACTCCTTGCCTCAATGCCGCCGGTGAGCTCCCCTTTGGACGACCACGCGCTATGCTCGTCTTCGAATGGAACGTTGTTTTCTGGAACAAGAGCATCGAAACAAGAAACACTATTAGATGGCAAGCCAGCTTCAATGAGATGCAGTTAACACGAGGAGATTAAGATCACCAACCTTCTCTTTCTTGCTGATGTTCTTGGTGCAGACCCCCCACCTGAACCTGCGGATATTCTTGCTGTTCTTGTGGGGATAAGCATGGGCCGGTCCAGGGCATGCTTTAAATAGAACTGGTGGCCAAGCAGGTTGATGGCACATGGGTAGGTGAGACCGGTTATCCTAGTCATTCAATTTTTTTACTTATTCAATGTATGATTACTCAATGCTCACCCCACCCGTCAATGCAAAGCACCCACCCATGCATGCATGCAAAACCATTTCTCGCATAAAAGAAGTAATTACGACGATGCCAAACCAACATCAGGAGGTTCATCTTAACAGTTAATCCTCTTCCCATTAAGTTCAGATGCACTACAAGTTACATCATTTTTGATCACACAGACGTGAACTTCGTAGATTCCATCACCATATTTGTTTTGCGCAAACTAGAGCTTGGCGCGCTTCGTTGGACGGCTCTCTGCATCGTCTTCATCTGCTTTGTCATCCACAGCTCCAACGCATGACGCATTATCGCCATCATCCAGAACCAACTCTTCCGCACAGCACACCCCTGCAACCATCGGATCGAAGTCCCCTGTGCCCTCCTCGATGTACACATGCTCTTCAAGAGCTGCAATCTGGCCCCACAATAGCATGGTTAGCAATAATAAAACGATGAGCCTATATATTTTTTTGAACCGCATATAAGTTTTAGTACAGAAGCTTATAGTTAACATGTGTACCATCTCGGCTATCATCCACCGCACACCTTGCTATCGGACCTTGTCCTAGCACACTAGCCTTTAGATAATAGCAGCTTTTTTTAGTTAAACCCAGAAAATAAGCAAAAAAATTTCTTTCAAGGATGTAGTTTAAAAACCTCATCAATGGCGGTAGCTAGCGAAGAAGAATGGGAAGCTTCATGTGGGATCGGCAGTACATTACCACCACCATCAAGCTGCATGCCAAGAAAATTAAGTCTGTTAAGATACACGTGGTATATTTTGTCTGCACTATTTACTAACTAGCAAAACTGTCCTATAACTCACTACGAGCGAGCTTGCCACCCAGGTCGAAGCAGACAAAATCGTCAAGCCAGACGGCATGCTGGTGTTGCTGCTGGGCGCCATGAAATTCGTTTTGGCTGAGGTTTTCGGCCAACCCCGCCACCTCCTTAAATAGAAACAGAAAAATTTTCAGTTTCCCTCCAATTCTATAGTTTTGAATTTCAAATCCCAAACGCTCTCAAAGGTGAAAGTTTGAATCCTCGGTAACAACAACTAGAGAAGGTATTCTTTATTCACAATCTGTACCTACACACAGTACACCGATGTGTCGCATGCACATCACAGCGTAGTACAGATGTAGTAAATGCATAGCCATTTGCATGTACACGCCAACTCGCCCATTTGTTCTCCTCTGCTGTCTGTACACGCTGTAGTTGTAATTAATCAAGGGGAAAAAAGTCAAATGAGAAGGGGTTGCGGCAGCGGCAGCGGCGCAGACCACGCCCGCGTGTTCTCCTCTTTGTCTGTGCTCTCTAATAATAGTTGCTTTCCAATCAATCACTCGGTACAGATCCCCGACCCGGCCAAGGTAGAAATCAAGCACGCTTGCCTGTCGCGCGCGCACAGGGGTCGATCTGGTGCATTAATAGGTGATCTTTTCACCAGTGTACCAAGTATCGCTTCGCATAGCGTGCCAACAGTGCCAAGCGCATGGCACTGGTATGACCAGTCCACTCACCATTATCGCCATCAACCGGACCCATGTCTGTCTTGTAGGGCAAGCCTCGAACCATCCGATCCATCTACCAAGTGATCCCCTCCCAGAATGCATGTTGTCCACTAATCGGCACCCTGCCACACATCAGCATTTGTATATTTTTCTCCCACAAACCTTGTGCGAAAAATGTTACCCCTACAGGCACACATCAGGGAATGTTTTGTTTTGAAATCGATGCAGAACAGGATTGGTGTATGCTTCAATTCGAGGTCAACAATGCATGCTTTTTTCAACAACGATAAAAACAGAGCATGAAACATGTACGTATAGCAGTTTCCATAAAAATATGAAGTTCCTATTTTTTCCAATAGAAGTACACACATTCAGTGTTATAGGATTTATCGAGGACTCATGTCACAATAGTAGCATAAAAACTCTCAGAACCAATTTCAGTACAAAATTCGCAATTACATAAATCATAGCAACGTCATGTTTGCCATCAAATATTCTGGCACACTGCCTTAATACGAAACAAACAAAAATTTTTTGTGCGCACCTGCCATAATTTTTTTTTGAAAATTCGACGTGCCTAAAGGAAATTCGGCTCGAACGGATCAACAACTTTGCCGCAAGCAGTCTTTCGGTGACCAATCACTCCACATTTTCCACACTTCGGCAACCTCCTGGGGGCTTTGGGTATATCACCTCGATGAGGACAAGTTGTACTTTTGTGACCCTCACCCCGACATATGGTGCAAAATCTAGACCTCTTCAGCTTCTCTTCATATGGAGCCTTCTCTCTGCTTGAAGACGGCCTCCCCGGTGAGCGTTTAGACTTTGCGGGAGCAATTCCTGAACAGTTTGATAGTTCCGGCACACGATCAACCATATTGTTGCCATCAACAGCTGTCTCGCGATCTTCAAGTCCCATACCATCCTTATCCTGGCTTAGAGGCAGTAGGGTTTTATAAACTTCCTTCATCATCGCCGTGAAAACTTCAAAACATTTCACATTGCTGTCACCGAGCCGTACGCAATCCAAAGCTTGAATGTACATAGTATGATGCATGTATGTATTGCTAGCAGGAGGACCACTGTCTCTTTGGTACCGGACAAGTCGCTCAGGCAAGATATCTCGTGCATCCCTCGTCCATCGCTTCAATATATGCTTTGTTGGTATTCTGCTAAGCCGCAACTCAATCATGACCTGTCACAGTTCAAAACGATATTAGTTCCGAGCACAATCACGTCTTTTTCATATAAACCGTAAACCCATCTTTGTTCCACGTATGTCATGAAACTTACTATTAACAAATGGCAACACCCCATGCCAGAGTGCTAAAATGACCCGCATTCACAGATAAAAAATGATTTGTCGTCGTTCACTTTAACTATGAACTCAACTTTGCTCCATCTCGCACGCGTTGCTGCATCAACATGTGTTAGCTTATAAATTGCCATAGGCTGGACTACATCAACTACATAGACACCAGCCTTGTAGAGAGCTTCCCCAAACTGCTCAAACATAGCCCTCATGTAAATTTTGCTTGCATGTCTCTCAATTGGCAGGTTAAATCTTAATGATACTCCACTCTGCATACATGTAATATATTTTGTTAGATCTCTTCTACCAAGGGGGGAAAACCAAAGTTGATACCAGATGACCGACCACACTACGCGGTAACGCTAACTAACCAGTGAGGTGCGCTTCTCCTGGAAGCTTTCTTCAGAATCTCTGTCAAATTGTAGTTTTTCATATTGGCGTAGGAATAGATGCATAGGGCAGCCAGGCGGAACATACCCCTTCAGCATGTGATTTGCACTCTCACTCCGTTGCGTGCTTGTCATTTTTGCACAGAACACTCCCATAAAATACGGCTTCGCCCATTTGTGACGCACCTCGTAGATTTGTGTCAGGAAGGGATGTTTCTTCAACGAGTACTTCTCCAGCATTGCAGCCCACCCACCTTCAAACTCTTCTTCGTTCACCATGTGATGGACCAACTTGTGAAACTCAGTCTTGAAATCACTATTCTTCCCCCCACAATGCGCCCATTGATTCTTTCGCTTTCTTCAACACGTGCCACTTACACCACCTGTGCACTGTATTTGGCAGCTCTGCCTCAATCGCTAATTCCATCGAACGAGCCTGATCTGAAATAACATCCATTGGCAAGATGTGAGATGTAAGCATTCACAAAAGAGACATTTTAAAAATGACGAGCTTGTGTTAAGAAGGACAATCCAACACAAGACATACCAGTAAGTATCGTCTGTGGATGCTTCCCACCAACCATTCTAATGAACTCACGAAAGACCCATCTGAATGTATCCTCTTTCTCATCCCTAAGCATCGCTCCACCAAAAATTATACTCTGGAAATGGTTGTTCACACCAACAAATAATCCAAATGGCATATCGTATAAGTTTGTCTGATATGTTGTGTCAAACGTTATAGCATCTCCAAAACACATGTATTGGTCGATGCTATTACCATTCACCCACATAAGTGTCTTTATGCAGCTCTTCTCGTCAACCTGCATAGTATAATTGAACGCCGGGTCATTTGCCTTCATCTCAGACAGAATGTCCATTGTTTTCCTGGCATGAGAATCACTATGCTCCTTATTAATCTTGCCACACAGTGTCTTTAACGCCCTCTTGGTGAATGGAACATTTTCGATACAACCAAAAAAACTTCCAACTATACTAAAGACCTTTCCAAGACTAACATTGTTTTGCCTTAGCTGTGTAACCAAATCTTTAGTGTAACTGTCAATGTGTCTGTGAGATTGCCAGTGCATTTTTTCGCCACACGTCATCGAGAGAGGGTTGTTGTGTGAAGAGCGATGCTCACATATGTACCACCCATTGTCTTTCGACCTTAATAGCCTGATCATAGCATTGCACTCACACCTGGATGATCTAGTGTTATCTTTCACCGGCTTCCCCTGAAAAATCAGATAATTATACAAACCAATAAATTCCGTGGTATCCAATGCAACGGAATAACTAGCAAGACAGCGAAACAAAGACTAACCGCACAGCCGCACACAATCTCTTGCATGCATCTTGACCGGTTAACATTGTGCCGGCTTTTTGATAGCCTAATACCAAAACCAACCTCCCATGAATATAAATTATAGAAATTGTAAGCCTCGTCTATGGAGTCGAACGAGGTTCCAATAACAGGGTTGGAAACATTCCCATCGCGCTTGGTTATGTAAGCTCTCACTGATAATTCCAAAGCACTCTTCCTCGCTGCACTCATTTCCCTTTCGACCGGTGCCTTGCCAATCCTAACCCTTGTATATACAATTAAAGAAAAATGTCAGGCATATAAAACAGATAAAGGAAACATTATTCGATTTATTGTTATTAAGACCAGCCAAACACAAAAATTCTACATCCAAACACAAAACAACAAAGTCACATAGTTTGAAAATTTTTGCAACTACCTTCTCATTTGATATCATCTATGTACGGCTAAATTACATTTACAAAGTTCGAAATAGGAAAAGCTATCAAATCAAATTTCAATTTACAAGAGCATTCTATTAGATCAAAAAGCAGAACAAAAGAGCCATCAAACTAAACACACACGTCATATCGAATCCATCGAGCACCAGGCATCAAATTAAAACTATGAATCCAACCCCCCGACTATTGATGTGTTTTCCATAAAATCCAAACAAGACCAGGCCACTTATCAAGTCACAACCACATCTGAATTAGTTACTTAAAGCCTTGCAGGCTCAAAATTAATTTGACGTCAAACTAAATCCATACTTCGAATCAAAAATTAGAAAGCTTTTAGTTTGTATATTCATAAGCATTGTATATTCTTAAATATTCGACTACAACTCCAGTGCGAAAAAGCATATATGGGAAGTACTTAGAATATGCCACCAGCACACCAAAACTGAGACACAATCAAATTTATCAAAGCATTTCAGTTCAAAGCAAGTAAGAAATCGATTTCTTTGGGATCAAATGAAAAATGAGCGCCTTCGAGGACAATACCTCCTAGTCGAGCCGCTGGTTGCTTCAGTGCATCTTGCACTGAATTCGACACTTGTTCCGTCGTCCAGGAAGTCCTTCCCATGTATTTCTTCTCCAACAACTATGCTCATAGAAGCTTGAGACTCACCCAGATGAGCAGAACATACTGGACCGGAAGCATTGAGATCAAGGCTGCAGATCCAGGGAAAAACGCATGAGATCTGAGATTTTTTTATTAGCCGCAAACATTTCCCCATTGGGGGGAAGCACGACGCACCGGATCCGGCGGCAAATGCTAGAGAAATACTTGAAGGATTTGTTACCTGGGAGCTCCATGGCGCATCTCTCCCATCGACTGTTCCATTGGGGGAGCGGACGGAGCTGGGCCCCAGGTCGATGAAGAAGAGCTAGTGGGCAGAGCTAATGGGATCCCCTTAGGTTGACGATTAGGTAAGCGCTTCGTCTGCTTGGTACATACACGGTCACAAGTCATGTTCCAAGAGAGGACGTCATGCTCCGAAAACACTTCATGTAAATGGACCAATGTGTCAAACACTTGTACCAAGTAGCTACGCCTACACAATCTAGCTCCTAATGCTAGCCCGGCCTACCAGGGGACAGCGAATAGACAGTTCATGATCCACATGCATGGCTCAATGTATCAGATATAGAGCACCGAGGTGCTCGGTCACACAAACTTCGCACTCTATATAAAGGTCCCTAACCCCTAGCCTCAAAAGATCATTGTGAGCGGAACCACGGAAAAGGATCGAGGAATAGGGGTTAGACCGTGTGCGTATATCGCTTACATTGGCACCAGAGCCGATCAAGGGTTAGACGATTTGTTTACTCGTCTAATCGATTACAATCTGGATCGAGATTCCGCTGCGTACTCGTACTCGTAAAAGAATAGGCAGAGAGATATCCCCGTACGTGTACACAGGTCCACCCTGGAATAATAGATCTGATCTCTCGCTGTTTCCACAAGCCCAACGTCGCCGCTTTGCCCGCTCTCCACCAGATCAGCGCCGCCGCTTTGCCCGCTCTCCACAAGATCAGCGTCGCAGCTCCTCACACATCAGCGCCCAACGTTGCCGCATCTACTCCAAGGTCTAGTCGCGCCTCCGCCTCCAGTCAACCTCGCCAACGACCTCGGGCCAAGCCTGCCACCACCATCGCCCGTGACCGGCTCCTCCCCGATGTCCGCGCCGCTCCTGCCGTGTCCCGACGACTCCATTCCCGGCGCCTTCATCACACTTCGTCGAGGAAGAAGACACACCCACCTCGCCCTGACCAAGTGCTGCTGCCACGACAGGAACCTCCCTGCAAGGGACCTGCATCTCCAACTGTCGGCCCCTGCATCTCCAACTGTCGGCCTCCACGACAGGAACCTGAAGGTAACAGAGGAAGAAACCAATCTTTGGATACTGAATTTCAATGGCTTCCAATGGTGTCTTTGCTGAATTACTCCGTGCCTACAAACTTGATGGAACAAATTACACGGTTTGGAAAAGGAAAATCATGTTCTTGCTTACGGCTGAGAATATTGATTATGTTTCTGAGACTAGGGCGCCTAATGAGCCAGCAGAGGATGCTACAGATGAGGAGAAACAGGAATATGTCGATGAACTGAAGCAATGGACCAAGGACAACAAGACTGCGAGAGTGTATATCCTTGGTTCGATGACTGATTCGTTGGCTGCGGAATATGAGTCCGATAAAACGGCTTGTGGAATAATGGTCAGGCTGGAACAGGATTTTGGAGAAGTTTCCCTTGTAAAGATGCTTAGTCTTGTGAACAAATTTCTGACAACAAAGATGGGTGATAAAACAGTCAATGAACACTTCAACAAGCTCTGCGTCTTGGCGGAAGAATTAAAAACTGCTGGTTATCCGTTCTAGGAGGAAGTCCAAGTCATGGTTGTTCTGAACTCTTTACCACCATCTTGGGAACAGTTCAAGATTTCTTTTTGTCACTCAGAGCGCACACTCAATATGAGGAACCTGAGACAACACTTGCTGATGGAGGAGGATCGCGGGCTTAATTCAGGGAAAGAGAAAGCTTCTTATCAGCCAGAACTTCACCTTGGTGAGTACAAAAACAATGGGAACCGGAGGACCTGGAATAAGAGAGGAGGAGGGCAAGACCTAAGGGAGAAGATCAATCACAAACGGGACAGGGATCAAAGAAACTACAGAGATGACCACGGGGAGAGGGGGCAGCACAACAACAACAACAATGGAAGTTACAAAAACAACAACAACAACCATAACAACTCTTTTCACTCAACTGATAAGTGGAACTACAAGTGCCATAATTGTGGTAATATGGGCCACTTCAAGTCAGAATGCACCAAGAAAAGGAAGCTGAACAGCGAAAGGAATAATATTAACAAGGATGACAGCCGCAAGGGGAATCATTCCCCTGAAGGTATTATTGATGTTTATGTTTGCATTGAATCCTTGTTTACTACTACTTTTCAAAATAGTTGGGTTATAGATTCTGGTGCAACTACACACATAGCTAAAGATCTTAACTCTTTTGCCACACTCAAAACAATTCCAAGAGGAACAAGACATGTCTATTTAGGAACTCAAGCTAAATCTGACATACTAGGAATTGGAAACTATGTGCCTAAACTCCCCGATGGAGGAAACTTAGTGTTAGAAAATGCACTTTATTCACCCAACATGAGAAGGAATCTAGTTTCACTGTCCAAACTAGAGTCAATTGGATATAAAGTTCTCTTTGGTGATGGCAAGGCTAAGATTATCTTAAATGGAAGATTAATACATACAGGCGATAGACATGATGGTCTCTATTTTCTAAATGACATCATGGAATATGATTGCTTAGTAGGCGAAGATAACTCAGTTGTGAGGAATATAAATGGACAGAATAATTGTTCTGGATCTTACTTGTGGCATTTGCGACTTGGACATATATCTAAGAACAGGATAAAGAGACTTATTAGTTCAGGAGTGTTGAACTTTAAGTGGGAGGATTATGGTATTTGTGAAGCATGTATTATGGGTAAAATGACTAGGTCGCCTTTTCCCAAAGCGAATAAATCAACTGAACAGCTTGCCATCGTTCACTCCGACATTTGTGGGGAATTTTCCACACCCACTTTGGGAGGGCAGAAAATCTACTTTATCACTTTCATTGATGACTATTCAAGATACGGTTATGTGTATTTGCTTAAACACAAATCGGAAGGATTTGATGCTTTTAAAGTATTCAAAGCGGAAGTGGAAAATCAGCTAAACAAGAAAATTAAAATACTTAGAACTGACCGTGGTGGTGAATACACGTCAGGAATACTAGCTGATTTCTGCAAAGAACATGGCATTATTCATCACTATACCTTGCCATATACTCCACAACAGAATGGAGTGGCAGAAAGAAGGAATAGGACTTTAATGGATATGGTTAGGTCTATGATGGCTTATTCTGACTTGCCATTGTCTTTTTGGGGAGAGGCACTTCACACTGTTGTATATTTATTAAATCACTCACCTTCTAAAGGTGTGACGGTAACACCCTACGAGCTTTGGAAGGGAAGGAAGACCTCACTGCGCCATTTGGCAGTTTGGGGGTGTAGTGCCCAAATAAGAATACCTAGCCAGTTGCGCACCAAACTACAGTCTAAAAGTACCCCAGGAACTTTTATTGGTTATGCATCAGGTTCTAATGGTTACCGTTTTTGGGATCCTCAAAGAAAGAAATTGATTGAAAGTGGAGATGCAGTTTTTCTTGATCAGGATACACCTCGCCGTGCTAAACGAGCTAGGGTGGAATTATTAGTAGAACCTCGAGAAGTATCTATACCTGAAACTGAACCTCTAGTTCAGGAAAATAATGGTGATATTCAGTCCAATAACTCCAAGTCAAATAGCATGCCTAGGAGAAGTGGGAGGAACACACAAGCTCCTGCATATTTAGATGAGTATTTTGTTTTTCTGGGGGAAGTGCACTCTAAAATTCATAACTTAGAGGAAGAACCAAAAACATTCAAAGCTGCATTGGCAAGTCCTGAATCAAATTTTTGGATGGAAGCCATGCAAGAGGAATTAAGATCTATGAGGAAAAATAATGTTTGGGAATTAGTTGAATTACCAAACAATCGTAAGTCTATTGGTTCTAAATGGATCTTTAAAAGGAAATTGAATGCGACTGGTCAGGTGGATAAATATAAAGCAAGGCTTGTTGCTAAAGGATTTACACAAATGGAAGGAATTGATTTTGTAGAAACCTTTTCTCCCGTTGCCAAATTTACCTCTATACGGATCATTGGTGCATTAACCGCTTATTATGATCTGGAATTGCATCAAATGGATGTTAAAATAGCATTCTTGAATGGAATGTTGGAAGAAGAAATATACATGAACCAACCTGAAGGTTTTGTGGAAAAGGGGAATGCAGGGAAGGTCTGTAAATTAAACAGGTCCATATATGGTCTTAAACAAGCCTCACGTTAGTGGTATATTCTTTTTGACAATGCAATCACGTCATATGGGTTTTCAATGACGAAAGGTGACCATTGTTTCTATTTTAAGATAATGGGAAATAAATTTGTATTATTATCTCTTTATGTTGATGATATTCTCATTGCCTCCAATAATAAATCTACACTGATGGAAGTTAAAACCTGGTTATCCTCTAAATTTGACATGAAGGATATGGGGGAAGCTTCATATGTTCTGGGAGTGGAAATACGTAGAGATAGAAGGAAGAGAGTATTGGGTTTGTCTCAAAAAGCATATCTCAATAATAAACTTCACAGATTCTCTATGGAAAATTACAAGCCTGTTAAAGTACCTATTCTTAGGGGAACTAAACTTAGTGAGGAAATGTGTGCTAAAACTCCTGAGGAAAACAAACAAATGAGCAATATTCCTTATTCATCTGCATTGGGTTCTTTAATGTATGCCATGCTATTTACAAGACTTGATATATGCCATGCCGTGGGTTTATTGAGTAGATATCAAATGAATCCTGGACCTAAACATTGGAAACAGATTAGGAACACTTTGCGTTATGTCAAAGGAACTATGGACTATTTTCTGTGTTTTAATGGACACAATCTTCAGCTGCAGGGCTTTACTGATGTTGATTGGCAAGGGGATCTTGATGACCGAAAATCAACATCTGGTTATATATTTACACTAGCAGGAGGAGCTATTTCGTGGAGCAGCAAGAAGCAAGATTCTGTAGCACTTTCATCTATGGAGGCTGAATATATTGTTGCATCAGAAGCTGCGAAAGAAGGTGTATGGTTAAAGAGGTTTCTTGCATCACTCGTGGTGGTGGAAAGCGCTTCATATCCTGTTACTATTTTCTGTGATAACCAAGCGACAATCTAGGTCTCAAAGGATCCTAAGTTTCATAGCAAAAGCAAACATATTGAGGGAAGGTATCATTACATTCGTGACGGCGTCAATAGATTAAAAACAATTCGGTTAGATTATTTACCTAGTGTGGACATGGTTGCGGATCCACTGACTAAACCTATTAGTCAGGAAGTATTTTGTAAACATGTTTGTAACATGGGTCTTCGTTTATGGAATTAGAATGTTTTAGCCAAGTGAGAGATGTAGGAAATACTTATGTGTGGCTTGCAACATTTTATATATATACTACATAGTTCCTGGAATGGTTTACCTCAGTATGGAATTTACCGATGCACTTGAATATTGCTTGGAATACATGAATGGAATATAGTTCATGGAAGCCGGTACATATATGTTGGAAAACAATATTTATTAATGCTGGAATATTTATTATACTGAATGTATATTTGCCCGGGCACAACATATTATGGAAAGCCAGGTTGTTCATGGGATTGGCTCCATGAATTGATAAAGCCTGTGAATTTGAATTATAATTCAAATTCAGCGTGCGACTCACACGTATGTGCTTATGGGACATATTGCGGATGAGACTCCTTGATGGTTACTCATGATCGTGGTTGGTTAAGTTAACCTGGAGTCCTCACTTAAACAGATTATATCTGGACACTTATCTGCAATTTATACAGTTTAAAATAAACTGGAATAGCACTATATAAAGGTCCCTAACCACTAGCCTCAAAAGATCATTGTGAGCGGAACCACGGAAAAGGATCGAGGAATAGGGGTTAGACCGTGTGCGTATATCGCTTACACGTGTGGCATGACAGCTGATGGCCGACCCACATGTGAGTGGGTGTAAGCGTGAGTGAAATGCATGGAGTTCTTTTTTTTGCAGAAAACCGCCTGAGGTTTAGTTAAATGTTATAAATAAGCCCTTGCTGTGTATGCTAATAACATCGGAAAAATAAAGTTAGGTGTTGTTTAGGTGAATAGAATACGCCATTGAATGGATATTCAATATGGTATCGACAAGTTAAATAGCACGCACGCTAGCCACGCAGACTAATAGTAAGTACTTTATGTACAACAGTTAGCTAGAAACTTACTGATTCGGCCGGCTGGGTGGTGGTTGATGCCGGGGCAGCCGCCTCAGCAGGCTCAGGGGGAGTTGTATCCTCCTCGATGTAGTCGTCCGCCTTCAGGTAGAAGAGGCGCGGGCAGACGTGACCTGGCACGTAGGGCTCGTTGCAGTTGAAACATACACCCTATCGGCGACGCTCGAGTTGTTCGGTCGGGGTTAGCCGGAGGAACAGTCGAGTCGTTGCCGTGGCGGGAGTTCCTGTCATCGGCTGGGCCGGCCGGCTGGGTGCATACATGGCCGGGCGAGGGGGTGGGCGAGGTGCCCGGGTCGGGAATGCCTGCTGCATGCCCACCGCTTGTTGCTCGAACGCACGGGCATAGTACATGGCCATCTGGAGGTCCTGCCGTCCCCGCATCTCGACGGGGGTGGGCGAGGTGCCCAGGTTGGGAAGGCCTCCGACAAAGAGCTCGGCCCGTTGGAGGGCCGAGACGCCAGGAGCGTGGCAGGCCAGCGCCTCGAAGCGGTTGGCAAAATCCTGCAGCGAGGAGAGGAACGGAAGGCGTCCGAGTTCCGCCAGCCGGCTACCGCGGACGTGTACACCGGCTCGGTGAGCCAAGCCGGCTGCGGAGACGGTGATGGAGGGAACCACACCGCCTGGATGGGCGCGCCCAGAAGTGGCGGCGGCTCGCTTCACGGGGAGGTGGTCCCCTGGTGCGTCGCGGACGAGAGGAACAGAGGCGGCGCCACGGTGGGGAAGAACGCAACAACCGGCTGCTGCGCGTAAGACCCCGCGAGGAGCGATCGGATACCTGCCACAGCGTGGCCGAGCACCAGAAGCGCGGATGTCATCTCCATGGGTAAGAGGACGAGGCCGACCGAGATCGACGGGGGCCAGGTGGTCGCGGCAGGCGGTCGAGGAGGCCAGCAGCAGGGGTTGGTGACCAGCGGAAGCCTTGGGTTGGGTGGTGGTGTCGACATGGTCGATCCTGGTCTAGCTGATACCAAATTGGTAGGAATATGATACCTACCAGACCTAGATCGCAGGTTATATGGGTGGAAGGGTGGCTGGCGTGGCGATGGGCGCGGCTGCCGGCGGCGAGGCGTCGTTGTCGCGCGCGAGAGAGAGAGAGAGAGAGTAGGGGCGGCTAGGGTTAGGGCACCATCTTCTAGGAGCCGATCAAAATAGATTGATATTGCTTAATTCCAAAAGGTGTCCTTTACATGAGTATATATAATTTTTCTAGGCTAGCAAATATAATAAACTAGGCTAAGCCCCTTATTCTATAAGATAACTGGGCCAGCTCTATTAACTAGGCCTTCATCGGTTGTAATGTAAACCGGTCATAACACTTACATACTCCCTCCGTCCCAAAATTCCTGCCTTAGATTTTTCTAGATATGAATGTATCTAATCAAATTTTAGTATTTAGATACATCTATTTCTAAACAAACCTAAGATAAAAAAAGTTGAGACGGAGGGAGTAGTCAACATATCGCTCTACAATTTCCATTCTGTTTTTTCTAAGTTACTGTTTGTTTTTCTATATTTATTATTGTGTAGTTCGAAGAGTTATGTGGATTTAAATAGTTCAATGTATTTTATAAAATATTGTTTAAATTTTTTTTATCTTCATTCAGGACCACAAGCACGCACAATTATTGTGTATCTTAATTGTATTTTTAGAATACATAATTATTAAAAACCAACAACATTGTATTCTGAAAACTGTTCAATGTGTATTAAAAATTATTGTGTACAAATAATGTATTATATAAATGCTTTAAAACATATTTGTAGAAATATAATAATAATTTTACACAATAAATTTTAATACATGCTGAACATTGCATGAAATAGATGTTATAATTTTTGGAATGCATTACAAACACTTTTGGGAAACACGTTTACAATTTGTTAATACACAGGAAAGTTTTTCGGGTTGATTTTTTTTAAATGCACCAACAGATTTAAAGTTTATAGTTTATGCCAGGTAATATGTTGAATAGCTTTCTCTTTTTCAAACGTGAGAATTTCTTAATACTTTTTTAATATCTACTCGGAACAACTATTCTTGTCGTAGTGGTTATAACATGTGTGCATATTGTGCGTCCATTTACTAGGTTCGAATCCTGCCACTATTTTTTTCTTATTAATATTTCATCCTACATGCTGACATGCGGGACCCAGGCATGCCATGTGGGACCAATGCAGTTTGGCATATTTTAAAAAGTGTGAGGGCCTTTTTCAAAATTTATTTAAAGTATAGAGAGTTTTTTTTTTTAAAACGACCACCACAGTCATTTCACAGCTACCGACATGTGGGCCAACGCAACGCTGACACGTCATGTGAGCAGTTTGTATGCCTTGACAAGGACGGGGACACCGTATTTGAATGTTCGGACAAGTTATGACAATAGTTTTATGTATTTTACAAGTTTAGGAACCAAAATGATGACTTCAAACAAAGTTAAGGCATCCGTGCCGTATTTATCTTAGTACTGTAGTACGCATGCGGCAGAGGACGCGCGCTGCGGCGTGGCCGACGCACGTACGATACGAGGTGCCGCGGCCAGCGACGTCGGCAGCTGCACAGCTCGTCATAGTACTGGTACCGCCGTCCACCACGTTCGCCCGAAGCGACAGGCAGACAACGTGCGGCGGCGCAGACGCACGCAGGGGCATCTTCGCATCACTGTACAGTAGGTACTAGTACTCCTTCCGTTCTGCTCTGGCTGGTTAGCCGGTGAACAGGCCAAGGATCGAATCACACGGCGACACCAGCGCTCGCTTTGCGCGCACGGGATAGCTAAGCTAAGCTCGTTCATCCTCCAGCCGGTGAAGGATCGAACGTCACTGCCCGTCGACGTGCGAGTTTACGGCTCTGCCTTTCTTACCGGCCGCCTCAGCGTCATCACGGGGTCAGGTTAGGTTAATCGTCGGGCCGTGAAAAACCTGCTTGGCACGCACATGGTGGCCACGCGACGCGTCGCCGACCCTTTTCCCCGACCCCGACGTGAACGTGCGGCTCTCTTCCTCCAGTCCTCCCCGCCAGGCCGTGTCCCCTCACCCCGCGCGCGGTGCATGCACCTGCTACTGCTAGCTTCCCAGAACCGGGAATAGGAATCCCGTGCATCTCGCTCGTTCCATCGGTCTCGCCGGCCGGCCACTTTTGAGATTGCTTATCTTTTCCGCCCAAGTGTACCGCCTTTTGTCTCCAGGTCACCGCCCCCCTTGCAGGACAAATGGGAAGAACCTGGCCCGAGTTTATCGGCCTCAGCGTCCCATGGGAGCTAACTTCAAAAATATATACCACTCCCTCCGTTTCTAAATACTCCCTCCGTCATGGTTTTAGAAGGCACGCATGGAAATCTCTGAGATCAAGATAGTCATCAATTGATTGTGAGATGTAGCGGGTGTAAATCCTAATGCATCTAATCAACTGAGAAAATATTAGTACTAATGCGTGAGGAGCAAATTAGGAAGGCGCATGCATGACTAATAAAAGTAATTGCTTTTGCGCCTTAAACTTTGTCTATTTTAAAAATGCATGCAAGTTTAACTGTGCCTTCTAAACCGTGATGGAGGGAGTATACGTTTTTTTTAGAGATTTCATTAAATGACTGCATACGTAATACTCCCTCCGTCACGGTTTAGAAGCTATAGTCAAACTTACGTGCGTTTTCAAAATAGACAAGATTTAAGGCGCGAAAGCAATTACTCTTATTAATTAGTACTAATACTACTCATGCATGCGCCCTCTCGATTTGCTGCTCACGATTTTCTCAGTTGATTAGGCACATTAGCATCTACACCTACTACATCTCACAACTAATCGGTGACTACCTTGGTCACAGAGATTTTCCAAACGAGTCTTCTAAACTGTGACGGAGGGAGTAAAATGAATGAATGTACATTTAAAACATGTCTATATACATTCGTATGTAGTCTTTTAATGAAACCTTTTCAAAGACTTATACTTAAGAACGAAGGGAATATATGAGATTGGAGGGAGGGAGGCGTGTCGCGTTGTGTAATCCAACATTTTGTCTGCACTCCCGGGGCAGCAGCTACTGCAAGTAATAGTAGTGCTAGCTGGCCGACGCGTCCTAAGAGCAAGTACAGTAGAGCTGGGTCAGCTGGCTATAAGGAATAAACTAATATATTTTTGTTTAGTTAGAGGAAAGAGAAAAGGAGAGAGAAGGTAAGCGGGCTCTTAGCTAAGAGCTAGCTCTAGCACGTGCTCCTAGGCATTTTGTGAGTATGAAAGGTAGACCATATAATAAAGAAGTAGTACACTTTTGCAATGAACTATTGTACATGTTGGTTATAAGGTGAGCTATAGATGACATGGCAATGGCTTATAGTCAGCAACTGGCTATACTATTGTACTTGCTCTAAGACGCAAGCCGTCTCGTGTCTAGCGATGCACGGGTCGAGACTTGGAGGATTTAGAGCATTTCCACCGCCACCTCGTATAATGTCTCGATTCGTAAAATAACTGTTAAAATATAGGTTGTTATGAAAAATATTGTCCGATCAAACCCACAAACGCGCGTAACCAATAAAAAAAATTGCAAAGCGCGGCAAAATGTCCACCTGAACCCGCGAAAACGTAAGTCCCCCCCCCCCCCGCTTCGTCGGTGACCGCGCTTTTCCTCCACCCACCCCCGCCGTGCGCCGCCTTTGATTCCGGCCATACCAGCCGCCGGGGTCACGCCGGCTGGCCGCCACACGCCCTAGATACACCTCCACCACTCCCTCTTGCCTCGTCTGGCCGGAAAGCTGTAGATCGACAACTTTTTTATTGCGACAACCAGATTTGGCTTTTCCCGTCACCGACGACTGCGTCAAAGCCATGGATTGGTTGAGGAGCACCCCGCACAGCCCCGGCAAAGCGCCAGGCCGCATACATGTACTGGTTCATCCTCTAGTCGTCGCCGTCGTCGGTTTGCCGGCAAGGGCTCCTTCAGCCGCCGCACAGGCTCGATGGTCGCGCAGCGGCTCGCCGGCTTACCTATATCGCTCATACGGTGCGATGACTGTCTAGAGACAGTGCTGCGAATGACATCTAGCATGCGGCAACACCTCGGATGGGTATTCTTCAAATGCAAAAACGACGGGGTATGTTCTTCTTTCTGTTAGGCTTTGTCATTTATTTAGTTAAATTTCGGTAGCTTATTAAGGTGTTCATGTGTGTAAGAAGGTGGATGTTAATTTTGGTATTGGGAAGAAGAATGCATTCATTTATTGATAGAAAAAAACTTAATAGATGTTCTGCACTTTTTAGTATAATTAAGGCTAACGATGCAGCTGCATGTGCAATTAAAAGAAATTAGAGGAAAAGCAACCTCTAATTCTTTAGAATCAAAGCTGAAAAATGAAGAATGTAAGATGAAGAATTCCTAATTCAACAACGAATGCATGGATAATATGTTGATCCAACTAGTAAGAGCAGTTATGAAAGTTGCATATCTTCTAAAATGTCTAATTGTGTTTTTTTTTTCTTTGATCTTGTTGTTTTAGCAAAGATTTGATAAATTATTATGTATCCAATGTCTTTGAAGAAAATAAAGAAGCAAATAAATGTATCTTCATGCTTGAAATTGGAAGGCAAATATGTGAATATCCTTTTATACCGGTCCATTTTACGGGTCTGCTGCTAGTTCGCCGTTTACGTCAGTCCGCAAAAATGTTTTTTCTTTTTGCAAACTGCAAACAATTTTTACGGCTTTATATACGAGATCTGATAGAGATGCTCTTACGATATGTCAACTTTGCTTCAAAAAAGCGTGGTGGCGCTTTTGGACGCTCACCTAATGCGGGAGGAATTCGGCACCGATTGTGTTATGCCGGTAAAGCTTGGGGTTTGGCGCAGGCGTTTTTGCCTAGCTGAAATCTCGTGGAAAAAGGCCGACTTTCTTTATAAAGAAGAAGAATCACGACTGGCCGATCACGAAAAGAGGACCGCGCAGTCCAACGTCTTTGTGCACATGGTCTATAGCAATAGACTCAGGAGAAAGAGAACCCGATGTTCTCAAAAGAAAAAGATGACAGTACTATAGTTTGGTTTTGCTACGCTCTTCTTGAAAAACATGTCATGTGACATTGTGTGAGCGTCTCTAATGTTTCTCCATAATTTAACAACCTAAACCACCTCCCAAATTCAAATAGTACTGATAATCTGAAGCTTTTGTGAAATTTGCACGCGTACAATCCCTTCTCCTATGCTCCCCGTAAACGCCGAGTGAACTTCATTTCCAGCAACATTTGAACTTAATTAGCCATCATGTAAACTTTAAAGTTCGTCAACATAGTGCTAAACATTAAAGCGTAGTAGTAAGCATAAACTCAATATTAAGCATGAACAAACATATACTGTCACTAATTCTTCTTCGACTCGGACCCGGAAACGTGGTTCTTTTGCTCCTTGATAGTGTGCATGCTAATTGCATTTGCTACCGGTTTCCTTTATTTGCACCATTCCCGGATATTCATCGGATTATTGGGATTGTTGTTGTCGTAAGAGGAAATCACCAGGACAATCATACCATTCTTTGTAGCCTAGGAAGCCTTCTACTTGGCGGTCTCAACTTCTAGCTCCATGAATGTCTCCTCAAACCCCCTCCTCCGGACCTCCACGGGAAGACGACATGTCGCAAGGTGACGTGTGGGAGCTGTGGTAGGGACACAGAGGGCTGACATCGGGCAAAGCCAACAGTGGCCGAGAGCCGAAGTGGGTGTTGCAAGGAGGCAGCAAAATCGTTCGCAGGGAGCCGATGGCTACAAGGAGGCGGTAAAAGCGTTCGTGGAGAGGCCGGTGTGGCGGGAAGGTGAGGTGGGTTGCATACGACTAGCAATGACAAAAACTTAAGAAAGAAGACGATGTCGAATGGCGGTGGGAAGGTGAAATATCCTCCCCACATTTCTAAGAATTTGGGAATTGGGACGGTAATCAAAAGAGGGGAGAATATCCCAATTATACTGATAAGAGGCATTTTTTTGGGACATGCTAAAAGTTTAGGATTTTGATAACCAGCAAACATTCCCTGAAAGAGCATGACAAAATGAATAAATTATGTTGTGGTGAGGAAATCCAGCCCATGAGAGTTCAAGTCTTAGACTTGTCATCGAAACACACATTTTTCTGAATTTATTTTAGGCCTTTTGACGATGTACGTTTAATGAGCGAAAAAGTTTCCGCTAACTACGAAGATGTTTGTGACGACTTCGACATTCTTAATGTGTTGGTTCAATCTCGCAAAGGTGCTCATAGCGATAATTCATCGAAATGAGTGTACATGCGTATTTATAGATGTTTACTCTATAACATACTATTAAAAAAGTTCTTCTCGTAAGATCTAATTGTTTTTAAGGAAGGGATTGAGATTTTCCTAGTAAGAAAAAAGAAGGGCTTGAGATACTCCAGGACCAGAATACCACAGCAAACTCGCCGGCGCAAGCCCCAGCGAAGCTCCTCCTCAGCCGTTGATCCCGCATGCGACGGCCTCGATCACGCCCCGCCAATCCCACCAATCAGCCGCCCACACACGCCACCAGTGCGGCCGCCCCAGCGAATCTCCTGACACGTATATATGCCTCCCACTCACTCCCCAATCCCCATCATCACACACACACCAACCGCCCCGTCTCGTCTCGTCTCGCAGCGTTTCACTCTTCCCCTTTCCTTTCGCTTAGCTCTCCACCCGCGGCCCCACGTGCTCCCAGCCATGTGCGGCGGCGCCATCCTCTCCGACATCATCCCGCCGCCGCGCCGGCCCGCCGGCGGCCGCCTCTGGCAGGCGGACAGGAAGAAGAGGAGGGCCGGGCCCCGCCGCGTGCCCGAGGAGGAGCCCGAGGAGGAGGCGGAGGAGGGCGACGAGGACTTCGAGGCCGACTTCGAGGGGTTCGTGGACGAGGAGTCCGACGGCGAGGTCAAGCCCTTCCCCGCCCGCAGGAGCGGCTTCTCCGGAGGTAAGGAAAGGGGCCCCTGTCGTCCCCGCGTCGATTTGGGTGCTTCTATTGCTCTGCTCCTCTGACCTCTGAGTTGAATAGCCCGGTTTCTTGGGCCCCCGTCCTGAGATGGATGGATCCGGCGTCTAGGCCGCCCGTTCCGAGATCCGTTGGATTGCCTGCTCTGTTCAGGATCTGGGGTGGTAGATTTGAGTCGTTTGGTGGGTTGGTGGTCGGAATCGCAGCAGTAGCTAGATTTTCTGCGAATGCTCGTCGCAACTTAATTACCCCGATTTCATGTCTAAACTTTTGCTTTGTCATGTGACTGAGATATATCGAGAAAAAGATCTTTCATGCCACACTGATAACTGATTAGAGAAGCTTGATGTTTATTTTTGTGAAAAATATGATGCTGTGTCCCCTGCAAAAAAAGGAAAAGAAAAGAAAATATGCACTTAGGTTCTCTGCAATATTTTGACGGTGGAATCTTCTCTCATGAATGCTGGCACACAATTTTGTGTTAAATCGTTCTATGCTCTGTTTTGCACTTTTTGCATCATCGAAGCTTAAAGTCTAATTCCTCGCTATTTTTTTTCAAAGGAAATTTAAGAACAACTGATCCTTTTTATTTGGAGTAGTGAATGCCTCATCTTTATCTGTTTAGGATCAACAGTCTCATCTTCATCTCACTGCTTCATTCAGATGGATTGAAGGCAACTGCTGCTGGTGAATATGACTGTGCCTCAGGGTCTGCTAAAAGGAAGAGAAAGAACCAGTTCAGGGGCATCCGACGCCGCCCTTGGGGTAAATGGGCTGCTGAAATAAGGGATCCTCGCAAGGGTGTCCGTGTCTGGCTTGGCACTTACAACTCTGCCGAGGAAGCTGCCAGAGCCTATGACGTTGAAGCCCGCAGAATTCGTGGCAAGAAGGCAAAGGTCAATTTCCCAGAAGAAGCTCCTATGGCTTCTCAGCAACGCTGCCCTGAGCCTACCGCTGTGAAGGTGCCTGAGTTCAACACCGAACAGAAGCCGGTACTCAATACCATGGGCAATGCAGATGTGTATTCCTGCGCTGCTGTTGACTACACCTTAAATCAGCAATTTGTGCAGCCTCAGAACATGTCGTTCGTGCCTACCATGAATGCAGTTGAGGCTCCTTTCATGAATTTTTCCTCTGATCAGGGGAGCAACTCCTTTAGTTGCTCAGACTTTAGCTGGGAGAATGATATCAAGACCCCTGACATAACATCTGTGCTTGCATCCATTCCCACCTCGACAGAGGTCAATGAATCTGCATTTGTCCAGAACAATGGCAGTAATTCAACGGCACCTCCTGTGATGGGTAATGCCAATGTTGATCTTGCCGACTTGGAGCCATACATGAAGTTCCTGATGGACGATGGTTCAGATGAGTCAATTGACAGCATTCTAAGCTGTGATGTGCCCCAGGATGTGGTCGGCAACATGGACCTGTGGACCTTTGATGACATGCCCTTGTCTGCTGGTTTCTACTGAGGGAATTGAGGTTGCTGGGTGCCTGTATATATAGACAAAGGGTAGGCATATGCAATACTCGAAATAAACTCACTGTTATGCCCTTCATTTTCCATTCCATTGATCATTATCTTTTACCTTGTTTCAGGAATAAGTATTCTGGACATCAACAAGTGCTTGTGTCTGGTGCCTCTAGAATCGAGCAGTAGCGATGTCAGTCTATAGTTATGTCTAGCTTAAATGGTCAGGAGACTGAAGTCTTTTGCAACAGACTTTTGTCTTGTACCCCCGGACTATATATCTATATATGTATGAAACTTAGTATGTAATGGGAACTGCTTATTTTGTATTCCTGTTTCTACCTTATTGTAATTGCTACAAGAGGCTGTAAACCTAACTTTGAAGCCAATGTTTGGTATGTTGTGCTTATTTTTTCTAATGCGCTAGTTCATCATTTGCTGCAATACTGGAAGCATGTTGGAGTATTTTGCCATGGTTGTTAGGGCAAGTGACATGACTATAACATACAGCATCATACTGGGCCAACATTCTCCTTCAAAGTTTATCAAAGTATAGCTTTACTTGTAGCAGTGTTCTAGCACAAGTTGCATATACCTGCTTGGGAGAACAGCTGGTGGCTCAAGTGGTATTGGACTAGTCTGCTCTTTTATGCAAATATATCTTGTGATTAAGTGGAAAGTAGAGAATGACAATTGCCGGTCCTTCGGTTGCATTGAACTCTCGAGGTATCTACCTTCTCATTGTCACTCCTGCCTCAAATGTACATTGCTTAGGGGCTTGTTTGGTTTCTCTGCATCGCATGACAAAATTTTGCTATTGTTAGGTGAAATCTTGACTGCTCTTGGATTTTGAAGTAGGGAGTAGACCATGGGGCTCTCTTTATTTGCAAAGCCGAAACTGGAACACTTCTAGCAACACCTAATCCAGCAACACAACTGAATTTGGGAAATCTAATTTCAGTTCAGATTTTAGATCTTGCAGCATATTTATATGAACATGATGCTGTTTTGAGAGTATAAATTATAGTAAGGCAAAATTTCTTGATATGAACATGATGTGACATAGTATAGATTGATTCAGGGCTGAACACCTTATGTACTCTGTACATATATATCATCATATTCTCATCTGTAATACTCCATAGCATCCTCAGTGCCATTTACTATTAATATCAAGTTTATCTAGTATATATTGATTCAGGGTTGAACGCTATACGCAGAACACAAGTACACACTTGCACTTGGTACGTATATTACTGTATAAAGTACACCAAGCACCCACGGCACTTGGGTTAGTATGGTTACTTGAGAATGTTTGAGCAACATAAGAAACAAGACCACAATGGATATATATAAACTACAAGAGATATTATTATAACTTGAGTAATAAAGGACTATCTCTTTCATAATCCAACACGGGAACAGTACACAGTAATAGCAGTAAGTATTGAGCACTGTGTGGACCATATCCTCAGACAATTCTTGCTTCTATTTTCAATACCATGCATGGTGATTTCATAACATCAGACAAGGCACATCTTTAGTGGAACCATAGTTTTATAAGGTTATAAGCACACAACCCTTGGTACAGAGTCACGAAATCTGATAAAAATCTGATACATGTACTGACACAGCAGGTAAAATAGGAACAATCACCCAAAAAATGCATTGTCGAAAGAAATAATCCACACCAGGTTTCGTTATAAGCACCATCCCGCATACTGACCATTAACAAAATTACAAGAGTTTTGCTATAAGCTCCTTTTTTCCAATACCAAAACTGTAAAACTAAATAACGATTTACTTGCTAATTAAGAACACATGCACACATATAGACCGTGAACAAGATTACAAACATGCAACTTACTATAAATCAGCTAGCTAGATACGGTTGAGACTAAACTTGCACAGATTAACAAAATAATAATAATCAGGTTACATAGGGATACATGCGTCTCCAACCCCTCGTAGCCTAAGAGCACACTTGCAACCGCAGCCCATCATCAACATACTCCACATTGCCGCCGCAGCTACAGATGTCCCCGACACGGCCAATGTCCCCCTCGACAATGCTAATGAAAGCTGGGACTCAATTGAGGGTGTTTGGTTGGGTTGTGGGCTCTGAAAAAGCTGCTGTGAGCCGTGGGCTGTGGAAAAACTGTCGTGTCAGAAAAGCTGCTGTGAGCAGTGTTGTCATTTGGTAAACTGGTTGTCTGAGCTGCGGCTTTCGAGTAAATGTCTGGAATACCCCTGAGATGCTGAGACGGTGTATATGTACTGATATCATGATAATAATCTATTTTTTGACACGTTTCCCTAATTTTTAGTTGTTGTATGTATTTTGGAGGTAATTAAAATGTGATAATTGCTAACATTGTTCATATATAACATTATTTGTTCATACATCATCATGAACATTGTTCATACAACACTGTCCATATATTTATATCAAAATATACTTCCTATTTCCTACATATACACCAAAAGACATTACTTGTACATACATCATCAGTCAAATATCTATACCAAAAGACATCACTGGCTCTCCCATAAGATAGTTATCCTCCTCTCGCCGCAAACAAAGAGTCACCAATGTTATCACGAACATCATTCATGTTTACCGCATCAAGTAAAGATGAGGCGCTATCGCCTTGTAGTGGTACAGTTTGTCGCACCACATGTGGCATGTAGTCCTCATCCGTGTCACACTTATCAAACTCTTTGTGACGTAACTTTGTGTCCCGAATATAATTGTGAAGCGTTATACAAGCAACAGTAATCTTCTTTTGTCTTCTAGGCTTGAATTTTGGCACCTTTTTCAAGATGCACCACTTGTCCTTGAGCACACCAAATGTGCGTTCTACCGCATTGCGAAGTGAAGAGTGAGAATGATCGTATACCTCATACTTCCCCATCGGTTCTCTCCGCCTATTGCGAAACTCCGGTATATGATAGGTTTGGCCTTTGTATGGAGCAAGGTATCCACTTCGGTTTGGATACCCCGAATCGACAAGGTAGTATTTGCCTAAAAATTATAACAAAGTTAGAATTACAAAAAGGAAATATGAAACTAAATTGCTTTGAATATGAGTATTGTTTGGTAGTACCATGTGGAGGAACAGGGAACTTATGTACATACTTCTCGAGGGTATGATTCAAAATCCTTGTGTCATGTGCCAAGCCCTGCCACCCAACAACGACGAAAGTAAACCTCATGTCAAAGTCACAAACAACCATCACATTTTGAGAAGTAAGTTCATGTCGCCTGGTGTGGGTAATGACATCTAATGCTGGAATTGAAACTGGTATGTGACATCCATCTATTGCTCCAATAGCACCCTCGAAATGTGGCCAAAATCGATCATCTTTAATTCTTTCATGAGGAGTTGAGAAAGAATAAACAGCGGGCTTTATGTTGTGGATGATAAATTGCATAAACAATCCAACACTTCTTTGAACTCTCGATTAATTGTTTCAGTTGATCTTGCAAAATGATTTTTAACTTGAGAGAAAGATTGAGGGGCTCCAACCATCCATAAGAACATGGCTAATGATTCGACGATGTCATGCCTCTACTTGATTGCAATCCACAATCATTAACTAGAAGATCATGCAATAACATAAAAACATCTCGGTACATCCTAAACATTTTGTAGCACGTCTTTCTATTATCAAGATTCTCCATTACCCATTCATAACCAGTTTGTTGAGGAATTCGATATGAGCTCTTGTCGTCATGAATCCAACAAGCTTGGGTTTGCTCGATTCGGAGCTCGTATGCGAAAGTTATGGATGTTTCAGTGGCGAGCGGTAGTACTGCTGGACCTAGCGGTAGTACCGCTAGAGCTGGCGGGAGTACCGCTGGCCCTAGCGGTAGTACCGTTGTCCCAGCGGTAGTACCACTCCAGGACTTTAGTACCGCCATCCTTGCGGCTGTACTACGTCGGACTTTTTGCGAAGACTTTTTGACGGTGGTTGGCCCGGAAGTATCTTTGCGGTACCATGGGCTTAGCGGTAGTACCGCTGCAGCCAACGGTAGTACCGTTGGAGGGTCAGCGGTAGTACCGCTGCAACCAGCGGTAGTACCGCTGGGCTCGGGCTGTAAGTGGGGGTAACGGTCTGATTCCTTCCCCCACTATATAAAGGGGGTCTTCTTCCCCCTTGGTTCCATCTATCAGTTGAGCTCGTGTTCTTCCCCCATTGTTGACCTTCTTAGAGCTTGCTAACTCTCAATCCCTCCAATGATTCTTGCTAGTTCTTGAGGGAAAAGAGAGAGGAGATCTAGATCCACATCTCCACCAATCACTTTCTCCTCTATGTGAGGGGAACCCCTTGGATCTAGATCTTGGAGTTCTTTGGAGCTCCTTGTTCTTCCTCTCATATTTCTCCATAGCTTTTGTTGTTGTGGAGGGATTTGAGTGTGAGGGACTTGACCACTTCGTGTGTTCTTGCCATTGCATTAGTTGCATCGGTTTTAGTTCTCCACGGTGATACGTGGAAGTGATAAGTTGAGAAGCTTATTACCCTTTGGTACTTAGTACCCTAGAGATTGTTCTTCGTGGATTCTTTGGCGTCCTAGAAGCTTGGTGGTGTCTCGGAGCTCAATCATTGTGGTGTAAAGCTCCGGGCAAGCGTCGGGGTCTCCAATTAGGTTGTGGAGATTGCCCCGAGCAATTTGTACGGGTATCGGTGACCGCCCCCAAGGTTTTCCATTTGTACGGGTTCGGTGACCGCCCTCAAGGGTCCCTTAGTGGAATCACGTCATCTTGCATTGTGCGAGAGCGTGAGGAGATTACGGTGGCCTTAGTGGCATCTTGAGGAGCATTGTGCCTCCACACCGCTCCAACGGATATTAGCATCCGCAAGGGTGTGAACTTTGGGATACATCATCGTCTCCGCGTGCCTCGGTTATCTCTTACCCGAACCCTTTACTTATGCACTTTACTTTGTGATAGCCATATTGTTTATTGTCATATATCTTGCTATCACTTAGTTGTTTATCTTGCTTAGCATAAGTTGTTGGTGCACATAGGTGAGCCTAGTTTTTGTAGGTTTTGTGCTTGACAAATTAAACGTTAGTTTTATTCCGCATTTGTTCAAGCCTAAACCGTAATTATTTTAAAGCGTCTATTCACCCCCCTCTAGGCGACATCCACATCCTTTCACGTGTACTTATACATTTGTTGCTCTATTTTGTAGATGGATGAAAGTGTTGAGATGGTTGATGACGAGGCTGAGAGGACTTTTCTTCTTGAAATGACACACATTTCATATGAAGTTGCTATGATGGGTGAAATAGGTAACAAGTATAAGCATCATATCGAATTCCTCAACAAGCTGGTTATGAATGGGTAATGGAGAATCTTGATAATAGAAAGATGTGCTACAAAATGTTTAGGATATACCCAGATGTTTTTATGTCATTGCATGATCTTCTAGTTGATGATTATGGATTGCAATCAAGTAGAGGCATGACATCGTTGGAATCATTAGCCATGTTCCTATGGATGGTTGGAGCCCCACAATCTTTCTCTCAAGTTGAAAATCGTTTTGCAAGATCAACTGAAACAATTCATCGAAAGTTCAAAGAAGTGTTGGTTTGTTTATGCAAGTTACCATCCAACAACATAAAGCCCACTGATTATTCTTTCTCAACTCCTCATGAAAGAATTAAAGATGATCGATTTTGGCCACATTTCTGTTGGGGAACGTCGCATGGGAAACAAAAATTTTCCTACGCGCACGAAGACCTATCATGGAGATGTCCATCTACGAGAGGGGATGAGTGATCTACGTACCCTTGTAGACCGTACAGCAGAAGCGTTAGAGAACGCGGTTGATGTAGTGGAACGTCCTCACGTCCCTCGATCCGCCCCGCGAACAATCCCGCGAACAGTCCCACGATCTAGTACCGAACGGACGGCACCTCCGCGTTCAGCACACGTACAGCTCGATGATGATCTCGGCCTTGTTGATCCAGCAAGAGAAACGGAGAGGTAGAAGAGTTCTCCGCCAGCGTGACGGTGCTCCGGAGGTTGGTGATGACCTTGTCTCAGCAGGGCTCCGCCCGAGCTCCGCAGAAACGCGATATAGAGGAAAAACCGTGGAGGTATGTGGTCGGGCTGCCGTGGAAAAGTCGTCTCAAATCAGCCATAATACCTCCGTATATATAGGTGAGAGGGAGGGGGCCTTGCCTTGGGGCTCAAGGAGCCCCAAGGGGGTCGGCCGAGCCAAGGGGGGAAGGCTCCCCCCCCCAAACCGAGTTGGACTTGGTTTGGTGGGTGGGAGTCCTTCCCTTCCTTCCCACCTCCCTTTTTTTTTCTTTTCTCTTTGATTTTTCTCTTCTTGGTGCATAGGGCCCTTTTGGGCTGTCCCACCAGCCCACTAAGGGCTGATGTGCCACCCTCAAGGCCTATGGGCTTCCCCGGGGTGGGTTGCCCCCCCCGGTGAACTCCCGGAACCCATTCGTCATTCCCGGTACATTCCTGGTAACTCCGAAAACCTTCCGGTAATCAAATGAGGTCATCCTATATATCAATCTTCGTTTCCAGACTATTCCGGAAACCCTCGTGACGTCCGTGATCTTATCCGGGACTCCGAACAACATTCGGTAACCAACCATATAACTCAAATACGCATAAAACAACGTCGAACCTTAAGTGTGCAGACCCTGCGGGTTCGAGAACTATGCAGACATGACCCGAGAGACTCCTCGGTCAATATCCAATAGCGGGACCTGGATGCCCATATTGGATCCTACATATTCTACGAAGATCTTATCGTTTGAACCTCAGTGCCAAGGATTCATATAATCCTGTATGTCATTCCCTTTGTCCTTCGGTATGTTACTTGCCCGAGATTCGATCGTCAGTATCCACATACCTATTTCAATCTCGTTTACCGGCAAGTCACTTTACTCGTTCCGTAATACAAGATCCCGCAACTTACACTAAGTTACATTGCTTGCAAGGCTTGTGTGTGATGTTGTATTACCGAGTGGGCCCCGAGATACCTCTCCGTCACACGGAGTGACAAATCCCAGTCTTGATCCATACTAACTCAACTAACACCTTCGGAGATACCTATAGAGCATCTTTATAGTCACCCAGTTACGTTGCGACGTTTGATACACACAAAGCATTCCTCCGGTGTCAGTGAGTTATATGATCTCATGGTCATAGGAATAAATACTTGACACGCAGAAAACAGTAGCAACAAAATGACACGATCAACATGCTACGTCTATTAGTTTGGGTCTAGTCCATCACGTGATTCTCCTAATGACGTGATCCAGTTATCAAGCAACAACACCTTGTTCATAATCAGAAGACACTGACTATCTTTGATCAACTGGCTAGCCAACTAGAGGCTTGCTAGGGACGGTGTTTTGTCTATGTATCCACACATGTAAATGAGTCTTCATTCAATACAATTATAGCATGGATAATAAACGATTATCTTGATACAGGAATTATAATAATAACTATATTTATTATTGCCTCTAGGGCATAATTGCAACAGTCTCCCACTTGCACTAGAGTCAATAATCTAGCCCTCACATCATCATGTGAATTACATTGTAATAAATCTAACACCCATACAGTTCTGGTGTTGATCATGCTTTGGCCGTGGAAGAGGTTTAGTCAGCGGGTCTGCTACATTCAGATCCGTGTGCACTTTGCATATATTTACGTCCTCTCCCTCGACGTAGTCGCGGATGAGGTTGAAGCGTCGTTTGATGTGTCTGGTCTTCTTGTGAAACCGTGGTTCCTTTGCTAAGGCAATGGCACACGTGTTATCACAGAACAAGGTTATTGGATTCAGTGCGCTTGGCACCACTCCAAGATCCGTCATGAACTGCTTCATCCAGACACCCTCTTTAGCCGCCTCCGAGGCAGCCATGTACTCCGCTTCACATGTAGAATCTGCTACGACGCTTTGCTTGGAACTGCACCAGCTTACCGCACCCCCATTAAGAATAAATACGTATCCGGTTTGCGACTTAGAGTCGTCCGGATCTGTGTCAAAGATTGCATCGACGTAACCTTTTACAGCGAGCTCTTCGTCACCTCCATACACGAGAAACATCTCCTTAGTCCTTTTTAGGTACTTCAGGATATTCTTGACCGCTGTCCAGTGATCTACTCCTGGATTACTCTGGAACCTACCTGCCATACTTATGGCCAGGCTAACATCCGGTCTAGTGCACAGCATTGCATACATGATAGAACCTATGGCTGAAGCATAGGGGACGGAGCGCATATGCTCTCTATCTTCATAAGTTGTTGGGCACAGAGTCTTACTCAATCTCGTACCTTGTAAAACTGGCAAGAACCCTTTCTTGGACTGTTCCATTTTGAACCTTTTCAAAACTTTATCAAGGTATGTGCTTTGTGAAAGTCCTATGAGGCGTTTTGATCTATCCCTATAGATCTTAATGCCTAGAATGTAAGCAGCTTCTCCTAGGTCCTTCATAGAGAAACTATTATTTAAGTAATCCTTTGTGCTCTCTAAAAACTCCACGTTGTTTCCAATCAGCAATATGTCATCCACATATAATATTAGAAACGCCACAGAGCTCCCACTCACTTTCTTGTAAATACAAGATTCTCCAACCACTTGTATAAACCCAAATGCTTTGATCACCTCATCAAAGAGTTTGTTCCAACTCCGAGATGCTTGCACCAGTCCATAAATGGATCGCTGGAGCTTGCACGCCTTGTTAGCATTCTTAGGATCGACAAAACCTTCGGGTTGCATCATATACAATTCTTCCTTAAGGAAACCGTTAAGGAACGCCGTTTTGACATCCATCTGCCAGATTTCATAATCGAAAAATGCAGCTATTGCTAATATGATTCTGACGGACTTAAGCATCGCTACGGGTGAGAATATCTCATCGTAGTCAACTCCTTGAACTTGTGAAAAACCCTTTGCCACAAGTCGAGCTTTATAAACGGTCACATTGCCGTCAGCGTCCGTCTTCCTCTTAAAAATCCATTTGTTCTGAATAGCCTTGCGGCCCTCAGGTAGTACCTCCAAAGTCCACACTTTGTTCTCATACATGGATCCTATCTCGGACTTCATGGCTTCTAGCCATTTGTTGGAATCTGGGCCCACCATTGCTTCTTCATAATTTGCAGGTTCATTGTTGTCTAACAACATGATTGACAAGACGGGATTACCGTACCACTCTGGAGCAGCACGTGATCTCGTCGACCTGCGTGGTTCAACAGAAACTTGAACTGGAGTTTCATGATAATCATCATTAACTTCCTACTCAACCGGCGTCGCATCGACAGAGGTTTCCCCTTGCCCTGCGCCACCATCTAGAGGGATGAGAGGTTCGACAACCTCGTCAAGTTCTATCTTCCTCCCACTCAATTCTCTCGAGAGAAACTCCTTCTCGAGAAAAGCTCCGTTTTTAGCAACAAACACTGTGCCCTCGGATTTGAGATAGAAGGTGTACCCAGCTGTCTCTTTTGGGTAACCTATGAAGACGCACTTTTCCGCTTTGGGTTCCAGCTTTTCAGGCTGAAGCTTTTTGACATAAGCATCACATCCCCAAACTTTAAGAAACGATAACTTTGGTATTTTTCCATACCACAGTTCGTATGGTGTCGTCTCAACGGATTTTGATGGTGCCCTATTTAAAGTGAATGCAGCTGTTTCTAATGCATAACCCCAAAATGATAACGACAAATCAGTAAGAGACATCATAGATCGCACCATCTCTAACAGAGTACGATTACGACGTTCGGACACACCATTATGCTGTGGTGTTCCAGGCGGCGTTAACTGTGAAACAATTCCACATTGTCTTAAGTGAGCACCAAACTCGAAACTCAGATATTCACCCCCACGATCAGACCGTAGGAACTTGATCTTCTTGTTACGATGATTTTCCACTTCACTCTGAAATTGCTTGAACTTTTCAAATGTTTCAGACTTGTGCTTCATCAAGTAGACATAACCATATCTACTCAAATCGTCAGTGAAGGTGAGAAAATAACGATATCCGCCGCGTGCCTCCACGCTCATCGGACCACACACATCGGTATGTATGATTTCCAACAAGTCACTTGCACGCTCCATTGTTCCGGAGAACGGAGTCTTAGTCATCTTGCCCATGAGGCATGGTTCGCACGTGTCAAGTGAATCAAAGTCAAGTGACTCCAAAAGTCCATCAGCATGGAGTTTCTTCATGCGCTTTACACCAATATGACCTAAGCAGCAGTGCCACAAAAATATGGCGCTATCATTGTTAACTCTAACTCTTTTGGTCTCAATGTTATGTATATGCGTATCGCTATCAAGATTCAATATGAACAATCCTCTCACATTCGGTGCATGACCATAAAAGATGTTACTCATAGAAATAGAACAACCATTATTCTCTGACTTAAAAGAGTAACCGTCTCGCAATAAACAAGATCCAGATAGAATGTTCATGCTCAACGCAGGCACTAAATAACAATGATTTAAGTTCATCACTAATCCCGATGGTAACTGAAGTAAAACTGTGCCGACGGCGATTGCATCAACCTTGGAAGCATTTCCTACGCGCATCGTCACTTCATCTTTCGCCAGCCTTCGTCTATTCCGTAGTTCCTGTTTCGAGTTGCAAATTTGAGCAACAGAACCGGTATCGAATACCCAGGCACTACTACGAGAGCCGGTTAAGTACACATCAATAACATGTATATCAAATATACCTGATTTTTCTTTGGCCGCCTTCTTATCTGCCAGATACTTGGGGCAATTGCGCTTCCAGTGACCCATACCCTTGCAATAGTAACACTCTATTTCAGGCTTAGGTCCAGCTTTGGGTTTCTTCGTCGGTTTGGCAACAGGCTTGCCGCTCTTCTTTGAATTGCCCTTCTTGCCTTTGCCGTTTCTCTTGAAACTAGTGGTCTTATTCACCATCAACACTTGATGCTCTTTACGGAGTTCAGACTCTGCGACTTTCAGCATCGCAAACAACTCGCCGGGAGACTTGTTCATCCCTTGCATGTTGTAGTTCAACACAAAGCCTTTATAGCTTGGCGGCAGTGATTGAAGGATTCTGTCAGTGATAGCTTCTTGCGGGAGTTCAATCCCTAGCTCAGCTAGACGGTTTGAGTACCAAGACATTTTGAGCACATGTTCACTGACAAACGAGTTTTCCTCCATCTTGCAAGCATAGAATTTATCGGAGGTCTCATACCTCTCGATCCGGGCATTCTTCTGAAAGATAAACTTCAACTCTTGGAACATCTCAAATGCTCCATGACGCTCAAAGCGACGTTGAAGTCCCGGTTCTAAGCCATACAAGACTGCACATTGAACTATTGAATAGTCCTCCTTACGTGCTAACCAAGCGTTCTTAACATCCTGATCAGCCGTAGCGGGTGGTTCATCTCCTAGCGCAGCATTAAGGACACATTCCTTCTTCCCAGCTTGTAAGATTAGCTTAAGATTACGAGCCCAGTCTACAAAGTTGCTTCCATCATCTTTCAACTTAGCTTTCTCTAGGAACGTATTAAAATTCAGGATGACTGTCGCGTGAGCTATGATCTACAACACAAATATATTCAAAGTGGACTTAGACTATGTTCAAGATAATTAGAGTTTAACTTAATCAAATTATTCGCTAAACTCCCACTCAAAAAGTACATCTCTCTAGTCATTTGAGTGGTTCATGATCCACTTACACTAGCTCAAGTCCGATCATCACGTGAGTTGAGTATAGTTTCAGTGGTAAGCATCCCTATGCTAATCATATCAGCTATATGATTCATGATCGACCTTTCGGTCTCATGTGTTCCGAGGCCATGTCTGCACATGCTAGGCTCGTCAAGCTTAACCCGAGTGTTCCACGTGTGCAACTGTTTTGCACCCGTTGTATGTGAACGTTGAGTCTATCACACCCGATCATCACGTGGTGTCTCGAAACGACGAACTGTAGCAACGGTGCACAGTCGGGGAGAACACAATTTCGTCTTGAAATTTTAGTGAGAGATCACCTCATAATGCTACCGTCGTTCTAAGCAAAATAAGGTGCAGAAAAGGATTAACATCACATGCAATTCATAAGTGACATGATATGGCCATCATCACGTGCTTCTTGATCTCCATCACCAAAGCACCGGCACGATCTTCTTGTCACCGGCGCCACACCATGATCTCCATCAACGTGTTGCCATCGGGGTTGTCGTGCTACTCATGCTATTACTACTAAAGCTACATCCTAGCAAAATAGTAAACGCATCTGCAAGCACAAACGTTAGTATAAAGACAACCCTATGGCTCCTGCCGGTTGCCGTACCATCGACGTGCAAGTCGATATTTTCTATTACAACATGATCATCTCATACATCCAATATATCACATCACATCGTTGTCCATATCACATCACAAGCATACCCTGCAAAAACAAGTTAGACGTCCTCTAATTTTGTTGTTGCAAGTTTTACGTGGTGACCACGGGTATCTAGTAGGATCGCATCTTACTTACGCAAACACCACAACAGAGATATATGAGTTGCTATTTAACCTCATCCAAGGACCTCCTCGGTCAAATCCGATTCAACTAAAGTTGGAGAAACTGACACTTGCCAGTCATCTTTGAGCAACGGGGTTACTCGTAGCGATGAAACCAGTCTCTCGTAAGCGTACGAGTAATGTCGGTCCAAGCCGCTTCGATCCAACAATACCGCGGAATCAAGAAAAGACTAAGGAGGGCAGCAAAACGCACATCACCGCCCACAAAAACTTTTGTGTTCTACTCGAGAAGACATCTACGCATGAACCTAGCTCATGATGCCACTGTTGGGGAACGTCGCATGGGAAACAAAAATTTTCCTACGCGCACGAAGACCTATCATGGAGATGTCCATCTACGAGAGGGGATGAGTGATCTACGTACCCTTGTAGACCGTACAGCAGAAGCGTTAGAGAACGCGGTTGATGTAGTGGAACATCCTCACGTCCCTCGATCCGCCCCGCGAACAATCCCGCGAACAGTCCCACGATCTAGTACCGAACGGACGGCACCTCCGCGTTCAGCACACGTACAACTCGACGATGATCTCGGCCTTCTTGATCCAGCAAGAGAGACGGAGAGGTAGAAGAGTTCTCCGGCAGCGTGACGACGCTCCGGAGGTTGGTGATGACCTTGTCTCAGCAGGGCTCCGCCTGAGCTCCGCAGAAACGCGATCTAGAGGAAAAACCGTGGAGGTATGTGGTTGGGCTGCCGTGGAAAAGTCGTCTCAAATCAGCCCTAATACCTCCGTATATATAGGTGGGAGGGAGGGGGCCTTGCCTTGGGGCTCAAGCCCTTGGGGGTCGGCCGAGCCAAGGGGGGAAGGCTCCCCCCCAAACCGAGTTGGACTTGGTTTGGTGGGTGGGAGTCCTTCCCTTCCTTCCCACCTCCCTTTTCTTTTCTCTTTGATTTTTCTCTTCTTGGCGCATAGGGCCCTTTTGGGCTGTCCCACCAGCCCACTAAGGGCTGATGTGCCACCCTCAAGGCCTATGGGCTTCCCCGAGGTGGGTTGCCCCCCCCCCCCCGGTGAACTCCCGGAACCCATTCGTCATTCCCGGTACATTCCCGGTAACTCCGAAAACCTTCCGGTAATCAAATGAGGTCATCCTATATATCAATCTTCGTTTCCAGACTATTCCGGAAACCATCGTGACGTCCGTGATCTCATCCGGGACTCCGAACAACATTCGGTAACCAACCATATAACTCAAATACGCATAAAACAACGTCGAACCTTAAGTGTGCAGACCCTGCGGGTTCGAGAACTATGCAGACATGACCCGAGAGACTCCTCGGTCAATATCCAATAGCGGGACCTGGATGCCCATATTGGATCCTACATATTCTACGAAGATCTTATCGTTTGAACCTCAGTGCCAAGGATTCATATAATCCCGTATGTCATTCCCTTTGTCCTTCGGTATGTTACTTGCCCGAGATTCGATCGTCAGTATCCACATACCTATTTCAATCTCGTTTACCGGCAAGTCTCTTTACTCGTTCCGTAATACAAGATCTCGCAACTTACACTAAGTTACATTGCTTGCAAGGCTTGTGTGTGATGTTGTATTACCGAGTGGGCCCCGAGATACCTCTCCGTCACACGGAGTGACAAATCCCAGTCTTGATCCATACTAACTCAACTAACACCTTCGGAGATACCTGTAGAGCATCTTTATAGTCACCCAGTTACGTTGCGACGTTTGATACACACAAAGCATTCCTCCGGTGTCAGTGAGTTATATGATCTCATGGTCATAGGAATAAATACTTGACACGCAGAAAACAGTAGCAATAAAATGACACGATCAACATGCTACGTCTATTAGTTTGGGTCTAGTCCATCACGTGATTCTCCTAATGACGTGATCCAGTTATCAAGCAACAACACCTTGTTCATAATCAGAAGACACTGACTATCTTTGATCAACTGGCTAGCCAACTAGAGGCTTGCTAGGGACGGTGTTTTGTCTATGTATCCACACATGTAAATGAGTCTTCATTCAATACAATTATAGCATGGATAATAAACGATTATCTTGATACAGGAATTATAATAATAACTATATTTATTATTGCCTCTAGGGCATAATTCCAACAATTTCGTGGGTGCTATTGGAGCAATAGATGGATGTCACATACTAGTTCCAGTTCCAGCATTAGATGTCATTACCCACACCGGGCGACATGGATTTACTTCTCAAAATGTGATGGTCGTTTGTGACTTTGACATGAGGTTTACTTTCGTCGTTGTTGGGTGGCCGGGCTCGGCACATCACACAAGGATTTTGAATCATACCCTCAAGAAATATGCACATAAGTTCCCTGTTCCTCCAAATGGTACTACCAAACAATACTCATATTCAAAGCAATTTAGTTTCAAATTTTGTTTTTGTAATGCTAACTTTGTTATAATTTTTAGGCAAATACTACCTTGTCGATTCGGGCTATCCAAACCGAAGTGGATACCTTGCTCCATACAAAGGCCAAACCTATCATATACCGGACGTTCGCAATAGGCGGATAGAACCGACGGGAAAGTATGAGGTATACAATCATGCTCACTCTTCACTTCGCAATGCGGTAGAACGCACATTTGGTGTGCTCAAGGAAAAGTGGCGCATCTTGAAAAAGGTACCAAAATTCAAGCTTAGAAGACAAAAGAAGATTATTGTTGCTTGTATGGTGTTTCACAATTATATCCGGGACACCAAGTTACGTGACAAAGAGTTTGATAAGTGTGACGCGGATGAGGACTACATGCTACATGTGGTGCGACAAACTGTATCACTACAAGGCGATAGCGCCTCATCTTTACTTCAAGCGGTAAACATGAATGATGTTCGTGATAACATTGGCGACTCTTAGTTTGCGGTGAGAGGAGGATAACTATCTTATGGGAGAGCCAGTGATGTCTTTTGGTATAGATATTTGACTGATGATGTATGGACAAGTAATGCCTTTTGGTGTATATGTAGGAAATAGGAAGTATATTTTGGTATAAATATGTGGACAGTGTTGTATGAACAATGTTCATGATGATGTATGAATAACTAATGTTATATATGAAAAATGTTAGCAATTATCACATTTTAACATAACAACAAATCATGGGAACTACACAAAACTGTATAAGCACGCATATAAAGCAGGGGATAACAATTGAATTTGTACACAAGTAAACCGTTGCTATGACATCCCATGAACCATAGCAATAGCACCATGCACATATATGAACTAGGATTTGAAGCACCTGGGTGCTCCACCCCCTATATGAACATTAAATTCAAAAACAAAACTCCAGGATTAAAAGAAGCATGGTATTTTGGGATATCAAACATGGGTGCCCAATACACTCATGTGTGAAGTTTCGTTAAAAACGACATCATGGTATTCTCAGTAAAAAGACAAAAAAATCCTACGTTTTAAAAAAGGCAAGTTTTAACATGCTCCTTTTTACCTCCCCCCTCTTTTTATGGTAAGAATTAATCAGGCCACTAATAATGAGATCAACGGATCAGGTTTGTTACTACCTTCATTTTTGTATACAAGGTCACTATTAAAATTACGATTTACAGCTACGTAAGGCTGGCCATAATGAGAGTAACTTAGGTAGTATAATGTACTTGAAACTAGCAAACATGTTGATGTGGCAGATAATTAAAAAAGAGTGAGAGGATTAGAGTAACATAGGTAGATACCGTAATATGTTAAATGATATGCTACCATGTATCATGCATGTCAATAAATAATGGCATCTATGATACTAGTTTATGATATTTTGCATTATGAAGATACTATCATACAATAGTATCATATGCATGATACTATATGATACTCCCCATTATGACCAGCCTAAGGTCACAAACGCCAATCAAGGTAAAATTGATGAAGTTTGGCTCGTACAAGCAACCGAGCATATTAATGCCCCATACATGCATGTAGTAGCGAGAAAGTTGGTTTGTATGCACCGCATTAATCAACCAACAAGGAATGAGCCAGTAGTCTTGTTTTGCGTTGAAGAAAGAAAACATATTAATTAACACATGAAGCGGGGATAAAAATTATTTCCTCCATCACGGTTTAGAAGGCGTGTTTGAAAATTTTCTGGAACCTAGGTGGTTATTGATTGGCTGTAAGATGGGGTAAAAATAACATTCACACTACGCATGCATACAAAAATAGTACAATGAAATATTAATTAGCTGCTATGAGTAAATGCAATGCACCTTAAACCTTGTATATCATGGAAATGCACGTAAGGTTAACCGTGCCTTCTAAACCGTGACGGAGATAATAACTTATAATATTGACTTAAGTAGCCATTAATTCCTACCTTGATACCTGTGACATGAGTATGTGGTCTTGTATACAAAAATAAAGTGAGTACATACTCTAACTCATATGAAAAAGGGGGCGTAAGAAGCATGTTAAAATTGTTCGTAGAAAATACTGTTTGGATTGATCGTAGGTTGGACTGTATTTCATTTCTCACGGATACATTTCCTGATAGTTTTTCACAAGACTTCACACGAAAGTAGATTGGACACCCAATTTTGTTTTCTCAAGATTTCAGAGTTTCTCTATTTTCTTGATATTTTTATAATCTCTACTACTATTAAACAAGCAACCAAAAGCTTTCTTAGATTCTCCCCACAATTAGTCCCACAACACCGCACGAATCAATAAGCACCACACAATTAGGCACACAATTTTTAATCTAACAACCACTATTAATCTAATACATCTATGATGTGCATTTAGCAATTTTCAATGACTGACCGTTCCACCACAAAGGAAATTTCAGGTTCCGCATTTGCAAACGCATCCCCGTAATGACAGGAGGCACGAAAAAACGAAATCACTCGCCCTCAGATAATCACTGAACCATCTCCTATAATCACGCACCCTCGGATAAACTCGAAAAAGAAAAGGCCAGTGCTCTCAGACGGCGCGCCGGCCGCACTATCCACCAACTATCGTGCGTCCACACCGTTAGATCTTCATGCAACATTATTTTCCGGATGCAGCAAAATTTCGACGCGATGCAATAATTTTTTCAACGGTTGCAACAAAAATAAAATTTGTAGCAAAAAAAATATCTACGTGATCGTAGCAAAAAAAATGAAGCTGACGATGCGTGGTAGCAAAATTCAAATGCCGGTTGTAACAAATATGTACGTGAACGTGGATGCAACTTTTTAGTGAACAGTTGCAGCAAAAAATAATGCCGGTTGTAGCAAAAATTAACACGATTGTAGCAAAAGTAAAAAACACCGATTGTAACGAAAAATCCGACGAACTGGAGTTGCAACCAAACGTATATGCAGCTTTTTTACTGGACAAATGTAGCAAAAAAATGCTTGTAGCAAATATGACGCTGGTTGCATGCCTAATCAACGGGGTTGCGCGGGTCGTGTGCAGCCGGCCGAACGGTTCGGCGGGCGCATCGGGTTCGGGCGGCGCACCGGCCAGAAACGATTCCCAAAAGAAAAACACTTATCCCCGCGGTACCGGAGTTCCGGCGGTACATCCCTACCACTGCCGTGCCACCTAGGGTGCAGGACGCGCCGCGCTCCTCGCATCGCGCCCACTGCCTGGACGCGACCATTGTTGGGCCACTCCACGCGCGGACGCACCAACCTTAACACCATCTTCATCCACTCATCGCGTGGACGCCGCCACGATATGCATGTCGCACCGTCTCAGGTTATTATGTTCATCAAGATAGGCTATACTTTAGGTACTCACTGAAACAGGGAGTTGTGTTTTCCCGTTTAGGCTAATGATGTTCATAGAAGACGCAACTCGAAATAGTTTTGCTTTATGTATGACTACAATACAAGCTTTATTTGGCTAGTATATTTATTTGATTGACTCGATGTGATCTGGAGGTGTGCTCATTTTTATGTTAACAATGTAGTATTTTTCAGGTTTGATCTGAGCGTATCTATGTGTGCAAAGACTTAAACATCGCTGCCGTTGTTTCTTCGTGCACCACTGACGCTCATCAACATGAAATGTTTTTTTTCGTGCCGGAAACCCAGAATGTGGAGCTCACGTGTATGTTATTTTTTTCAATGAGAACCATGTTTAATTACATTGCTTGAAATCTTGGTTTTGGCTATGTAACGTGCAGTTCCACCGGTTGTTTATAAACAGAAAACTGAGGTGGGTTGTGATTTTGGAATCGGGGGAGAGAATTAGCAAAACTTCAGAAGAAGTAGGACACCGTGTTTAAGTATACTGCCATAAACCTGATCAATATGTTCCTTCTTGCATTTTCAGTTGAACATTTTCTAGCACTGTGTAAGTAGAAAGAATTATTTGATACAAAATGTTCATTATACAGAAAGTATGAGATGATGTTTTAACCTTAGTATTAGGAATCTGAAACATAAATTATCTGAAAAGTGCTCCCAGGCAGTGTTCATGAACAGTTAGCAAAGGACGTATAACTTCTACATTCCATTGCAGAGAAACATGCACAATTTTTTCCAGGGTGCACGCATTATCTTGTAGATGCATAAATTCAATTAGTTTACCCGGTGTAAGTGCATCCAATTTGATGTTCTTGCCGGTTGTATTATTTAAACGTCAATATAATTCCTTAAATGGTGATCTATCTTGCCGTTTTGTGACCCCCAGTTGATAAGCAACGTCAAGAACCACCACTGTTTTACTCCGTCAAATTATCATTTTGTAGACTTTATATGAAAGAACTAGAGTTGAAGCTTTCTGAGTATAGCACAAGCTGTCAAATCAACAACAGATGGTTGAGAGATAGCCTCAAAGGTATAAATTCAGCACTGGATCCTGCTTCCGTATTCGTACACTTCTATCTGAAATTCCCATGAATATCATGTTAGTTAATTAGTCTGTTCACTGTGCACTGCAGTATACTATTTGCGAGTTTGCGTTAACAGTGTGTAGTCTCCGCATCCCAGTATGACTATAATTCGAACAAACAAATCATGAATGCCTTTACTAAAAGTGAGAATTCGATCCACCATTAATCATGAATGCCCCTACTAAAATTGAATGCATATTTTTTTGGCTTGGTGGAGGCATGGAGCGCGTCTCCATCAATGTACCACACTCGCATTAGGGGTGGACCACACTGAGATGACCATAATGGAGGCGTTGATTCATTAGGTTTGACTCATCTTCTTCATTGGGAATGACTTGAATGAGCTGGAACTATTTTTTTGCCTAACAGATATAAAAAGTGTTCTCCAGTCAGCCACCTCACTCGCCGTTGAGGCCCATCACTCTCCCCTCCGCTGCCCCCCGCGCAGGCGGCCGAGGGGCTCCAACCGTAGCCGCCGGTCTCTCCCCATCTCACCCCTCCCCTCCACCGCCGCTGGAGGAAACCGCCGAGCTAAGCTCGGACGGATGACGGTGGTGGCGTAGGAGCCTCTCCTTCTCGCGCGCGTGGGTGGCGCGGGGCATCCACGCACGCGGATGTGCGTCCCCAGATCCGAGTGGCTCGCTCTTGGCGCGGCGGTGGCTCGCTCCCGGCGACGAGCGGCGGCAGATGCAGCTGCTGCATCTGGCCGTGGCGCTGCGTCTCCTCAGATCAGCGACGGCATGGAGGGACTTGGTTGGCTGGTCAGCTGCAGGCGTAGTTGGCCATTTGGTCAGATCTGATCTGGCCTGAGTGGCTAGCTTTCTCTGCGGTGGCGGAGATCGGTGGTCATCTGTGCGCACGATGTCAGACGGAGATTCGTCGAGCGGATCCGGAAGAAATCCTTGTTCTTGGCTTGTTGCTAAGTCCGGCGATGGAGGCACTCTTCTATGTCGTCACCTTCTTGGGGGCATCGTCATGGAGAAGCTCAAGACCTCTATCCGCTACCTCCGGGGGAAACCCTAGATCAGTAGATCGGATGACGGCGGCGCGCAGGTGTCGTTTTCCTCTTGGGGACGTCATTCTTGGAGGTGTACACGGGCATGAGGGACCAGTGGACGGCTTTTTTGGTGGAGTGGTGCTTTATCTTACTCATTGATGGCGGTGGATCTCGGCAGCGTGGCGCAGCTAAGACTCGGTGTATGATGTGTGGAGATGGACTCGTGCAGGAGGTCGAAGCTCTCTGGCGTCATGGTAGCGTCGATGGCAGAGAGGTCTAGCAAGTCGGTGTGTTAGTTTCTTCTGTGAAGACGGATTGGTGGAAGATGGCGGCGACGACACATGAGAGTGCGTCAGACCGGTTTGTACACTAAACCGAGTATGTGGCTCGGTTGGGCCCTCCGGCTTTAGATGTTAGGCTTTGGTGCGATGTCTGTTTGGTGTTAGGCTCGGACTATTGGCACCCCTTCATCAAGTGGTTAGGAGTAGCGATAGTTGTTGCTAAGATGGTGGCTTTGAACAAACTAATATACTACTTGTAAAGTCTTTGTGAATAATTAATAAAATGATTGCATGCATCGTCCAGATGCAGAGGCCGGGGGTAATCCTCCTTTTCTAAAAAACCTCACTCGACGTTGACTCCGTGCAATCGAGACCCCAAGACACTGGTATCTCTGTCCCCCATAAGTTGATCCACCGACTTCTTCCCCCTGATAGATTAAACTACTGTCTTGTCGATTCAGATCTCTATTCTGAGCATATGTGACATGTTCTTCAGGGCATTTAATTTTGATTTTAGTTGCAAGTATTCAGTTTTTATTGTTGTTTGTGGGATTAATTTCTTGTTGTGAAGAACTGATATTCTTGTGTGGGGGGATTCAGTTCTTGCCTTGCAAAGACTCACTTTATGTACTGCTGCTCTTAGAGAGGGTGCATCAAGTATTTGAATGATGAGAAAGTGTCTTTTAATAATTTTGAATGGTTGGTTTAATTTTCCTACTAATGCTTTCTTTAAACTTTTCTCAGGCAAGCCTGATTTACATGGAAGCACATGATTAATGCTCTATTGCGGTATATGCATGCAAGGCACTGCTTGGACTTTGGATTGGCTTGCATTTATGGGCATGTTTTAAATAGGAAATAAATCTTTGACATGTATGTACCTAATAGCAAACTGTTTGCATCCATGCTGCATGTAGAAACCTTGACAATTTCTTCTGTACTAATTAATTTCTCTGAGATAGGACGTTGAATCTATATATGTTTCTGCAAATTATATTATGATCTGTGTCGGATGAGCCTTTCTGTCTACCAAACTATCTACTTGTCATGAACTGGAGTTTATTGGTTTTCCTTTTCTCTACCGATTGTGTAGTATGACACTGTTTTCTTAGATAAAGGAAAGTATAGCATGCTAAAGAACATGACATATTTGAATATAAATGTGACATTAATTAGTTTTAATTATAAGCTCTGATCAGTTGATTGAATTATAGGGTGTATGTGGGCATCTCTTTGGGCATGCCAATAGTTGAAGAAGGAAGATTCAAGGGTTGAGCATTAGCTACGCTGGAATCAAGTTCTTGCTCTAGCGTTGGCTTCTAGATACCGTGTGAAGCACATTCAAGATTAGATAGTGATTTGTATGGTATCTCATATTTTAGTCAGGAAATGCGCTATTGTTACCACAATCGCGTCAGTATCAAGGTGATGCACCTGGTGTGTCAAATGCTTCTATATGTCCAGTATGTATCGGACAAAACTCTACCAATATGAACGCATTGCCTTTAGGAGTTATTGTGATCAGTATAGATTGGTGCATTGTTCCATGTCATCACAAGGTTAAAATTGTCATTGGTCTATGATTTGTGGATCAATACATCCATTTTAGCAACAAGTAATATGGACTGGAGGAAGTAGTGATACTGTCTCCCCTGTTTATTTTGGAAACATTTGTGGTTCATCATGTAAGAACGATGAACAATCATGTTATTATTTGACCTTTTTCCATTGTTTTAAATGACATTGCTTGTGCCTTGCGACAGTGCATGACCCTTAATCAATTATACCTCTGATAAGGTTTTCCATTTTGGGGCCCTTTAGTATGTTCCTATTTTCCTTTTTTGTACCTTTTCTGTCTCTACCATGTTCATTTGTACAATGCTTAATCGTATCATAAGTCCTATGAAGTTTGCATCAGAAAACACAAACATTATGCAATATTTGATTCTATTTTGACTACTGCCTCCATTCCTAATTATAAGTCTTTTTAAAATTTCTAATATAAATCACATACGGCTCAAAAATGAGTGAATCTACACTCTAAAACATGTCTATATGCATTCACATGTAGTCCATAAAATTATCGAAAAAGACTTATATTTAGAAACGGAGGGAGTATGCGGACAATAAATATCCCATATGTTTTTATGGAGAAGTTCACCCGTTGATTGCCTTGAATGTGTGAATTTTGCTAATTATGAGTGGGGATTTTCTGTGTACGGTTATTCGTGCGTTCCACGTGCATGCTTCCTAGTGTTCATAAAGGGGATGAAGCACCGAGGTGCTTCAGTGTATTTCCCAGTTAGACCCAACTTTGTACGAGGACCACGGAGAAGTGAGCTGATTTTTTTAGCAAAGGAGGATATATCCCCGGCCTCTGCATCTGGACGATGCATGCAACCATTTTATTAATTATTCTTAAAATCCTTACAAAGCAATACACCAGTAAGCCTGAAGCCGCCATCTTGGCAACACATGCCTCTACTCCTATCCCCATGATGAAGGTGTGCCGAATGTCCGAGCCTAATACCAAACAGATATCGCATCAAACCCTAACATCCAAAGCCGGATGCCCCAACCTAGCCACATACCGGGACTGGGTCCAAACCGGTCCGGCGCACAGGCCGTTGCCGCCGTCTTCCACCAACCCATCTCCAAAGCTGGTACTGATGCATCGACCTTGCCAGGCCTGCGTCGACACCACCATGGTGCCAGACAGCTCCACCATCCTGCACGTATTCATCCACACGCGACCGTCAGCGAAACACTGCAGCACCATGCCGCCGGGATCCGCCATCTGCCTTGCGGTGAATGTAACACCGTTCTTCCCTTGTCCCCTCCAGCCAGCACTTGCTCCAAAATGATGCCCCCAGGAGGGAGAACGACACCGACAACGTCGTCATCGTCCGATCCGGTAGACCCAGATCTAGGGTTTCTCCGGAACATCCCGATCAAGTTGACGTGACCTGCAACGACGATGCCTCGAGAAGGGAACGACGTCCAAGAAGCCGCCATCGTCCCCCAAGACTGCAGTCAGACACGATTTTCACCGGAAGCCACGTCGTCCCGATCTCACGGCTGGATGGAACCGCGCGGAGCCTCACCATGAAGACGTACGCCGCCGTCGGTACTCTGGCAGAGATCCTTCATCCCCTCACCGGTCCCTCCACGCACCGCCGGCCGGCGCAAGGTCACCCCACGGTGGATCCGATCGGGGCGTTGGATCCGCAGCCACCGCCGTCACCATCTCCACATAGATCAGCCAAACTCGCCGGAAGGGGCACTGCCACCAACGCCGTCCTCGAGGGCCGCCACTCCGCCGAACATGGAGCTTCGGCCACCGCCACGTAGCATAGGGTCGCCGCCCTAGCTGCCGCCCTCGGACTCCCACATGAGGTGTCCCTGCCGCCTCAGATGGGATCCCGCAACAACCACCCGCCCTGGTGCCTTCGGCACCGGGGCCGCCGCCACCGCGGCCCACGCCGGCGACAGCGACGGCAGGAGGAGGCGGGAGGGGCGGCCTGCGGTGCTAGAGTGAGCTGATAATTAAGCTATGTGTGTGATTTGTTGTGTATGTGATTGGTTGCTTGCTTAATTATCAGACTTCTGATAATTAAGCAAACAACCAATCACATACACAACTAATCACGCACATAGCTTTATTTTTCACAAAGGAACATCGCTCACACGATAGACTCTCAGAGTATTACGCAATATGCTTTACTTATATATGTGCTTCTTAGAAGCGGTAACACATAGTACACCACAGGAGTTGATTTTATATAATATACGACGGGGATGGTTGGTTGGATCCATCGGTAAGTTGGTCGCAGACGTACACGTATTAATTTCCGCTTAGGTAATTATAATTCCACCGTCCCATCGTTGGACAATGGCGCCGGCCGGCCGGTGATGTACCAAGCATCTAGACGACGGAGAAGGGCAAGGGGATGATGTTAAGGATGCCGCCGAGGAGGCCGCCCACGATCTGGCCGATGAGGCCAATTAGGCCACCAAGTCCTCCGAGGCCGCCGCTGCCGCTGCCGCTGTCAACGCCTAGGAGCTGCACCGGTGCGGCCAGCGTCCCGGTGACGCTGGCCAGGGATGCGTTGCATGCGGCAAGGGGGGTGACGACCACCACTTTGCACTGGTTGCCGAGCAGCGGGGCGAGCAACGACGAGGTGGCCGGGCCCATGTTCATGGTGAATGCACCGCCGTCGTCCGCCTTCGTGCCGGCCACCACCCTGCCGCCGCACACCATGTGGACGACGGCGTCTGCCGCCAAAAAATCAAAGCACACACACGACAGTTAAGACGAGTAACAGTTGCGATAATCATTAGGTGGAATTCGGGCAAGAAGCATGAGATGGGAGGTCCTTACTCGGGAACGGCGGAACCGCGGCCGCGTTGATGGAACTCCCCGCGCTGCATGGCACCACGCCGGCGACGAGGGCCAGTGGAGGCTGCTTGTTGTCCGCCTCCGCAGGGTGCGGCGCGAGGCTGATGACCACGAGGAGAGCCGCCAGGAGAAGGCTCTTGGTTGCCATTTGCCTGGAATGGATCCTCTCGACCTCTTAATTTGTTGTGTGCGTGACACTGACAATGTGAGGATACTGCGCTGCGTTGAGTGTGGTGGCTGGCTCAAGCTGCTGCATGGATCATCCTTTTATAGGGATGCATGCGCTGAGTGAGGTCAAGTTGCCGCCGTATTTTAGGACTAGGTAGCTGCAACACTTGCTGGTTTCACCGAACAGAATCGTTCTGCGCGTGCTTGCAGTGTCGTAGCTGGGCACGCTGCCGTCGACGTCGGGCATAGCAAGGCCCCAAAGATTAAAACAACTTGACCCGAACGCATGGTCCAAGCACCAGAAATTTCGATCAGTTCACGGGCGCATGCGTGGAGTACTAGCGCATGCGTGCCAAGCTAGAGATTTTTTTATTGGCAAACGATAAATCAAGCCAAATTAATTAGTTGGATCAACCTATTTAGAGAACTATATATAGATGATACCTAGCACGTTTTTACGAAAATGTTTTGCAACATATTTCAATAAGATTTGGTCCTCGTGGAAGAAGAAAGAAGGCGGCCTAAATCGATCTAGCAAAATAAATTTTCAAACGACTTGGTTATAGTCAGTCCTATAGATTGTAGTACATGCCTAGCGTACTAGCTTACCAAGGTGGCAGAGTACCGGATGCCAGTTCACGGCGTGCTCGATTCACGCATGCGTGTGGACTTATTGATGAATTTTGGTGCATGTGTCTAACAATGCCAAGAAGAGAACCGCTCGCGTCGCCTCCGCTGGGCGACTCGGGCGCCCTAACCGCCGCCGCCCTCGACCTCCCTTCTCCCCTGCTTCCCCGCCGCCGTCGGAGGAGGCCGGCGAGCGAAGCTCGCCCGGCGGACGGCGGACGGCGGGCCTTCCTCCTTTCTTCACGAGGGGATCCTCTGGCTGAGATGCGACGACGTTCCTGGACGTACGGCATGGAGACGGAGTTGGCGCGCTCGGGCGGCGGCCCGATGGGATTTTGGCGGCACTGCGGGGGCTGTCGGCGGATCTGGGGTTCACAACCCCAGATCGGTTCTCCTTCTCGGATGATGCTGGATCTGAACATGATGGTGGCGTCATCCCCTTCGTTAGGGATGACTGTCAGGTGGTGGGTCCTTGTGGCGTTGCCGGTGGCGGCGGATCTTGGGATCCCGCTCCCGGGGACGTCGCAGGATGTGCTGGCCCGTGCAGGAGAGATGGGTTCTTCGAATAGATGTGGGTAAAAGCTTGCTTTCGGCTACTGCCAAAGCCGGCGATGGCGGCGTTGTCTACGTCGTTTCCTTCCTGAAGGCATCGCCGAGGAGAAGTTCAAGGCCACTCTTTGCTACCTCCGGGGGAAACCCTAGATCAGTAGATCAGATGACGGCGATGCTCTGGTGTCGTTTCCCTCTTGGGGGCGTCATTTATGGAGGTACACACGGGCTCGAGGGATCATTGGTCGACATCAACGATCGAGCGGGGTTCCTTGTGACACATCGACATCGTGGAGTCTCGGCGGCAAGGCGCAGCAAAGTCTCGACGACGGATGCGTGATGATGAGCGCACGTAGGGAGGAGGCGCTGTCTGGCGCCGTGGGGGCATCGACGGCAGGCCTTGCAAGGTCGATGCGTCAGTAACTCTTCTGAAGATGGATTGATGGAAAGCGGCGGCGACGACCTATGAGGGTGCGTTGGACCGGTTTGTGCCCGTGACACGGTATGTGGCTCGGTCGGGGACTCCGGCTTTAGATGTTAGGCTAGGTGAGAGGTCTGGGTATGTGGCTCACACTTTCTGCACCCCTTCATCATTGGATAGGAGTAGCGACAGATATTGTTAAGAGGGCGGCTTCAGACATATTGATGTATTGCTTTGTAAGATCTTTGTGAATAATTAATAAAATGGCTGCATGCATCTTCCAGATACAGAGGCCGGGGGTCATCCTCCTTTTCTATAAAAACAATGCCAAGAAGAAGGGAGAAACTATCTCGATGTCCTTGTCGATCGCATACGTACATCACTCCCATGTTGGTCTTTCCCTCTCGGATTGTTACGAATAACGTCCACATGCGTAGGCGTTAAGGGGTGTTATCCACAAGTCTCGTGTAGTGTGTAAGGGAAACAGTCCACACGCCTATGCGTGGACAAAACAGTTAACGCCCACACGTCCGGCCTCCTGCCTCGTGACCCGTATATTCGGCATGTCACCTCGCGGCCCCGCATAGCCCTGCGTGACAGTTTCACTCAGTTGTCATGTAACACTGGAAAGACATGACAACTGACAGGCATGCGGTCACGGTCAGTTTCACTCAGTTGCCATTTAACACTATAAAGACATGGCAACTGACAGGCATGCAGGCACGACCAGTTCACTCAGTTGCAACTCACAGGCATGCGGACATGGCCAGTTCCACTCAGTTGCCATTTAACACTGTAAAGACATGTCAACTCACATGCACGCGGGCATGGCCAATTCCACTCAGTTGCCATTTAACACTGTAAAGACATGTCAACTCACATGCATGCGGGCATGGCCAGTTCCACTCAGTTGCCATTTAACACTGTAAAGACACGGCAACTGACAGGCATGCAGGCACGACCAGTTCACTCAGTTGTCATGTAACACTGAAAAGACATGGCAACTGACAGACATGCGGGCACGACAGTTACACTCAATTGCCATGTAACACTGGGAAGACATGGCAACTAACAGCATGCGGGCACGACAATTACATTGAGTTGCCATGTAACACCGGGAAGACATGGCAACTGACAGGCATGCAAGCACGAGCAATTCCATTCAGTTGCCATGTAACACGGGAAGACATGCATGGCAACTGACACACATGTGGGCACGACAATTTCATTCAGTTGCCATGTAACACTGGGAAGACATGGCAACTGACAGGTATACTGGCACGACAGTTTCACTCAGCTGCCATGTAACACTGGGAAGACATGACAACTGACAGGTATGCGGGCACGACAGTTTCACTCAGTTGCCATGTAACACAGGGAAGACATGGCAACTGACAGACATCCATGCACGACAGTTCCACTCAGTTGTCATGTATGCTGGGAATACATGGCAACTGACAGACATGCGGACGTGTGGGCGCGACGCCAGTTCCACCACACACCGGGTTGGCAGCCGCGAGCTCTACGTGCATGAAACAGACATGTGGATGAACTGATAAACGCCCACACACCAGCTCCTTCTTCCTATGTTGCACAAAAATTCTGCCAAAAATTGTCAAGATTAATGCAAACTACAAACGGACGCGGATCCATGCGTATGTGGGTTTGCAAACGCCCATACGTATGAGCGTTATCTTTTCTCATTAATTAAGATAATTGTATCTTCTTATCTCATCGATGGTGCTAAATGAAAGAGTAGTTTATTTAGGACCATCGATCGATCAGACAATAGTTTAAAATCAACTATTAAGATCAGGAGCAAGCCAACTCTGATGTCTTTTTTTATTGAAATCAATTTGGTGGTCTTTGAGACACTATGCGGTACTGAGAGACAACATGTATCCATAAATAAGAGCTCCCAGTTCACGTCACCCCCTAATCCGTAAATAAGAGCTCCCCGCTTATGCCATCCCTATTGGCCATGGCAACCACGGGAGAGGAACCATATCCCCTTCTCAAATGGCCTTACCAATCTAAAATCATGTATATAGACCTATCCTTATGAACACCTTTAAGAGACTACGTAGAATCTTAAGATTGACGAAGTTATCATATGCACCAATCAGGGCCGGACCTGTGATTTTGGGGGTCCGGGCGAAACTAAAACCCGGGGCCCCTTAATGCAAAGATCATATCAATAATAAATATCGGTCCGCAAACATTGTTCTTAACGGAGTATGTTGATGTCGGATAAAAAAAACTATGTCGATGCCATCTTCTCGAAAAAAGAAAACAATGTTGATGTCTACATTTTCTTCTTGTTCAGATTTAGAATTCCCATTAGTTTGTTGTCTTCCTCCACAAAACTTATTCCAAACTCATGATTTGGTTTCATTGACACAGTAGTATTCCTGCATGTTTTTTTTGTCAATAACTTCTCTTCATGATTCTACCTAGTCATCTACATGTTCTTTTTTCCTTTTACTCTTTTCACTGTGATATGCGTATTTCGGAATGACTCGGTATTCTGGTAACGAACATAGCAGGAAAATATATTACATCCAATATCTAGCAGTGCAATGCATGCATCATTTATACAAAGATAAATTGTTTTGTTAAGAATGTAACTATAGGGAATATGCAATGAAAAATGTATAATATCGTTACAACATACCTCAGAGCGATTGATTGGCGTCGGAGTCGAGCAGTCTACGAAGACATGACTTGGGCTGGTATCTCACGGGAGGCAGGAGGCGCTCGCCGCTCGGATGTGCGTGTACATCCGCATCCAGCACATGCCTCATGCGCCGGTGTGTGTCCCTATGTCCAACGCTGAGATCAGTCTGTTGAGTTGGATCTTAGAAGGTCTAAGGGGAAAAGCCGAATAGAGACTTGGAGATCGTTGGAGTCGCGCGACTCATGAACGGAAGGAAACCCTAGACAAAACGAGAAGTGATTACGTTTTTTAGGGACGAGATGTGATTACGTCAATTGCTTGGCTAGATGCGTACACAAAGCACAGTCCCTACTTCTCTTCCTGTGAGCCACGGGCCAACTTGTTTTTTCTTTGGAGCCATGGGCTAACCTACTTGCTGGCTGATGCGTACCTCGGAGGGGGCCCCTAGAATTTGGGGGCCCGAGGCGGTCACCCCCTCTGCCCCCCTCCCCCTGAGGGCCGGCCCTGGCACCAATCAATATTAGTGGTCACACTCACCTATCACAGGCTTGTTAGTGACAAAACAATTATGTGCAAACCAATCTGCGACATTGCGAGTGGTCTACGGTGATTTGCTCGCACATCCTCTACACACACATCCATATAAATGGAACGTGCCGCACTATTCCAAATTCAGATGCTTCACTTTCTCCATCTACAACATTCATATGTCAATGTTTTAATGTATATAATTTTTTCAACTAAGCAACCATCATACCATGCCACTAACAAATTCAGCCTAAGCAAACAAGTAACAATACAAATTTTTCATTGCTAAACATAGTTGAAAAAGAGATGATAGAGTAGCCATCAAGCCATACCTGTTATAATGTACTATTGTATATGATGAACAACAACCACAGAGATAACATGTATTGCACATCATCATACATACACATTAACGTGAGCGTGAATGGCGCCTCCTCGCTCGTTCCACGTCATCACAACAACGACAAAAAGGTTTCTAGAAAAAAAGGAACGACAAAAAGAACACAGGCCAAGAGCAGCGATTCGTCATGCCAGATAACACCCCCCTGCCTTTCCCTTCCTCACGAAGTAACTGATGGGGTTATAGTCCCAGGGTAGGGTCATAGGTCTGCCCTATAGGTCCTACCCAAGGACTACCCTTCATAGAGGACAAGACCCTTAGACAATTCCGACTTAACTAAGGACGCCCCCATCATCCAGTCGGCGACGATCCACTCGGAGCATATCTAACGTACCGACTGGAATCCACTCTGTACGTCGTAACCTCCTACGAGGGCAACAGTCATACGTTTTCATACACCATAACTAGCATTTAAGGCTTACGTTACCAGTAACGCCAGCCTTTACTCGCCACTACTCCACCCCTGTCCACCGGGCCATTATGAAGGATAGCGCACTCTATATAAGCCGCCCTTCACCACTGGTACAGGGGTTGGCACTTGCTGTAATCCCTTAATACACTCAACACAAAGCTCCCGAGAGCACTGAGACGTAGGGCTTTTACCTCCACCGTAGAGGGGCCTGAACTCATACATCCTCGCCGTAGCTAAGGCTCTGCCCATATACTTTCGTACCCCATACTTCTACTGTCAGACTTATACCCACGACAGTTGGCGCCCACCTTGGGGCAGGCGTCTAAGCGACTTCCGGCGAGTTTGCGATTTCATCTTTTCATCATGTCATCCGGCGGAGATCTGTGCATGGGTCATGAGATCCTCTTCGGTGCACTCTCCTTCATCGCCGATGATTCGACATGGCTTCAGGATGCGCCCCTCGACATCGAGACGCTTCCGAGTCGCGGGGCTACGCACTTCCGTGCCAGTTCATGCGGCGTTCTTCTTCTCCAGCCATCGACCCCGGTGTCGATCTTCGCCCCCGTCACGCGCCGCAACAAGCGATCCGGTCATTCGCGGCTCCAGCGTTGGGTGCGACACGCCCTAGCGCGACAAAACATGTCCTCTCAAGTGGCAGTGCTCGAATCGGTTGTGGTCCCGCGGTCATCCCAGTGCTTGGAGTCAGTTCCGACTGAACTACCTTCCGAGTGTCAGGGTCACGTGCCTGCAACCGAAGTACTCATGGCCAATTCGCACGAAAGTCCCTCCGAGACTGGTCGAAACGAGCGTGAGATCGGAGAATCATCCGGCGCTCGTCGTCAGCACCCTCGTTCTTCGAGTCGACGCACTTGCCAGAGCAACGTCGAGGTGTTCCGCACACCCATCCTCAACATGGCTGCAGCTGCCAGGATCGCTGATTCTCTCCAGCCGACTGATTCAGAGGCTGGTAGAGGAATCGAGCAGATCCGTGCCTTGTTACATACGGCGCAACAGCAAAACTCGGCGGCCTCCCAGTCGCACAACAAGATCCACAACAGTTCCGTTCAAGCGAACACACATCGGTCGGTTTTCAGTCCCGGCTCTCACCAGCGTCGCAGAGGGGGCAGCCTGTGGAACAATCGTTCCAGAGACCGGAGTCGGAATCCGCTTTCCATTCGGTCTCATCCCGAGGAATGTCGCCGTTCGCGTACTCCTCCGCGGAGTGGGCCTTACGGACCCCGGCGTTATGATGATCATCATTCGGGCGGTGACGCGCATGGTCAAAGGCCTGATGCAAGAGGGTATATCACTCAGAAGAAGGTTGATAGAAGCCGAGCCCACCGTGATGGTCATGATAGAGATCGTCCGAGTGGAAGCAGGACCGTCGTTTCTGGTCCCGAGTGTTTCAGTCGGGCCATTCGCTCGGCTGACATCCCTCCCAACTTCCGATTGGCGACGAGAATCAGCAAATTCACAGGAGAGTCCAAACCAGAAACTTGGTTAGACGACTACAGAGTGGCGGTCCAAATCGATGGCGGAGATGACCATGTCGCCATGAAACATCTCCCACTGATGCTTGACGGTTTGGCTCGAGCTTGGCTAAACCAGTTAGCTCCATCAAGCATTTACAGTTGGGCAGATCTGTCCCGAGTCTTCATCAGGACCTTCGAGGGTACGTGCAAACGCCCTGCTGGTCTCACAGAGCTTCAACACTGTGTCCAGAAGCAAAATGAGCCCTTGCGCGATTTCATCCAGCGCTGGACAACCCTCTACCACACGGTGGAGAATGTTACAGGACACCAAGCAGTCCGCGCCTTCAAGGCAGGTGTTCGGTACAGAGATCTATACCTGAAGTTTGGTCGGACAGGCGACATCTCCATGAGCAAGATGATGGAGATAGCCGCGCGCTATGCAAATGGCGAAGAGGAGGACCGCATACGTAGCGGCAAGCATAAGTCAGTAGCCGACGGAGATGGGAGCAGCAGTCGTAAGCAGAAACAGAAAGCCCAATCCACTCCGCAAGCAGAGGCGGCAGTCGTTACAAACGCTAAGTTCAAAGGCAAGGGGAAACCACAGTACACCCCCAAGAAGAAACAGTCAGGAAATTCCATCCTAGATCAACCGTGTCCAATCCACACAAAGATGGACGAAGAAGGCAATGTCATATTGCCGAAACATACCACTCGGTAGTGTCGCCTCCTGATCCAAGGATTCGGTGAAGGACAGCCGAGTGGGAAAGACACCGAGCAAGATGAGGAGGACAAGGAGGATCCGTTCCCTCAAGTCCATGCAACGTTAATGATTTTTGCTGATGTAGAAAGCAAAAGTCGACTGAAGCTGGTCAACAGGGAGGTAAACATGGCAACCCCATCCACTCCCACGTTCCTCAAGTGGTCACAGACTGCAATCACTTTTGATCAGTCAGACCACCCAGCACATGTACCCACCCCAGGGAGGCAAGCTCTGTTTGTCGACCCGGTGGTAGAAGGAGTTAGGCTGCGCAAAGTCCTCATGGACGGCGGCAGCGGCAGCGGCTTGAATATCATGTACGCCGATACTCTCAAGGGAATGGGCATTCCGATGTCCAGACTTAGCGAGAGCAATATGCAATTCCATGGAGTCGTCCTAGGAAGAAAGCCAAATCACTCGGCCAGATTGCGTTGGATGTCGTTTTCGGCTCTGACAAGAACTTCCGCAAAGAGAAGTTGACATTCGAGGTGGTAGACTTCCAGAGTGCATACCATGCCATTCTGGGCCGTCCGGCATATGTACGTTTCATGGCCCGTCCATGTTACGTATATTTGAAGCTGAAGATGTCTGGTCCCAAAGGCGTGATTACTGTCACAGGCAATCGGCAGCGGGCCGAAGAGTGTCTACAGCAGGGGTCGAGAATTGCAGACCATCAGATGGCTGTACTCGAGTTGGATGAGTACAAGAAGACTGCCAACCCCGCCGACCTGATGCGTTCAAAGAAGCCAGCTTCCGAGTCTGCATTCCAGTCGGCGGGAGACACGAAGAAAGTAAGCATCCACCCGACGGATGCCACCGCCGCCCCAACAAACATCTCCACCACCCTTGATCCAAAATAGGAAGCCGAGCTCATCCAATTCCTCCGTGAGAACTGGTACATTTTTGCATGGAAGCCTGCTAACATGCCAGGTGTACCCAGGGAGTTGGCTGAGCACGGACTGCATGTGGACCTTGTCGCTCGGCCCGTCCGAGAACGCCTGCGTCGGTCTGCCGCGCACAAGAGAAAAGCAATCGGCGAGGAGGTAGCTAAACTTCTGGCAGCCAACTTCATTCGCGAGGTACACCACTCCGAGTGGCTCGCTAATGTTGTCATGGTGCCCAAGAAGGACAAGTCTCTCCGTATGTGCATCGATTTCAAGCACCTTGATAAGGTCTGTCCGAAAGACCACTTCCCGCTCCCCCGCATTGATCAAATCGTTGATTCGACTGTAGGTTGCGAGCGCTTATCCTTCCTTGATGCCTATTCGGGCTATCACCAGATCCGTCTGTATGGTCGAGATGAATTAAAGACATCTTTCATCACCCCATTCGGGTGCTTCTGTTACATCACTATGCCATTCGGTTTGAAAAATGCAGGAGCAACTTTTATGCGAATGATCCAAAAATGCCTCCTAGACCAGATTTGTCGAAATGTGGAGGCATATATGGACGATATCATAGTCAAGTCACGCAAAGGTTCCGACCTGCTGACTGACTTGGCAGAAACATTCGCCAACCTACGTAGGTACGATATCAAGCTCAACCCAGCCAAGTGTTCATTCGGTGTTCCCAGCGGGAAGTTACTCGGTTTCTTCGTTTCCGAACGAGGGATCGATGTCAACCCCGAAAAGATCGGGACCATTGTTCGAATGGAGCGGCCGGTAAGAGTACATGACGTACAAAAGCTCACAGGTTGCCTGGCGGCTTTGAGCAGGTTTATCGCTCGACTCGGCGAGAAGGCGTTACCTCTGTACCGACTCATGAAGAAGTCCCATACCTTCGAGTGGACAGACGAAGCACAAACCGCATTCGACGACCTCAAAGCCCTGCTTTCCACCCAACCGGTTCTTACTGCCCCGCTCAGTAAAGAACCCCTTCTTCTGTACATCGCGGCTACAAATCACGTCGTCAGCACTGTTCTGACAGTCGCACGTGAAGAAGAAGGCAAAGCGTACAAGGTTCAGCGGCCAGTATATTATGTTTCCAAAGTCCTGAGTCCTTCCAAGCAGAGGTATCCCCATTATCAGAAGCTTATTTATGGGATCTACATGACTGCAAAGAAGGTGGCTCATTATTTCCAAGACCACTCGGTATCTGTCATATCTGATGCTCCGTTGTCGGAAATTCTCCACAATCGGTACGCATCAGGCCGAGTGGCAAAGTGGGCAATGGAGATGCTATACTGCGACATCAAGTTCGAAGCCAAGAAAGCTATAAAGTCTCAAGCTCTTGCTGACTTCATAGCAGAATGGGTAGAACAACAACAACCGACTCACATCTACTCGGCTCATTGGACCATGTTCTTCGATGGGTCCAAGATGTTGAATGGCTCCGGCGCCGGCGTAGTGCTCATATCCCCGAAAGGTGATAAACTCAAGTATGTGTTGCAGATCCATTTTGATTCTTCCAACAACGAAGTAGAGTATGAAGCTCTCCTTTACGGGTTGCGCATGGCCATCACACTCGGCGTTCGTCGCCTGATGGTCTATGGCGACTCAGATCTAGTGATTAATCAAGTAATGAAGGAGTGGGATGTAAGGAACCCCACCATGACTGCATATTGCAACGCAATAAGGAAGCTCGAGAAGAAGTTCGAAGGTCTAGAACTCCACCATGTTCCCCGACTGAAAAACCAAGCAGCAGATGAATTGGCAAAACTTGGATCCACACGGAGACCTGTCCCGAGTGATGTCTGCCTCGAGCACCTACACCTCCCCTCGGTAAAAGAAGATCCTTTTACAGAGGAACCTTGCAACCGAAGAGCTCAACAGATCAGACTGAAGTCGAGGTTCCCGCTGTGGTTGACTTAGTCATGGAGATTCTAGCTGTCATTCCCGAACGGACTGTGCCATTCATTGCATACATCGTGAGGCAAGAGTTACCGGAAGACGAGGTCCAAGCTAGGCAGATCGTTCGCAGGTCGAAGTCCTTCACCGTCGTTGATGACCAGTTATACAGAGAAAGTGTTTGAGGCGTCCTTCTGCGGTGTATCTCTCCTTAGGAGGGTCGGTTAATTTTGGAAGGAATTCACTCGGGAACCTGCGGCCATCATGCCTCCTCAAGGGCAATCGTCGCCAAAGCATTCAGAGCTAGTTTCTTCTGGTTGCGGGCGAATGAAATGGCAAAGGATATAGTCGACCGTTGCGAAGGTTGTTAGTTCTATTCAAACAAGTCCCACAAGCCAACGTCCGCGCTGAAGACAATTCCTCTTTCTTGGCCATTCGCCGTGTGGGGATTAGATACAGTCGGACCATTCAAAACAGGCCAAGGAGGATTCACCCATCTGCTTGTAGCAGTCGACAAATTTACCAAGTGGATTGAAGCCAAGCCAATCAAGAAGCTTGATGCCCTTACGACCATCAAATTTATGAGAGACATCATCGCCAGATACGGGGTTCCACACAACATAATCACCGACAATGGCACAAACTTTGACTCGGACAGGTTCAAAGGTTTTTGCGCAGGCCAAGGTATTCGAGTGGATTTTGCATCCGTCGCGCACCCCCAAACAAATGGACAAGCAGAGCGGGCGACTGGACTCATTCTTCAAGGGTTGAAGCCTCGACTCCCGCGGGAAGTTGGACATGCCGCCGGCGCATGGGTCACCGAGCTGCCATCGGTGCTGTGGGGCCTGCAAACAACTCCGAATAGATCGACAGGACGATCCCCGTTTTTCCTTGTTTATGGAGCAGAGGCAGTCCTTCCGAGTGACTTGCTTCACAACTCTCCACGAGTCAAACTCTTCTCCGAAGCCGAGGCAGAGCAAGCTAGGCAAGACAGAGTAGACCTTTTAGAAGAGGAGCGCGAGATGGCATTGATCCGTTCAACAATTTATCAACAAGATCTGCGATGATTTCATGCGCGGCACGTCACGAGCCGCACGTTCCAAGCAGGTGACCCGGTGCTCCGAGTGGATCAACAGAGACCACACAAGTTGGCTCCCGCCTGGGAAGGGCCGTTCATCATTTCTAAGGTGCTGAACAATGGAGCGTATCGACTCTACAACCTCGACAGGGAGACGGACGAGCCGCGAGCATGGAATGGAGATCTACTGAAGCGCTTCTACACATAACCGCCGACAGAGACAATGTAAAGAACAAATGTCATCGAAGTAATACAAAGCGGATTAATTTCTTGCCGATTCAAAATTCTTCCGCGTTTGCACACTCCGGTCTAAAAAACTAACTCCGAGTGTGTACAAAAAGTCACACTCGGGGACTTAGCTGCGACCCAGAGTCGCCTAAGTAAACAACTTGCTCCGAGTGTGTACAAAAAGTCACACTCGGGGACTTAGCTGCGACCCAGAGTCGCCTAAGTAAACAACTTGCTCTGAGTGTGCACCAAAAGTCACACTCGGGGACTTAGCTGCGACCCAGAGTCGCCTAAGTAAACAACTTGCTCCGAGTGTGCACCAAAAGTCACACTCGGGGACTTAGCTGTGACCCAGAGTCGCGTAAGTAAACAACTTGCTCCGAGTGTGCACCAAAAGTCACACTCGGGGACTTAGCTGCGACCCAGAGTCGCCTGAGTAAACAACTTGCTCCGAGTGTGCACCAAAAGTCACACTCGGGGACTTAGCTGCGACCCAGAGTCGCCTAAGTAAACAACTTGCTTCGAGTGTGCACCAAAAGTCACACTCGGGGACTTAGCTGCGACCCAGAGTCGCCTAAGTAAACAACTTGCTCCGAGTGTGCACCAAAAGTCACACTCGAGGACTTAGCTGCGACCCAGAGTCGCCTAAGTAAACAACTTGCTCCAAGTGTGCACCAAAAGTCACACTCGGGGACTTAGCTGCGACCCAGAGTCGCCTAAGTAAACAACTCGCTTCGAGTGTGCACCAAAAGTCACACTCGGGGACTTAGCTGCGACTCAGTGTCGCCTAAGTAAACAACTTGCTCCAAGTGTGCACCAAAAGTCACACTCGGGGACTTAGCCGCGACCCAGAGTCGCCTAAGTAAACAACTAACTCCGAGTGTGCACCAAAAGTCACACTCGGAGACTTAGCTGCGAACCAGAGTTGCCTAAGTAAAGAGCTTCCTCAGAGTGAGCACATAAGTTGCACTCGGAGGCTTAGCTGAGTCGCCTAAACAAAAACCACGAGCCAAAATCGTGTCAAAAAAACTCAGCGAAAGAAGAGCAAAAGATCCGGTTCGAATTCAAATCGAGTTCAACGATCAGTCGGCTCGGTGTGAATCAAGTTTATCCACACTGAGCCACGAATGTACCGGCCAATAGCAGTGGCCAAAGTTTAATACAAACTCCACTCGGCATACCGAGGTAAACGCGCGTTCAGCATAAAGTCAATCAAGCATCACCGGGGCTGGCAGGCTCCACGAAGGTGTCGAGGTCGATTCCATCTGCAATCCGAGTGGCCGTGTCGAGGAAGGTCTCCATGAAGTCTTCAAATCGAAGCTTCTTGGTGTTGGCGACCTGCAACGTCTTCAGCTTGTCTTCACGAGCTTCCTTACAATGCACTCGGACTAGAGACAGTGCCACGTCCGCGCCACACCGAGCAGCAGACTTCTTCCATGCCTGCACTCTGCTTGGAACATCCTCCAGTCGAGTCATCAACCCCTCTATCTCATTCCGGAAGTCATCTTCAGGCCACAACTCTTTGTCAATTCGGCCGACAACTTCTCTCAGGCGACCAATGAAAGGACCCACCTTGTTAAGGCGGGAATTCAGTCGGAACATGTCCCGGTTAGCTTCATCACCGAGTGGAACATTTGGTTGCCCAAGCGACCATTCAATTTTGGCGGTTTCGGCTTCAACGTCCCGACAGAAATCTGCAATGAAAAGATAGGGAGAAAATAAGCGCGGAGTGAACTCCACAGTCAAAGAGCACTCGGCAAGCAACTTACCACCAAGCAGTGCGACCATCTTCTTCGGTGAGTCATCGACGTAGTTCTCCTGCGCTTTGCATCGAGCGTTCATTAACTTCAGCTGGCCCATCCATTCAGATCTCTCCTTCTTCATTTTTTCTACCTCGGCTAGCAGTGCCTTGTTAGTCCCCCGAGATTCCTCCAAAGATACTTCTCGTTCAGCGAGAGCCTTTTTCATGCCAGCCAGATCATTCGCAGCTACCTCCAAGTCGGCAACAAGTTGAGTCTTCTCAGCCTTCAGAGCATTATAGGCCGATCCCATTTCACAAGTCTTCTGTCAAAGAGACACAAAGGGAGGATCAGCCAGGTTCAACAAGGAAAAAGTCTCGACAGGTTCTTCAGACCCCTGCCGATGCAAGCAATCGACAGTGGTCTCGGGGACTACACCCAGTGGGTTCACTGAGAGTGACCCCACTGGTATGAAGCTCGAACAGGTCGGTCCCATTGAGCTCCAAAGCAAACCAACAACGCTATGAGATTACTCTTACTCGACCCGAGCAACACTACTCTCGGGGACTACACCCAGTGGGTGCACTCGGCGTGCCCCCACTGGTACCATTCGGGCAGATCAACTCTGATCTGTAGAGATTATGGAAAATACATATAAAGACTACTGCCGGTGCAAGCACTCGGCAGAAGTCTCGGGTACTACACCCACTGGGTTCACTCGGAGTGAACCCACTGGAAAATTAACCTACTGTATCCGAGTATCTCGCCAAAACCCCCAGTGGGTACCAAGAGGAATGTAAACACTTACTAGCGCACTTACTCGGATATCATCCCAAAGCTCCAAGCTCTTCTTGTACAGGGACGAAACGGAGTCATGTTCTCCCTTGGCTTCGCCCACCATCAGCTCCACTTGTACCATGCATCCTTGGCGGCTCCTACTTGATCTTCCGGGAGGCATTGGGCATCATATTGAACAGTCGATGGACCCGGCGTGGCAGAAGGCGCCCTAGGTATCCCGAGCTCCCTGGGCATCCCGAGCTCTGCTCCAGTCGGTTCCGCCGTGGAGACCGTCTCAGTTGGCGGCACGCTCACGGCAGGGTTGGTAGTAGGTTGGATAACCCCAAGGATAGGTGCCAAAGCTGGTTCCGACCTCCTTTGGTCATCGTCGTCCAGATGGATCACCTCCGAAGGAAGCCCGACTGAACAAAATAAAAATACAGAAAAAGATCAAGATCAAAGACATCAATCGCGAAACGGTAATACAGCTCTCGGAGCTGTGACAACGTACCTTGCTGGGACGTGGCGGCGTTATCAGTGTCCATGGGATTGTCACCCTAACGCGACAGAGAGGTGGCGGAGGTAGCAACTCTGTTGAGTGAAATCCATTCGACGGGTAAACATGAATTCCCAAAAAGAAAAGTCCAGTCGGATACTGAAGGAAGATGGAAGAGCAAAGATACTTACGCTGAGGCGACCGGAACAGCGATCCTCATCCGGGGCCAAGCTTTCCGAGGTTTAGACCCGCTGGGTTTAGCCACCTTGGACGGCTGGTCCACGGGCTCGGCAGAAGAACCCCTGGTTCTCTTCACACTCCGAGCACTCGGGGCCACGGGAGGAGCCGGCGGAACAGCGGGGTCATGACGGTGCTTGGTTCGCTGTTCTGGTGGTGAGGGTGACGAGCTCTGCTCTTCACTCTCCTCCTCGTCCTCTTCTGTTTCCTCCTCCGTCTCCCTACTGTCAGAGACGTACTCGGCACTACCCGCGCTACCCTCCATGCTGCCTTCTTCTTCCTCGACCGGATTCCCATTTGAGACTTGAAAGTGCGTTATATCGACTAGAGGGGGGGTGAATAGGAGATTTTTAGAATTTCATCACTGAGGAAATTCCTTTTGAGGAAATTCCTCACTGATGACTAACTTACAGCGGAAACAGTAAAGGATCAGACGTGCAAACGTTCACAACAGCAGTATTACAGAGTGAAGAATGTGAAAACAGATTGCACAATAAGCAGGCACGCAGAATACAGATGATGATTAACTATTGTGAAGAATTTGGGGTTGAGGAAATTCAGAGAAAGTCTTCAGAAAATTCTTCAAATAGTCACAGTGAAAGTCATCAACACATAATACAGAGAAAGTAAAGAGTTGAGGAATTAGAACCCGATTCTTAGTAAAGACTGTTGTTGATGACCCAGTTCCAACTGCTGTGACAGTTGTACATCTGGTTTGGAGCGGCTTGGTATTGAAACCAAAGGACACCTAGTCCCGGGACACACAGTCCCTACCGTATTCTCCTTGAGCTAAGGACACACAGTCCTCGCCCAACACTCGTGGTAAGTCTTCAGGGCAGACTTCCAAACCCTCACAAACTTGGTCACCCGGCGATCCACAATTGGCTGCTGGATTGCTCTAGACCATGACGCCTAACCGTCTGGAGGATGCACAGTCCTCAAAGGTAAAAGGCTTCAGTCCCACATAGGAACAACTTCTTCAGTGATGCTCAATCACTAGGTTTGGTTTGTGGTTTCGGTGTATGGGGTATTTCCTCACTGATGAATTACTCTCGAAAGCTGTGAGAAATTTGGGTTGCTCTTATGACAAGTGTCAGTTTCTAACGGAGCAGCCAACCAGCTAGTGGTTGTGGGGGGGGGGGGGGTGGCTATTTATAGCGTGGGAGCATCCCAACATGATTTGACGCTAATGCCCTTAAATAATATGACCGTTGGAGTGGATAAGACCAGTGACTTGGCGTGTCTATCAAAACGGTCGGAACCCTCAACTGTGAGAGTCCTCATGTCACTCATATTCCTCACTTGAGGCTTTTGGTAGGATTAGGCTTGGGTTGAACATCATGAGGAAATCCATTCCATAGTGTTACTTTGACCCTCTTTAACAGTACGGTGTTCCTATTCAACAAATGCGAAGAAAGTAAAATAGAAAACGTAAATCTTCACGCTTCAATTTCTTCAGAATGATTTTATTCAGGAACCACCGGTCTTCTCAATATCAATATCTTCATGAGGAGTATCAATTTCATCGCAGATTCCTCGCGATTCATTTCTTCAGCTTCAGACCAATTTCTTCAACTGAAGACATATATTTTTAGGGGTCGATATTCTTCAAATATCTCAAACTCCTCAATGACTTATAGATCCTGTGTACACTCAAAAACACATTAGATACTTAACCTATAAGTCTTCAAACCACCAAAATCACAAAGGGGCACTAGATGCACTTACAATCTCTCCCTTTTTGGTGGTTGATGACAATTAGGTTAGGTCTTCAACAGGGATAAAAAATGTGAAGTGTAAATACTCATTTGAGGAATTTGAAAACAAGATTCAGGGAGACTCCCCCTGAAGATGTGCATACCTTGATGATTTTGCTTTTATAGCAAATGCACATTGATGATTTGTATCATGGAGATCTCCCCCTGAGTCTTGTAAATCATGCATACATATAACATATCATATGAAGAAAATAAAGATGCATGATGGCAAATGGTATGTGACGAATTCCAGCATGCGTGCATTAAAATATGAGGAATAAGCATGCGAAGAAAAGCGTTCAAAAGCGTCAGAGTACCATCGGGCTTAAGTTACAACTCATTACATAAAAACTTCAGAAGAGCCAATAGTTTGTAACTTAATATAGTTTATAAGCCCCAAAAATTTCCCGCTTGAAGACTAACTCTCGAGTTTCTCCCCCTTTGTCATCAAGTGACAAAAAGGGACAAACTGAGGACTAACGCCCATGAAGACTTCATTTCTTGGCCGTCGAGGAAGAGCCGTGATGCTTCTTGGGAGTAGTCTTCTTCCTGGGGCCGGTTGCAGTGTCGAGTTGTTGCTTATCAGACTCAGCAGTGCGGAATGAAGAAAAGGAGCTGTCTTCAAGGTCTGGCACTGGAATGGGCCTAAACTTTCTCTTGGGAGGCCACGACCACTCAAAGTCCTGCTCAAAGTTCATTTCTTCAAGCTCAGTCTGGGTCTTCAGATGTGCAAGTGTAGCCCAGGTGCGATCGAAAACCTCATGCAGATAGTGATGATTAAGCTTCAGAGAGTTCTGAGTCTCAGTGAGGGTTTTCACAATGGCACCAAACTGGCGTTTGACCCATTTGTGGTTGTGATCCACCTTCTGGTGAAGACTGAGGAGGAGCTCTCTGGTGTTCAGCACGCGAGGAGGAACATGGCTTGCTGGACGAGTCTCAGTATCGTCCCATGAAGAATATGCTTCTGGCTCTTTGAACTGGCCATCAAGGGGCCTGCTGCCTTCTTCAATCACAGATTTTCCTTTTCCTTCGATGGGCTCGAAAATCTTCTTGTTGACCCGGATAGGAGGCATATAACCCATGTGGTTTTGGAAATCAGCATGGAAGTTGATGCCTGTCCTTGTCCTGATGAATCTCATGATCCACGGGGCATAAATCTTGTGATCATATGGGCACATTGCATTGTCAGCCAAAGTCCTCAAGAAGAAATCATGGATATTAATAGGAATACCGTGAATGATGTTGAAGAGGATATTCTTCATTAGGCCTACAACATCTTCTTCATCGTCATGGCCTTTGATTGGCGCGAGCACACTGCAGAGGATTCTGTAGACAGAGCGGGGTGTGTACTTGAGCTCATGGACGAGGAATGTGGTTCTTGAGGGTTTTCCTGCAGCCAAAGGCTTCATGAGGACTAACATCATTCCATTTGGCAGCTCACACTCATCATAAAGCTTCACTGCCCCATCTAAGGGAATTGGTACGGGCAGTTCTCTGAGGAGTTCAGAAGCAGGAGCCTTGTAGTGGGTGTTTTGTGTCATCCAATCAAACACCCAAGTGTTGATGTCTTCAGGGTTGCCAGATATATGAAGAGTGGCATAGAACTGAAGAATAAGCTCACTATTCCAGTCTGATATGTCTGAGCACATAGGGAGCAAACCTGCATCGTGTAGTACATTGAGGACTGGTTGCAGGCAAGGTATTGCTTCAAGCTCAACATGAGGAATGTACCTGTGCTGGAATTTCTTGTTGCGTCCACAGAGCACAGAGGCATAGTAGTTCATCTGAGTCCTTGTCCAAAACTTCAGATGCCTCATTTGAGGCTTGTCATAAGGGTTCTCTCCGATGAAATACATGCGTTCCTCACAGAAATTTTCTTTCTGAAACTTTGGACGCTTGGAGAAGGGCTAACGCTGAACTGGCTTGAGATTTTGCTGAGGAATGGGGGGGGAGACAACAATGGCAGTCTCTGGGTTGAGCACAATGAATTCATTGTCTTGGGCGGGTACATTTTCTTCAGCATTTTCCTTAAGTTGCGGAATTTCATCAGCTGGTACTTCTTGCTGGGGAGATGATGCTTGCTCTGGCTGAGCTTCAGGCTGTGGAATTTCTGCCTCTTTCTCATTTTGAGGAGTTGGGCCAGCCTGTTCCTCATCTTGAGGAGTCTGCTCAGAATGTACATTTTGCTCATCATGTTTTTCTTCAGCTGGCTTTGTGGTAGAAGCAGTTTCATCAGCTGGTGCAGCTGATGCTTGAGCAGTCTCTGTCTGAGGAATAAGAGGTTGAGGACTGTCATCTATCTGGATTTCCTCATCAGTGTGTTCCTCAGAGGCAACATCCTTCATTTCCTCATCTGCCCTTGTTGTTGGGTCATTAATGACGACCATCTCATAGGAAGGGGCGACATTGAGAGGCACTGGGTCCAGAGGAGTAGTTTCTTCAGTTTCTTTGAGGCGCTTTGCCTCTATCTCTTCTACTGCTGAGGAGTCTTTTCTCTTCTTGGCTTCCTTTTCAGCAGCCCTTGTTTTCTTCGCGTCTGATGCAGACGGAATTATCCTCTTTACCTTTGAAGCTTTTGGTGAAGGTGTTCTTTCTTCAGATTCTTCAGCTGGTAGTGAGGAACCAGCTGGAACAGAGTCATCAGCCTGCTTTGATGAAGCAGCTGGATCAGGAGCAGTCTCATCAGTGGTTGCAATTTCATCAGTTGCAGTTTCCGTGATGATTTCTTCAATGGCCGGTTCATCAACACGGCGCTCTTGGTGTTCTTCCTCAGCTTGAGGAGTTTCCTCCTCATCGGGAGATGCATCTGCTGGCTGCTCAACCAGGGGCTGAGGAGTTCGTGCTGGTGGTGCTTTTCTCTTGTTGTAGTCATCAACAGCACTAGTGGCTAGCTTGATGAAATTGCGCTTGATGCTTTTGCGGTCTGACAGCTTGTCATACTTGTCAGTCAATACTTGCAGCTCTGCCTGGGTTGACACCAGTGCATCAGGAGTCAGCTTGAGGAGATTCTGCTTGAGGAATTTCTCCTTTTTGGCCTTTGCAACTTTTGCTTTCCTGGCCTGCTGTTCTTTCCACTTGGCTTCATTTATGAAGGTGGCCACCATGTGGCTGATGCCAGGAGGAAGTTTCAAATCATCAATGGGAGTGTTTGGATCCTCATACCAGATATTGATGTATTCAAGGAGGACCTTGGGGTCCATGGCCAGAGGAATAGCACTGCCTGATGCTTGAGCAACCCTTTCTTGCTTATTTCTGATGATGGCTTGCAGGGTTTCATCATCATATTCAACACTTCCCTCTGATGCAGATGGGACTGCGATGATTTTGCTCGGGCTGGGCAGATGTGCACGTTCAGTAGTTGCCAAAGTCTTCACAAGTGGGGTTGAAGACTTTGTTTTCGAGCTAGTTGCAGCTGGGAGTGAGGAGCTAGAGCTGGCGGTCGTAGGCTTCACGACATGCTACGGTACTAGTTTCTCATGAGGCTTTGGAGCTGGAGCTGAGGATTTTGATACTGAGGAGATTGGTGCTGAGGGCTTTGGCGCTGATGGTTTTGGTGTTGAAGGTTTTGGTAATGAGGGTTTTGGTGCTGAGGGTTTTGTGACAGAAGTCTGAGCAGACTTCTCTTGAGGCTTTGGAGCCTTTGGCTTTGATGGCACAGACTGCATTTGAGGAATCTCTGAGCCTGAGGTTTCTGCAGCTGAGGAATGAGCAGCACCGGAGGCAGTAGCTGAGGATTCATTGAATTTCTTCACTGCAGCATCTGCTTGCCTCTTGAGCTTGGCCAGATGTTTTTCCTTTTCATCTGGATAGTCATCAAGGGTTTTGAGGCTTGATGGATGTGCTACTTGATGATCCTCAAGTGGGGCCCTTCTGCCAGGAGGCTTCAAAGCGAATTTCTTCGCATATTTGGGAGTCACAAACCTGTACTCCTTCCATTCCTTCGCCCATCGGCGTTCAATCTTCTGCAGCCTTATCTTTCTCTTGGACATTGTCTCATGTTCATCAGGCGTACAATAGTCCATGTATATGTCCTCAGGAATATCAGCAGCTGTGTTCTGCTCCAGTTTCTTTCCTCCCTTTTGTTTTCTCTCTTCCTCCATTTTCTTCAGTTGAGGACTTTGCTGATGATTTTGAACTCTTGAGGATTCTGAAGAGCCTTGAAGAGTTTCTTCCAGAAACGCTGCAAATGAATTAATGTGATGAGAACCGAGAGATTCATCAGCTGACATGTGTGTACCTATGAACAGAGTATAGTTGCGAGGAATTTGGAGAGGTCATATGCGTTCTCAGATTTGAAGAAAATGAAAAAGTTTGACAGTTTGAGGAATATAACCACTGGTTGAGGAATTTACCTAAGCATACTGTTCTTGGGTTCCAGAGTTGTACAGATCCGAAAATTCGCACAATTGAGGAATCTCGTGATAATCTTAGATGCTTAGTATAGTTCATCAATGATTGTGGTGATAGGTAGTGTTTGAGGAATCAAGTGTGCATCGTATCTTGAGGAGAAACAGATTTCACATAGAGGATGTAAAAGTTTAGATCTAATCTGCTGTAAAAATGGGATATATTTACCCTGGAAGGTGCGTACGAAGAACACAGAAAGTAGTGTTGGAGAGGCTCTTCGTTCGAGTGTCCAATGCACCCTAACTTGGTGGCAGAGGACGTCTACGGCGGCGGCGGACGAAGATGGTCCGACTCCGGCATGATTCTGGCGACGAAAAGGTCGAGGCAGTGAAGCTCTTCCTCACCGGCGACAAGACTACCAGCGGTGGCGCTAGGGTTCGGTGGAGTGTGCTGTGGCAGGAGAGCGATGAGGCGAAGAAGAGGATACCGAGGGGGATAAGGACATATTTATAGCCCAAAAGTTACTGTTTGGCGCGAAAGTTTCGGACCGAATAGCCCCTGCCTCTACGTCTCCGCAGGACACGTGTAGCTCCCGTACGATGTGGTGGAGATAGTGGAGATCGTGGTTATCCGATCGTGGGAAGTGGGGGTTCAGTTACTGTGCCTTTAAAGAAAACAATTTTTGAAGATTTCAGGATTTTCGTTACAAAATCATCAGCTGACAAGGATGCAGTGAGGATTTTGAACAAAGTTTCAAATAGAACGCATATGAAGAATTGAATAGACTGGATAAGTATAGCATAGAGGGAAAGTAGGGTCCGATCACATTCACTTAGCAGAAACATCAACTTGAAGAAATAGCAATAAGTGAATGCTGTTGAGGACTAGAAATCACAGTCTACCTAGGCAAATGAAAGTCATCAAGTGTTTTTGAAGATTTTGTAATAGATCATCACAATGAAGAACAACTGTTTTGAAGAAAAATGCATTGTGAGGAAATTGATCATTTGAAGAAAATCAACTTGAGGAATTTCACATTGGGCGGTGGCGTTACCCACCATATAAGAATGTTGATTACAGACGCCGCGTACAATTGTCGTAGGGCCCTGAGAATCAATTTCTTCGTTAATTTCTTCACATTCAGAGTGACATTCTTCATCAGTTGAAGAAAATCGTTTCATCATGTGTTGCACATCTAAGTCATCAACTTTGCATAAGTGTTAGGATGTGTGCATGTTTTTACAAAACATTTGAAGACTCTAAGATATTTAGCTCACACCGCAACTTGCAAAACCTTTTCTCATCCAAGGGATTAGTGAAGATATCTGCCAGTTGATCATCAGTCTTCACATGGTCGATGAGGATATTGCCCTTGAGGACATGGTCCCGAAGAAAATGATGACAAATCTGGATGTGCTTGGTCTTCGAGTGTTGTACTGGGTTGTATGCAATCTTGATAGCACTCTCATTGTCACAGTAGAGAGGTACATTCTTCATGTTGATGCCGTAGTCCTTGAGGGTTTGCTTCATCCATAGCAATTGAGCACAGCAAGAACCAGCAGCAATGTACTCAGCTTCGGCAGTGGAGAGTGATACACAGTTCTGCTTCTTTGAGGACCAGCAAAATAGTGATCTTCCAAGGAAATAGCATGTGCTAGAAGTTGACTTGCGATCCACACGGTCACCAGCATAGTCTGAATCAGAATACCCTACCAGATGAAGATTGGAGCCCTTGGGATACCATAAACCTAGTGTTGGTGTGTGAGCTAAGTATCGAAGAATATGTTTCATAGCCTTACGGTGTGATTCCTTTGGTTTTGCTTGAAAACGTGCACACATGCAAACACTAAGCATTATATCTGGCCTAGATGCACATAAATACAATAAAGAGCCAATCATAGAACGGTATACCTGCTGATCGAAATCTTTACCATTTTCATCAGTGCCGACGTGGCCATTGGTAGGCATTGGAGTCTTGGCACCTTTGAATTCGTGCATGTCGAATTTCCTCAGAACATCCTTGAGGTATTTCTCCTGTGATATGAAGATTCCATTGCTTTGTTGACGAATTTGAAGACCTAAGAAGAATTTCAGCTCCCCCATCATGGACATCTGATATTCCTCACTCATCATGTAGGCAAATTCATCACTATATCTTTTGTTAGTACAACCAAATATAATATCATCGACATATATTTGACACACAAATAGCTCATTATCATAGGATTTAGTGAAAAGAGTTGGATCGAGTGAACCAGGTTTGAAGCCTTTCTTCATGAGGAATTCCTTTAATGTATCATACCATGCCCGAGGGGCTTGCTTGAGGCCATACATAGCCTTTTTGAGTCTGAAGACTTTGTCTGGATTCTTTGGATCCTCAAAACCTGGGGGCTGAGCAACATATACATCTTCCTCAAGCTTACCATTCAGGAATGCACTTTTCACATCCATTTGATACAAGGTGATGTTATGATGATTAGCATAAGCAAGTAGTATTCGAATAGCTTCAAGTCTAGCAACCGGTGCAAAAGTTTCATCGAAATCTATTCCTTCAACCTGGGTGTAGCCTTGGGCTACAAGTCGTGCCTTGTTCCTCACCACTTGATCGTCCTCATCTTGCTTGTTTCGGAATATCCACTTGGTGCCGATGATGTTGTGCTTGCGAGGATCTGGTCGTTTGACGAGCTCCCATACGTCATTCAGCTTGAATTGAAGAAGTTTGTCTTGCATAGCTTGGATCCACTCCGGTTCCAGAAAAGCCTCAACAACTTTTGAGGGTTCTGTGATGGATACAAAGGAGAAATGCCCACAAAAGTTAACTAAGTGTGAAGCTTTTGAGCGAGTGAGAGGACCTGGCGCGTTGTTGTCGTTGAGGATTTTGTCAAGTTCAACTTCGTTTGCAATCCTCGGATGTGCTGGTTGAGGATTTTGTCTGGGCTGAGGAAGTGGTGCTGATGCAATTTCCTCAGGAACATCTTCTTGGTTTTTATCAGCGATGGGGATCGTTTCTTCATCAATTTCCTCAGATGGAACAATGTCTTCAGTAGGCTTGATCTTTATTGCTTCCTCAGGAGACAACTTATCTGGATCAGAAGGCAATTGCTCTCTTTGCGAGCCATTAGTTTCATCGAACTGCACATCTACAGTCTCAACAACTTTGTTGTGATAGTTCTTGAAGACTCTGTAAGTGTGCGAGTCCTTTCCATAACCGAGCATAAAACCTTCATGTGCCTTAGGTGCAAATTTTGAGCTGTGGTGAGGATCTCTAATCCAGCATTTTGCACTGAAGACTTTGAAATAACTTACATTGGGTTTCTTGTCAGTGAGGAGTTCATATGAGGTTTTCTTGAGGAATTTGTGAAGATATACCCTGTTGATGATATGGCATGCAGTGTTGATTGCTTCAGGCCAAAAGCAGCGAGGAGTCTGATATTCTTCAAGCATGGTTCTCGCCATTTCAACCAGAGTCATGTTCTTCCTTTCGACGACACCATTCTGCTCAGGAGTATAAGGAGCAGACAATTCATGAGTAATACCAAGTTCATCAAGATAATCATCAAGACCAGTGTTTTTGAACTCGGTTCCATTATCACTCCTGATATGTTTGATCTTGATGCCAAAGTTCGTCGAGGCCCTTGAAGAAAATCGTTTGAAGATTTCCTGCACTTCAGTTTTATACACTATAATATGCACCCAAGTGTATCTGGAATAATCATCAACTTTGACAAAGCCATATAGAGATGCTGCATTGGTTAGTGTGGCATAGTGAGTAGGTCCAAACAAATCCATATGAAGCAATTCGAATGGACGTGTAGTAGTCATGATGGTTTTAGAGGGATGCTTGGATCTGGTCGTTTTCCCAGATTCCCAAGCACCGCAGAGATGATTCTTGAGGAATTTGACTGATTCGATGCCGATGACATGCTTCTTCTTCGCGAGCGTGTGCAAATTCCTCATGCCTGCATGACCTAGTCTTCGGTGCCACAGCCATCCTTCTGAGGTTTTTGCTAGTATGCAAGTGGCTGGTTGAGGACCTGTAGAGAAATCAACAATGTACAAATCCCCTCTTCTTACACCTTCGAAGACTTTGGATCTGTCAGATTCCATGATGACTACACATCTATATCTACCAAAGATAACAATCATATCAAGATCACAAAGCATCGAGACTGACATAAGGTTAAAACCAAGTGATTCAACAAGCATCACTTTGTCCATATGCCTATCCTTGGAAATAGCCACTTTGCCAAGTCCCAATACCTTGCTTTTACCTTTATCATCATATGTGATTTGCTTCAGAGGTGATGGAGTTAGTGGCATATTCATCAGTAAGCTTTTATCACCAGTCATGTGATGTGTGCAGCCACTATCGAGAACCCACTCGGTATTTTTGGGTTTGTCATCCTGCAGATGAATTAGTATAGCTTACCATCTCATATGCTTCAGATTTGAAGAATATGATACTAATTTCATCAGATCAGTAATTTCATCATAACAGAAATGTAAGGACGTGTGAAATATTTCTATTTCATCAATCATTAGCTTGCGTCCTATCAAGCATTTCTTCAGGTCTCCAGCAAATTCTTGAGATGATGATTTTCATCTGGAGACCTGTCCTGCAGAAGTGATTAGTTTGATTTCTTCACCACCCACATCTGAAGGGGTGGCAAAACGTTCATCATCCTGCGAGCACCATATGAGAAAGGTGGCATTGAAGCTAATGCACTTCTCTTAACAGTAGGGGGATTAAAGTACTCATATGAATATGCACAGAACTGGTTTGAGGATTTATGAACATAATGATTTGAGGAGTAACGCTCATATTCATATTCCTCATAGTTTTCCTGCATGTTAGACGCATAAGCACAAGTACGAGCATAGTTTTGACCAGTTCAGGACTTTGATCCTCTTGAAGACTTTGGTCCTTCTGAGGAATTTGATCTGGGGTTCAGATTCTTCAGTGGTGGTGTCATGAGGACATTCACCTGAAGATTTTCAAGACAGCTTTTGGGAACCCAAATTTTGGTCCGTTTGATGGAGTAGCAGATGGTGACACTACGAGACCAGATGGTCAATCCTAGATGAAATAAAGCTAGCACTGTTTGATTAATAATGTGATAAAAATCCAACCACTCAATCCTTTTGGAGTCCTTTTTTAAAAGCCTTGGAGTCCTGTCCCACGACTCCATGTACAAATAGCTGTATGTACCTCTTTTGTCAAAAATAATGATGAAAAACCTTGCGTACCTCTTCCTAAAAAAGCCCCATGCACCATGTACCTGTTTTTAAACGTCTTGGAGTGCTTCATCTATTTTCTCGAGTGCTGCATGTACTCGCCCCTAAACCTTGTCGTGCAGCCGGCCAAAATTTGTGCCCCTTCCTCGCCGGCTCCACCATGTTTTGACGATGAGCAGAATCTCCATGGATTGACATCATTCCTTGCACAATTAAATAATGTTTGAGTTGGCAAGATTTGTTTTGTAATTATGTGTGATATGTGGAGACACGTGTATTGATTACTCAATATGACAAGATACAATTAGTAGTTACCTATATATATGTCACATTGGTATATTTTCTTGCATGTATCACTAGTGGGAACGGGGCCTTTAGCCCCGGCCCGTAAGGGGCTTTAGTCCCGGTTCACCAACCGGGACTAAAGGGGCGGGACTAAAGGCCTAACCTTTAGTCCCGGCCCTATTCCAAGCCGGGACTAAAGGTGTTCCACATGGGCGCCTCGTAGCGCCCTAGGGGCAGGCCCTTTAGTCCCTGTTCGTTACACGGACCGGGACTAAAGAGTTTACGATTTTGCTTATTTTTGGAAAAAAAATTTGAATGAAATTATTTTTGGGTTTTAGGGTTTTAGGGTTTAGGTGTTCGGGAGATTAACGTGATGCCTCGTTTGGTGTTCGGGAATTAGTTTTCATATAATTTAAATAGAAATAATTATGCATATATATATAAGATTAACTTATCTTACAAGTGAGCATATATATACAATTATATGGAGATCTGAATTATCGGGACTAGAGAACGTCTATTCGATTACATGGACGAACATCAGTAATGGCCCCTAGCTACACTAAATTCTCCTTTGTCATCTATAGCTTCCGTCCTCAGAAAGGTCGCAAGCTCCTCTGCAACAGCAATCGCGCGTTGCTCTGGTAGGACCTTCGTCCTCATGGCCGTGTACTATATAAGAAGAGGAGATGAATATGAATATCAATCATGATAACAAAGAATGACGGGTAAAAATAGAGGTGTGAATGTTCATTGCTTACGTCGAATCTGTGATCCTTGTGCTCAGAGGTAAACGTGCGAATGGTCTCGCAAACATAGTATCCGCATAGATGCCACTACAAGAAATATGCTCATACATGACATTTTTTAAGATGTCGTTGATGAATTCGTTGGAATTAAATGACTCATCTGAGGAATAGGATAGTTCACATGAAAAGCCAGTTAGATTAAATGGATCAAAAGGAGGCCCAGTAGCAGCAACCCATAAGGTTTTGGGATACTGCTCAGGTTTCCAATAAGATCCATCAACATTTAGTTTCCTCTCAAAGGCAATTCCTTCTTTCCTCGGGTTCCTGTTCAAGATCTGCTTTTTGAGCACATCACAAAGGATTTGATGTCCTTTGAGGCTTTTGTACATGCCTGTCACGTACAATTCCTTCAACCCTGCATTTTCATCAGTGACATTTGTGTTTTCCTCAAGTGAGGAAATAGACACAACAGGTGCAGTTGAAGAATTTGTAGCAATGGTAGCATTTGAAGATTCTGGTGAAGAATCAACAGTTTCGCGTTCAATGCATTTAAGACATGGAGGAATAAATTCAACTTGACTAGCGCTGATCTGTTGAGCTAGTAATGAATCATTTTCCATACGAAGATCATCATGAGACATCCTCAGCTTCTAAAGATCAAGCTTCATTTGAAGAAATTCATAGGAAAGCTTCGCATGATCAGTGAGGAGTGTATCATAACAATCCTGAAGATTATCAAATCTAGATGAAGACTTTTCATGTCATCAGTGAGGATCTGGGTAAGGTTCATTTCATCATTCAACAGATCATCACTTTTGTCTAGCAGTTTCTGAAGCTTTTCCAGAGCAGTTTGTTGTTTAGTGGCAATAATAGCAAGTTTACTGTAACTGGGTTTCTTATAATCATTATGGTCACAGTCACTTGAATCAGAGAAGGAGGCATTATTTGATACCTTTGAACCTTTTGCCATGAAGCAATAGGTTGGAGCGATGTCATCAGCATAGTCATCAGTATGGATGGTGCAATCATTTTCTTCAAGATTGAAGATTGACTTGCTGACGAAGGTGGTTGCTAGTGCAAGACTAGCCTGTCCGGATTCCGAGTCTTCATCAGAACCCTCTTCTTCATCACATTCTTCTGATTCTGCCTCGGAGTCCATTTCCTTGCCAATAAGTGCCCGAGCCTTTCTGAAACTGGTCTTCTTGTGCGATGAGGGCTTTGAAGATGAGGATTTTGAAGATTTCTTCTTCTTCTTCGAGTCATCAGAACTGTCATCCTTGTATTTCTTCTTCTTCGATTCCTTTCCCCAACGGGGACAATCAGCAATGTAATGACCTGATTTCTTGCACTTGTGACAGGTTCGTTTCTTGTAGTCCTCAGATGCAGATTCTGATTTCCTCATGTCTCTTCTTGAAGATTTACCGAATTGGCCTCGTCGTGTAAATCTCTGGAATTTCCTCACAAGCATTGCAAGTTCCTGTCCAAATTCTTCAGGATCACAAATGTTGTCGTCTGTGTCTTTGTCTTCAGATGAGGAAATTGCTCTAGACTTCAGTGCACGTGGTCTGGAATAGCTTGGTCCATATAGATCTCTCTTTTCTTCTAGCTGGAATTCATGAGTATTTAGTCTTTCTAGTATATCAGCTGGATCAAGCATCTTGTAATCTGGTCTTTCTTGAATCATCAGAACTAAAGTATCAAATGAAGAATCCAAAGATCTCAGCAGTTTCTTCACAACTTCGTGATCAGTGATGTCTCGAGCTCCCAGTGCTTGCAGTTCATTTGATATGTCAGTGAGGCAATCAAAGGTGTCTTGGCAGCTTTCATTGTCATGTCTCTTGAAGCGATTGAAGAGATTGCGAAGAATATCAACACGAGAGTCACATTGGGTTGATACTCCTTCATTTACCTTGCACAGTCTCTCCCAAATCAGTGTTGCACAGCCCAAGGCACTTACTCTTCCAAACTGGCCAGGGCTCAGATGACCACAGATGATGTTCTTCGCTTGAGAATCGAGTTGCTTGAATTTCTTCACATCAGCGGCAGTGACACTGGCAGAGATGATGGGGACTCCATTTTCCACAATATACCAGAGATCATTATCAATAGCTTGTAAATGCATTTGCATTTTGTTCTTCCAGAAGGGAAAGTTCTTTCCTTCGTAGGTAGGACATGCTGCAGTCACCTTAAACATGCCTGCAGTCGACATAACTAAAACTCCAGGTGGTTAAACCAAAATCACACAGAACAAGGGAGTACCTTGCTCTGATGCCAATTGAAAGTGCGTTATACCGACTAGAGGGGGGGTGAATAGGAGATATTTAGAATTTCATCACTGAGGAAATTCCTTTTGAGGAAATTCCTCACTGATGACTAACTTACAGCGAAAACAGTAAAGGATCAGATGTGCAAACGTTCACAACAGCAGTATTACAGAGTGAAGAATGTGAAAACAGATTGCACAGTAAGCAGGCACGCAGAATACAGATGATGATTAACTATTGTGAAGAATTTGGGGTTGAGGAAATTCAGAGAAAGTCTTCAGCAAATTCTTCAAACAGTCACAGTGAAAGTCATCAACACATAATACAGAGAAAGTAAAGAGTTGAGGAATTAGAACCCGATTCTTAGTGAAGACTGTTGTTGATGACCCAGTTCCAACTGCTATGACAGTTGTACATCTGCTTTGGAGCGGCTTGATATTGAAACCAAAGGACACCTAGTCCCGGGACACACAGTCCCTACCGTATTCTCCTTGAGCTAAGGACACACAGTCCTCGCCCAACACTCGTGGTAAGTCTTCAGGGCAGACTTCCAAACCCTCACAAACTTGGTCACCCGGCGATCCACAATTGACTGCTGGATTGCTCTAGACCATGACGCCTAACCGTCTGGAGGATGCACAGTCCTCAAAGGTAAAAGGCTTCAGTCCCACACATGAACAACTTCTTCAGTGATGCTCAATCACTAGGTTTGGTTTGTGGTTTCGGTGTATGGGGTATTTCCTCACTGATGAATTACTCTCGAAAGCTGTGAGAAATTTGGGTTGCTCTTATGACAAGTGTCAGTTTCTAACGGAGCAGCCAACCAGCTAGTGGTTGTGGGGGGGGTGGCTATTTATAGCCTGGGAGCATCCCGACATGATTTGACGCTAATGCCCTTAAATAATATGACCGTTGGAGTGGATAAGACCAGTGACTTGGCGTGTCTATCGAAACGGTCGGAACCCTCAACTCTGAGAGTCCTCATGTCACTCATATTCCTCACTTGAGGCTTTTGGTAGGATTAGGCTTGGGTTGAGCATCATGAGAAAATCCATTCCATAGTGTTACTTTGACCCCTTTAACAGTACGGTGTTCCTATTCAACAAATTCGAAGAAAGTAAAACAGAAAACGTAAATCTTCACGCTTCAATTTCTTAAGATTGATTTTCTTCAGGAACCACCGGTCTTCTCAATATCAGTATCTTCATGAGGAATATCAATTTCATCGCAGATTCCTCGCGATTCATTTCTTCAGCTTCAGACCAATTTCTTCAACTGAAGACATATATTTTTAGGGGTCGATATTCTTCAAATATCTCAAACTCCTCAATGACTTATACACTACTGAAATTCAGAAATTTGCCGTCTGCCAAGGCGGACGGCAAAGGGGGCTACCACGGACGGCAAAGGATTTGCCGTCGGTCAGCAGACGACAAAGTAGACGGTAAAAAAAAATCCGGTGAAGAGGCTCTTTGCCGTCTGCTTTCACAACGCGGACGGCAAAGAATCTTTGCCATGAGGGGGCAGACGGCAAAATAAGTGGGACGGCATATATTGCAACGTCCCCGTTAAGTGTTAACGGAGGGCTCTCCCCTTTGCCGTCTGCCTCCCCCCTTTGCCATGTGGTGGCAGACGGCAAAGAGGGGAGAGAGGGGGGGCAGATTCCCCCCCTTTGCCGTCTGCCTCCCCCCCTTTGCCATGTGGTGGCAGACGGCAAAGAGGGGAGAGGGGGGGGGCAGATTCCCCCCTTTGCCGTCTGCCTCCCCCCCTTTGCCATGCGGGGGCAGACGGCAAAGAGGGGAGAGGGGGGGGGGGGGCAGATTCCCCCCTTTGCCGTCTGCCTCCCCCCCTTTGCCATGCGGGGGCAGACGGCAAAGAGGGGAACCAGCCCCTTTTTTATTTGTTTTTTGTTATATCCAGCATTTTTAACAATAATCAGGATATATATATATATTTGACATAAATAAATATCTTTCTGTACTCATAACCATATTAAAATAACTCTCATCCATAGTGCATACATATTATGGAAGTTACATCCGTACCAAACCATATATTACACTAGTTTCATCCACGTGCATACAAAGTTTGATATATTCATATACTACAATAGTTTCAATACAACACATGGTACAAGAAATCATCTTCAAGCATTCCATCAACCAAGCTTCCCGTGAAGTGAAGGTAATCTGCAAAATGACAAATAAGAAAGTTAGAAAAATAATACTAGATGAAGTAGTGTATATATAGGTTATTTCGGAGAGAAATTAGCTAAGTATAGGTCATTTTTTATTAAATAGGCCATTTAGGAGCTAACTAAGCTAATTATGTCATTTAGGTGGAACCCTAGCTAACTATAGGAGAAGAGAAAGAGAAGAAGAAGTAAAAGAAGGAGGAGGAAGAGGATAAGAAGAAGAAAAAGGAGGAGAAGGACGAGGAGGAGAAGGAGAAGGAAGAGGAGAAGGAGAAGAAGAAGGAGAAGAAGAAGGAGAAGGAGCGGGAGCTCCTTCTCCTTCTTCTTCTCCTTCTTCTTCTCCTTCTTCTCCTTCTTCTTATCCTTTTGTCCCCTTCTTCTTCTCCTCCTCCCTCTCCTCCTTCTTCTTCTCCTTTTTCCTCTTCCTTGCTTTCATTTTCCTCTTTTTCTATTCTTGTCCCCTTCTTCGGGCTAAATTGGCTAAGAATGCCTTTTTGGAGCTAATTATGTCATTTCGGAGAGAAATTAGCTAAGTATAGGTCATTTTTTATTAAATAGGCCATTTAGGAGCTAACTAAGCTAATTATGTCATTTAGGTGGAACCCTAGCTAACTATAGGAGAAGAGAAAGAGAAGAAGAAGTAAAAGAAGGAGGAGGAGGAGGAAGAGGAGAAGAAGAAGAAAAAGGAGGAGAAGGACGAGGAGGAGAAGGAGAAGGAAGAGGAGAAGGAGAAGAAGGAGAAGAAGGAGAAGAAGAAGGAGAAGGAGCGGGAGCTCCTTCTCCTTCTTCTTCTCCTTCTTCTTCTCCTTCTTCTCCTTCTTCTTATCCTTTTGTCCCCTTTTTCTTCTCCTCCTCCCTCTCCTCCTTCTTCTTCTCCTTTTTCCTCTTCCTTGCTTTCATTTTCCTCTTTTTCTATTCTTGTCCCCTTCTTCGGGCTAAATTGGCTAAGAATGCCTTTTTGGAGCTAATTATGTCATTTCGAGGATAATTAGCTAAGTATAGGTCATTTTTTATTAAATAGGCCATTTTGGAGCTAACTAAGATAATTATGTCATTTAGGTGGAACCCTAGCTAACTATAGGAGAAGAGAAAGAGAAGAAGAAGTAAAAGAAGGAGGAGGAGGAGGAAGAGGAGAATAAGAAGAAAAAGGAGGAGGAGGAGGAGGAGGAGAAGGAGAAGGAAGAGGAGAAGGAGAAGAAGGAGAAGAAGGAGAAGAAGAAGGAGAAGGAGCTCCCGCTCCTTCTCCTTCTTCTTCTCCTTCTTCTCCTTCTTCTTCTTATCCTTTTGTCCCCTTCTTCTTCTCCTCCTCCCTCTCCTCCTTCTTCTCCTTTTTCCTCTTCCTTGCTTTCATTTTCCTCTCCTTCTTCTTCTTCTCCTCCCTCTCCTCCTTCTTCTTCTCCTTTTTCCTCTTCCTTGCTTTCATTTTCCTCTTTTTCTATTCTTGTCCCCTTCTTCGGGCTAAATTGGCTAAGAATGCCTTTTTGGAGCTAATTATGTCATTTCGAGGATAATTAGCTAAGTATAGGTCATTTTTTATTAAATAGGCCATTTTGGAGCTAACTAAGCTAATTATGTCATTTAGGTGGAACCCTAGCTAACTATAGGAGAAGAGAAAGAGAAGAAGAAGTAAAAGAAGGAGGAGGAGAAGGAAGAGGAGAAGAAGAAGAAAAAGGAGGAGGAGGAGGAGGAGGAGGAGGAGGAGAAGGAGAAGGAAGAGGAGAAGGAGAAGAAGGAGAAGAAGAAGGAGAAGGAGCGTTTCTTCTCCTTCTTCTTCTCCTTCTTCTCCTTCTTCTTCTTATCCTTTTGTCCCCTTCTTCTTCTCCTCCTTCTTCTTCTCCTCCTTCTTCTCCTTTTTCCTCTTCCTTGCTTTCATTTTCCTCTTTTTCTCTTCTTGTCCCCTTCTTCGGGCTAAATTGGCTAACAATGCCTTTTTGGAGCTAATTATGTCATTTCGAGGATAATTAGCTAAGTATAGGTCATTTTTTATTAAATAGGCCATTTTGGAGCTAACTAAGCTAATTATGTCATTTAGGTGGAACCCTAGCTAACTATAGGAGAAGAGAAATAGAAGAAGAAGTAAAAGGAGGAGGAGGAGGAGAAGGAGAAGGAAGAGGAGAAGAAGAAGAAAAAGGAGGAGGAGGAGGAGGAGAAGGAGAAGGAAGAGGAGAAGGAGAAGAAGGAGAAGAAGAAGGAGAAGAAGAAGGAGAAGGAGCGGGAGCTCCTTCTCCTTCTTCTTCTCCTTCTTCTCCTTCTTCTTCTTATCCTTTTGTCCCCTTCTTCTTCTCCTCCTCCCTCTCCTCCTTCTTCTTCTCCTCCTCCCTCTCCTAATAGTTGAATACCTGACATGAACTAATAACAATCGTCCTCGTCTATATATGCTTCGGGGTCAATAAATGCATCATGATCATCACTATCATCAATAAATGCATCATCATCATCACTATCTAGAAGAACATGTGGAAGGCCACCATTATGTAATCGGTCAAGAAGTGACAGGTCATCCGCAGCAGTAACCTCTTCTTCTTCCAGCTCTTCCTGTTCGGGCTCAAGGGTTAAGACGGATTCACTGTCGCTGTCTACTTCAATGTTCTGGGGTGAAGTAGAGCGGTTCTTGAAACGTTTCTTGGACATACGTGTTTCTTGGAAGAATTCTCCTTCATATGTGTCTGGGTTAATGTGAGGTTCGTAATCCTCTTCATTGAGGGTAGGTGGTCTAAAATGTGGTGGCACTTCATGAACGACATCCCAACCTTTGAGATTTGGATCAGTTTGGCAGGCCCACGGTAGATAGAAAACTTGTGTCGCCTGTTGAGCCGTAATATAGACATCGGGAACATCTAAGTGGGTGTTTTGGTTGATTTCGACTAGTCCTATATGTTCATGAGTCCTTCTAGTCTCCCTCGGCTCAAACCAATAACATTTGAAGACTACGACGGTCGGTGGGTTTTCACAATAGAATAGAAGTTCATAAATTGCTTCAACCCTTCCATAATACTCGGTGTCTCCTTCGCCGATAGCAGAGACAGAACAATTTGTAGTCTTTAGGTCGGGCATAGATAGCTCTTTGCCAAAGGTACGAAAGTGATACCCGTTGATGTTGTATTTGTCAAATGAACGGACCTTATAGTCAAAACCATTAGCGACTTGTCTCAACTCGGCGTCCATAGACTCTGCATCAGCCTACAAGTTTAATACGAAAGAATGGATGCATTAGCCGCAAATTAGACCAATAAGTCAAATGGGCCCTTAATGGTAATTAATTACCCTTTGTTTGAACCAAGAGATGAAACCAGGATAGTCGCCTCCATGCTTTGCGAGAAGCTCATACTCTTCGACGGAATCCTTTTCGATGACCGCTCCATCCGAGAATTCGGCGACGTATCGACTATATCAAATATCCGGGAATAAGAGTGGTTCAAAGCAATTAGAAGTTGCGGAACAATAAATTACCGAGAACTTACTCGATGTACGGCCGCACTTCTGTTAGGTTGGTGAAGATATACAATGAAATGGTCCGCCATTCTTCGACATCCAACGATTTCCCTTTCGAAGCACCGGATGGTGCGAGCTTACCTTTGAATAGGCTGAGGTTGGATCGAACTTTTTCTCGATCGCCATCATTGTACCGAGGCTTCGGGTTATGCAAATGATAATTTTTGGCTTCGTAGTGTGCTGTCACGAAGTTTGCCGCCTCCTCAGTAATGAATGCCTCGGCCATCGATGCTTCAATTCTACGTTTATTTTTACACTTAGCTCGAAGCGTCTTCTGCATCCTCTCAGTTGAGTAGCACCATCGATTTTGAACGGGCCCCCCCATTCTTGCCTCGGTCGGGAGATGCAAAATCAAATGTTGCATTGGATTAAAGAAGCCCGGTGGAAAGATCTTTTCTAATTTGCAGACCAACTCCAGCGCTAACTCTTCCATTTCATCTAGCACGCCAGGCGATAGTTCTTTCGCACAAAGAGAACGGAAGAAATAGCTCAGCTCTGCCAGTACTAGCCATTCATCCTCAGGGATAAAGCCACGCAACATCACCGGCATTACCCGCTCAATCCATATGTGCCAATCATGACTCTTGAGCCCAAATATTTTCAATTTCTCAAGACTCGCTCCCCTCTTTAGATTCGCAGCATACCCATCGGGGAACATCAACCGCATTTTCACCCACAATAGCATTTCCCTCATAGCTGGCCTTTCAAGATTGAACCATGCCTTTGGCTTCGCTATGCTTTGCTTTCCTTTCCGTTGTCGCAAGTTTTGCAACGGTCTATCACATAGAGCCTCCAGGTCGATTCTAGCCTTAGGATTATCTTTTGACTTCCCCTCTATGCCGAACAATGTACCAAAAATGGCCTCCGCAATATTGTTTTCAGTGTGCATCACGTCAATGTTGTGTGGGCAAAGGAGGTCTTTGAAGTAAGGGAGATCCCATAAGCATGACTTGTGAGTCGAGGCGTGTTCCGTATTATACCCTTTGAAGTATCCTGGACGCAAAGGATCGGGCTCGAGAGCGTTTAACTGATCAAGGTTCTGTTGGCCTGTCAACGCAGCTGGTGCAGTGTTTTTGACAACTCTACCTTTGATGAAATTCTTCTTGTCTTTTCTGAACTTATGGTCAGGATCCAGGAATTGTCTATGCATGTCGAAGCAAGAATACTTGCGACCAGCCTGCAGCCAACGGAACTGAAGAGCTGCCTTGCATGTGGTGCACGGGAACCTTCCATGCACACACCAGCCAGCGAATAGCGCAAACGCCGGATAATCATGCGTCGAGTACATGTACCACACATGCATTTTGAAATTTGTTTTGGTAGCCGCGTCGTAGGTCTTGATCCCATTATCCCAGGCTTCTTGCAACTCATCCTTAAGCGGCTGCATGTACACATTCATATTGTTCCCCGGATAGTTGGGCCCTGGAATTATCAACGTCAGGAAAATGTTCTTTCTTTTCATAATCTCTCCGGGTGGCAAATTTAGTGGAATGACAAATATAGGCCAACAACTGTATTGTGCTGCCGTCATACCATACACATTGAACCCATCCGTGCTGATGGCAACTCTAGGTTGCCTTGGATCTTCCGATTTATCCTTATGTAATGCATCGAAGTGCCTCCACGCAAAACCATCTGAAGTGTGTACCAGCATCTTGTTCCCATCCGCATCTAGTTCGGTTCTTTTGCCCAATTTGTGCCATGTCATCTGTCTGGCCGTCTCTTCGACCATGAAAAGACGTTGAAGTCTTGGTACGATTGGCAGATATCGAAGAACACTAATGGGGATTTTGGTCTGATTCTTCTCACCCATGCCGTTGTCTACCACAATATACCTGGAAGAATTGCAAATGGGGCAATAGTTCAAGGCCGCATACTCAAGCCTAAATAAGGCACATCCATTCTCACAGGCATGTATCTTCTCATAGGGCATCTTTAGTACACGGAGGATTTTCTCTGACTGGTACAGGTTTGCAGGCAGTACATGGCCTTTGGGTAGAAAGCGTCCAAATATCGTCATCATCGCGTCGTAGCATTCTCTGCCTAGGTTGAATTGAGCCTTCAGAGCCATTACTTGCGCGATGGCATCCAGCTGACAAAGCTCAGTCTGCTCGTGGAGAGGACGTTTTGAAGACTCCAGCATTTCATAGAAGGCCTTTGCAGATTCCTCCATCTCATCGTCCGAATCCCGAGCATCATCAAAGTCTTGCACCATGTCTTCAATCCCGGTACCATGCTCGTCGGTGCGACGACGAATCACCTCAGCTCTGGCACGTTGGTCAGACTCACCATGAAAAGTCCACACCATATAATTAGGCGTAAAACCCCACTTCTGCAAGTGTTTACCCATTTCAAACTCTGTCTGCTTTTCCAGTTGTCGCAGTTGGGACAGGGGCACCATGTTTTTTGCTGGCCATTTGCAAATGCGGCTCTCACAAACCCCCTGGTTTTTGTTAACCATTCATGGGTCATGTCTTTCTGACTAGGGTGACCAGTGTACATCCAAGCACGATCACTCATGTTGCCTAGCTACCTATGGGGGCACAAGAAATAAATACATAATTCATCATCTATATTCATACGCTAATCAAGTTTGTCAGTTTTATTACGTCCATGCAACCTACACGCTAATAGGTAAAGATAGGTCCTAATCCCACCCGAGTATGTGTAGACTGGGTTCGTTTTCCCATGCTCTGCTCCAGATGCGACGCACAATTTCGGCAGCACCTCCCCGCTGTTCTCCTGATACACGTCTCGGCAATAAGCAGAGAGGATGTGTACCTGGAGAACAACAGGGGAGGCACTGACGAAATTCCGCATCGGATCCGGAGCACAGCATACGGGAAAACAAACCCAATCTACACATACTCGGGCTGTCCATGGATAATGTTGGACAATTCGAAAGGATGGCGGTTATAAATATGCAAAGAAATGCATATTTATAGATGTCGCCCTTTCGAACGGGAGACGCATACTGGTCACGCATACTCATGATTGAAGAAACCTATAGCTAGCAAGTTTCATCGGCACGAAGACCGGGACAGAGCAAATTAAGGGGGTAGGAGGAGAAGTCATTTGTGCTCACCAACAAACGTCCAACGCACGTGGAGGTCGTCGAACAACTGCACATTGAAATTCACCCGATCAACACAAATACGATGTTTTTATAATTAACATGATCGGAAAATATGTGACCTCACTTATAATTTTCAAAACTATGACCCCGTGGGCCTCTGGAAGGCCGAAAAGCACCTTCTCGTTCAAAAGAAGGCAGAAGAGGTGTCGGGGGTCGGGGCTTAGTGGCGTCGGGAGTCAGTGTCGTCGAGGGTCGGTGGCATCGGGGGTCGGGGGGTTAGTGGCGTCGGTTGTGGGGGGTCAGTGGCGTCGGGGGTCCAGGGTCAGTGGCGTCGGGGGTCCAGTGTCAGTGGCGTCGGGGGTCGGGGGTTGGTGGCGTCGAGCGTCAGGGGTCGGGAGTCGTGGGCCGAGGGGCTGGGTCGGGGGCAGTGGCGTCGGGGGTCGAGGGTTAGTGGCGTCGGGGGTCAGTGGCGTCGGGGGTCGGGGGTCGGGGGTTAGTGGCGTCGGAGGTCGATGGTCGGGGGTCAGTGGCGTCGGGCGTCAGGGGTCGGGGGTCGAGGGTCAGTTTCGGGGTGCCGGGGTTCCCTTTTCCTCTTCTTTCTTCTTCTCCTCTCTCCTCTTCTTCTTCTTCTTCTTCTTCTTCTTCTTCTTCTTCTTCTTCTTCTTCTTCTTCTTCTTTTTTCTCCTCCTACTCCCCCTCCTCTTTTTCTCCTTCTATTCTTCTTCTTCTTCTTCTTCTTCTTCTTCTTCTTCTTCTTCTTTCTCCTCCTCTTTCTCCTCCTCCTCCTCTCCTCTTCTTCTTCTTCTTCTTCTTCTTCTTCTTCTTTTTTCTCCTCCTCCTCCTCCTCTTCTTCTTCTTCTTCTTCTTCTTCTTCTTCTTTTTTCTCCTCCTCCTCCTCCTCTTCTTCTTCTTCTTCTTCTTCTTCTCCTGCTTTTTTTCCTTCTGCTTTTTTTCTTCTAACCTAACTAACTAACCTAATTAGCCTAATAATCTAACCAAATAAACTAACTAAATTACCCTATATATAATAAAAAAACTAACCTAATAAACTAACTAAAGTAATTAACTTTTTTAAAAAGAAAAACAAAAAAAACTCACCGGCAGGGGGCGGCGGCGGCACGGGGGCGCGCGGCTGGGGGCTCGCCGCAGGGGGCGTTGGCGGCAGGGGGCGGCGGCGGCAGGGGGCGGCGGCAGGGGGCGGCGCGCGGCAGGGGGCGGCGGCAGGGGGCGGCGGCGGCAGGGGGCGGCAGCGGCAGGGGGCGGCGCGGGCCAGGGGGCGGCGGCGGCAGGGGGCAGGGGGTGGGTCGTCGGGGAGGTGGGCTCGCCGGGGGGGTAGGCTCGCCGCGGGGAGGGGATCTCGCCGGCAGGGCGTCGCCGCCGTGGAGAGAGAGAGTGGTCGGGGTGAGAGAGAGAGAGAGACAGTGAGCGAGGTGGGGGGTAACGGCCGTTATAGGGAGGCCCCTTTGCCGTCCGCCCCCCGACGGTAAAGGGACGTAAGGCAGACGGCAAAGGGCCGTATGGCAGACGACAAAGGCCCGCGGACGGCAAAGGCCCCGGATTTCGGACACGGCAGGCATGGGGCCCACGCGTCCCCTTTGCCGTCTGCCCTGGGGCTCTTTGCCGTCTGCTGGCAGACGGCAAAGGACCCACACATGGCAAATAGTATTTTTGCCATGTGTCAGTTCTTTCCCGTCTGTATTGTGTCAACTGATGGCAAAGAGGTTCTTTGCCGTCAGCCAGCAGACGGTAAAGAACTGGCTGACGGCAAATTTCTGGATTCCAGTAGTGATAGATCCTGTGTACACTCACAAACACATTAGATACTTAACCTATAAGTCTTCAAACCACCAAAATCACAAAGGGGCACTAGATGCACTTACAAGACTGCAGAATGCCAGTTCGTCCACTCCTGCACAAAACACAGTCGGAACGTCAGTCAGCGAGACAAGAAAAGCAATAAAACTAAGAAGGTTAAAAGCACTCGAGAACGTGTGCTTACCTCATTCGGAGGAGGATGTTGGGCGCGGAAGGCCTTCACCCGCCGAGCTCCCACGGGGTTATCACATGTGCCCGTGATGCTACGGACCCACGCACCCACGGTCTCCTCGCTCACGTCTTCAGGATGGGACCGAGTGGTATCCGAAGGCCCCGTGTAATGCTACATTGCCTGGTCTCGGGCCTGGAGCGGCTGGATGCGTCGACCCAGAAAAGTCTCCAACTGGTCCATGCCGGTGACTCCCTTCCGGACGACGGCTATCAGCGCATCGACCAAAGGTTGGATCTGGGTTCTTTCTCCCTTAGAGAGCGCTAGCTTCCTGGGAGGGCCCGGGCGGTCTAAACTGAAGGGTGGTAACCCACTCGAAGCATTCGGGCAGGCAATGTCCTGGCAATAGAACCAGGACGATTGCCAATTCCTAACCGACTCGGATAGCTGAAGGGAGGGATAACTACTTTTCATTTTCTTCGGAAATCCTAAACCCCCTCAGAGTTGGAGGATGTGTGTCTTATCATCAGACTGGCTAAGCTTCTTAACAGTTTGAGATCTAGCGGAGAAAACATATTTGAAGAGCCCCCAGTGGGGAGGACATCCTATGAAGCACTTGCAGAGGGTGATGAATGCGGAAAGATGAACTATCGCATTCGGCGGAAAGCGATGGAGCTGCGCCCCGAAGTAATTCATGATACCTTGGAAGAAAGGATGGGGAGGCAGGGAGAAACCTCTGGCCACGTGGCTGAGCAGCAGAACGCGCTCCCCCTCCTTCGACGCCGGCTCCATCTCGCCTTCCGGCAGCCTCCAAGACTTGTTGACGACCATGTCGTGCTCCACCAGCTCCAGCACGTCGTTCTCCCTCACCGTGGAGGGGAGGAAGTCCCCTTGGATCCAGCCCGCCGGCAACGCCCGCTGCCGCCGCTGAGTGGAGGCCGCCCCCTTCTTCTTCTTCTTCGCCTCAAGCTTGCTGGTCTGCCCCTTCGTCATGGCGAGGGCGACGGATCCGCAGAGGAGGAGGGGAAGGAGGTGGCTTGAGGTGTGCAGGGAGTTGCGGGGGGGGGGGGAGGTCAATGGGAGGAGGACGAGCAGCGCAACAGGAAGGTCCGCCGGGAAGGCTTTAATAGGCCTCCGACTGAGTCACCTACACGTGGGCCCAAGATCTTATCCTCCCAACCCGCTGCTGCAATATTAGTGGAGAAGATCGCGGTGCGGTAATCGAGGAGGTGAAATCTACTCGATGGCGATGTCGTCATCCCCGCTGAGCGCGCGGCAACCGAAATTTGAGGATCCCGAAATATCCGGCGCTGCCAGTATGACCAGTCACGTCGAAAGATTCCGCGGAAGCAATCGGTCCCTGACGGTTCGTTTCGCTTGTATATTCACTCGGATCACTAGCCGTAAAGATAAAATGGATCGAGGCAGACAACGCTAAGATCACCTCAATACCAGTCGGCTCCAAACTCCGGACATCACTTCATCGTTCCAACCCCGATCCATTAGGGGACTAATGATGGGGTTATAGTCCCAGGGTAGGGTCATAGGTATGCCCTATAGGTCCTACCCAAGGACTACCCTTGGAAGAGGACAAGACCCTTAGACAGTTCCGACTGAACTAAGGACGCGCCCATCATCCAGTCGGCGACGATCCACTCAGAGCATATCTAACGTACCGACTGGAATCCACTCTGTACGTCGTAACCTCCCAGGAGGGCAACAGTCATACGTTTTCATACACCCTAACTAGCATTTAAGGCTTACTTTACCAGTAACGCCAGCCTTTACTCGCCACTACTCCACCCCTGTCCATCGGGCCATTATGAAGGGCATCGCACTCTATATAAGCTGTCCTTCACCACTTGTACAGGGGTTGGCACTTGCTGTAATCCCTTAATACACTCGACACAAAGCTCCCGAGAGCACTGAGACGTAGGGCTTTTACCTCCACCGTAGAGGGGCCTGAACTCATACATCCTCGCCGTAGCTAAGGCTCTGCCCATATACTTTCGTATCCCATACTTCTACTGTCAGACTTATACCCACGACAGTAACCATCTCTTCTTCTGCGCCATGCCTTCTTCTGTCTCTCCCAACTAGTAAGCTGACACGTGCAACACACGTCTAACAAAGTGGAAAATTATTTCCTCATTCATTTTGTTTTGACTTATAAGACAATGAAAACCATCATATGTCAATTTTGGATGCAAGATATATCCAATTAGTTGCAGAGAAAATATTCAGGCAAGATTTTGGAACCTCTCTACATGCAAATTGCAATGCACAGACAAGCATTTTTTTGTGAGGAAACAAAAGACAAGCATCTAATCATTATACTAATAAATAACTCATCATCTAAAAATCTACTATAGTTGTTAAGTCACTGCATAGTGGTTTTGTTGCATTATGGCAATCTTGGAGGTGGCTATATGCTAGATCTACCCCTACACAAATGAGTTTTAATCATCTCATGCATCAGATACAATTGTGTTCATGTGAATCTAATTGATTATAGAGAAGTAAAATGTTTTGTTCTGTCAGAGAAAACACAATATTCCACTCATGAAATCCTTAAGTATGCACGCACAAAAATATCGAGTATATCCATATTCCATCGCAAGCAAGCACAGTTTTTTTTTAACTTGATCGGAACGATGTTGTACATGTTAGTACAAGAAGATAGGTTTACCACCAAACCATGTAGCTAGATTTTGTCTAACAGAGAGGAAAAAAGCATGCCTAAAACCTCAGCACCACCATGCGTCTGGAACAACTCTAACAAAGGCATGTTACCTCATCCTCACTAACTCTCGGATCTTGAGTGTGATCTCACTAACTCTCCCGTTGTCGTGCAAAAAATCTGACTATTCTAATCTTTCCAAATTTGCCAAGTGCACTACGAGTTGACCCCATGTTGCCTTTTCTCCTCCTTTAGAACCTGATCTCCATCCACTAGTCATAGATGGGAGTGATTTTATAGGAACTCGGGAAACAACACCTCATATTACGACCAAAAGGCCACTACTGGCCATACATGCATCGCAAAGCTACAAGAAAAGAACATGTGATCCGTTGTCTCTTGTCAAAAGCCACACTTCGGCAAATCTCACTGCCTGTCCATCTGTAATGCACCAGCTTATTGGCCATGAGGATGTGGTCATGCGAAACCAGCCAGGATAAGGACCTCACCTTGTTCTATATATGCAACCTAACATATAGCTTGAGGAAATAGAGCCTGCCTTCTTCATTCAGGTTGAATTTACTCACCCATGAAAAAAGAGATTGAGTTTTTCTTATAGCCACTGAAGTCTGTGATATTTGCACACACCAATGTCCACATGATCAAGTTTGCTGAAACAAAACATCTCTGCACACAACATTGCTAGTGTGATAAATTTTGCAAAATAAATTTATAACTGCAAGGTCATATAAACAATCAAGTTTTTCTTATTAATCTTTGGAACCAAAAGTAGCAATTGCAAAATGATGATCTAAATTTACATTCGTCAGTCTACATGGTATAAAACAGCATACCCCTCTCATGTGACACGACGGAGGACTATATGTACGATGTACACATATGCTTATTATGACTGATCCCGCTCTACGAGTCTTAGTTTATACTCAGTTTCAAGCAGGCCAACACTAATATGCAATAGAAATGCGTGCAGTTACCTTTTCAGCTACTCGGTACTAATGCTGTGGCTCAAGCCATCATGCTGGAAAATACATGGTCGCCTCCTCATTTCATCACATAATGCTACTGATAGGCTAAAGTCATCATGCTAGCAAATACTTGGTTGCCTCATCATTAGATAATCCTACTGGTATTAAATCAACCCAAAACTCAAGTATGAATCCACACAAATGGACATTGAGACCCACTATCAGTCTCATTCGCCAGGCTATCTTCCGACGTATTTTTAGAAATCAAACCAGAAAGTACACAACTTAGTTAGCAAATATGTTTCTTCGAGATCCTTCTCAATTTATTGTATGAATTATTGTGATGTTCCTTGACCATTCAATCATGTTTTTACAAGTGACATGTATTGACATAACAATCTCAAATGTAAGATGTCGCTCACAAGAAACGTCCCCAGAGAGAGCTTTTTGTTAAAAAATTGCAAACAATAATATTTTTTGACAATCTTACTGGACTCTATAATCATGATATGAAAACGAAAACTATTAGGGAGTGAGAACAAATACCTAAGACCTTTAGTTTCTAGGAGGAAGCAATGGTGGTGGCGGCTCCCAGGTCCTCGGAGGTAGTGAAACCAGGACTCTGAAATTTCCTTGTTCATTGTTCAAGGGATTCTTGAAAGGGTGGTACTTTAAGAATTAGTCTACAATAATACTTGTGCTATTTTATTCATATCAACTCATATGGCACAATAGAAACTATCAATAAAAATAGAGAACAAGGAAATCTGTATTTATATTGTAGGTATGTAGAAACTTGTTGTCCTGGTGGAAAACATACATGCATTGAAATATCGGACATTGTGGTGAATAATTTGAATAATATTCTTATTGTAGTATAGTGAGAGCAGATCATAGGACACACTCCATAAGTAGGTGACATCAATAATTCATCAGAAGGAGTATTCAACTTTTAATGATCAAGATAAATGAATAGGGCTGCATTTAATTGAAGATGCTCTAGCGATCTAAGCTAGCGGCAGTAAATGAAGAGTGTGCTTCTTTCGTCTCACACATGACCTTATTTCCTGTCATGTCACAAAAGAAGAAAACAGTCCCGTTCTCTATAAGACTAAACAGAGTCGAGCCATATAAGAAAATGAACAAGTTGACTTTTTCATCATGAAATTTTGTGTTTTGAAATAGTTACTAAAGATGTATTGTTTATCGAGCAGCCAAATGGTTATACCCCAGAGTTGTTTACATCATTGCTTCACTCATGGTTCGATGTCATGATGGCATAAAAGATATCTTAGAAAAAAGTCGGATACATAGTAATGCAAGATGTGGGAAGATGGATTAATATATTCCTTAAAAAAAATAAGTCAGTTCTAAAAGGGCATGAGTATTTTCCGGGTCTTAGCCGTCTACTCTAGGTACTCGGCTTTCACTGTTATTCCTAGTCCGTGAGGCCTTCATATTACGTCATGTGAGTGCATGCATATCTCACTGATTATATTCCATGCATTTCCCTCCAAAGCTTGTTTACTCTGGACAACAAAAAAGATACAATCGTGTGCTTCCATGTATTTCCTTCTTATCAGGGCTTCTGTTTTAACTTTTAAGCCTTGTGCCTCGTGTACTCTCTATGTACCACAACTTGTAGCAATTAATGTACTCATATTTACTGGTAGTCATAGAAATGCAATGTACTCACATATCCAGCTTTAGAGACAGAAATGCACTGTACTCTAACAGGATGATTAGTACTCCCACCATTCTTAAATATAAATCTGTTTAGAGATTCCACTCTGAATAACATACGGAACAAAATGAATGAATCTACACTCTAAAGTATATATCTATATACATTTGTATGTAGTCTGTAGTAAAATCTCTTAAAAAACTTATATTTCGGAACAGAAGGAGTGACTGCATTCACAACCGCCCTCTTCGTCGAGCGCCTCTCGATCAACTTGTTCTGATGAAAACAATACTTCTATGTACACATCAGCAAGAACGAAAGTCTACTTGATGCATCTCATCATAGGTATCACTATCATGAGACAAAATACCAAACAACCATCTATATCCTGTATAAATTTAGACCCATATTTGTCGAGTGCCTTCTCATATCACAGGTAATCCATACAGCCCTATAATAGAACAAAATGAAAATGAACCATATAACATTCAACAATGTACTTAGTAAATTGTAATCAGCTTATAATAAGACATGAAATTTCATGAATATTAGGGTTTGTGAACAACATAAGAATATTGTAATGCACACTTCAGCAAGTATAATTGGAGAATGTTGTATTTAGGATCCAAAACCAACTCGCCATCCAGATAATCAAGACCATGCATTGGCATGGTGATGACAGGCAGAGATATGCATATAAAAAGTTTGCACATCTGCTTTCATTGGGAGTAAGTGGTGCTACATATCCACGTCACAGATGTACAACAAACTTGCAATGCTTTATGCTTCTGCTCAACATATTCGCAAGAGAAATTTTGCCTAGATCAGTAAATATAGAACATAAGGTCAAATCTTGAGAAAGGAATGCTACCCAACACCAATAAGATGTGATGACCCTGGATCGAAGAGATCCTGCAGATCAGGTAGGTGAGGTAGAAGAAAGCGTAACAAATAATACATAAATTATCTACAATCTATCCAAACAATTTTGTGAGGCTAGCATATGGCAGCCTAGTGTCAACTTTATAACTCTCAGTTGTCACTACAGCTACCTCGCCTTTGGTTATTATGGTGCCAAGCTAGCTCATATTCATCTTGAGATATGACAAGATTTTAAAAGAAAATTTGGCTGATTGGTGCAACGCATCAAACAAAGCATACATTATTTTTCATTAACACAACAATGCCTAACCAAATCGATGATTGCTTGAGCTTCCTTTCTTATGATAGAAAAGTTGGCACGTGCTAATTCATTTTGGTCCTTTAGAACATTTTGAAGAGTGAGTTCATCATAGGAGAGAAATAAAACGCTCCCACGGCCGTACCACTCGCACCTAGTGTCCCTCTTCGTTCTCTCCTCACAGGTCCCAGCTAGGGTTCCTGCCGCCGCCGCCACTACCCATGCCCGTGCCTTCTTCATCTTCCATCCCAAGCTCCACCTCCTCCATCCCCATCTTCTCCAATCTTCTCACTTTGGATCTCGGGAGCGCACTGAAGGGAGGCAAGGTGACTGTTGCCAGCTCCGTCTCGCATGACCAGGCCTCCCGCCTACCCGCGATGCCGTCGGCCTGGAGGCCTGGTGGGCTCGAGCAGCCGCCGCGGTGTCGGATGTACCGGCGAGGTCTCTGGGGACCGTGCGGTGGACGTGACCTCTACTAGCTCCCCGCGCTCACCCTCCCATGGCGAGTGGCGGCGTGGCCCAATGATGGCGCCGAGACGGGGACATGGACTCGGGGAGGTGGCCGTGCGCGAGAAAGGAGCTTCAAGTATTGTTGCAGTCGAGCATCGGGAAGGTCTGCACGGAGGCGCCCACTCGTCCTGACACCGCACAACGCCGCCACGAGCGGCTGCGCCGTCCTGGATGGCAGCTTCCGTTTTGGGATGGATCACATGAGGCACCGGAGAGGGTGAGGGTCCAGAATTAGCCTGCGGTTCAACCCCATCATTCCCTGACTCCTCTGTTAAGATTATTCTTTCATTTCATCTCTGGATGTCTAGCTTGTTTACGATATATGGACGAAATTATATTCGACACGTGCATCTGATTTTCTCCAACATGAGTATAAAACAATATTAACAGCTCTGGCAATTCATGAATTTCACATTCTATACCTACTAATAAAGGAAATAGGTATTAGACCGGTAATACATATTTAATATTTTTTAAATACTCATATCTTCTAAACCGTAACTTCAAATTTAACATGTTATATATGAATTTTGATTAAAAAAATATGTAGAATTTGAATATACATATTAAATATATTTTTAAATACTCATATCTTCTAAATCGCAACTTCAAATTTAACATGTTATATATGAATTTTGATTAGAAAAATATGTAGAATCTGAATATGATGTTATTTTATTTATTAACCATTTAAAAAAATATTAACTAGGATGTAATCTTAATCAATAATGTATTACCCTTCTTTCTTTCATACCAGTACTGATTTGGATTGTGGATGAACTTTTCAGCAAAATCAGAATTAGAGACGAAATTGAAGATCACTTGACCGTTTCTTTCTACGTATTAAATCTACATGCAAGCCGTATTTAAATAGAAGACCTGTAAAATCTTGAAATGTGTTTTTTAGGCTAAGATCGTCTTTGTTTGGGTCGTAGGTACAAATACTTGAATTATAAACCACTTTTGGTAAATTATAAGAGTGTGTGGTATTCTTTTTTCCCGTTGCAACGCATGAGCCCTTTTCCTAGTATAGAATGAATGGACAACCAACTCTGGACCCTTGTTAGTCAACAGTTGCTGACAAGTGAAATACTGTTTTCCTGTTTCAAATGGTACAGTAAAGTAGTTGAGGCATTAACATCTATATACTGTTATATGTGGCATCCTAACTTTTGCAATGTCGAACAACCACTCCTAATTGTGGTAGTTCCATGACCAACTATTATCATGGACACATATCTCTGAAAATCTATCATAAACCATGTTAGCGTTGAAGAACAATTATTATTGAAAAAGGCTTTCATCCCGTTTTATAAATAAAGCAAACCGCCAGGGCACAACTTAACAAGCCCTAAGAAACACACACACACCCACACCCAAACCCAACAATGGGTGGAAAAGACACATCAGTCTAATCCGACTCGGGGGTGGAGGCGGGAGCGGGGGCACCATGCGGAGAGTCATGGAGCGAAGGTCGAGATGATGTTGTTGATGGCATCTCAGTCGAAGGAGCAGCTAAGCGGCCGCCAGAGCTGCAGGAAACCACACATTTTAAAAATTGTGTTACTGGCACGATGGAGAGGCCCACGCTGAATGACAAGCTTGTTGCGGACAGTCGAGAGAGTCCACGTGAGCACCCCAATGGTCAGCCACCTAATGTGGCGGGCCGACGAGGGGACAGGCTGAATCTCCGCGAAGAGGTCAGGGACATTGGTATGGCACCAGTGACCACCGACAGCGTCGCGAAAGCAACTCCAGAGGAATTGTGCCATGACGCAAGTGAAGAAGATGTGATTCGAGTCCTCCATCATGTCACACAGGGGGCAGATCCCATCTCGAGGGCCATTGCGTTTGAGCACCTCCACCCCTGAAGGTACCCAACCCCTAATCCATTGCCACAAGAAGATTCTGATTTTGAGTGATAACGTAATGGGCCACACGGCAATGAGAGCCTCCGGGGCAGTCAACGGTGCGATGGCCTGGTACGAAGACCTAGAGGAGAAGCGGCCCAAGGGTTCCAGGTTCCAAGACATGTGATTCGTGGCAATGTCGACATCGGGCACGTGGAGGGCGATGCAATCCAACATCTCATCCCAGGCAGTGTTCTCTGGGGGGCAAAGGGGCGGCGGAATGCGAGGCGCCCCCAAATCCAAAAGGGCGACCTCGACCGAAGTCCTAGGCTCCACCCGATGGAGAATAAGTCCGAGAAGCAGACAGTGAACATCGAGTCATCGACCCATCAATCATACCAAAATAACGTACCGGACCCGAATCCAATCGAGATGGAAGATCCAATGTGTAGGACAAGTAGCAGCTGGATGACCGATTGCCAGAACTGAGAGCCTCTTGAGCGTTGGCAGAAGGCTAGTGGCTGGCTCCAAAGGTACTTGTTCCTAATGATGTCCAGCCAGAGGCCACCGTCACCATTGGCGATCCTCCACAACCACTTCGTCAGCAAGGGGATGTTCACGCACATCGACGACATGATCCCTAGACCTCCCTGGTCATGAGGCTTGCAGATGTCGGTCCAGCTGACCATTGTTGGAAATATGCCCTAGAGGCAATAATAAATTGGTTATTATCATATTTCCTTGTTCATGATAATCGTCTATTGTTCATGCTATAATTGTATTAACAGGAAACAGTAATACATGTGTGAATAAATAGATCACAATGTGTCCCTAGCAAGCCTCTAGTTGGCTAGCTCGTTGATCAATAGATGATCATGGTTTCCTGATCATGGGCATTAGATGTCATTGATAACGGGATCACATCATTGGGAGAATGATGTGATGGACAAGACCCAATCCTAAGCATAGCACTAGATCGTATTGTTTGTATGCTAAAGCTTTTCTAATGTCAAGTGTCTTTTCCTTCGACCGTGAGATTGTGCAACTCCCGGATACCGTAGGAGTGCTTTGGGTGTATCAAACGTCACAACGTAACTGGATAACTATAAAGGTGCACTACGGGTACCTCTGAAAGTGTCTGTTGGGTTGGTACGAATCGAGATCGGGATTTGTCACTCCGTGTGACGGCCCACTCGGTAGAACATCATCATGAGCTCAATGTGACTAAGGAGTTAGTCACAGGATGACGTGCTACGGAATGATTAAAGAGACTTACCGGTAACAAGATTGAACAAGGTATAGGCATACCAACGATCGAATCTCGGGCAAGTTCTATACCGTCACACAAAGAGAATTGTATACGAGATTGATTGAATCCTTGACATCGTGGTTCATCCGATGAGATCATCATGGAACATGTGGGAGCCACCATGGGTATCCAGATCCCGCTGATGGTTATTGGCCGGAGAGTTTCTCGGTCATGTCTGCGTGCTTCCCGAACCCGTAGGGTCTACACACTTAAGGTTCGATGACGCTAGGGTTATAGGGAATTGTTATACGAGGTTATCGAAGGATGTTCGGAGTCCCAGATGATATCCCGGACGTCACGAGGAGCTCCGGAATGGTCCGTAGGTAAAGATTGACATATAGGATGGATGGGTTTGGACACCGGAAATGTTTCGGGCGTCACCGGTAGCGTATGTCCGGGACCACCGGAAATGGTTCCGGGGGTCCACTGGGAGGGGCCACCAGCCCCAAGAGGTAGCGTGGGCCAAAAGGTGGAGGGCAACCAGCCCAAAGTGGGCTGGTGCGCCTTCCACATAGAGGCCCAAGGCGCAAGAGGTGGAGAGGGGGCAAACCCTAGGCGCTGGTGGGCCTAAGGCCCACCTAGGGGTGCGCCACCCCCTCTCCCTGCCCTGGCCGCCGCACCTCCCATCTGGGGGGGTCTGCCGCACCACCTAGGGTAGGAACCCTAGGGGTGGCACACCCCCTCCCCTCCTCCTATATATAGAGAGGGTTTTGGGGTTGTTTTGCACACGATTTTCCCTCTCCCTCGGCGCAGCCCTGCTCCCCTCCTTCCTGCTTTCCCACGGTGCTTGGCGAAGCCCTGCCGGAAGACCTCGTCTCTCCATCGACACCACGCCGTCATGCTGCCGGAGATCTTCCCCACCCTCTCCCTCCTCCTTGTTGGATCAAGGTGCGGGAGACGTCACCGGGTTGCACGTGTGTTGAACGCGGAGGTGCCGTGATTCGGCACTAGATCGGAATCACACCACGATCTAAATCACCGTGAGTATGACTCCATCAATCGCGTTCTAGCAACGCTTCCGCTTAGCGATGTTCAAAGGTATGAAGATGCACTCACCCCTCTCTCGTTGCTGGTCTCTCCATAGGAAGATCTGAATATGGTGTAGGAAAATTTTGATTTTATGCTACGTTATCCAACAACCATGTGGTATTTTTGCTTATCGCCCTCGCCAGCCCAGTAAAATCTAGACTGGCACTTGGCAATCTCGTGATGTAGGGTTTCATGGAGACTGTAGAAGCTCATCAGGAACATGAGAAGGTTGTACATGGAGGAATTGATGAGCACGGTCTTGGCTGCCTTGGACAACTACCTTCCTTGCCACGGTTTGATCCGGTGTTGGAGCTTAGTCATCATAGGCCGCAAGTCCGCGACAGAGAGGCGCGAGTCACTAATTGGTACCCCCCCCCCCCCCCAGGTAGGAGGAGGGGAAGTACCCAAGCTGGCAGTTGAGGCGGTCGGCAATGAGTTGGGCCTCGTCGGGAGAGTAGCCAAGGATCGTCATTAATTTTCTCTTGTTGAAGTTGATCTTGATCCCGGCATCTCCTGAAAACACGGGAGGAAAATTTGGGGTTGATAATGTCATCCTCGGAGGCTTTCATCATGATAATAGTATCATCAGCATATTGATGCGGTTTTTAGTGGCGGAGCTACATATAGGAACCCTGAGTCCATTATTTTATTTTGATGTCCCATTTGCTATCATATCCTAGTGTATTTTCATTAAATCTGGATGGGCCATAGCACAATTTGGATTGGCCGTAGCTCCATAGCACAATTTGGATTGGCCGTAGCTCCGCCGGTGGCGCTTTCATTTTGACCATGATGTGCAATTTTTTATTTCATCTTATGTACCATGTAAATGTGCAAATTCTCAACTCACCATCGTCTGCATTGACACTTTTGATTTTGACCATGTATAACTTGATCAATTTAGAGATGGTGATAGTTGGTGTAGAGAAATTTGGATTTTACAGTATTCAGATCTGAAAAAAAATCACAAAAAGTAACTTTGACCAATTTAGAGATGGTGATAGTTGGTGTAGAGGAATTTGGATTTTAAAGTATTCAGATCTGAAAAAAAAATAAAAAAAAGTTTGGAGAAGTGGGGTATCGATCCCCATACCTCTCGCATGCTAAGCGAGCGCTCTACCATCTGAGCTACATCCCCCTCCGTACGTTTTTACAAATCTTAGTCTTAGAAACTCGGCATGACAATAATGTTAACCAAAGCAGGTGCAAAGTTGCAAATGGTCACCCATTTTCACTGAAGACTGTTCATTTTGCATGAAATCGTGAGAATGAGTAATTCCAACTTTCTCTTTTTCACTTATTTTTTATGCAAGAATAGTTGAATTCGTCTTGTAAGCGGAATATATATTTCAAACACAGGTGTTTGGCTCCCTTTAAGAAAAAGAAAAAAAAAATCCGAAAACGTACATTTTACTGACACTAGAACGTTTTCAGTATCCGTCGATGTAACAAGAGAAGTAAAATGTCATCGTGTGAATGTGCAGAAGAACAATGTAATGAGCAGAAACCAGTATTCTTACAGTATTGTGGGATACAACCTGAATTTTGTTCAGAAAACATCACCGCAAAATGCAGCAAGTCGTGTCCGGGCACGTTGGCATCGCCATGTTCAGAATTTGATTTTACTCTGTCAAAACACAACATTCATTTTCTTCTGAAGGACTAAAACTGTAAGTAGAATGACAAAACTCAAGTGCTCAACTGACTGCAAGAACCACCAGGTGCTTCATCTAAGAAAAAATGAATGCCGCAGTTTCAGCATTTCAGAACATTAAAGAGTAACATATGTCACTGTACCATTTTTCCCACAGTGTTAGAATTTCAGAATCGTGATGGCAAAGCTAATAGGTTCATATACTGCGAGAAGAAGAAACCAAGTTTAGCTGGCAGAAACACAGGAAACTGCTGGGTTTTCATGAACCCATGTCTCAACAAAAGGAACTGGGTTCTAATGCCATCATGTCCAAGGCGGCGACAGTTCTGAAGAGGTGGACAGGAAGGCGACTTCCAGGGTGGTGTCTCTCTAGTCCGCACCGACATCCGCATACCGCAGCGTGGGCTGAATTAGCAGAAAATTAGATAAGCAGTTAGGCATCATGTGTCACAGCAGGTACCGCAACAAGTGACTGTTGGATTCTCACTCAATTTTGCAGAGAAATCTTTGCCAAAAATAAATTGTAGGTATTTTTTGCAAACAGGCCATGTATATATTTCAGTGCTGCATGTATCCACTACTTATCTGTAGCTGCAGAAAACATTTTAAAACTGTACCTCCTTATTATATTAGAAATCAACCTTTGTAGTCTATCAGGTTTCTTTTAAATTTGCAGCCACCTGAAGGTTACGATGATTAAGTGAACTGGGCGCTCAACATTCCCAACGACGCAGACACCGTCAATCTGAAGCTCGCCGAGGATGGGGACGAGGCGTCGATGGAGATGCAGGGCGCTGCTGCTGCAGGGTCATGTTCTTTGGGGAGAGGTCTGTCTGTGGCGTGGTTGCCATCATTCGTTCCCTACCCACTTCGACGTGTGGCAATAACATGTCCCCGACATACCTTCCTTTATGAAGGCTTCGAGCTCAATAGAAAATGTTAATAACATCATTTAAAATTTTACTGTGATACTGCATACTAAATTCCATACAAAAGTTTCAAACTAGCGATATCTGTTAGGGTTTCCACTTGTGATGAATGTATTAGTGTGCGCTCTTTGGAGCACCGATTTATATCTTCTGTAATTTCACCGTGATGTATGAAGACTTTGAGCCGAGTAATAAAGCTAGAAAATTGTTGATTAAAGCCGTTTACGATCAGGTTTTAAACTAATACTTTTATTAGGCTTTCCAACTGTGTCCAGGCAATGTATGTCCGTGTACATACCGATCACACCATCAAGATCAATCCACTCATATGTGACCCACTTGGAGCAGATTTCGATGGCGACTGTGTCCACATTTTCTTCCCAAGGTCAGTGTCAGCAAGGGCAGAAGCTATGGAGCCCTTCATGGTGGAGAAGCAGCTGGTAAGCTCGCACAACGAAAAGCTGAATTTTCAACTGAAGAATGATTGTTTATTAGCTTTGAAGAAAATATCTGGTAGAAAGTATTAGGGAGGCCAACCAACCTATGAATGCAATGTTCACTGGAGGATTGATTCCCAAGAAGCGACTATCAGGTGGACCAGAGTGGAGTTTCACTCAGATTCTAGAGACGGTACTACCAGAGGAAGACAAAATATTAGTCAGAGACTTGGTTGCTGGCACAGTTACTATATCATCAGTTCTGTCAACGAAGGATCCAAAGGAGGCCATAGAATTTCTGAATCTTCTGCAGCCCCTACTAGTGGAATCATTATTTACCGATGGTTTCAGCGTAAGCCTGAGAGACTTCAATTTCCAGAATCCAATACCCCAGACAATTCAGCATCAGACACTTGACCTTGAAAAGTTACGGAAACCAATTGTAGACTTAGTTACTTCTTCTTCTGACATTCGTTTCTTGGTTGACCAAAAGAGTGATTCTGCCATGACCAAAATAGTGGAGAAGATTGGTTTCTTGGGTCATCAGCTGCAGCGCAACGAAAGTTTATATTCTAGGAGCTTGGTGGATGATTGTCTATCCAAGTCGCTGAGCAAGTGTCGCAGCAACACCAATGGTTGTCATCCTTTGGAGGCATATGGTTTTGTCAGAAACTCATTTGGCAATGGACTGAACCCATATGAGGACCTACTCCATTCAATATCTGCAAGGGAGAAGACAATACGTGCATCTAAAGGACTTGTGGAGCCGGGCGTTCTCTTCAAGAACATGATGGCAATGCTCCGAGATGTTGTAGCATGCTATGATGGAACCATAAGAGACTCGTGTGGAAATTCAGTTATTAAGTTTGACTCGACAAACTCGTCGAGTTCTGTGACACCAGGAGATCCTGTTGGTATGTTGGCAGCCACTGTAGTTACAAATGTTGCATGCAAGGCAGTGTTAGACTCAAATCAGAACAACATGACCTCATGGGACTCAATGAAGGTGAGACTCATTTGATCAGTTCCATCTAAGACTTCGGTTCATATGTTCTAACTTCTGGCTGTTGCATTTACAGGAAGTACTACTAACAAGAGCTAGCTCTAGGAATGAAAATGACCAGAAAGTAATTTTGTATCTAAACAAATGCTCTTGTGGGAATAATTTTTGCATGGAAAGAGCATCACTCGCAGTTCAAGCCTGCTTAAAGAGGACCAAAGTAGAGGATTGTTCTACTGAGTTCTCAATCCAGTATGTACCATTCATATTTCCATGATTAGTGAATTCCATAACTACTCATAGTACCTCTCAGATAGTGCAAGACCCTTTCTAGTGCATGTCAAAGATCATTATCCGGGTTGGACATGAACCTACTCAGTTTGCTCACAGCAAAAGAGATATCTGGTCTTGTAGCGCTGGCTAGGTACATGAGTGAACCGATAATTTGAGAGTATCTTAATTGATCTCTCGTTTCTTTCTTGTTCTTTCTAAGTGTCACGCTGGGATCATAAGGTGTTGGAGAAGGCTTCCTATCCATAAAGCCGAAATGGCTCAAGACCTTCTCAACATAGTGAGATTTTGTTAGAGTAATCCCACTCTCATTCTTAATAAGTTTGATGTTTAGGATCACATCATCTTCTCCCAGATCTTTCATGTCAAAACTCTTTGATAGGAAAGACTTGACCTCATTGATTGCAACATTGTTTGTACCAAAGATCAATATGTCATCCACATACAAACATAATATGACACCATTGCCTCCATCATGGCGATAGTAGACACACCTATCAGCCTCGTTAATGACAGATCCCGCGGAAGTGAGAGTTCTTTCAAATTTCTCATGCCATTGCTTAGGTGCTTGTTTCAGGCAATCAGATGAGTGCCCCCATTTTATTTATATGAAAATTCAGTATTTTCTTGGTTCTTTGTATGAGTAGCCATCCTATGTGATAGTCCTAATTTTACTCTTTAGACCAGATCCGTTTGGAATATAGGAACTTCACCGAACCGTTCATGCGAAATAAGAGTATTTCAGTTGTTTTTGCTCCGGGCATATTTTTATACCGAGTTATTTTGGTGTTCTTGTATCATATCTTGTATTTTAAGTTTTGTAAGATATGCGACCATACTTACAACTGAAATTCATAATGTAATGCAACATGGTTGGTGTTGCATAGTATGTCCATCCACATCTGTCTTAAATGTATTCATATTTTAACAGTTGTGCTCCTCTCGACTGCATATGCACGTTCGCAACTACATTAGCTAGATTGGTACGCATAGGAACGCTCAGAGGGAAGAAGTCATGACGATGACGCGTGCGTGCTATCTCGTCTAGATCCTTTTTGGAGTGGTGTGCGTGGAACTTTTTTTATGTGTGTCGCTCAACGATTGTAACGGTTTTTGTCTAGTTTTTCATATTTAACTGAGCAATCTAGTTTTCGCTCGATTTTTCCTAATTAACAGAGCAACTCTTTTCTTATTAACTGCCATTTTGAAAAAAAAAAACAAGTGAAGATGGTGTGGAAGCAAAAATATTGAGAAAAATCTAGTAGTTGAGAGGCTAGCTATTTTATACGGACACCTGACGGTCTAGTGAAGTCCTGAAGCAGCCGCGGCAACATGCATAAACTACTGCCAGACCGGTCACTGATTAAGTAGTCGGCAAGCAAGGCAAGGCGGCCAAGGCCCGGCACGTAAATGATCAGCAGCGCATATCGATCGTAGATTGCTGTTGGTTCTTTCCCTTTGATCTGTCATAGTATTATCCATTTCTTTGTTTTTTTGGCGGGTAATCACAGTGCTATAGTGCATGTCCTGACATGAGGTTGGCCTAATTGCAGTTCCGGTGGTTGTACCATGTCCGGCCACAAATTTCGTACTATTTGCTTTGAGCAAGAGCAACAGAGGAGTTATTTTGGCAATTGTTTCATGTCCGGCAACAAATTTGTCGGCTAGACAAGCACAAGTTTGTTTTTAGCTGACCCCGTCAGTTGATCCCATGGGTCGAACATGCTAGCAATAGGTGATGTAACAATGGTGGTCATACCTTTGCTTCCATGTCCGTCCATAGCCATAGGTGATGCAAAAAATAAACTATTACTGCAGGGAACAAACAAAATGTTGTCAAAAAAGAGGAAATGCTTTCATTGAGAGTTGAACTCAAGACCTCCCGCTTACTAAACGGGTGCTCTAACCAACTGAGCTATGAAAGCTTTCGTGCACAAACTTTGAGTTGCGACTTAATATTCTAAACATTATTGTACACAGTGTAAACAACCCCGTGTAAACTACGGCAGCTGAAATAATGTTGTACTGTACAAAACCACTTTCCATGTTTGTGACAACGATTGTACTGCTAGAAAAATAACACCTTCAGTTGTTAATTACTTCGACCGTTGGGGGCGCTTTTTCTGCCATTTCATGTTAGAGAGGGTTAGTTTACCCAACTTCAGGTGTCCAAGAGTGCAAAATGATCATGGAATTATAGGCTGAGTCATGAGATAAAGGTTTGAAATTAAGTATTAACTTATAATATCCAAATAGTCCATCCTCGCTACCTTATACATGCAGCCTATCCACCTCACCAATCTGCCACATCATCAATTATTTCCTTTTTCTTCTTTTATTTATCTACGGTAAATCCATCTACAATCATTTTCAGTTTAGTCCCGAAGCACAACCACCAGGTTTGCCTCCTCTGCTTCCCCTCTCCCTGTGCAAGTGTCTCCCACGCATGTTGACAGTGGTCTTGTATATAAAAATGGAGAAAGTATGTCGCATCGTATACTACTCCCCTCCACATTATCCAATTCCAGGGCGTCTTCTCCCCTCCGATTCTCAACCCACTATTGCTCCATGTATATATGTTCACCTCCTCTCCATGTCCCTTCCACACCTCCTCCAGCACCAGTTCATCGCATCCCAACCACGACTCCTGCAATTGATGCGGGCTCCTCCAAATTACTATTCTTCAGTGTACGTAGGAAGATTGATCCGATACATTGCTTTGAATTTTTACAGCAACGCGTGAAGAATTATCTAGTTACAAACATGACAAACGGCTTAATTATCACCAATGGACCAAACTATCAGCCCGTCTATGGTGCCACTATACCACTACCAGGCCTTCAGCTTACTAGGTAACTACTCAGGTCCGCTAACAATAGCTTTGGCCCACTTGAAGTCCACCTAGAGCCGACTCCATCACTTTATTTCAAAATTGTCTAACCTTAACCCTAGCCGCACCCCTCCCCTTTGTTCCCTATCTAACTTCTCAAGCACATCATATGGCCGACTCTGACAGATCGGGATCACATGCATTGGAGAAAATTATATGTTGCTCAACTATGGCGTCGTAAATGGTGAACATGAGATTGGTATATTTCATGGGAGAGGGAGGTGTCCAATGGAGCATTTCTGAGCAGCAGTATCCAATAGAGCATTGCCTCGCAGCAGTGTCCAATGGAGCATTGCCAACAAAATATACGAGGACATCCAAAAAATTGGTAAAGCCACGACATGACGGAGGGACGCCTCCCAGGGATGGATGGGTTAAGGTGAACGTCGAAGCAAGCTTGTAGAGGACCTTGAATCATCAGTAGTAGTGGGTGTGATCATCAAGAATGAGACTGTAAAGTGTGTCATTGGATTTCATCGAGATTGTATACAACGGCGGAGCTACGTTGTATGGTGCAGGGGCCATGACCCCAATTTTGTGAAAGAAAATAAAATTAGAGTAGAAGATTCGGGAAAATATAGACTTTTGGCACCCTTGAGCATCCATATTTTCTATTTGGACCCCCAAAACATTTGACCAAGCTCCGCTAGTGATTGTATATGAACATTGCCCTCGAGAAGCCAACAAAGTAGCTCACGGGCTAGCCAGGAATCGTCTACTACTAATCCTCTATTCCTAAATAGCTATAACCCACTAGCTAATTTTTCTAGCCATGCAACCATAACACATAAGCAAGTATGCATGCAAGACATAAATAACATCTTTTGCATCCTCTATTCCTAAATAGCTATAACCCACTAGCTAATTTTTCTAGCCATGCAACCATAACACATAAGCAAGTATGCATGCAAGACATAAATAACATCTTTTGCATTACTCTACGCATGCAATGGTGTCACATCATCAATTCATGCATATTAGTCATAAGTAGTTTTTTTGCATTAGAGTTCATACTATATATTTTGTTAGAAATGACATTTTAACTATAATTTTCACTCTTTTTTATACACTTTGTATTTTATTGTTTTTAGGCTTACATTCGCTTTCAATTACTTTTAGATTTTTTATAACAATTATTTATTCATTCTTAATAATGTTCCCGCAGCAACGCACGGGACATCATCTAGTTTTTATTGTAATTGGGGTGATAATTAATAAAGCTAGCATGTGGGCATTCTAATAGAAGCTTCTCAAGCACATCCGCACACATATTCTCATTATATGTCCCTTCTATTCCTTCCACTAGTGCAGAAAAGCCTAACTATGACGTGGCAAAAAGGGATCTTCTGGCATGGACACCCGACGTCACCAATATGGTGCCACTGTTAGAGTATAGTGGTGGCGTTGGAGACTACGCCATCAGTATTTTGAATACCTATGGCGTTGGACAATATGGCACGCTGGCACTGTCATATTTAACTAATAAAAATAGTATCGACTTCACAAACTAAATGTTTAAGTTGTTCATAAAATATGCTACCAGCTCCACAAACTAAATATTTCACGAAATTCACAAAAGAAAAGTACCAACTTAGCTTCTCACTCTACAATGTATCGATTTTCCCCCTCTCAACACTACCTATGTTTTTCCAAGGACTAACTTAAGCTCACAAATCTTATTCCTGTTCATGCCCCCTCCATCATGTAATGGGCTTTCTTCATCTTTAATTAAAAGTTTTCGGACTTCAGGACTTCTATCTCCTTCTTGTAATGACTTATGTCAGTCCTTAGAAACTCGACCTGACGCTCGAGACTGTAAATCTTACGAATGATAATAGCATTGTCATCAATAATCTTGTCCCTCTCCTTCTTCAGGGAAGCATTAAACTCCTCCAGGGCCTTGACAATACTCTCATGTGACGTGGTTAGCTCTTGATTGAGCACGTCGACGTCACATGTCTTCTGCTCTTTGGGTGTTGGAGAAGGTGCATCTTGTACGTATGCCTAGCAAGGTTTCAAAACATCAACAGTTAATTACCTGGTTACATTATTCATGATTGCAATGTGCTCATGCATGTTTTTTGTAATAATTATCTGGTTGGTGTTCACTTCGCCTTTATCTTTCGCAAACACCGACCAGTGCTCACAAGAGCCTTCCCAGATGCTAGAGTCAGCCATGTTGTAGCATAAAAAATGAGAAGAACTAAGTTTCTCACAGAAACCTATCAAATGCATGCCGAGAAGAACTAAGTTTCTACAAATGTGTAGATGAATTTTGTTAGCTTCTGCATTTTTTACTATATGTTTCCAAATGAGAAACTAATTATGAGTGTGTTGGTTGCATAAAAGGAAGAGACAGATCAATTGTGTAGATACTTATTTTTTTCTATACCACTTTGAAAGCTTGATAGATAAATAATCACAGAGATGGGGATTTGTTAATTCAATCTCACTCAAACCTATCAAATGCATGCCAAAGAAGAACTAAGTTTCTACAAATGTGTAGATGACTTATTTTAGCTTCTGCACTTTTTACTATCATGTTTCCAAATGAGAAACTAATTATGAGTGTGCTGGCTGCATAAAATGAAGAGGCAGATCAATTGCCTAGATACCTATTTTTCTATTAGACTTTGAAAGATTGATAGATAAATAATACATGGAGATTTTTAACTCAATCTCACTGAAATCTATCACATGCATACCAAAGAAAAACTAAGTTTCTATAAATGTGTAGATGACTTTTTTTAGCTTCTTCATTTTTTACTATCATGTTTCCAAATGAGCATTTTTTACTATCATGTTTCCAAATGAGAAACTAATTATGAGAACATGTTTGGTTCTTAAGAAAGGACCGATCCAAAGCAAATATTCAGCTAACCAACAGTCCTGGATTAAGAAGCATTGAGCTCCAGCTAGCAGACTAGACAAGCTGCGGTATCCTCAGAATACTTTAAAAATGTTTAGCTACCAAAAGGGGCCTTAAGAAACAAGCCTAGAACCCTAAAAAATACCTACATTTTCTTCTCTGAATTTTCTAAAACAAACCTAGTCGTCATATGCATTCCTAAAACAAACTAGCTAAAACCGCATGACCTCTAAGAAACATCTCCTAAGGTTGGCTCAATTTGGCAGCTACAATACTTCTTTACGTACCTCTCTGGATATGACATGGCAGGCGGCATCGGGCTGAGCGGCGTCAGGCGGGGTTGGGCGCGACGTCCGGCAGGGCGATGACGGGTGGCGTCGGGTGGGGCGTCCGGCAGGGTGGCGTTTGGCGGCGTCGGGCGGGGCGGCGGCAGGGACCGAGAGGAGGAAGAGAGGGAGTTAGGGCTCAAGAGTGTGGGGAGTAGGACGCGCGGCGAGGATTAGACATATTAGTGCTGGCGTGGGCCCAATGGGCCTAACGTGCGACACGGGGGCTAATTTTCAATGCCAGCACTAACCAGATAGCTATGTCGTTTAAATTTGTCCAACAATAACACTGCTTGAAAATATTAGCGCTCGCGTGGTTAGAAATGGCGCGCCACGAACAAGAGTTGTGGCTAGCCATTTCTCCACTAGTGTCCCAGACCACCCTCTCTACCTTGACGCCTATGTTCGCCTTCCTCTCCCTCCGCTTTGCCCCCATCCACGAGTGTGTTTGTGCCTCTCTTATTTGTTTATCTCTAACCGGCTTGCAAGGTGAGCATCTGAGTTCTACCTCCTCCACGGTGTCCGAGCTTCAAAGCTCACCTCCTACGCTTGGTCTATGCACACAACCACCAACTCCTCCATTTTGTCTAAGCATGTGGACAAAGACAAATATCTGTTATGCGACACAAAGCCTGACAGTATATGCTTGTCTCCACCAACTCTTAGACTCACCGTCCATCAGCAATGAATTGTGGGTTTGGCCCGGCCCTGGATGACAATTTTTTAATACACCACCAATGACTGATCCATGGATCCGATTGGTATTTCACTTTCCATTAATTTGTTGCCTAGTGATGGGCATTGAACCCGTTACTGATATGGGTTTACACGTGTCGCTAAAGGTGGATATGAATAGTGTTATCGTACATAAGAAATCAACACGAATCCTTACTGGAGATGACACAAATCTTTTGGGAAAATGGTTAAACGCCAAACAGTTATGATTTTGCATAGAAGAAAAAATATGGTTATGCAGAAAAGGAAAAAAAAAGAGGAAAAAAGGTTATGCAAGTACCCTTCATAAAAACTATGGTATTATATATAGTAAAGAAAACATGAGGGAACGAACACTTTGTTTAGAAACAATGGTACTCATATGACAAGAAATGTTATGCTTTTGTTACCAGGAGAACCGTCATTGATGTGGGTTCAGGACCGCCACTAAAGAAGTTACGGTATAGAAGAAAGCAACACCAATCATTACTGGAGATGGCACATCAAAATTTGGGGGAAATGGTTATGCAAGTAGAATACACAAAAGAAGTTATGATTTAATATAGAAGAGAAAAAAGTGGCTATGAAGTAGAAAACGCCACAAAAAAGTTATGACCATGTCGAAAAAACTGAAGTTTTTTTTGCGAGAGAACTTCCGATCTTTTCGTCTTCAATCATGACAGTACAACAAACACCAAAAAAATTACATCCAAATTTACAGACCACCTAACAACGACTACAAGTAGTGAAGTGAGCCGAAGGCGAGCCACCGTCATTGCCCCTTCCTCGCCGAAACCGGGCAAAATGTATTGTAGTAGACAGTCAGGTAGTCATAATGTAAGCCCTCATATAACCAGCACAACTTACGATTGTATATAGAAAAATGCAAACACGAGGGAACCACAAAAGTTTTAGAAAAAATGGTTCTCATGGGAAACACAAAAAATGTTATGCTTTCATCTACTATGTTATAAAATCACGAGTCTCGTAAATCCAAACAATCCCAACCATTCAACCACTAAATTTAAAAAAATTGTTGCATCAATTTTAATTAATTTTGGAAACATCGGTAGTTGCATTAACTGCAATTAATATAGGAAACTCAATAATTGATATTTATAAATCCATTCTATGATTGCTATATGTCCCTTCAAATATATTAGGCAACGTCTAATTTTATGAATAAGATGGACAAGACAAAGTGTGTTTCTGCACCAGTGAGAAAGCATTTTTCACATTCCAGACTACATTATTGCCAAACCTTCCACGGTCCGATGAAGCACCAAGAGCTCAACCACAGCAAGAAGCATCATCGCCATGGGCATCAACCCATGTACCTTGAGCCAAGTGTTGGAAATATGTCCTAGAGGCAATAATAAATTAGTTATTATTATATTTCTTAGTTCATGATAATCGTTTATTATCCATGCTATAATTGTATTAATTGGAAACACAATACTTGTGTGGATACATAGACAAAACACTGTCCCTATTAAGCCTCTAGTTGACTAGCTCGTTGATCAAAGATGGTCAAGGTTTCCTGGCCATAGGCAAGTGTTGTCACTTGATAACGGGATCACATCATTAGGAGAATCATGTGATGGACTAGACCCAAACTAATAGACGTAGCATGTTGATCGTGTCATTTTGTTGCTACTGTTTTCTGCGTGTCAAGTATTTGTTCCTATGACCATGAGATCATATAACTTACTAACACCAGAGGAATACTTTGTGTGTATCAAACGTCGCAACGTAACTGGGTGACTATAAAGATGCTCTACAGGTATCTCCGAAGGTGTTCGTTGAGTTAGCATGGATCAAGACTGGGATTTGTCACTCCGTGTGACGGAGAGGTATCTCAGGGCCCACTCGGTAATACAAAATCACACACAAGCCTTGCAAGCAATGTGACTTAGTGTAAGTTGCGGGATCTTGTATTACGGAACGAGTAAAGAGACTTGCCGGTAAACGAGATTGAAATAGGTATGCGGATACTGACGATCGAATCTCGGGCAAGTAACATACCGAAGGACAAAGGGAATGACATACGGGATTATATGAATCCTTGGCACTGAGGTTCAAACGATAAGATCTTCGTAGAATATGTAGGATCCAATATGGGCATCCAGGTCCCGCTATTGGATATTGACCAAGGAGTCTCTCGGGTCATGTCTACATAGTTCTCGAACCCGCAGGGTCTGCACACTTAAGGTTCGACGTTGTTTTATGCGTATTTGAGTTATATGGTTGGTTACCGAATGTTGTTCGAAGTCCCGGATGAGATCACGGACGTCACGAGGGTTTCCGAAATGGTCCGGAAACGAAGATTGATATATAGGATGACCTCATTTGATTACCGGAAGGTTTTCGGAGTTACCTGGAATGTACCGGGAATGACGAATGGGTTCCGGGAGTTCACCGGGGGGGCCACCCACCCCGGGGAAGCCCATAGGTACTGGGGGTGCCGCACCAGCCCTTAGTGGGCTGGTGGGACAGCCCAAAAGGGGCCTATGCGCATTGGGAAGAAAATCAAAGAGAGAAAAAAAAAGGAGGATGTGGGAAAGGGAAGAAGGACTCCACCTTCCAAACCAAGTAGGACTCGGTTTGGGAGGGGAATCCTTCCCCCCTTGGCTCGGCCGACCCCTTGGGGGTTCTTGGACCCCAAGGCAAGGCTCCCCCCTCTCCTTCCTATATATAGTGGGGTTTTAGGGCTGATTTGAGACAACTTTTGCCACGGCAGCCCGACCAAATATCTCCACGGTTTTACCTCTAGATCGCGTTTCTGCGGAGCTCGGGCGGAGCCCTGCCGAGACAAGATCATCACCAACCTCCGGAGCACCGTCACGCTGCCGGAGAACTCTTCTACCTCTCCGTCTCTCTTGTTGGATCAAGAAGGCCGAGATCATCGTCGAGCTGTACGTGTGCTGAACGCGTAGGTGTCGTCCGTTCGTCACTAGATCGTGGGACTGATCGGGGGACGGTTCGCGGAGCGGATCAAGGGACGTGAGGACGTTCCACTACATCAACCGCGTTCACTAACGCTTCTGCTGTACGGTCTACAAGGGTACGTAGATCACACATCCCCTCTCGTAGATGGACATCACCATGATAGGTCTTCGTGCGCGTAGGAAAATTTTTGTTTCCCATGCGACGTTCCCCAACAGTGGCATCATGAGCTAGGTTCATGCGTAGATGTCTTCTCGAGTAGAACACAAAAGTTTTTGTGGGCGGTGATGTGCATTTTGCTGCCCTCCTTAGTCTTTTCTTGATTCCGCGGTATTGTTGGATCGAAGCGGCTCGGACCGACATTACTCGTACGCTTACGAGAGACTGGTTTCATCGCTACGGGTAACTCCGTTGCTCAAAGATGACCGACGAGTGTCGGTTTCTCCAACTTTAGTTGAATCGGATTTGACCGAGGAGGTCCTTGGATGAGGTTAAATAGCAATTCATATATCTCCGTTGTGGTGTTTGCGTAAGTAAGATGCGATCCTTCTAGATACCCATGGTCACCACGTAAAACATGCAACAACAATTAGAGGACGTCTAACTTGTATTTGCAGGGTATGCTTGTGATGTGATATGGCCAACAATGTGATGTGATATATTGGATGTATGAGATGATCATGTTGTAATAGAAAATATCGACTTGCACGTCGATGGTACGGCAACCGGCAGGAGCCATAGAGTTGTCTTTAAACTAACGTTTGTGCTTGCAGATGCGTTTACTATTTTGCTAGGATGTAGTTTTAGTAGTAATAGCATGAGTAGCACGACAACCCCGATGGCGACACGTTGATGGAGATCATGATGATGGAGATCATGGTGTGACGCCGGTGACAAGAAGATCGTGTCGGTGCTTTGGTGATGGAGATCAAGGAGCACGTGATGATGGCCATATCATGTCACTTATGAATTGCATGTGATGTTAATCCTTTTATGCACCTTATCTTGCTTAGAACGACGGTAGCATTATGAGGTGATCTCTCACTAAAATTTCAAGACGAAATTGTGTTCTCCCCGACTGTGCACCGTTGCTACAGTTCGTCATTTCGAGACACCACGTGATGATCGGGTGTGATAGACTCAACGTTCACATACAATGGGTGCAAAACAGTTGCGCACGCGGAACACTCGGGTTAAGCTTGACGAGCCTAGCATGTGCAGACATGGCCTCGGAACACATGAGACCGAAAGGTCGATCATGAATCATATAGTTGATATGATTAGCATAGAGATGCTTGCCACTGAAACTATTCTCGACTCACGTGGTGATCGGACTTGAGATAGTGGATTTGGATCATGTACCACTCAAATGACTATAGAAATGTACTTTTTGAGTGGGAGTTCTTAAGTAATATGATTAATTGAACTAATTGTCATGAACATAGTCTAATGGTCTTTGCGAATTACGATGTAGCTTGCGCTATAGCTCTACTATTTTTATATGTTCCTAGAGAAAATTTAGTTAAAAGTTGAGAGTAGCAAACTTTGCAGACTAAGTCTGTAAAACCGAGGATTGTCCTCGTTGCTGCGCAAAAGGCTTATGTCCTTAATGCACCACTCGGTGTGCTGCACCTCGAGCGTCGTCTGTGGATGATGTGAACATCCGACATACACGTTCCTGATGACTACACGATAGTTCAGTGCAAAATACTTAATGGCTTAGAAGCAAGGCGCCGAAAACGTTTTGAAACGTCACGGAACATAAGAGATGTTCTGAAGAGATGAAATTGTGATTTCATACTTGTGCCCTTGTTAAGAGGTATAAGACCTCCGACAAGATTCTTTGTCCACAAAGTAAAGGAGAAAAGCTCGATCGTTGAGCGTGTGCTCAGATTGTCTGAGTACGACAATCGCTTGAATCAAGTGGGAGTTAATTTTCCAGATGAGATAGTGATGGTTCTCCAAAGTCACTGCCACCAAGCTGTGAGAGCTTCGTGATGAATTATAACATATCAAGGATAGATACAATGATCCTTGAGTGATTCCCGATGTTTGACACTGCGAAAGTAGAAATCAAGAAGGAGCATCAATAGTTGATGGTTAGTAAAACCACTAAGTTTCAAGGAAAGGCAAGGGCTAGAAGGGATACTTCGTGAAACGGCAAAACCGTTGCTGCACTAATGAAGAGACCCAAGATTAAACCCAAACCCGAGACTAAGTGCTTCTGTAATGAGGGGAACAGTCACTGAGGCGGAGCAACTCTAGATGATTGGTAGATAAGAAGGCTGGCAAAAGTCGAAAGAAGTATATTTGATATACATGATGTGTATTTTACTAGTACTCCTAGTAGCATGAGGGTATTAGATACCGGTTCGGTTGCTAAGTGATTAGTAACACGAAATGATATCTACGGCATAAACGGAGACTAGCTAAAGGCGAGGTGACGATACGTGTTGGAAGTGTTTCCAAGATTGATATGATCAAAACGTCGCACGCTCCCTCTACCATCGGGATTGGTGTTAAACCTAAATAATTGTTATTTGGTGCTTGCGTAAAGCATGAACATGAATGGATCGTGTTTATTGCAATACGATTATTCATTTAAAGAGAATAATGGTTACTCTATTTTCTTGAATAATCACCTTCAATGGTTTATTGAATCTCAATTGTAGTGTTACACATGTTCATGATATTGGTGCCAAAAGATACGAGGTAATGATGATAGTACCACTTACTTGTGGCACTGCCGCTTGAGTCATGTTAGTGTAAATTGCATGAAGAGGCTCCATGCTGATGGATCTTTATATTCACTTGATTTTGAATCACTAGTGACATGCTAATCATACTACATGAGCAAGGCCTTGTTTTCATTGAGATGAAACAAGATAGTAACTTGTTGGAAGTGATACATTTTGATGTATGCAGTCCAATGGGTGCTGAGGCACGCAGTGAATATCATTATGTTCTTACTTCAATGACGATTTGAGTAGATACAAAGTATTTACTTAATGAATCACAAAGTCTGAAATATTGAAAAGTTCAATTCTGTTTCGGATTGAAGTTTGTCGTAACAAGAGGATAAACCGTCTACGATATGATCATAGAAATGAATATCTGAGTTGCGAGTTTTGGTACGCAGTTAAGACAATGTGGAAATTGTTTCGCAGTTCATGCCACCTAGAACATCATAGTGTGATGATGTGTCTGAACGTCATAGCCACACACTATTTGGTATGGTGCATGCTATGATGTCTCTTATCGAATTACCACTATCGTTTATGGGTTATGCATTAGAGACAACCGCATTCACTTTAAATAGGGCACCGCGTATTTCCGTTGAGCTGACTCAGTACAGACTGAGGTTTAGAGAAATCTAAACTGTCGTTTCTTGAAAGTTTTGGGCTTCGACACTTATGTGAAAAGTTTCAGTCTGACAAGCTCGAACCCAAAGCGGATAAATGCATCTTCATAGGATATCCAAAACAGTTGGGTACATCTCCTATCTCAGATCCAAAAACAAAGTGTTTGTTTCTAGAAACGGATCCTTTCTCGAGGAAAGGTTTCTCTTGAAAGAATTGAGTGGGATGGTAGTAGAACTTGATGAGGTTATTGAACCATCACTTCAACCAGTGTGTAGCAGGGCGCAGGAAGTTGTTCCTGTGGCGCCTACACCAATTGAAGTGGAAGCTGATGATGGTGATCATCGAGCATCGGATCAAGTTACTACAAGCCTCGTAGGTTGACAAGGTCGCGTATTACTGCAGAGTGGTACAGTAACCCTGTCTTGAAGGTCATGTTGTTGAGAAACAGTGAACCTACGAGTTATGAAGAAGGCAATGGTGGGCCCGGATTCCGACAAATGGCTGGAGGCCATGAAATCCGAGAGAGGATCCATGTATGAAAACAAAGTGTGGACTTTGGGAGAGCTACTTGATGGTCATAGGACTATTGAGTAAAGATGGATCTTTAAAAGAAGACAAACGATGATGCTGATAAGTCACTATTAAGAAAAGCTCGACTTGTCGCAAAGATGTTTTCGACAAGATCAAACAGTTGACTATGATGATACTTTCTCACTCGTAGCGATGCTAAAGGTCTGTTAGAATTATGTTAGTAGTTGCTGCATTATTTACGAAATATTGCACGTAGGATGTCAAAACATTGTTTCCTCGACGGTTTCCTTGAGCAAACATTGTATGTGATACAGCGAGGAGGTTTTTGTCGATCCTAAAGATACTAGAAAGTATGCAAGCTCCAGTGATCCTTCAATGGACTGGTGCAAGCATCTCGGAGTTGGAATATACACTTTGATGAGATGATCAAAGATTTTGGATTTGTACAAGGTTTATGAGAAACTTGTATTTCCAAAGAAGTGAGTGGGAGCACTATAGAATTTCTGATAAGTATATGTGGTTGACATATTGTGGATCAGAAGTAATGCAGAATTTCTGTAAAGCATACAAGGTTGTTTGAAAGGGTTTTTCAAAGGAGTACCTGGATTGCGCTACTTGAACGTTGAGCATCAAAGATCTATGGAGATAGATTGAAAGCGCTTAATGGAAGTTTCAACAAGATGCATGCCTTGACAAGTTTTTGAAGGAGTTCAAAATAGATCAGCAAAGAAAGAGTTCTTGGTTGCGTTGTGAGGTGTGAATTTGAGAAAGACTCAAAACCCGACCCCGGCAGAATAAAGAGAATAGACGAAGGTCGTCTTCTATGCCTTAGCCGTAGACTCTAAAGTATGCCATGCTGAGTACCGCACCTGATGTGTGCCTTACAGCAAGTCTGTTAAGAGGTACACAGAGTGATCCAGGATTGAATCACTGATCAAAGGTCAAAGTTATCCTTAGTAACTAAATAGACTAAGGAATTTTTCTCGATTATGGAGGTGGTTAAAGAGTTCTTCGTAAAGGGTTACGTCGATGCAAGCTTTGACACTAGTCCGAATAACTATGAGTAGTGAAACGGATTCGTATAGTAGAGTAGATATTTGGAGCATTTCCGAATAGCACGTAGTAGCAGCATCTATAAGATGACATAAAGATTTGTAAAGAACGCACGGATCTGAAAGTTCCAGAACCGTTGACTAAATCCTCTCTCACGAGCAAGACATGATCAGACCCCATAACTATATGGGTGTTGGATTCGTTGGAATCACATGGTGATGTGAACTAGATTATTGACTCTAGTGCAAGTGGGAGACTGTTGGAAATATGCCCTAGAGGCAATAATAAATTAGTTATTATTATATTTCTTAGTTCATGATAATCGTTTATTATCCATGCTATAATTGTATTGATTGGAAACACAATACTTGTGTGGATACATAGACAAAACACTGTCCCTAGTAAGCCTCTAGTTGACTAGCTCGTTGATCAAAGATGGTCAAGGTTTCCTGGCCATAGGCAAGTGTTGTCACTTGATAACGGGATCACATCATTAGGAGAATCATGTGATGGACTAGACCCAAACTAATAGACGTAGCATGTTGATCGTGTCATTTTGTTGCTACTGTTTTATGCGTGTCAAGTATTTGTTCCTATGACCATGAGATCATATAACTTACTAACACCGGAAGAATACTTTGTGTGTATCAAACGTCGCAACGTAACTGAGTGACTATAAAGATGGTCTACAGGTATCTCCGAAGGTGTTCGTTGAGTTAGCATGGATCAAGACTGGGATTTGTCATTCCGTGTGACGGAGAGGTATCTCAGGGCCCACTCGGTAATACAAAATCACACACAAGCCTTGCAAGCAATGTGACTTAGTGTAAGTTGCGGGACGTGAGGACGTTCCACTACATCAACCGCGTTCACTAACGCTTCTGCTGTACGGTCTACAAGGGTACGTAGATCACACATCCCCTCTCGTAGATGGACATCACCATGATAGGTCTTCGTGCGCGTAGGAAAATTTTTGTTTCCCATGCGACGTTCCCCAACACCAAGAACGTGTCATACTGAGAAGCTAAGCACGAAGGACACAAAACCATACTGTAAGTGCAGAATTGAGGGAGCAAGGGCGGTCTGCAACTGATGCAAAAATGTGCATTTCCATAGCGGCAAAGAGCATAGCTTAGATTCCCGAACGATCAACTTCTAGCAATATTCATGTTCAATAGGGAAGAGTCACAATAACACAAGACAACAAGGCAAACTTCTTAAGATACTATCATATTGGTCATGCGTTGCATATGCGCGATTACTTTGCTTGAAAAATCATCACTAACATGTATTTAGGCCCTTCGCCAAAGGTGGATGTGGGTACGGTTATGCTACGGAAGAATGCTACAGAAAACATCGCTAGAGATGGCGGGTGTGTGTGTGGGGAGGGGGGGGGGGGGGATGGGGGGGACAAAAATGCAACACGAAACATCCATATAAAAGTCGGAAAACTTTAACTTTTTTAGAAAGAAGGCACAAAAAGAGCCCGACTTTGAATTAACAAAGCCATCAACCGGTCAGGAATTACAACAATCCGTACAACGAGAAAGAAAAACTAAAAACCCGAGAACGGCACATACAAGATGCTACAGAAACTGTTTACAAGCACCACAACAGAAAAGCACAAGGATAAAACTACAAGAAGACTAGCTAACTGTTGATGGAGCCCTTTGACCTAAAACTTTAATTATTCGGGACAGAAGGAATAGTTAGAAGAAAAAACTTTAAAAAAAAAGTGATGATCTTCTAGAGAAGAAAGCAATGGAACCATGAAAAAAATTAGAGAAACTCCTACAAAAAACAAAAGTAAGATGCTTTCATTGAGAGTTGAACTCAAGACCTCCCGCTTACTAAACGGGTGCTCTAACCAACTGAGCTATGAAAGCTACAGTCCAATGTTTAGAGGGTTTGATAAATGTTACGGCCTCGTATAATTATTCTTCATTGAAGACACTGAAAAACAACGAAGCCCGTCATGCGTCAGTGTAGCGAACATCATTGTACTGTCCGAAATCACCTTTCAGTTTTGCGACAATGTATCCCAGTACCAGCAAATGATAATTATTTTGGTCCGTGGGGGCCGGGGGACTTATTTTTCTACAATCATTTTGATATGGCGTCGGTTTAGTGAAATTCCAGAGGCCCAAGAGTGCAAAAAGAGCGTGAATTTTGGCGTGGATGAAATGCGTGCTCCTCACTAACTCACACTACCCGTGAAACAGTAAATATATGAAATTGAACATCCATGTACAAACTTGACAGAGAGTTCTTTTTCTTTTGAGTGTAGCTTTTGTTTTTGAGTGAATTTTGAGTGTAGTTTGACAGAAGTTTTTTTTTTACGGAAGCTTGACAGACCGAATGGCATGGCAATTCTGTCCCTCGCGAAGTACCGGCCTGGCCCGGCCCTAGAAGAAGAGGCTGAGGAAGAGATCTCCTCCATGCGCCGGCTAATCTCCAAGCTGACCGTGACGGCAACGCGTTAGCTGGGAGTCGAATAATTACCCGACCACGAGAATTTACTGTGAAATTTTCAGCATTTTTTTTATGTTACCTTACTTTTGTTTCGTTTTTTTTCCTTTCTTTTTTTCGTTTTTCTGTATTCGTTTGATCTTACCCTAAATTGGATGAATATTTTTCTAATTCAATTAGATTTTTAATATTGATGAACATTTTTCAAAATCAATAAAGGTTTTTTAAAATTTGATGAACTTTTTCCAAATACGATGAACTCTTTTCAAGGCCGATGAACCATTTTCCAACTCGATGAATATTTTTGTTGAAGTCGATGAGCTTTTTGCCAAAACCGATGAACTTTCCAGAATTGATGAACATTTTTCAGTTTAGATGAACTTTATCCAAAACTGATGAAGTTTTTTCAGAAACTTTAATGATTTTTTTATTCAAATCGATGAACTTTTTTCAGGACCGGTGAACTTTTTTCAAATTGGGTGCACTTTTTTCAAATTTGATGAACGTTTTATTTTTCTAAATGTGATGAATTGCTAGGAGCTCCGACGACGGCCTTCTCTCTTTGCCGCGCCGCCGTGCTCCATTGGGCTTGCCAACTGGTAACTCTTCCACAGGCCGAATTTTCAAAGGCTTCTGTCTATCTATATTTTTGAGTAAAATGCACGTATGGTCCTGGATGTTACGGGCGATGCTGAAATCAGTCCTGCATGTCAAGAAATGCTTCAATACAGTCCTGGATGTTGTCCTCGGTGATCACATACGGTCCTGGATACGAATGCCACCGTATAGCGCTGATGTGGCAAGTGGGAGGGCCCACGACGGCGCGGAGCGAGGCGTTCCCCAACGGTTATTTCTGTTCTCATCGGCCCATTGGAACCCTAAATCGAGAAACTCCCCATTTGTGGCGAGAGGGAGCGAGAAATTGGCTAGGGAGGGAGCTCGACGGCGAGGGCGTGGCAGGACGGCGAAGGAGGGAGCTCGACGGCGAGGTCGGGGGCTCCATTTCTGCATCTATTCGTCATGGGTGACGGCGGTAGCTCGTCCGATGAGGCGGGGTTGCTCCCTCGATTTCCTCTGGTGATTTGCAAGGACTACAAAAATCCACAGAGTCCGGCATTACGTATCGAGGACGCCGGAGAACTATCTGCGACATTTCTACAAGTGCACAAATCATGGGGTATGTGCCTGCGGTTGTTTTATTCTGAATTTTTCTTTCTCTTTTTGGTTCTGAATTTTCCTTCCTCTGTTTGATTCTGAAATCTATTCTGGTTCAGTCTTGGAAGGGTGCTTGTGACATGTGGAAATTGGAGGATGCATACGAGGAGTTTTTGCAGAATGGATGTCAAGATGTGCAAGATCACAGTGTGGGCAGTAGCTCGATGGGAAGATCATATGCAGTGAAAGAAAAGAAGGAAGGAATGATGAAGGTGAAGAATCATGTGGTGACAGGTGGAAGAAGTGATATTGAGAGGCACTTGGTGGAGATAATTTGGCTGTTGAAATGTGTGCTATGTTGTGTAGGGTTGTTAGTTTTTATGATGTTGGTTTATGTGATCAAGCATTGATTAGATGTGGAGTGCACTCAATGATTTGGTAGTGTGTGAGATGTGCACTGAATGATTTGGTACTATGTGATGTAATGAACTGGTTGACAGATAATTTACTGTTTAATTCACTGTTACTTGCACTGAATGATTTACTATGAAATCATGTTAAATTCACTGTTGTTCATACATATATGAGAGAATTTCACACATAATTCAAACATAAAACATAACTCCAGGATATTCTAGCACACTTCGAGAGCTGATTCTTGAGCACTTCCCCTTTGAAATTCTTGTTGAAATTCTGCCAAAGATGCCTCACACAAAATCTATGACTTGAATCTGGAAACAACTGTGTAACTGCCTTTATTAGTCCCTGCAATCAGAAATTTGGTGTTAGTTGACGCAAGGTGGTACTTGGGACTATGACTAGACTAGTGGACAACTAAAAAGTGCAAGGAGCTTACTTTTTACTTGTCAGACATGATGGTCCATGAAACAGTACTTGTTATGCCAAGATCTTGCTTCAGAGCTGTCAGAAACCACTTCCAGGAACTTGTATTTTCAACTTCAATAACAGCAAAAGCCACAGGAAATATGCAATCATTTGGATCCATCCCAATTGCAGTCAACAATATTCCACCAAATTTAGTCTTCAAATGGCAACCATCTAGAAATATTATAGGCCTACAGCCAGCTAGCAAACCCCTCTTGCATGCATCCAAGGAGAAATAACATCTTTGAAAGTGCCCTCCATCATCCAGCAACATGAAAAAAGAACCCCCTGGATTAGATCTTCTAAGTTCTTGCCCAAAATCCCAGAGTTGCTTGTACTGTGCAGTCTCATCTCCATAGATGATGTCAAATGCATGTTTCCTTGCTCTTCCTAGCTTACCCCTCTTTGGTCTCATTTTCCAATCTTTCTGCACTAACTGACCAAGACCCCTGATAGTGATTTTCTCATTTGCTCTAATCTGAGCAACATAGTAATTACCTATGTATTTAGCTGTAAATGCACACACTTGCCATTTGCTCTCACAAGTATGCACATCTTGAAGCCTTTTATCCATAATTGCCTTTGTTCTACTATCCGTGGAAGCATACAATTCCCATGGGCACCCTTTCTCACATTTAGCTAGAACTCTGATCTTGTCATTCTTGGGAAGTTTAATGTTCTTTCTGTGCAAGCAACTGTGCTCTCTTATGGCCTTCCTCAGCTGATCAATTGACTGGAATATCTGTCCCACATGGAACTTGGGATCATGCATATCTTCAGGAACAAATGACTTGAAATTGAACCCACTGGATTCATCATCTGATTCTGCAGGCTCAAAGAATTCTTCTTCAGACATTTCTCCTTCTGGAATAACCTTCTTATCCTTTGGTTCCTGATCTGCAAATTGTTGGAACAAGTCATCATCACCATCTTGTACATCATTGTCACTGTCATTGATTTCTGGAGTATAATCTGAATCAGAATCACTTCCATTTCCATCATCACTGACACCATCTTCTACAGCACCAACCACTCTGCAATATCTCCTCCTTCCACCTCCTCTACTGCTTTCTATGTCATTCATATCATGCACCTGCACAATTGCATTGCTGGCACCAGTGCATTGCTTGTTTGGACTAATGACATGAGGTAGATTAACAACAGGATTAACAACCACATCACCATAAGAACTGGATATACAAACTGGATCGTGATCAAGATACACCATCAGAAAACTTGTGCCCCTCCTTCACCTTTTCACACATGCTCACTGCATCTTTGTCTCCAGATATAAGCCTAAGCCCATCTTCATTGATCTGCATTCCAGGCAACAACCAGTACACATTGATCCTCCCTGCTGCCTCATAACCAATTTCTTCTATTACATGTTCAATCCATAGTCCAGACCAAATATCACTATCGCAGTCATCGAAGCAAACCTTCGTTCCATCTACATATGCTCTATTGCATCCAGAACCAACGAAAAAATCCCCTGTGAATCACTTCCAGAGTAAAAGAATCACTTCCTTCTTCTGCAAATTCAACGAAATTTCGTGAAAAATTCAGACTTTTGCCCGCCAAAAAACCATAAACCTCAAGAGCTGTACTCAATCCAACCAAAATCTACCATACACACGAACATCGGAGCATCTATCTATGAAATAACGAACAAAATTGCAACGAAAAGTTTCATAATCCAACTCCCGAACTCACCGTACACAGGACAGGGGTCCCCTTCCCGCCGACGGACCGGTGCCTTCTCCACCATCTCCGCCCGACCAAAATGAACGGCTTGCTGCGCGGCCACGGTCGCCGCCGTCAGTGACCTCACTCCACGCGCCATCAACCACCTTCAACGCGCGACGATCATCTTTCACCGCCGCCGCCGCCGTTGCCGTTCACCTCGGCCTCTTCGCAGCCAAAAGCAGAGGAAAACAGGGATTGGGGCTCGATTGTACTCCTCCTATCACTTCCAGGGGGCTATTTGCATTTTTTACCTGGGATGCGAGGAGACGCACGCCTCGCTCCGCGCCGTCGTGGGCCCTCCCACTTGCCACGTCAGCGCTATACGGTGGCATTCGTAGCCAGGACCGTATGTGATCACCGAGGACAACATCCAAGACTGTATTGAAACATTTCTTGACATGCACGATTGATTTCAGCATGGTCCATAACATCCAGGACCATAAGTGCATTTTACTCTACATGGACGGGCGCTGGTTCTCCCCTCTCTCCCCCCCACCCCCCAAAAAAAAGCTCTCGCTCTGCGCCCCCGCCGCCACCCCCGCCGGCGCCCTCTCCTCGCGCCGGTCCGCAATCCCGCCGCCTCTTTGCCACCCCGCCGTCGCCCCATCCCACCCCACGCCCTCTCCTTCCCGCTCACCCCGACACCCCGCTCACCCCAACACCGAGCGCCCCGACGGCCAGTCCTTCCCCTCCCCAAGGTAAGAGCCTGGCCATGTCCCAACCATTGTTGATTCTGCGCTCTGCCCAACTGTTGTCGCCACCACATGCGATTTTCTATGTATCATCCGTCGAGCCAGTACATGCGTATTGCTCAACTCTTGCTGAATCTGCGCTCTGTGTATTGCGATGCCGAGCTAGTACTACACGCCATTGCGATGCCGAATTGTGTTGAGGCCGAGCTAGTACATGCGCTTTTTTCCGCTACCGGAACCCTGTGGATTTCGCTACTACCGAGATTGATTCGTTTGTTCTGTTCGTTATACCGGTAACTTAATTTGTGTGGTATATTCATAGCAGAGCCTGAACATTTGGAGGCGTTGCGTTTATTTCCTTTGTTGCCCATGGGAAAGCTGAAGCCCGTCCCTCCAACTGATACCCCTCGAGGTATGAAACCTTAGTTGCCGCCTCTTGCCTGAGGCTTTGAATTTGTACCTTGCTCAGCTTCTCTCCCCTCGTGTGTTGTTTCAGGTCAGAAGAGGCGCCGCGAGAAGCCCAGAAGGCCGGGAGTGCTTGACGTTACTGGGTTTTCGTTACTGTGTTCTCTCTTTGGCAGACAGTGACAAATATATATATATATATATATATATAATAACATGTTCAGTAGGTGTTAATTGGTAGTGCTTTGATTTCCTCCTCACTTGTTTCGTGCTAAAATTATTATGTGGAATTGTATGCTGATGGTTGGTGAAGCCTTGCGTTCTAGAGGAAAATGAGTAAATGGCAACTCAATTTCTGGGTTCACTTGTTTAGTTTCTACTTAGAAGCTGGGTACCATGGTAGTACAGTGGTAAATGCTAGAAAAATGTCTGGGCATACTTCAAAAAGAATTTATTTCCATGATAATGGCTAGTGCTGGAGCCATCCATTTAAGACTCAGTAAATATTTAACTGTCTAACTTAGATATACATGATTCTTGGACCTTCACCAGGTTATTCCTTAAGTTTTGATGACCTTATTAGTGGATTGGAAAGGGTGTAGTTTCATGGTTGAACGTGTTTCTTTCTAACATAAATAATACTTCTCCACCTCGTCTTCTAATTCAGTTTCATCTCTATTCATTTTGAACCAAACTTTACTTTTTTGTGTTCTTGGATGTATGGTTTATTCTCTATTGTTTTTGTGCTCTTGGAGGTATGATTTATTCTCTATCGGGTTGTACATCGCATCTAGTAACATAAAGTGAAAAAGGTGCTCTTCATAGGTTTCACCAACCAAGTATTTTATAGGGAGGTTACTGATTCTAGAGTGGTGTTTTTTTGGCAGACATTAGGCTGGTCACAATGGGGTGGAACTTAAGGTAGTAACCTACACACTTTTCTAGACTATGTTCCTACCTCCACAATGGAGAGTAACATGTATGTATTGTCATGCAACGATGCATTTATTAGGCTATAGACTCTTTGTTTCTTGGAGTGTGTGATGTTCCGGTAACTTAGCTAGTTACCACAAGCACCTCTCTCTTCATTAAATACGTGCCACATAAGCAAACTCGTATTGGAGTGTGTGATGTTCCTGCTAAGTTCCACCCCATTGTGACCAGCCTTATGACTGGCTCAATATCCTTTGCACATTGACGCGCAATGTGTCAGTATGCCCTTTTCCGTTTTTGGCGCTTAATTACTTGAGTATTGCATGCAGCTGGAATCATAGCAGCCAAGGCTGTTCGACATGAGAAACCATCCAATGAGAGCCCTCAAGGCCTGCATCAGAGTGATGACAATGACTCAGATCTTTGCAATGTTTCCAGTGAGGATGAGGCACATGATATGATAAGCAATACAAGTGACGCCTTTGATGAAATGGAGTTGTCATGGTTGGTGCTATTAATGCAACAATATTCACATTTTTTTCTTCGGTGACTGTGATGCATATTATTGCTATTATAAATTAACAAGTACTATATTAGTTTATATGATATCGGTCATTCAGTGTTTGGTTATAGTGTATTATGTCGCTATCTTTGTCCTACATGTCTATGTTTAAGAATTCTTGTTTGATGTTGCCTCAACTGCATCATTTTATTTTCTTGCATTATATGTATGATATGTTCTTATAACTCGTTCACCACCCCTTTTTGTATGTTCCAGTTCATTTCAGCGTCATGTTACTCATGTGCTAGCAAATGATGAAGTCAATGCATTAGTGAATCAAAAGAGTAAATTTAAATGGGAGATGCCCGCAGAGGACATTCCAAAATCCAAATGGGTTGGAACAGGTGAAAAAATTAAGGTACTTAACGGAATTACACCACGATATGCTCTCATTAAATTATTTTGATTGACTATCTTGTTTCTAGTTTTCTACTTGAAATGCGGGTCACTGAACTTAAGCCTTTGATAGCGGTATATATGTGTGTAATTTGAGACCAAAATTTCATGGTCATCATGTCTTTAAATCACCTTATGATCTATGTTTACTTTATAACATTTTTGTGAGGGGTTACTATGGTACATTTCTCTGTTCCACAGCCATCCGCAGTTACTTGCAATATGTTTGCAGTGGTACGTGAAGTGTGCTTTTTCAACGGGCAAGTCCTGCTGAAATATTTGTCCCCTCTCCTCTGTGTTTGTGTACTTGATCCATTACATTAGTTATCAAATTACTCAACTGCTTCGTGCTGAGTTATAAACTTCATTAGTAGTGCAGGGATAATTTTCTGAATAATAAATACTTCAGGCAGCTTTGCATTGAAAGCTGATTCGTAATGCTTTGTTCTTTTAGGGAGCTTCTGATGATCCGTTTGTTGATGTCAAAGGAAAGTTGAAGGACCACTGGCAAAAAATCCTCTCTTATGATTTGAATTACAGATCGAGGTTCTTCTCACTTTGTAAGTTTTCCTATTTGGTTATCCTTTAGTTAGTGCCTTATTTCATAAATGACATGACTCAATAGAACATCAAAGCTGCTTAGTTTAGAATTGGTGCCTACTAAAAGCACATGCCATTCATTACCTTAAGATATTAATTAATCAATAGTGCTGCCTGAGAGGAATAAGAGTTAGTTTTCGCTCGAGCGCACGATTGCCCGGCAGGGCGCCCGCATTTCCTTTCTCTCGGACGGCGACGCGAACACGAGCTTCTTCCATAGGCAATGCACGTATCGCCGGTAGAAGAACCGAGTGCACATCCTGCTTGTCGATGGGCAGGTGCTCTGCGGGCATGAGGAGATGGCCCAGGCGGCCTTTGCACACTTTGACGGGTTGCTGGGCACAGCCCCCGACCGAGCCCAGACGCTGGACCTCGAGCATCTCATCACGCCCGTCGACCTGCCGAGCCTGGAGGCTCCATTCAGCCCAGAGGAGATCTGGAAGGCAATCAGGCGCATGCCCGCGCACAAGGCGGCAGGGCCGGACGGCTTCACCGCGGAGTTCATGCGCGCTTGCTGGAACATTATCAGGCAGGACATCCTCGAGGTCTTCGAGCTTCTCCACGCGTTGCGCGGGCGCGGCTTCTGCAAACTCAACCATATTGATATTTTCGATGTTGGGAGTTTTTACCGGTCTTATTCGAAGAAGGGTTCTCACCATTTTCTTATGGGACTTTTCTCACTTGCTTCTTATTGATATTTCTATAAAGATTGTGTTAGCCCATGTTGTTAGCTTTCCAACAAACTTGGTTTCGTCGAATTCGGAGTCCGTATGCGAAAGTTATAGCAGTTTCAGTATCCAGTGGTAGTACCGCTCGTGGTGCCAGCGGTAGTACCGCTCCTGTAGCGGTAGTACCGCCCCCGGAGAGGTAGTACCGCCCCCGGAGCGGTAGTAATTTTTTACTACCGCTCCCTAGCGGTAGTACCGCTCCATCGGACTGTTTTTTGCATACTTTTTGGCCTCAGCATGGTTGGTGAACCTACCGAGCGGTAGTACCGCTCCATGAGCGGTAGTACCGCTCTGTGCGGGCTGTGAGGCTTAACGGTTGGATTTTCCCCCACCTATAAAGGGGGTCTTCTTCCCCATTGAACCTTATCTCTTCAGCTCATGTTCTTCCCCCATTGTTGACCTTCTTCGAGCTTGCTAACTCTCAATCCCTCCAATGATTCTTGCTAGTTCTTGAGGGAAAAGAGAGAGGAGATCTAGATCCACATTTCCACCAATCACTTTCTCCTCTAAGTGAGGGGAACCCCTTGGGTCTAGATCTTGGAGTTCTTCGTGATTTTCTTCGTTCTTCCTCTCATTTTCCTCCCTAGCATTAGTTGCTTTGGTGGGATTTGGGAGAGAAGGACTTGGGCACTCCGTGTACCCTTGCCATTGCATTAGTTGCATCGGTTTGAGTTCTCCACGGTGATACGTGGAAGTGAAGTTTGATAAGCTTATTACCTTTGGTACTTAGTACCCTAGATATTGTTCTTCGTGGATGCTTTGGCATCCTAGAAGCTTGGTGGTGTCTCGGAGCTCAATCATTATGGTGTAAAGCTTCGGGCAAGCGTCGGGGTCTCTAATTAGGTTGTGGAGATTGCCCCGAGCAATTTGTACGGGTATCGGTGACCGCCCCCAAGGTTTGCCATTTGTACGGGTTCGGTGACCGCCCTCAAGGGTCCCTTAGTGGAATCACGGCATCTTGCATTGTGCGAGAGCGTGAGGAGATTACGGTGACCTTAGTGGCATCTTAGGGAGCATTGTGCCTCCACAGCGCTCCAACGGAGATTAGCATCCGCAAGGGTGTGAACTTCTGGATATATCATCGTCTCCGCGTGCCTCGGTTATCTCTTACCCGAACCCTTTACTTATGCACTTTACTTTGTGATAGCCATATTGTTTATTGTCATATATCTTGCTATCACTTAGTTGTTTATCTTGCTTAGCATAAGTTGTTGGTGCACATAGGTGAGCCTAGTTGTTGTAGGTTTTGTGCTTGACAAATTAAACATTAGTTTTATTCCGCATTTGTTCAAGCCTAAACCATAATTATTTTAAAGCGCCTATTCACCCCCCCCTCTAGGCGACATCCACATCCTTTCAATTGGTATCAGAGCTAGGTCTCTCTTTATTAGGTTTAACCACCTAGAGAGTAAGGATGTCGACTAGGGGTTTAGGATTCACTGACACTTATAGTTTTGATGGCACAAATTTTGATGTTTGGGTAATTCGCATGCTTAATCACTTTCGGGTCTTGGACCCAAATTTAGAGAGAATTGTAGATATGGGTTTTTCTCATCCAAAGGATTCTCAAAATATATCTTTAGAGAATGAGAAAAACTCTTATCTCAATGCTCAAGCTTCTAATGTGCTCTTTGATGCTTTGAGCAATGTAGTTATATTTCAACTCATGCCATTCCGGGATGCTCATGAGTTGTGGACAAAGCTTCAAGATAAATATGGTATGTCCAAGATTCGTGGGAATGATTGTTCTCCCTCCACCTCCGGTCGTGTGGTCTTCTCAACTTCATCTACTTCACCTACATGTGGATTGCCACAAGGTAATGATATGGTGAGTAGTGGTGATCATTGCAACGATGATATTGGGTTTATTGTTGATGATCCTTCATCACTATATTATTGCAATGCTTCATCTTTGGGCATTAACACTTCGACCACTCTAAATATTTTACATGCTTGTGTTGATAGTCCTTGCATATCATGTAAAAACTGCTTGACTAAATCTCATGATGATATGCTTCCTATATCTTGTTGCCATGATCAAAATGTATATATTTCCTCGAGTTGTTTTGCTAACAATGTAGAGGAAATTCAACACTCCATGGAACAAGATGTGGCCTTGAATAATGCTTCAAGGGATCCTACATCATCATCTATTGTGACTCACTTTTGCCTTATGGCTAAGGCTTCAAAGGTATCTCCTACTTTGAATCCCAATATATCTCATGATGATGATGTTGATGATAATGGGGATGAGAATAATGATGAAGAGAGTGATAATATTGCATCCTTAAAAATTAAGGGTGAAATGATTTTTAAATCTCTTTATAAGAATTAACTTGCTTGTTCCAACTTCTTGGAAATCATGTCTATTGCCATTGAGGACAAGAAATACATTGAGGAGTTGGAAGCTCATCTCGAGGAGCATGAGGCCACCATTGAGACAATGGAAGGTCATGAGCGTGAATACACTAACGAGATCGCGGAGCTATCTCAAGCTCTTGAAAATGAACAAACCACCAAGGAATCTCTTGAGGAAACCTTTGCTATAGAATTATCTAGATTAAAGGAATCCTATGATAGAGCTCTCGAGGTGGCTAATGATTTTAGAACTAAAAACGATAAGCTTGAAATTGCACATGCTAAACTCGTTGAGGACTATGAGCACCTCGAAAATGGCTCAAAGGCTATTAAGAGTTCGCTCATCGAACTCACCGAGTCTCATGCTCAACTTGAAGCTTCATATGCTAAAGAGCTTGCCAAGTTGCCTTCTCCTCTTATTGTTAATAATGATGCTTGTGCTACTAATTCTACTTCTTGTGAAGAATCCATTTTAAAGGAGAATATTGAGCTAAGGGCTCAACTAGAGTTGCTATCTAGCAATTATGGGAAGTTGGAAGAAAGTCATGTAATGCTCACAAGCTCCCATGATGATCTTCTAGTATCCCATAATGTGCTAAAATTAGCTCATGAGGCTATTACTACCAAGGTAACATCGAGTGAGCCTCATGTGGACATTAACACTACTTCTAGTCAAAAAGCTATATTGCCATGTGCTAGTCCTCGTAATTTATCTACTCACAATGTTGCTACATCTTGTGATGAATTACTATCCATGCCTTGTTGCTCTAACAATGAAGATTATACTTCCTCTAGTACTTGTGTTGATACTAACCATGTAGAGGAAATCAAAGAGCTCAAGGCCCAAGTCAATTCATTGAAGAAAGACTTGGAAAAGAGTCATGAAGGAATGTCCACACTCAACAATGTCTTGTGTTGGCAAAAATCCCCAAATGACAAATATGGACTTGGATTCAACTCCAACAAGAAGAATAAGTCCAAAAGCTTCAAGAAGAAGGGCCAAGAACAAGTCAAGAATTCGGCCAAGATTATTTGCTTCAAGTGCAAAATTGAAGGGCACCATGTTAGATCTTGCCCACTAAAGAAGAAGCCCCAAAGTCACAAGCAACAAGGGAAGAGGCCACAAGTGCACTCACATACTCAACTACAAGTTGAAGAAATGTCCCTTCCCAAGAAGACCCAAGCCAACACTCCTCATGTTGAGAAATCAATAGGGAATAAATTAAAGGGTAGATGTTGCTACTTATGTCGTGAGAAGGGTCACTTCGCTTCTTCTTGCACGAGAGGTAATTTATCCAACCCAATCATTATTGATGATATCTATTCACTTGGGAAGGATAAGGTTGGCAATGTGTTTGCCAAGTTTGTTGGTACTCAAAGTGGTGTCAAGAAAAGTACCATTTGGGTTGCCAAGCCTATTGTGACTAACCTCTTAGGACCCAACGTGGTTGAGGACCAACAAGCTCAAACTTGATCAATAGGTGTTTGTGGAGGAAATTAGAGACTTGGATACATAATGAAGAATTAAGGGGTCTTCATCATTCATATTTTTTCAACCCAAGTCATTTGATTATCGAGTTTCTATCTTATATCCAATGTGCCTCCTTACGGTAACTTGTACTTAAACTGTTTACATTGTTAGTTGCTTGCCCCTTTGCATGTTGTGGTTTTGTACCTTGCATGTGTTTGTACATGTTGTGCTTCCAACTTGCTTATGTTGAGTAATCGAGTATGTGTATGTTGGTTTGCATATCATGTACATGTGAGTCTTGTATTGAGCCTTTTTGCATCTTGTTTGTATCTTTGTTGGCTCTTCTGAGAGATTAATGGATTATCCTATTGTGGGGGAGTGATGTGCTTTGCACACCTCACAATCCTATAAATGTGTATACATGGAGAATACCACTTAGGATTGATATTTCAAGATTATCTAGTTTCTATGTGGTATGTCTTACTCATGAGAAATTCAAATTCTATATGGTCCATTAATTATCTCTTGTTGGTTTTAATTTGCCACTTGTTAATATTGTTGGGTTATCACATTATGGGGGAGTAATATGCTATGTGCATATTACAAGCCTAGAGAATGTGAACATTTGAGGTATTGCCACTTAGTGTTGATATTGTAAATTATCTTGTTCCGGTGGACACGGTCCGGCCGGTCCGGTCCTTGACCAAGCCGACATTTGGACCGGCCGACGGCGGACCGATCCGGACTAGACCGAAGCTTGTCGCAGTTCCCTTTTTCGGCACCGAACCGGACACCGAAAAGCTAAGTCTGGACCGACGGACTGAGCAACCACCACCGGTGGCGAGGTGGTGACCATGACGGCGGCCGGAATCGAAGAAGGAGGATGATGGCAACGGCTTCAGAACAAATCCGGCCATGGATCCAGCGGGATCCAGCCGTCCCGCCCCGGATCTGCGTCGCCTCGCCTGCCCTCGGCACGGCGTCGCCTCCCGGCGCCTCAGCCCAAGCCGTCGCCGCTCCATGCCCCGATGTGCCGCGCTAGGAACCTCCTGCTCGAGGGATCGAGCTAGGAGAGCGCTCGTGGGTCGGCTTCGCGTGGCGCCCTCGTGGGCCAGCCGCTGTCATGAGGCCCAACTCATAAACTCATAAACTGGTCCTAGATCATAACTCATAAATTAGGCTGGGCTTTATACATACATTCAGAAAATGCAAAAGAAGAAAATAACGTTTCGGTCCGACCCAACGGACCAAGCCAAAACAGGACCGGACCGGATGCTATACCGGGCCTTATTTCACAGCTCGGACTGGCCAATTATTTTAGCGGGCCGGGATCGTACGACCCGGTCCTTCACGGGCCACGAGCGGGCCGCGAAGCCCGCTCGCCACGTCCAGCCTGAAATGGCAGATTTCTGGTACAACTCCAGCCACCACATCGCCCTTGGATGCACTCCATTCAAAGCCCTCTACGGTGTGGATTCCAATTTCGGCGCCTTCCCCAAGCTGTTCAACTCCAAGACACCGCACCCCTTGCACGAGCTCGCGTTTGAGCACCAACAATTTACTGAGATGTTCAAGACCCATCTATTGCGGGCACAACACATGATGAAGCTCGGCGTGGCTGTCGTCCGGCGACCCAAAGGTGATGGCCGGCGACGAGTGAGGCGGCGACGCTGTCCCTTGGCGTCAGGGTGGCATGGTGGTGCGGGGTGGCCGGCGGCGCGCCCTTGGCCCAGATCTGGCCCCTGCAGGCCTCATATGGGTCCTAGCGGGCCGACACCCGGTGTGGCTGCGTTGTCTTCTGTGTGGTGGTGAGGAGGAGCAGCTTGGACGGGGGGCGACGTCGCTGACGGCGTGCCTCTTGCAGCGCGATGGCGGGAGCTTTACGAGGAGGGGGGGTCTCCCGGCCGGCCCTTTAGGCCCACGGGCTTGGTATGCTCGTGCTATTGCGTCAGGTCGGCTACTGTCGTTGACGGTGGATGTTGAGCCCCCCCCCCCTCCCCGATCGCGTGCCGATGGTGATGCTGCTCCTAGTCCTGGCTCCTCTTCTTCTCTCTGCAGGTCTCTCTTATGATGTCGTGGTGAGACGACGCGGGGCCTCAAGACCGTGTTGGTGCAGGGTGGAGGTCGGTTTGGTGGCAGGCTCCTGAGCGCCTGAGGTGCAAGTTGGGATCGGGGGAAACCCCTGTCGGCTCGGCCGACACTGACGTGGTGATGCCTTTGGGTGGAGCCAAACCTTCCTGGAGGGCGTCGAGGCTACCCTTCCTTGCGCCTCATCGCGTACTGGGGGAAATCCTTGACAACAACGTCGTCATCGTCGCAGCCCTTCTGGAGGTGTTGATGGGTACCGTCGCTTTGGAGACCCGGAGCTTGGTGGGCGCAGCGGTCGCGAGTCTTTTTACGTTTTTTGTCAATCCACGGGTGTCGGCATTTGTTTATTTTGTATTTTCTTTTTCATTTCTTTTGAGCGTGACTGATGTTTTCGTCTCAGCACCTATCGTTGGATGTTATGAGTGGTTACTTTATAATACAAAGCAGGGGAACCTTTTTCGTCACAACACAGGATGAAGTATCAAGCAGATCGCAAGCGGACAGAGCGTGAATTCTCCATTGGTGACCCAGTGCCGTTGAAGCTTCAACCGTACGTTCAATCATCTGTCGTCAACAGACATTGCCCCAAGCTGGCTTACAAGTTTTTCGGACCTTACAAGATCATCAACAGCATCGGATCTCTCGCCTACAAGCTATAATTGCCAACAGGGAGTCAGATTCACCCGGTTTTTCACGTCTCGCAACTTAAGCCATTTACTGTCGATTACTCGCCCGTATTCAATCAGCTGTCAGCACCACCGGACCTCACACAGTGGGCGACCTGATTCCCCAAGCAATCCTCGAGCGGGCGACTCGTCAAGAAAGGTAACGCGGCAATCCCTCAAGTGCTCGTCTATTGGCGTACTTTATCTACGGCAAGCCCAACATTGGGAGAACTATAATGTCCTCAAGCAGCGGTTTTCCGATGTCGACCTTGCCGAGGGGAATCCGTCTAAAGGAGGGGTGAATGTCACGCACTCCTCGTCACCTAGCCAGCCTGACGAGGAGGCGGACACCAGCGCAACAGCCGGAGGAACATGAGAGTCAGGAAAAAGGAGAAGAGTAGGGGCAAGCATGGGGTGACAGGCAGAGAATGAGAGGACTAGTGGTCGGACGTGTGTGGGCACAGGGGATGTTATATGCAGCCAAGCGTGTGTTTCAAGGGATAGGGATTGAGAAATATCTGAAATTATTCCCATCCACCAAGTTCTGCTCCTCGCCTATCTCTCTTCTCGATCTTACCTTCTTCTTGCTCGATCTCTCCTCCCCTCCTGTCGAACCGACGGGGTTGTTACACGAACCTGAGTCGTGAACCCAGCGAACCTCGAGTAGGGTAATCATGTCCAGCATGCTCCAGAGGGCAGCTGTTGCTTTGACTGTTGCAGTTGCTCCAGGCTCGCGAACCAGCAGCTACTCTGACAATTGATCTCGTTCAGCTCTAGCGGGTGTCCCAGGCCCCTCGGCTCCGAGTAAGAGTTCGCACTTCTCTGATGCCACCCATGTCTAGTCCTACTATGGTCATGGAAAGACATGGTGGTGACTTGAAATTGAAGTCGGTGTGGTTCCATGAAATATCGAAGCAGTTGGCATCCCTTCCTTATTTATAGGAAGAACAATGACAATGCACTTGAGTTGATCTTGTACAACAACCGTACAGATCATAATGTAATCGCCATGTGAAGACCACATGATCAGACTTGCACATGCTAGTTGGTTCTGATTTCTGAACTCCACAATCGTTACATTGGTCGTTGAACTTTATGACAGTGTTGATGGTTGTGCTATAGACATCTGATTTTTCTACATGAATGAATAGAGATCATTGGTTGACCAGACATTTTTGAAAAGGTTTGGCACCCATCATTTCATTTCAAATAGAATTTGCAGCAATGAGATTCTAAATCTATTTTCTGTGCTTGGCAAAGGTAAGGATTTTGAAACGAAATAAAATATGAAACTTGTTGGAATCTTGTATGCAATGATAAACAACAATCCATATATTTCTCCTCATATACGACCCGCAACATTACATTCGCCGCATTGACGCACTTGCTTCTGCCCTGTCGTGCGGCACCCGCTTGCCTTGTATACGCGGAGCTAAGGTGGTGTTTCTTTATAAGGACTTTTTTGTTTTAGTCCTATGTGAAAGAAACAGGAGGGACTTTTAGGGACTAAAACGGGGTGTTTGGGACTAAAGAAAGAAGTCCCTATGGGAGGGTCTTTTTCGGACTTTTTTGACATTTTTTTCAACAGTGTCCCTACTTTTAGCATGTCATTTAATAACTTCTCACATTACTAGGGGTAACATGGTCTTTTTGCATGTCATTTAATGACTTCTAGTCCCTGAATAGAAACGGGTAGGAACTAGAAACTTTTTAGTTGGGACTAAAAAAAGTCCTAGGACTTTTTGAAGAAACAGGGCCTAAACATGGACCAAAGTGGGTTGCAATTTTTTATTTTTAAATTGCACCAGTCAAGTCTTGAACTCAAGATCTTTTGGCTCAGATACCATGTAGAATTGCAAGCACCAGACAATTCAACCAAAATCTCAAGCTGATCAGGAAAGGTGGGCTATGCATTTCTACTGCAACACCCTGCAGAGGTACAATCGCCCGAGTCACCCTTGTCCATCCCTCAACACTTTCCCACATGTCATTGTTCGCGTCCTCATATGAGGCATTATCTCACTGCCCTAATGATCATCCGAAGTTGATGGTCGGGTTCAGTCATTGATTTGGATGGTGACATGCAATTCTCAATTTGGAAAACTTAAATTTGTAAAAAACTGACCCAATGTCCACCCCCAATTGGTAAGGTATTGGCCTTTTCCGATATCTATGATAAAAACTTACGGTAACATCTTGGAAATAGTTTTGAAATTCTTAAAGATAGCGTGTCTACAATCTCACATATCAAATCAAACTTTGGTCTATTATAGGAAGGCAAAAGGAACAAATCGACCATAACCAGCCTCTTTTCGTTATATTACTAAAGTAGTATCTGCATTTTTTGGTTTCTTATGCACTGATCGGATTTGGGTTTTGAAATTCTCTATGATGCCTCAAGGAAAAGTAGGACTACCTTCATAATCATTGCCAAGTAGATTGGGCCTTTTTATGAAAACCATGTTCATGCTGGTCTTGTTTTTTTGTTGTTGCGCTGGTCTTGTTTTTTTGTTGTTGCGCTGGTCTTGTTTTTTTGTTGTTGCACTGGTCTTGTTGTGTACTGGTGACTCCTCTTTGTATTTAGTTGAATGTATACTTTCTGGTTTCACATTTACCATCATTACTCATGAGATGCTGCAAAACATGCAGTACTCTTGATAATAAAAATTCAGAACCCTCCGACCAACTATGTCCTTGGTTTAGTAATAGTTGTGACATGGAAATACATATGTCAGTGGCTCAGGATATACTACCAGCTAGTTAAGTTTGCTTGTTACTTTGTCCCAGCACCGACGTCAGGTAAATTAGTTGGTGCGAGCTGGTGCAAGCCCATAGCCACCCCCTATAAAAGTTCATTGTTTTTCATCGTTTTTGATATAGCTTACCACTCATGTCAAGTGGTCATCCCCTATAAAAGTTGGAACAAAGAAGTTTCTTGGTAACACATGTGAGTAAGGAAACATATTCAAATGCTTTCCGAATGCGGACTAATTTCCGGCTATCATACGAATGCAGCAGTAGAAGTTGGAAGATTAGGAGTAAGAGGCATCAGGCATTGCGAGAATACTACATAGCGTTTTTTGGCATCATGACTTTTCAGTGCTGCTCCGGTGCCTCCCACGAGTCACACTGTCTGTACAGTCTGTTCTAGACATAGCAACGCACTCTCTCGGTTTTTAAATATAAGTTTTTTTAAAGTCGTTAAGGGACTAGATACATATGTATATAGACATAATTTAAAGTATAAGTTTATTCATTTTGTTTTGTACGTAGTCTTTTAATGAAATCTTTAAAATGACCTGTATTTAAAAACGGAGGGAGTACGTTGCTCGGACCTTTTCCAACCAACTCTCTCGCCTCTGGTAAGCCCGGTCAGAATCTCACGCCGGAGCTTGTCCACGAGTCTCAGCGGAGAGAAAAGGAAGAGCAAGGACGGGCACACCTTGCCTGTTTGTATGGCCGGGCACGAGGCAAGACCAGCGACTGCGTATCAAACCCATTAAGCTACGCGAGAATGGCGTCTCCTGGGGCGTTCCACGTCGGCAGCAAGAGAGGATCGATGTACTGTACATTGGATGGATGTCCAGGAAAAAAATAAAGTTAGATGCCAAGAAAAAACAAAGGGTGGCCCACCACCTCTCGTCATCCCTTCTCCTTTCTCTCCCACGCAACCTCACCTTTCCTCAGTTTTCCTTCCGTGTGTGCGCCACTAGGGTTTCCACCACCGCCGCCCCCATCCCCGTCCCATCAGCCCGTCCCAGTTCCTTCAGTCGCCGGCTATCGGAGAAGGCGCCTTCCTCAGATCCGGTTCTCCCTCAAACCTTCTCGTCTTCCCTTCCCACCCATCCTCCATGATGGTTGGGAAGAGAGGGGGCGGGGAAAGGGATGGCATCGAGGTGTCGCTCGGGGGCGCGAGTTGCATAGGTGCCGGTTGCGGAGGAGGGGCGCGTTCTTCATGTTCAGGTACGAAATTGTGGGAGAGAGATGGATGAAGAGGGAGAGGAGGACGAGGCTGTGTGTGGGTAGCAGGTTGTGTTTGGACTCTCTCATGCTGGATTCTTTTTCTTGACCATCTCCCTGCTGCAGGTCTGCATCTGTGTTCCTGCCCATCGTCTGCTGGGCATGGGACCTGCTGGTTTGGGAGAAGTCTAAGGTGAGACGCTGTTGCACCTAATTTTTTTGTTTCTGCATTATTCCTCACTTTCTCGGCTGACTATATTTTCTATGCTGTCCAGCGTCATTCTTTGTTGTGTAAAAAGATCCTCTGCGGTTCATACTTTGACCAACATCTGAAGATAGCAAAAGCAAGAAACCGTGCACAAATTCACTGCCGAAGTAAGTATCAAATGTGCATTCTAATCTGTACATTGGATTTCTACCCATTGTTGTGTGTAATAGGGCTTCACACAGCACAGTACCACTTCCAGGTCCTGCTATAGCACAGTAAAGACTCCATCTATTTGATAGGTAAGTTGGGACTTTGAATTAATCGCCTAAGAATGGATAAGCATGTATCCAAATGTTGTTCATAGTAATTTGAATACTTAGATTCCTAGGATTTGATGCATTATTCTGTGTGAACAAAAAGTGGAATTCTTCTCAGGAATCTGTTAATCTAGCCTTTTTTGTTGCAACTAAGGGCATGTTCGGTAGCTCCCCAACTCCTGCAAATCCTCGAATCCCACTTCTTGTTTCCACTGCCAGCTTCCGACGGGAGTGCCAGCCATAAAAAATACGTTCGGCTCCTCGTTCCAGCTTCTCGTACGTGCCAGCACGCCAATCTGCCTGGACGGGCTCGAGCCCAACCTGCTGAAGAGGTAACATGGCCATAGGGCCCAGTCGAACACATTAGCAGATGCGAGATAGAAGTAGCGAACCGGTACGTGAACCCCTCGAGTCACTTAGCGGTGGCATCTGCTTATAAATAACGTCAACTCCAGGATTCCCGATTCCTGGATCGCCCAAATTGCAGCTCCACGTTTTTGTACATGCGTGCCGCTTCGATCCCGGAAGCCAGCTTCTTGGAGCTGGGCCGTTCAGGCCAACTCCGTTCATAGATTTGCAGAAGCTGGGAGTTGGCGAGCTACCGAACAGGCCCTAACATTTTCAACTATACTAATAGACAAGAACATGAGTGCATGTTTGTTTGGCAGAGAATTAGCCTCGCTTCCTTGCATCCTCTTAATTAAAAAACATAACATGGATGTGGCGATAGTGGTGGCAGGAACATTCTTAATTTTTCTATATATCCTATCTCATGAGTCATGCATGTTTGAAATTTATTTTCCTTCAGTTTCTTAGTCCCGTAGTCATTATGGAGAAAGATTAACATATGTAGATTACTATGTATGGACTGCACACCCCTGATTTAATTTGTCTTTGCGGAAGGTTACATACTCCCTCCGTCCCAAAATTCTTGTCTTAGATTTGTCTAGATATGAATGTACCTAGTCAAGTTCTTGAAATGTCCTTTGTGGCTGTCCCACTCTTCCTTTCATCGTTCATAACCCCCAATTATTGAAGGGAACAAATTCTTGAAATGTCCTTTGTGACACCATATAGCATACTAACACCGATTATTTCGTCGCCCACCACATAGACTGCTTCAACCTGATTCCGAGAGCGTACCTCGCTAGCTTTCCGCGCAATTTTATAAGCAACAAAACATGTTAAACATTCATCACCCCCGCTTTCCGTTTTACTCTTATTTCCAACTAAATAGTTCCATTCAATCGCTCTTATGGTACACCATTTCCAGTGGGAATTATCACATTTCATATTTCTAACGGTATATTTTATCATACAATGAACATAGAGCATCCAGAATATATCATCCGCGGTGAGAACATACCTCATTTCAATTTTTTATATATGAAACAGCAAACTGAAGCCCCAGTGCATATTGGATGGCTAAAGCATGCTGATAATGTCAAAAGAGGCCGGGATAGACCGAACTTGACATGGGAAGAGTCCGTAAAGAGAGATCTAAAGGATTGGAGCATCACCAAAGAACTAACCATGGACAGGGGGTGCGTGGAAGCTTGCTATCCATGTGCCAGAACCATGAGTTGGTCGTGAGATCTTATGGGTTTCACCTCTAGCCTACCCCAACTTGTTTGGGACTAAAGGCTTTGTCGTTGTTGTTGTTGAAACAGCAAACTGACACGTATCAGCGCATTTCTTTATCTACTGCTTTCAGATAGTCATTACGGATGATAGATCAATACTTATTTCCTTTGCTACTGATTCCTCTAAGCATCCCTGTCTCACAAATTTTGCAATGCCACTGCTCTGTTGTACTTTTCCTTACTCAATGTTTCTTTCCTTTTCTACTGATTACTTTCAGCATGCCTCTGTAACTTAACTTGATGCTTTACATTCAGAGGCGCGGAATTACTGATGCTTATCATTCATAAGTTGATGCTACCACTACATGTAAATATAAATACAGCTCTCTACTACTGAAAATCATGCATGATCATTTATCAGCTCATATTATCATGATCACACTTTCTTAGCACAATCTCATCTCATAGCAATAGTATGCATACATTTTCTTGTCTGATAAATTTTTACAAATATTTCACGCACAATAGAAATAATAGAATATGTATGTCCCTGTTACCCCTGTTCTACATGCAAACTGCAAGTTCGTACTTGGAGTTTCATTACGTGCTATGACACCCTTTCCTTCAAATATCAATGCTTGTGTGAATCTTTATGCAATAATTTTTGTTTTCTCAATTTTAAAAACAGCTTTCACCATCTGCTGTGTTATACATCTTCCGTTTGTCTGCTTTTCTAAATTAATCTTTAACATACCTATATGATTTTATGCCTAAACCCCCATCTACGCTGTTATATAACTTATATATTGCTTTTCCCAAACAAACAGTGACATTTGCAGCAGTTACACATCATACTTAAATTGCTTCTCACCTACATTGAACTGACTGCAGGAACACCTGGCGGGATCCAGTACTTTGGAAAACTTGAAGAACATTGTTCCTGGGGTAACGAGGTTAAGCTCTACAAACGGCACGTAGACACTCTCTTTGCTATAATCTGGTAAAAAAAAATAGAGATCAACTACTATGTGTGCACAATCAAGCAAGGCTAGCGCATGGTAAGTTTAAAAACACACTCCTATCTTCCATATCACAAAACAATTTGTGTTCATATAATTGACTTGCTTTCTTGTCCAGTACTTTCAGGTACACTATACCGAAGAGAACCTGCTCGACTACATTGATCCAAACAATGATACACTCATGGTGAAGCTTGCAGATAGTCCTTTGCGCGCCGAATGTCGCATTATGCTAGGAACTGACAAGAGGGCCACTATAACCACCAACTGGTCTGAGTTTCGAACTCAAACCGCTGCCTGGTTCTCATCGTGCACCCCTGTAGATGCACAATCAAAGTCACCACAATTCCTGTTTTAATGTAATGTAGAACTAAGTACTCCTAATTATGCTCTATTGAGTGATGAACCTATGGTTGCCTTTTGGACCCTGCTATCTGATGCTTTTCTACATAGTAGGCCTATGTCGTTGCTTATGTAAACTGCACTCTTCTCAGTAAGATGGTTCATGTTAAGATCCATAATGTGACTTCTTTGCATATATCTATTTATTTTATCTTGGCTTAAAATCTCAATTCCTTAATTAAGGCATTCATTACACATGCTAACCAGAAATTAAAACCGTGTTAAAAGGTTGATCACTACCTGGCACCGTACAACTCCCCCCCAAGAGGCGCGCCCGTGGCGCGCCCCAACACCTAGTGCTCATTGAACGTAGACGCTAGTTAATTGGTGAGCCTAAAGAAAATGTAGAGGCGTATAAGGGGATGGAGCATATGTTTCTCGGTCGTTTTTTCTGCAAAAGCTAAGATGGATTCCATACTAGCACCAGCTAGACTTGCTCCCATCAAGTTATTGTTTGAGCACCAGCTAGACAAAAAATGTCAACGTTGACACATATCTTGCCTACGACAATTGGCCTACCTGTCAAAACATACTTGTACATTTTTGCGAAAAAACATTACTTGTACGAGAGTACGGAAACTGGCACACCCTCAACCCCATGGTAGAGACCCACTTATTAAAATCTAATCCAAAAAATTACGGGATCGCAAAAACGAAATTACAATGACAATGAGAATCCATTTTTGCAAAGAAATTTCGGATCCGTACCTCTACGAAAACGACGAAAGCCTGCTCGATGAAGGCTTGACGCAAGCTTGACGCAGAGTTGGTGGAGCGAAACATGGTGATAACGTGTTCCGCAACTTCTGCCGGTGAGTCCGGTACAAGGTTGCGGAGCAGGAGCGGGCGTCGTAGTCGATCACACACAGGTACAAAAACTAAATTGACACAGAGATGTAGAGAAGAGTCTTTCTTTATTAATCATTGATCAGAGCTCTGTATAATGGAGTGCTCTCCTCCTTATATAGCCTAGGGACGGGGATAAGAGCAAGTACAATAGTATAGCCAGCTGCTGGCTATAAGCCGTTGTCATGTCATCTATAGCCCATTTTATAGTCAATATGTACAATAGTTTATTGTAAATGTGCACTACTTTTTTATTATATGATTCACCTTTCATACTTACAAAATGCCTAGGAGCACGTGCTAGAGCTGGCTCTTAACTAAGAGCCCGCTTACCTTCTCTCTCCTCTTCTCTTTCCTCTAACTAAATAAAAATATATTAGTTTATTCCTTATAGCCAGCTGACTCAGTTTTATTGTACTTGCTCTAAGGCTGGTCACAATGGAGAGTAACATAAGGTAGGAACCTACACACTTTCCTAGACTATGTTCGTACCTCCACAATGGGGAGTAACATGTATGTAGTGTCATGCAACAATGCATTTATTAGGCTATAGACTCATTGTTTCTTGGAGTGTGTGATGTTCCGGTAACTTAGCTAGTTACCACAAGCACCTCTCTCTTCACTAAATACGTGCCACATAAGCAAAGTTGTATTGGAGTGTGTGATGTTACTGCTAAGTCCTCCCCATTGTGACCAGCCTAAGAGATGTAGAGGGAAGTCTTTGTTTATTAATCATTATGAGGGCTCTATACAATGGAGTGCTCTTCTCCTTATATAGCCTAGGGATAAAGATAAGTGTCTACTTTACTATTAAATATAGGAACTTGATTGATGATGGCCAATGACTTGTTTCAGAGAAGCCCAAGTTTTCCAACAACAATATCCACTCGGTTAGTTATGAAGCTGTATCTGCTGTATCTCACATGCAACAGCGGTGGCTTATTGGAGGGGCTCAGTGTGGTTGTACAGGAACGGTCGGTGTAGAGGACTAATCGGAGGGGTGCAGCGGTAGCGGCATCGTCGGTGGGTCTACCGGATCGCTGACGGCTGCTGCGGTAGTGTGATCCGAAGGCTAGTCCATGCAGGATGGTGGTCCGGCTGCTACAGCTCCTCCAGGCTGGCATAGCAGCAGCTAGTCCAGCAGAGTATGCTGTTAAGCTCTGGCTGTTGCCCGGGCCCCCACAGCTCTAAGTAGGAATTCCCACTTCTCCGATGCATCCCATGCCTAGCCCTGCTATGGTCACCCAAAGATATGGTGGTGATCTTAAATCGAATTCTGGCAGCTTTCTGTGAAATATCGAAGCACTTGGGATGCCTTCACTATTTATAGGAAGTGAAATGGAACTGCACTCGATTTTATCTTGTACAACAACCGTGCAGAGCTACAGTAGATCATAATGTAATCGCCATATGAAGACCACATGCTAGGCCTGCACATGCTTGTCGGTTCAGATTTCTGAATTCTACAATCACCACATTTGTGGGTGAACCTTAATTATGACACACTTGATAGAACGGGTGAATTCTAAAATCACCACATACTAGGCCTGCACATGTTTAATTCTCATACCTGATCCGTTTGCTGTGTGCAATTGGTCTTGGCCATGGTATTTTTCACACATGGTGACTTTCTCCAACTCACTGGTGATGTGGTTTGGGGCACCACTACCTACATACCAGTTTGTATCTACTCCATAGGAAGCTTCGGCAGCACCAGCGACCTTCTCACCTTGGGAGGAGTTACTGTCATCTTCTTCGAAATGGTACCAACAATCCTTGGCAGAGTGCGGTGACCATTGCCCTTGGAGGAGGACCGACCGCCACGGCCCCCTCGGAAGGCGACGTTTGCAGAAGATTTGAAACCGGCGTTGTTGCCAGTTTCATGGAACAGGGCCACACGTTGATCGAAGTTACTCATCTGAGCTAAGAGATCGTCAAGCGTGACCGGTTCGGTGCGAGCATCAAGGGCTGACACAAGCGGCTCGTACTCCATGTCCAGGCCTGCGACGATGTAGGAGATGATCTCGTCATCATCCAGCGGTTTCCCATCGACAGCGAGTTCGCCGGCGAGGGAGTGCATGTGGGCAAAGTATGTGCCCACAAACGGTGTGCCCTTCTGGTGTTGGAGAGGGCCACACGGATGTTGTTGATGCGCAACCTGGACTGCGACGAGAACATGCTCACCACAGCAGTCCATAGTTCATGCGCCTCGCGGATGTTTGTCACCTCGACAAGAACCTCTCTGGATAGGTAGGCGACGGCTTCCTCCTTGCCGTCTTTGTCCTTGGTGATGACGTGTTTCTCCGGTTCCTTGACCGTACCTTCGGTAAGCCGAAGACACCAGCTCCAAGCAGCTGCGGCGTGATCTGAGCACGCTAGAGGACGTTGTTCGTTCTGGTAAGCTTCTCCGTAACTTGTCCCGTGAGACCAATCGACAGGAGGCTCGAGGAGGAGGAAAACATGGCAAGCTATAGGGGTGGATGATGATGAAATTGGACTAGATGTAGCGGAAGAGGGAGGCTCTCATACCATGTGAAGATTGGTTTAAGCATCTTAGCTCGATACGAGGGGATGTGATGCGTGTTTATAGGCGGGGTTGTGAAGCCCTGAACCACGTACATAGATAGAATACATAACTTGAGGAATAAGAGAGGAGGAGATAAGATAGATTCAGATAGAGTAAGATTATAACAAACTACCTAACCCTAATTCTATCTCTATCTCCTATTGAGTCCTCATATGTCATGCCTCAAGGTGCAGGTGCAACAGGCAGTTCGTTTAACAGATTTGATTACCGAAACCATTAGATGACTCTTACAAGTTACAATCCGCACACAACGAAAGGAAAAAAAGGGAGGCATGATCAGCAGAGCAAAGTGCTAGCAACATAACCAAGAGCGAGAACACATTCTCAAATCTTAAAGTGACCTCCAACACACACATTACACACGGAACTCAAGAAAGTAAATGCAGCAATGCCATACAAGTCTCATTCTGTAAGATAAGGCGTTGCAACCCGAGAAGCAATTCTCCCATCATGAGGTCATGGGTCGTTCCATCGGCATCCATCCATTTTCCCAGCTAAAGACTAGTAGACCACGACCGCGACCGGCATGATATTTCTAGATCTTTGATGGAGAAATTATATCATCCTTCCCTTCTCCGAGAAGTCTAAATCAAGATAATGGAAAATAATATGAATCACGTTAGACGCATCACTAGATACTTCTCACACAAATAAGCATTCTATCCCGTTTTCCAAATTGACCGAATAACCACAGCAGATCGAACTGCAATATAGAGGAAAGGCCATGGCTTGACTTTAAATTGATAAAGCCAATAAGGTACGAGAGTAACAACCAAACAACCAAACATTTAGACGGGACAGAGTATCAAACCAACGAACAAAACTAAGACGGCCACAACCGGCATAACGGCATGCAGATCACAGAGGAATCTAACACATCCAGGCTAAGACGAAGATAAGCGAAGAAGGCAGCACCAACTACAACGACCTGGCCCGATCACTCCCGGAAACAGAAGTAGCAATAATATTGACAGTTTGAAAATGATGCAATAATATTGACATTTTGAAAATGACATTAGCCACAAAAAATTAAGCGGAAAATGACATCCAACTACAACAACTCTCCTTGATTTACTAGGAGAGAGTTGTAGCAGATTAAGGCATTGTTCACGGTTTCCAAGGACCCGATGAGGACCAAAAGAACACTGAACTACCCCCCGAATCAAGTGAGCAACGAAACATCTAGAGAATAGATGATCTAGGAACTCATCCTGGTTACAAAACATGTACTTGCTCCGGTCCATATATTAATTGTTGCTGATTTAGTTCAATTACTAAATCAGCAACAATTAATATGGACCACAGGAAATAGCACATTTCACTCACAACTCCCTAATAATGCAACGGTGTATCCCTAGTCAATATACTTTTGTTAAGTACAAGTCAATAGAATACCCTGATTTTTTTTGACAAAAGGTGGAATTTATTAGCTCAAAATGAAGCATCAAGGGGATATATAAAAAGATCCTATACCCGGCCTCTACATAGTTCGGATGCACACAACCAGCACCAACACAAACACACACACACAAATCACACCAGCAACTAGCAAAGTCAAACTCTAAATAAACTAGCAAAGTCAAACTCTAAATAAACTAGCAAAGTCAAACAATATCGGTGCTAAGTCTTGGTAGAATTCCAAGCAATGCCTTGGATCTCGAGACCGATGCTTGAAAAAGAACTACCAAATCAAAGTCATCATGTGATGTCGTTTCCACTTTCCGCGATCTCGACAGGTACACGTATAGCATGATCTTGACGTGAGATACCATGCAAGTGGAAACCATGCTCGCACAAGAAGGCAGTCAAGTCATGAAAAAATAGGTCACAACGACTAGTCTTAACAACGCAAGTGATGACCGTTCCACTAAACAACATAGATCGAAGGAGGCAGATCACCGACACCGTCAAATCCGAAATTGGGAAGCCCTGACAGTCCCTCACTATCCTAATGCTTCATTGTCCTCATCCGTGGTGGCAGAATCAGGCAGCAAAATAAATCCCATGACGGCAATCACCTAGCATCTTAGGCCAACAACATCATCATGTGTGTGCCCGAGCGGAGATCTGCCATATCAGCACGCACCAGGCCGGCGTGACACCCTTTTATCTGCCAGTTGGAGTCATGGTCACCGACGACTCCCTCAAGAAATTGCCGATGTGGCCTGAAAATCTCACTCCAAAGCAATGCCATGGAGCACCGGATCAGGCCCGATCAGCAGCAACACCGCTAGATCAGGGCAACAAGCCACATGTCCCCGACATGGCGTGTCGACGGAAGACGCCGTTGTAGAACCGATAGAGAAGGAGAAAAGCCACCATTGAGCGAGAGAGTCGCATATGGCGTTGTGGTCCACTGCTATGACAAAATCATTGTTCCGACTATAACCCTAAACTATAACACAAAATGAACTCTGCATAAAACTATTTTACAATCTGACCCTTTTGGCAACGTTAAAGATCGTGTCGTTTCTTTTTCATATGAAAACACCGAGATAATTCGCGTTGCTGCTTCATATGGAAACACCGAAATAGCTCGCGTTGCAACCCATATAGAAACGCTAGCGTCTTTCGCCTTTCTCCTTTCTGTCCCATATTTTTAAGTGTTTTACGATGATTTCATCAATGCTTGGTTGTATGTCTAGATTTAAAAATATGTTTGGGCAGAAACGTCATGGTCCTTGGCGTTTTCAGCCTGCCATGTCAACGAGCCTCGCAACCACTTAAATATCTAGGGAAGAAACGTCAAAGCCTCTTGCGTTTTCAAAAAAAAAGCTTCAAACGCCAAAGACTTCGCGTTTCAATATAACCTACAACGCGAGCTACATCGGCGTTTTCATGTGGAGCAGCAACGAGAGCTATCTCGACGTTTTCATATGAAGAAGAAATGACACGGTCTCTGTCGTTGTCAAAAGGTCAGATTGTGAAATAGTTTTATACAGAGTTTATTTTGTTCTATAATTTAAGGATAAGGTTAGAACGGTGCTTTTGACCCCACTATGACACCACCTAGAGTCACCACAACATCAAAACTCGCCTCACGAGGAGCACAACCATACCAAAATGGCATGACAAGACTGGCTAGCAGCGACCCTTCACAAATAACCACCGTTCTTCACCTCCACCAGGCAAGATGAAGTGCGTAAGTAACGGGGATCCCTCAGCTCAAGGGAGCGTCACATAGGGAACTACTAGGGAAATGCCTATATGTATGAAAGTTAACGGTGATGCGGAGCAGGGAACCCAAGTGTACTGTTAATTAGTAGTAACACGCATACATAAACGATACTACTTCTTCCTCTTAGTCGACAACCTGGCGCGGGCTGCCCGACGGTACTGCTATTTAAACCCAAAGGTTATTGGGAGGCAGGGAATAATAATAGCGTTAGATTGTCATCCCGTGCTGCAACTAAGGTCCTGTTTGGAATCATAATAGATTATAATAATCTGGATTATGAAGATAGATTATATAATCTGGTTTATAAAAATAATCTAGGTGGACATGTTTGAAGGTCAGATTATATAAACTGTAATTCAGGTTTTATATTGTACAATGACATGTATGTCCTCTGTTTTTTAACTGTAAAGGTAATAATCTAGATGGATATGTTTGGAGGACGATAGCGGTGGCAGTAGGTAATTATCTCCAAGTTTTCAAGGATGATGGGTCATTAGTAATCCATAATCTGATTTTAGCTGGGGTAGAGTAGATTATGAGTTTTTAATAATCTGACCATCTAATTTTTATAAACTGCAATATAATCTGTCCTGTTTGGAGACATAATGGATTATAAAAACCGGATTATATAATCTGAGTGTATCCAAACAGGGCCTAAGTCATAGCTGTAGCATGGGGTCTAGGGATCATTTTGTTATTATGTACTCATGGGATGCCCCTGCTAGGCCTCACACTATGGCTAAGCGGGCTTGTCCTCTTCCCGTCGCTGGCCATCACTCTTCCTTTCCACGCTTCTGTCCATATCACTCTTTCACTCCCACCAGTCATCAACATGCTTGTGCGGCCGCCCTCCCCTGTCCCGGCCGGCCCTCGCTTCCCTGTGTCCACCCTCCCCCGTCCTGATCCTCCCCGCATCACCGCCGACCCTCCCCTCGCCGCCACCCACCCCGTCGTAGACAGCCCCCTCCCCCCGGTCCTGGACCTCCCCACTATGAACACCACCCCACCCCCACCGTGAGATGGATGCATGGATGCATCATGGACATATGGATGCATGGTATTGTTTTTGGTTAATTTAGTTTTTTTATATGTCTTTAATTTTAGGTTTAGTTTTTATTGGATGGATCGTTAGATGTATTGTTTTAGCTTTAGTTTTATATATACTAGCAAAAGGGCCCGTGCGTTGGAACGGGAGAAAAAGATACCACACGCTTTTAATCTTTTTATAACATTTTGATTTATTAAAATAATAAGCTAACTAACTAATGTAGTCAGTCCTATCCTATTTTGTTGAGAAATCAACCCGTCCATTGTTAATTCCACCATGATGAGAAATTGAGCGGGACAAGCAAAGCAAAACAAAGAGGCTACATGAATTGATCAATAGACTGTTATCTTATTTCACTCATGGGGTAGAGAATGTGGGATCAGATGACAAACTGAAGGTGGTGTTCCATTCTCTGTCTCTACAACAATACAATCTTACATTCAATACATTCATTCATCAGCAAACAAATCCTCACAAAACAAAATTTCTTGTCGGTGCTTGGCACACGGTTGGAGGCATGGGGAGGGGATCTCACAAGATGATGAGTTCCTGCCGGACGAGGGGATACAATGAGGAGAGCAAGGGTTAGGCGCCTCTATCTGGCCATAAGGACTCGCCGTTGCCGCGCCATAATCTCGGAGTTCCCCGTGTGAGCCATGGAGGCCCGTCTCCCACCTGCAAGTACTTCGCTCCGCCGTGTCTTATCCGCGCGCCGCCGCCGTTCTGCATCGAGCAGACGCATCATTCCCAGTCACTGTAGCTGTCACGTTGATTTGATCCAGAAGCTGTGCTCGAGCGCCGAAACGGGGGCAGCAAGCGGGCAGAGGTACGACCACTGAGGCGGGTGGGTTGAGATCGACAACAGTGGTGGTTGAGGTCGGGCGCGGTGGCGAGTGGTGTGGCAGCGGCCTGGGCACAGGCCAGGGTGGACCAGGGTCGACGCGATGCGCTCGAGCGCCGCAACGGGGGCAGTGAGCGGGGAGAGGTACGGCCGCGGAGGCGGGTGGGTTGAGATCGGCAGCGGTGGCGGTTGAGGTCGGCCGCGGCGGCGAGTGGTGTGGCGGCGGCCTGAGCACAGGCCAGGGTGGCCCAGGGTCGACGGGAGGAGGCGATGCGTACGGGTATAATTTTTGCAGCGAATCGTTTTTTTCCTTTTGCGTTGCAGATAAATGATGGAGCGCGGTTTGAATAAAAAAATTACAGAAGCTTTTTTATAAAAATGCCATGATGGGTTTTCCGACGAAAGCAATGGCCGCTTTATTATTAGGTATAGATATGTGTCTTTAGTCTAGGTTTAGTTTTTTATATATGTGTGTTTAGTTTTAGGTTTAGTTTTTTATTATATGGATGGATTATTATATATATTATTTGCTGTTTATTTTGTTTTTTGGATAGATAGAAAATATGGATGATTGAAATGAAGTCCCATTTTGCTGGGAAACTCCGAGTGGCTTATGTTTTGCTGGAATGTCGATTTATTTTCGTTTCGGCAAATTCCAGTCGCTCGATAAATGTCCTCTTTTTAGCAAAGTTCATGTAGAAAATTCGGTATGACTCATAGTAGGAAGTACGATATATCAAGTGCCTGGGATTTCCGGAACCCAAACTAAACGACATCCCGACAACGTAGGCCATTTTATTTCATTTCATTACTCGATATATGTAACCTTAATTGCTTGATGCTTCGGGTTGACTTTCAGTATGTTGGGGATCCTTGCGTGACTTTCAGGAAGGGGGAATTCTAACTATTGTGTTGGGGTCGCTTCTCGTTCGTTTATGTGTGCTAGACATTTTGGTAATGCTCTCGGGGACGAAGGAAGGAGGTCGCTCTTCTTTCTTAACGTCGTGATATTCCTTTTGGTAATGCACGGGGAGAAGGAGAAGAGCGACCATCATCAACAGTGGCAATATTAGTGTGAGGGAGTGTCCATCATATAGACCACCAGAATTAGAGTTTTTTAATTGAGACTCGACACACTGAAAGACAACTCATGCTGAATAATGATCGATTTTAATATTTTGATTATGAACCCAGCAAATGGATGACGACACATGTATGTGCGACATGCCACACTTGGACAACTGTAGGAGCATCTCCGTCACCCTTAAGGAGGGGTTCGGACATTTTACGGTATATAATTTTACTGGCACGTATTTCTTCTTAATAAAGCATGACTTTTTTTTTTCCTTTGACATGTAATTTTTGTTTTCTATAATTCCACTAGTACATGCCATGATCACTACTGAAATTCAGAAATTTGCCGTCTGCCATGGCAGACGGCAAAGGGGGGAACCACGGACGGCAAAGGCTTTTCGTCGGTCAGCAGATGGCAACAAAAAATCCGGTGAAGAGGTTCTTTGTCGTCTGCTTTTTTAAAGCGGACGACAAAGAATATTTGGGCAGACGGCAAATTAAATGGGACGGCACATACTGCAACGGCCCCGTTAAGTGTTAACGGCAGACCCTCCTCTCTTTGCCGTCTGCCATCCCCCCTTTGCCATGTGGGAGCAGACGGCAAAGAGGGGAGAGAGGGGGGGATGATTCCCCCCTTTGCCATGTGGGGGCGGACGACAAAGAGGGGAGAGAGAGGGGGATGATTCCCCCCTTTGCCGTGTGGGGGCAGACGACAAAGGGGGGAACCAAGCCCCTCCCTCTCCCCTCTTTGCCGTTTTCCATCTCCCCTTTGCCATGTGGGGGCAGACGACAAAGGGAGGAACCAGCCCCTTTTTAATTTATTTTTTATTATATCCAGCATTTTTAACAATAATCAGGATATATATATATATATTGGACATAAATAAATTTCTTTCCGTACTCATAACCATATTAAAATAACTCTCATCCATAGTGCATACATATTATGCAAGTTGCATCCGTACAAAACCATATATTACACCAGTTTCATCCACATGCATACAAAGTTTCATATATATCCATATACTACAATAGTTTCAATACAAGCCATGGTACAAGAAATCATCTTCAAGCATTCCATCAATATAATCCAAGCTTCTCGTGAAGTGAATGTAATCTGCAAAATGACAAATAAGAAAGTTAGAAGAATAATACTAGATGAAGAAGTGTATATAGGTTATTTCGGAGAGAAATTAGCTAAGTATAGGCCATTTAGGAGCTACCTAAGCTAATTATGTCATTTAGGTGGAACCCTAGCTAACTATAGGTCGTTTCGGAGCTAACTTGGGTAAAATAGGCCATTCCGGAGCAAACTATGATTATTAAGCCATTTTGGATCTAGCTAGGCTAATTATAGGCCATTTAATACCTAAGCTAGGGGGAATAGGTCATCTTGCAGCTACGTAAGCCTTATTATGTCATTTAGGAGAGAACTTAGCTAACTATAGGCCATTTTTTATTAAATTGGTCATTTTGGAGTAAAAGAAGGAGGAGGAGGAGGAGGAGGAGGAGAAGGAGAAGGAAGAGGAGAAGAAGGAGAAGGAGAAGGAGGAAGAAGGAGGAAGAAGAAGGAGAAGGAGGAGCTCCTTCTCCTTCTTCTCCTCCTTCTTCTCCTTCTTCTTATCCTCCTCCTTCTCTTCTTCTTCTCTTCTTGTTCTTCTTCCTTCCTTTCATTTTTCCTCTTTCTTCTCCTCTTGTCCCCTTCTTCGGGCTAAATTAGCTAAGAATGCCTTTTTGGAGCTAATTATGTCATTTCGAGTATAATTAGCTAAGTATAGATCATGTTTTATTAAATAGACCATTTAGGAGCTAACTAAGCTAATTATGTCATTTAGGTGAACCCTAGCTAACTATAGGTCGTTTTGGAGCTAACTTGGGTAAAATAGGTCATTCTGAAGCAAACTATGCTTATTAAGCCATTGTATCGGATAACTTGGGTAAAATAGGTCTTCAACATCCAACGATTTCCCTTTCGAAGCACCGGATGGTGCGAGCTTACCTTTGAATAGGCTGAGGTTGGATCGAACTTTTTTGGATCGCCATCATTGTACCAAGGCTTCGGGTTATGCAAATGATGATTTTTGGCTTCGTAGTGTGTTCTCACGAAGTTTGCCGCCTCCTCAGTAATGAATGCCTCGGCCATCGATGCTTCAATTCTACGTTTATTTTTACACTTAGCTCGAAGCGTCTTCTGCATCCTCTCAGTTGAGTAGCACCATCGATTTTGAACGCCCCCCCCATTCTTGCCTCGGTCGGGAGATGCAAAAGCAAATGTTGCATTGGATTAAGGAAGCCCGGTGGAAAGATCTTTTCGAATTTGCAGTTCAACTCCGGCGCCAACTCTTCCATTTCATCTAGCACGCGATGCAATAGTTCTTTCGCACAAAGAGAACGGAAGAAATAGCTCAGCTCTGCTAGTACTAGCCATTCATCCTCAGGGATAAAGCCACGCAACATCACCGGCATTACCCGTTCAATCCATATGTGCCAATCATGACTCTTGAGCCCAAATATTTTCAATTTCTCAAGACTCGCTCCCCTCTTTAGATTCGCAGCATACCCATCGGGGAACATCAACCGCATTTTCACCCACAATAGCATTTCCCTTATAGCTGGCCTTTCAAGATTGAACCATGCCTTTGGCTTCGCTATGCTTTGCTTTCCTTTCCGTTGTCACAAGTTTTGCAACGGTCTATCACATAGAGCCTCCAGGTCGATTCTAGCCTTAGGATTATCTTTTGACTTCCCCTCTATGCCGAACAATGTACCAAAAATGACCTCCACAATATTCTTTTCAGTGTGCATCACGTCAATGTTGTGTGGGCAAAGGAGGTCTTTGAAGTAAGGCAGATCCCATAAGCATGACTTGTGAGTCCAGGTGTGTTCTGTATTGTACCCTTTGAAGTATCCTGGACGCAAAGGATCAGGCTCGAGAGCATTTAATTGATCAAGGGTCTGTTGGCCTGTCAACGCAGCTGGTGCAGTGTTTTTGACAACTCTACCTTTGATGAAATTCTTCTTGTCTTTTCTGAACTTATGGTCGGGATCCAGGAATTGCATATGCATGTCGAAGCAAGAATACTTGCGACCAGCCTGCAGCCAACGGAACTGAAGAGCTGTCTCGCATGTGGTGCACGGGAACCTTCCATGCACACACCAGCCAGCGAATAGCGCAAACGCCGGATAATCATGCGTCGAGTACATGTACCACACATGCATTTTGAAATTTGTTTTGGTAGCCGCGTCGTAGGTCTTGATCCCATTATCCCAGGCTTCTTGCAACTCAGCCTTAAGCGGCTGCATGTACACATTCATATTCTTCCCCGGATAGTTGGGCCGTGGAATTATCAACGTCAGGAAAATGTTCTTTCTTTTCATAATCTCTCCGGGTGGCAAATTTAGTGGAATGACAAATACAGGCCAACAACTGTATTGTGCTGCCGTCATACCATACACATTGAACCCATCTGTGCTGATGGCAACTCTAGGTTGCCTTGGATCTTCCGATTTATCCTTATGTAATGCATCGAAGTGCCTCCACGCAAAACCATCTGAAGTGTGTACCAGCATCTTGTTCCCATCCGCATCTAGTTCGGTTCTTTTGCCCAATTTGTTGTCATTTGTCTGGCCGTCTCTTCGACCATGAAAAGACGTTGAAGTCTTGGTACGATTTGCAGATACCGAAGAACACTAATGGGGACTTTGGTCTGATTCTTCTCACCCATGCCGTTGTCTACCACAATATACCTGGAAGAATTGCAAATGGGGCAATAGTTCAAGGCCGCATACTCAAGCCTAAAAAGGCACATCCATTCTCATAGGCATGTATCTTCTCATAGGGCATCTTAAGTACACGGAGGATTTTCTCTGACTGGTACAGGTTTGCAGGCAGTACATGGCCTTTGGGTAGAAAGCGTCCAAATATCGTCATCATCGCGTCGTAGCATTCTCTGCCTAGGTTGAATTGAGCCTTCAGAGCCATTACTTGAGCGATGGCATCCAGCTGACAAAGCTCAGTCTGCTCGTGGAGAGGACGTTTTGAAGACTCCAACATTTCATAGAAGGCCTTTGCAGATTCCTCCATCTCATCGTTTGAATCCCGAGCATCATCAAAGTCTTGCACCATGTCTTCAATCCCGGTACCATGCTCGTCGGTGCGACGACGAATCACCTCAGCTCTGGCACGTTGGTCAGACTCACCATGAAAAGTCCACACCATATAATTAGGCGTAAAACCACACTTCTGCAGGTGTTTACCCATTTCAAACTCTGTCTGCTTTTTCCAGTTGTCACAGTTGGGACAGGGGCATCATGTTTTTTGCTGGCCATTTGCAAATGCGGCTCTCACAAACCCCCTGGTTTTTGTTAACCATTCATGGGTCGTGTCTTTCTGACTAGGGTGACCAGTGTACATCCAAGCACGATCACTCATGTTGCCCAGCTACCTATGGGGGCACAAGAAATAAATATATAATTCATCATTTATATTCATACGCTAATCAAGTTTGTCAATTTTATTACGTCCATGCAACCTACACGCTAATAGGTAAAGATAGGTCCTAATCCCACCCGAGTATGTGTAGACTGGGTTCGTTTTCCCATGCTCTGCTCCAGATGCGACGCAAAATTTCGGCAGCACCTCCCCGCCGTTCTCCTGATATACGTCTCGGCAATAAGCAGAGAGGATGTGTACCCGGAGAACAACAGGGGAGGCACTGACGAAATTCCACATCCGATCCGGAGCACAGCATACGGGAAAACAAACCCAATCTACACATACTCGGGCTGTCCATGGATAATGTTGGACAATTCAAATGGATGGCGGTTATAAATATGCAAAGAAATGCATATTTATAGATGTCGCCCTTTCGAACGGGAGACGCATACTGGTCACGCATACTCATGATTGAAGAAACCTATAGCTAGCAAGTTTCATCGGCATGAAGACCGGGACAGAGCAAATTAAGGGGGTAGGAGGAGAAGTCATTTGTGCTCACCAACAAACGCAAGGGCGGAGCTCGTCCAACGCACGTGGAGGTCGTCGAACAACTGCACATTGAAATTCACACAATCAACACAAATACGATGTTCTTATAATTAACATAATCGGAAAATATGTGACCTAACTCATAATTTACAAAACTATGACCTTCTGGGCCTCTGGAAGGCCGAAAAGCACCTTCTCGTTCAACAAAAGGCAGAAGAGGTGTCGGGGGTCAGGACTTAGTGGCGTCGGGAGTCAGTGTCGTCGAGGGTCGGTGGTGTCGAGTGTCGGTGGCATCGGGGGTTGGGGGGTTAGTGGCGTCGGTTGTGGGGGATCAGTGGCGTCCGGGGTCGAGGGTCAGTGACGTCGGGTGTCAGTGGCGTCGGGGGTCGAGGGTTGGTGGCGTCGAGCGTCGGGGGTTGGGAGTCGTGGGCCGAGGGTCTGGGTCGGGGGTCAGTGGCGTCGGGGGTCGAGGGTTAGTGGCGTTGGGGGTCAGTGGCGTCGGGGGTCGGGGGTCGGGGGTCACTAGCGTCGGGGGTCGATGGTCGTGGGTCAGTGGCGTCGAGCGTCAGGGGTCGGGGGTCGAGGGTCAGTTTCGGGGTGCCGGGGTTCCCTTTTCCTCTTCTTTCTTCTTCTCCTCTCTCCTCTTTTTCTTCTTCTTCTTTTTTCTCCTCCTACTCCCCCTCCTCTTTTTCTCCTCCTATTCTTCTTCTTCTTCTTCTTCTTCTTCTTTCTCCTCCTCCTCCTCCTCCTCTTCTTCTTCTTCTTCTTCTTCTTCTTCTTCTTTTTTCTCCTCCTCCTCCTCCTCTTCTTCTTCTTCTTCTTCTTCTTCTTCTTCTTCTTCTTGTCCTTCTTCTTTCGTTCTTCTTATAATTATTTTCTTCTTTTCCTTTTTTCTTTTTCATTTTTTCCTTCTGCTTTTCCTCTTTTTTCTTCTAACCTAACTAACTAACCTAATTAGCTTAATAATCTAACCAAATAAACTAACTAAATTACCCTATATATAATAAAAAACTAACCTAATAAACTAACTAAAGTAATTAACTTTTTTAAAAAGAAAAAGAAGAAGAAATCACCGCGGTGGACGACGGTAGGGGGCGGCGGCGGTGGCGGTGGACGACGGCAGGGGGCGGTGGCGGCGGCGGTGGATGACGGCAGGGGGCAGGGGGCGCGTGGCAGGGGGCTCGCCGCGGGGGTGGATCGCCGCGGGGGTGGGTCGCCGCGGGGAGGGGCTCTCGCGGGGAGGGGCTCGCCGCGGGGGGGGGGGGGGGGGCTCTCCGCGGGGAGGGGGTCGCCGTGGAGAGAGACAGTAAGCGAGACAGTGGCCGGGGGGAGAGAGAGACAGTGAGCGAGGAGGGGGTTAACGGTCGTTATAGGGCGGCCCCTTTGCCGTCCGCCCCCCGACGGCAAAGGGCCCCATGGCAGACAACAAAGGCCCGCGGACGGCAAAGGCCCCTGGATGTCGGACACGGCTGGCATGGGACCCACCCGTCCTCTTTGCCGTCTGCCCTGGGTCTCTTTGCCGTCCGCTGGCAGACGGCAAAGGGCCGACACATGGCAAATAGTATTTTTTCCATGTGTCAGTCCTTTGCCTTCTGCCTTGTGTCAACTGATGGCAAAGAGGTTCTTTGTCGTTAGCCAGCAGACGACAAAGAATTGGCTGACGGCAAAGAACTGGATTCTAGTAGTGGATATGCAAGGTGGGATGTCATAGAGAAGCTCTCTTTCGCTGACATGGAAACGCTAGAGACGAATAAATTTCAGCTAAAGACGACACATGATTTCATTAATGAGGCTAAACTATATAATGGAGTAGGTCGCACATATTTTGATTGTTCAAATTGGAGAGCATTATGCAAGGCTTATTAATTTGAGGAGAGTGTGAAAATTACCTTCAATATTGGCATTCCTCAATATAATCTAGTCACAAGTCTTTAATATTATAAAGACATTTGGGTAGATCTTGACGTGATTCCGATTTTACCTCCGTACGTGTTTTATAAACAAATTTGTTAAATAATATATATTGCTCATTTAAAAATAGTTTTATTCACCCATACTTACTTTGTTAATGTGTAATTGACAGCTTATTTTCTTTCTTCAAGAGATACACGAAAGATAGTAGACGGTACCTACTACAATCATGGATGAGAGCTAACTTATGAGGAGAAGAATCTTCTTGTTTCATTTTTAAATGATGTTCCGTCTTCTAAGGACATCTATTATGGAGCACGCCGAAGTTATATAGGACACATGCCACTAGTGCATTGGTTTAGCACTGCTAACATTCGTGCAAATATATTGGTATTATTTTTTACTGTTGTGACACTATTGCATCTTTTTCATACATTCTTACTAAGTGAACAATATTGATAACTATGTTACTATTACGTTCTTTAACAGAAGCTCTCAAATGATGTTGTGCCTCTGTTGATGAATGTCAGAGGTGAGATGATAATATCTTGCCCTTTTAGGGTCACTTTCAATTACCCAAACTTGAGTGAACGCAAACCACAAGGAAAAAATCAAAATTAAAGAATGGAAGGAAATAAAGGATGAGGAGAAGCCACAAATTGCAGATCGTTAGATATTTGTTCTTCATCATGGAGACGGAGGGTTTTTCCTGTTTTATGAAATTTTATCTAGGAGAGAGGAGTAGGTCCTAGTACCCATGCGCGGAAGTTATTCACCTAAGATGATAGTAATTATGTAGTAGTGGTTAACTTGGCATCTGCTAGAATGTTGATAAGTTATTATATGACTACGGATGATGAGTTTTTATATGTTTAATATGATGATGAGTTGTTATGTGACTATGAATGATGGGTTATTATATGATGTCGCTTAGATTAAAGTGGGTGGATACAAGTGACGAAGTTGAATTCGTTAGAATATATGATATCGGGATGACACACAATTACCGAATGAAGTCTATGCATATCAATGCAAATAGGACTTGATAATAATTGCCTTGATTCGACACTTGTGTGACATATCCACATCATATTTTCCCACTAATTCAACTTGGTCACTTGGGATCCATCATGTTTAATCAAATCCTTATTTCATCCATAACCACTTGGATCCATTCGATTGGTCTAACCGTATATAAATGCAGTATAAATATAAAAAATACACAGAATTAGTAGTCACGCGAAGCAGAAACAAACTTTACTACTATTTAGCAGTAGCGTTGGGTAAAAGACCACGCTAATACTAAGATAATTACCGGTAGCATGCTCATGTCCCATTCTACTGCTAAATACTAATTGTGTGCCCTAACAATAGTATGAGCCCCCACGCTACTTCTAGCACCAAGACTCGCATTACTATTAGGGTTTTCCTACTCCCTAGTAGTGGGACCACGACCTAGTGCCACCCGATCCAAACAGGCTTTGACTAGTAGATGTCAAAGGCGACGTTGGGGAAGGAGAGACAATGGAGGGTGGAGGTTGGGTGGGGAGGAGCACCGCCGGATGTATTGCCTTGGGGAAGGACGATGCTTCGGCCAGAACATATGTGTTCTTCTCAATGGGGTCTTACCTCGTTGTGTGGTGGAATCTTAACATTCGATAGGATCCAACATCCATCAAATGACAAATAATAGTACAACTTATTATAGAATGATTTAGCAGTAAATCCCTTGGTAGGATTCGACATCAATAAAAACATCATCCTCATTGATAGCTTAAACCCTCACAGCAAACCCCTCCGTGTGGGATTTGGGGGTGGGGGGGAGGGGCTCACCTTTGTGCCCTCACCTCCTTGCGCTATCTACAGAGTTGGGAGTCTCGGGATTCAGTACTCCCTCTGCTCGGTTTTGTGTCCCATTTACCCAGTTTGTTCATTCGATGCAGTTCTGGGGTGGGGGATTGGGTCACCTTTGTGCCCTATTTACAGAGCTAGGAGTCTTGGGGTTCACTGTTCCGTGTGCTCTGCTTCGTGTCCCATTTTCCCTCTTTGTTCATTCACTGCTACTTGGACCTTAGGACCTTTTGAGTGCACCGGTGCTAAGGGTGCCACATATGTAAAAAAAATAATGTGGGAAAGCAATTAAAGAGAAGAGAGAGCATTATGGTGACCCAAGAAGAAAGTGTGATAAACGCGTAAACCTATGTATCACTACCAACCAATGAATGAAGAAGTTTAATTATTAAACAATTCCATGAGGCATGTTTAGCAACAAAAGCTAAGTACCTATGCATTGGGGACACTAGTTGCTAAATTTTTCATCTAAGCACCGATGCATTGGAAGAGTCCTTACACTAGTAGAAAACTAGTCTTATGTTCGGCCTTTTAGTCTCGGTAAGGTTTGGCCTGTCACCATTAGTCCCAGTTCGAGAAGCTAGGCTTTTGTACCGGTTCGTTAAGGGCCTTTAGTCCCGGGTTGAGCCACGAACCGGGACTAAATGTTTGGTGGCAACCGTTCGCCTGATGCGAGACCCTTTAGTCCCGGTTAGTGTCTCAAACCGGGACTTAAGGGGTCGTGGCGACGGTTCGCCTGCTGGTGCCAACCCCTTTAGTCCCGGTTGGTGGCTTAACCCGGGACTACAGGTCCAAATGGTTCGCATCCCACGTCGTTTCAGGCGATGAAAAACAAAACCGTACCGCGAGGGCAGAGTCTCTTCTCTGTTCGTCTCCTCTCTCTCGCTCGCTCTGTTCGTCTCCTCTCTCGCTCTCTCTTCTTCCCCTATCTTCTTCCACCATGATGATCCAATCACTCGCTACGGAGAGGTGCTCACACATGGCACGACTAAACTCAATGTCGTCTACATAGACAACAGCGCCATGGTGCCGCGTTTTCTTTCCTATTTCGAGGAACGGCTTGAAGAGGTGGAGGAGAAAGACAAGTTCATGGGGCTTGATCTCGAGTACACGACCAATCAAGAAGTTGTTGTCATCATCCAACTTTGTTTCAAGAGAAATGTCATGGTCTTCCAATGGGTGAGGTAAGTTTTGAGGCTTTTCTTTGATCAAAGGTTATGAAAATTGCATATAGGATAGCAATATGTTCCATTGGAATCCTAAAGATTATTTTTTCTTTAGTTGTAGTGAAACAATTTTCCTTGTTGCATATTGACAAAACCGTGGGAGAACATATATATATGTCATAGTTAATTTAGGGTTTCTTGATCAATTCATAGGATATGAAAATTGCATAGGATAGCAATATGTTCCATTGGAATCCTAAAGGTCAATTTCTCTTTAGTTGTAGTGAAATAATTTTCCTTATTGCATATTGGCAAAACCGTGGAAGAACATATATAGATGTCATAGTTAATTTAGGGTTTCTTGATCAATTCATAGGATATGAAAATTGCATAGGATAGCAATATGTTCCATTTGAATCCTAAAGATCAATTTCTCTTTAATTGTAGTGAAACAATTTTCCTTGTTAAATATTGGCAAAATCATAGGAGAACATATATATATGTCATAGTTAATTTAGGGTTATAGGATATGAAAATTGCATAGGATAACAATATGTTCCATTTTTCAATCCTATAAAGATCAATTTCTCTTAGTTGTAGTGAAACAATTTTCCCTGTTGCATATTGGCAAAACCGTGGGAGAATTGCATAGGATATATATATGTCATAGTTAATTTAGGGTTTATTCATCAATTCATAAGATATGAAAATTGCATAGGATATCAATATGTTACATTTGAATCCTAAAGATCAATTTCTCTTTAGTTGTAGTGAAACAATTTTCCTAGTTGCAGCAATATGTAACATTTATTCCATTTTAATTTGTTGTTGTTACATAAGTGACAAGCATTGTCCAGTACTCATGGACTTCCTTTGCAGCGACATACGTTTTGCTAGCGTTGATATAAGGAACGACAAGCTCAAGATGAGGCACATCTTCGGTATTGAGATACCAGCTCACTACAACATTGATATCCAAGACATATTCATGCTTGAACATGAGAGGACTTCGATGGCTCATATGGCAGTCGCCCTGGTCGACGAGGAGTACGTTGATATGAAGACCAAATTACCCTCGAATCAGCACAAAAAGTGGGAGAAGACCCCACTTGATCAACATTGAGTATGCAGCAGAAGATGCATACGTTGCATACGAGTTGTACCGCAGGATTCGAATCATGAACTATGGCCAGCGTCACCTCGTACATCAAGCACCACCACCACCACCAATTTGGGGATATTCGGATTGAGACGACTAGTGTTCGCAACGTGTATTATGAACAATTCTATCTCTAGCAATTATTATGTACTACTTGGACGAGTATTTTGTATTTATGTACCTGTGTAAATATGATGTGAGTATTTTGTAGTTCTACTTGGACGAATATTATGAAGTTTTTTATATTTTTTATTATGAACAAGCGTGTATTATGTACTGCTTGGACGTGTATCATTTTTTTAACCTTATTTCAACTCCAGACTTTTTGTGCCCTAAATATGCATCATTAAAAACCATCCCATAAATTTTCAACCCTTTCTCACCTCATTTGCTATTTTCCATGCATTAAATGATTTTTTTGAGCTAAATGACCCTGAAATTAAAAAGCGGTATAAATCAACTCGGAAAATGCTGAAACTTGGTATGATATCATTATTTCACCGACATGACATGTGCTAAAAAGTTGTAAGGGTTACGGCAAAAACAGGATGCACTTCGTGAACAAACTTGACTATCTCTTTCGAAGTATCACGGTTCCGGGCGAATACTCATCTCTTACAAAGCCATTTCATTTTTTTGATCTTATTTCAACTCCAGACTTTTTGTGCCCTCAATATCCATCAGTCAAAGACACCTTATAAATTTTCAACCCTTTCTCACCTCATTTTCTATTTTCCATGCATTAAATGATTTGTTTAGAGGTAAATGACCCTGAAATTGGAAAGCGCTACAAATCAACTCGGAAAAGGCTGAAACTTGGCATGGTATCATCATTTCACCGACATGGCATGTGCTAAAAAATTGGAAGGGTTACGGCCAAAACAGGATGCACTTCGTGTACAAACTGGACTTTCTCTTTCAAAGTATCACGGTTCCGGACGAATACTCATCTCTTACAAAGCCATTTCATTTTTAATATTATTTTAATTCCAGACTTTTTGTGCCCTCAATATTCATCATTCAAAGACACCTCATAAATTTTTAACCCTTTCTCACCTCATTTGCTATTTTCCATGCATTAAATGAATATTTTTTAGCTAAATAACCATGAAATTGAAAAGCTCTAGAAGCCAACTCGAAAAAGGCTGAAACTTGGCATGGTATCATCATTTCACTGACATGGCATGTGCTAAAAAGTTGGAAGGGTTACGGTAAAAACACAATACACTTCGTGTACAAATTAGACTATCTTTTTCGAAGTATCAGGGTTTCGGACGAATACTCATCTCTTACAAACACATTTCATTTTTTTAATAACCTAAAAGTTACCAAATTTAATATAATGATAAAGCACACTAATATTAAACATCCGAAAAAAGATTGACTTAAAAATATATTTTTAAAGTAAAGTTATTCACAAACTAGTGATTCACACAAATTTAAAAGAAATTAAATTAAAACTATGTAAATTTGAAAATTACTAGAACTAATAGAATTTTTGTAGTTTTTTGACCTAAACCAAAAAGATTCATTCAAAAACTGTAAATAGTCTAACAGTTATTTCAAATTTAAAAACAGAAACTCTCCTGTTTAAAAAAACAAAAACAATAAAAAAGAGAAAATTGACCTTTAGTCCCGGCTGGAGCCACCAACCGGGACTAAAGGTCCCTTCCCGTGCAGAATTTGGGACGGCAAAAATAGACCTTTAGTCCCGGTTAGTGCCACCAACCGGGACTAAAGGCATGCGCTTTCCGCCGTTTCGCGTGGCGAAAATAGACCTTTAGTCCCGGTTGGTGTAACCAACCGGGACTAAAGGTATATTCCTATATATACTCACCCAAACGACCATGTTTCTGCTTCCTTCGACCTCTCGCCGCGCCGACGCCGTCTCGCCTCCCCCCGACGCCCGATCTTGTCGCCGCCCCCAACGTCGGTCGGCCACGTCTCGTCACGCCGATCCCCGACGCCGCCCGCGCGCTCTCCTCCCAAACTCGTCCCGACACGACGCGTGGGACGCCGTCGCCACCCCCGATCGAGCTCCTCGCCGTGCCGCCGGCGCCGTCGCCACCCCCGACTCACCTCGCCTCGCCGTCGCCCCGCTGTGAGCTCCCGCCCCCTCTCCCTCGCCCCTGTGGCACCATGGCGCCGCCCCTCCCCGATGCCAGGCACACACACATGCATGAACACACATATTTTCTTAAGTTAGATGAATTATATGTATTTTTTGTATAGAATGATAAAATCTGAAATTTGATGGATAAAAGAAAGACCGGAATGATCATACATTAGGAATATTTTCAAAATATTTAATTTTATCACACAAATTTAATACACCTATATAATTATTTTGAGAGAATAAATAACACTAGACAATTTCAATATAAATGAATGAACACAAAAAATTTCAGAAGAATTTTGACATTCTTTTTTCACTAGATGATTAGATGTATAGAGAAAAGTTAAGAAATTTTGACATTTGAGAATTTTTTGTATCCGGCTAAAAAAGTTAAACCATGTTTATGTTTGACCAACATTATACAAAATATATAATGATTTACAGTTAAGTTTTCACAAGTTTGACTATTTGAAAAAAAGTATAGTTAAGTTTTGTTTTGTCTTGTCTACAGTTAAGAAATGTATACAATATTTAGGAACGGAGGGGGTATGTATTGTTGGAAATATGCCCTAGAGGCAATAATAAAATGGTTATTATCATATTTCCTTGTTCATGATAATCGTCTATTGTTCATGCTATAATTGTATTAACAGGAAACAGTAATACATGTGTGAATAAATAGATCATAATGTGTCCCTAGCAAGCCTCTAGTTAGCTAGCTCGTTAGTCAATAGATGATCATGGTTTCCTGATCATGGGCATTAGATGTCATTGATAACGGGATCACATCATTGGGAGAATGATGTGATGGACAAGACCCAATCCTAAGCCTAGCACTAGATCGTATTGTTCGGATGCTAATGCTTTTCTAATGTCAAGTATCTTTTCCTTCGACCGTGAGATTGTGCAACTCCAGTATACCGTAGGAGTGCTTTGGGTGTATCAAACGTCACAACGTAACTGGGTGACTATAAAGGTGCACTACGGGTACCTCCGAAAGTGTCTGTTGGGTTGGTACGAATCAAGATCGGGATTTGTCACTCCGTGTGACGGAGAGGTATCTCTGGGCCCACTCGGTAGAACATCATCATGAGCTCAATGTGACTAAGGAGTTAGTCACACGATGACGTGCTACGGAACGAGTAAAGAGACTTACAAGTAACGAGATTGAACAAGGTATTGGTATAGCGACGATCGAATCTCGGGCAAGTTCTATACCGACAGACAAAGGGAATCGTATACGGGATTGATTGAATCCTTGACATTAGAATCTCGGGCAAGTTCTTCCTCCTCCTCTCTGCCGGTGCTTGGCAAAGCCCTGCCGGGAGACCTCGTCTCTCCATCGACACCACGCCGTCGTGTTGCTGGAGTTCTTCCCCTACCTGTCCCTCCTCCTTGCTGGATCAAGGTGCGGGATACGTCACAGGGCTGCACGTGTGTTGAACGCGGAGATGCCGTTGTTCGGCACTAGATCGGAATCGCTGCGAGTACGACTCCATCAACCGCGTTCTAGCAACGCTTCCGCTTAGCGATCTTCAAAGGTATGAAGATGCTCTTACCCCTCTCTCGTTGCTGGTCTCTTCATAGGAAGATCTGAATATGCGTAGGAAAATTTTGAATTTATGCTACGTTCCCCAACAGTGGCATCCGAGCCATGTTTTCTATGCGTAGATTCTATGCATGAGTAGAACACAAAAGTTGTGGGCGATGATTTGACAATTTGCTTGCCGCTACTAGTCTTATTCTTTTCCGGCGGTATTGTGGGATGAAGCGGCCCGGACCGACTTTACACGTACGCTTACGTGAGACTGGTTCCACCGACAGACATGCACACAGTGCATAAAGGTGGCTAGCGGGTGTTTGTCTCTCCTACTCTAGTCGGATTGGATTTGATGAAAATGGTCCTTATGAAGGGTAAATAGCTTTGGCATATCATCGTTGTGGCTGTCACGTAGGTAAGAAGGCGTTTTTGCTAGAAACCCAAATCAGCCATGTAAAACTTGCAACAACAATTAGAGGACGTCTAACTTGTTTTTGCAGGGTTTGACATGTGATGTGATATGGCCAAAGTTGTGATGTTGCATGTATGATGTATGAGATGATCATGTTATTGTAATAGGTTTCACGACTTGCATGTCGATGAGTATGACAACCGGCAGGAGCCATAGGAGTTGTCTTAAATTTATTGTATGAGATGCAACGCCATGTGCTTACTACTTTTACTTCATTGCTAACGGTTAGCTATAGTAGTAGTGATAGTAGTAGTTGGCGTGACGACTTCACGGAGACACGATGATGGAGATCATGGTGTCACGCCGGTGACGATGATGATCATGCGAGGCCTGAAGATGGAGATCGAAAGAGCAAAGATGATAATGGCCATATCATGTCACTATATGATTGCATTGTGATGTTTATCATGTTTTACATCTTATTGCTTAGAACGATGGTAGCATAATAAGATGATCCCTCTTAAAATTTCGAGAACGTATTCCCCTAAGTGTGCACCGTTGCGAAGGTTCGTTGTCTCGAAGCACCACGTGATGATCGGGTGTGATAGATTCTAACGTTCGCATACAACGGGTGTAAGCCAGATTTACACACGCGAAACACCTAGGTTGACTCGACGAGCTTAGCATGTACAGACATGACCTCGAATACAAGAGACCGAAAGGTCGAACATGAGTCGTATGGTTCAATACGATCAGCATGGAATTGCTCACCATGGTGACTAGTCCGTCTCACGTGATGATCGGACACGGGTTAGTCAACATGGATCATGTATCACTTAGATGACTAGAGGGATGTCGATTTAAGTGGGAGTTCATACTTAATTTTATTAAATGAACTTAATTGTCATGAACTTAGTCTAAAAGTTGTCTTTATAAATATTGTAGATGTCCAACGTCAACCTCAATTTCAACGCATTCCTAGAGAAAAACAAGCTGAAAGATGATGGTAGCAACTATGCGGACTGGGTTCGCAACTTGAAGCTCATGCTTGAAGCAGCTAAAAAGGCTTATGTCCTTGATGCGCCGCTAGGTGACCCTCCCGCTCCCGCAGCAGCCCAGGACATTCTGAACGTCTGGCAAACGCGGAGTTATGACTACACTCTGGTCAGGTGTGGCATGTTATACAGTTTAGAAACGGGGCTCCAAAGGCGTTTTGACCAACACGGGGCATATGAGATGTTCCAGGAGCTGAAGCTAGTTTTTCAAGCTCATGCCCGTGTCGAGAGATATGAAGTCTCCGACAAGTTCTTTAGCTGTAAGATGGAGGAGAACAGTTCTGTCAGTGAGCACATACTCAAAATGTCTGGGTTACACGGTCGTCTGACTTCACTTGGAGTCGAACTTCCGAATGATGCTATAATTGACAGAATCCTCTAGTCTCTCCCACCAAGCTACAAATTCTTTGTGCTTAACTAAAACATGCAAGGGATGAAGAAGACCATTCCCGAGTTGTACTCGATGCTCAAGTCTGCAGAAGTAGAAATCAAGAAAGAGCATCAAGTGTTGATGGTCAACAAGACCACTAGTTTCAAGAAAGGCAAGGGTAAGAAAAACTTCAAGAAAGACGGCAAAGTTGTTGCCGCGCCCGGTAAGCCAGATGTCGGGACGAAGAAAAAGAACGGACCCAAGCCTGAGACTCAGTGCTTCTATTGCAAGGGAAAGGGTCACTGGAAGCGGAACTGCCCCAAATACTTAGCGGACAAGAAGGCCGGCAACGTTAAAGGTATATGTGATATACATGTTATTGATGTGTACCTTACCAGCGCTCGTAGTAGCTCCTGGGTATTTGATACCGGTGCTGTTGCTCACATCTGCAACTCAAAGCAGGAACTGCGGAATAAGCGGAGACTGGCCAAGGACGAGGTGACGATGCGCGTCGGGAATGGTTCAAAGGTCGATGTGATCGCCGTCGGCACGCTACCTCTACATCTACCGTCGGGATTAGTTTTAAACCTTAATAATTGTTATTTAGTACCAGCTTTAAGCATGAACATTGTATCAGGGTCTTGCTTAATGCGAGACGGCTACTCATTTAAGTCAGAGAATAATGGTTGTTCTATTTATATGAGTGATATGTTTTATGGTCATGCTCCGCTGGTGAATGGTTTATTCTTGATGAATCTCGATCGTGATGTTACACATATTCATAGTGTGAGTACCAAAAGATGCAAAGTTGATAATGATAGTCCCACATACTTGTGGCACTGCCGCCTTGGTCATATCGGCGTTAAGCGCATGAAGAAGCTCCATACTGATGGACTATTAGAGTCTCTTGACTTTGAATCATTTGACACATGCGAACCGTGCCTCATGGGCAAGATGACTAAGACTCCATTCTCTGGAATAATGGAGAGAGCAACCGACTTATTGGAAATAATACATACTGATGTGTGTGGTCCAATGAACGTTGAAGCTCGCGGTGGTTATCGTTATGTTCTCACCCTCACCGATGATTTGAGTAGGTATGGGTATATCTACTTGATGAAGCACAAATCAGAGACGTTTGAAAGTTCAAGGAATTTCAGAGTGAGGTTGAGAATCAACGTGACAGAAAAATTAAATGTCTACGATCTGATCGTGGAGGAGAATATTTGAGTCACGAGTTTGGCACACACCTAAGGAAGTGCGGAATCGTTTCACAACTGACGCCGCCTGGCACACCGCAACGCAACGGAGTGTCTGAACGTCGTAATCGCACTTTATTAGATATGGTACGATCTATGATGTCTCTTACCGACTTACCGCTATCATTTTGGGGATACGCATTAGAAACTGCAGCATTCACTTTAAATAGGGCACCGTCTAAATCCGTTGAGACGACACCGTATGAACTATGGTTTGGCAAGAAATCTAAGTTGTCGTTTCTTAAAGTTTGGGGCTGTGATGCTTATGTGAATAAACTTCAACCAGAAAAGCTCGAACCCAAAGCGGAGAAACGCGTATTCATAGTGTACCCTAAGGAAACTATTGGGTATACCTTCTATCTTAGATCCGAAGATAAAACCTTTGTTGCCAAGAACGGATCCTTTCTAGAGAAAGAGTTTCTCTCGAAAGAAGTAAGTGGGAGGAAGGTAGAACTTGATCAGGTAATTACACCCCTCTCGAACAGGATAGTAGCGCAGCGCGGGAAGTTGTTCCTGTGGCGCCTACACCGACTGAAGAGGAAGTTAATGATGATGATCATGAAACTTCGGATCAAGTTACTACTGAACCGCGACGGTCCACAAGGACACGCTCCGCACCAGAGTGGTATGGCAACCCTGTGATGGAAATCATGTTGTTAGACAACGGTGAACCTTCGAACTATGAAGAAGCGATGCCGGGCCTGGATTCCAACAAATGGCTTGAGGCTATGAAATCCGAGATAGGATCCATGTATGAGAACAAAGTATGGACTTTGGTTACTTGCCCGATGACCGGCGAGCCATAGAAAATAAATGGATCTTCAAGAAGAAGACTGATGCAAACGGTAATGTAACCGTTTACAAAGCTCGACTTGTCGCGAAGGGTTTTCGACAAATTGAAGGAATTGACTACGAAGAGACTTTCTCTCCCGTAGCGAAGCTGAAATCAGTCCGAATCATGTTAGCAATTGCCGCCTTTTATGGTTATGAAATTTGGCAAATGGACGTCAAAACAGCGTTCCTTAACGGGAACCTTAAGGAAGAGTTGTATATGATGCAACCAGAAGGTTTTGTCGACCCTAAGGGTGCTAACAAAGTGTGCAAGCTCCAGCGCTCCATCTATGGGCTGGTGCAAGCATCTCGGAGTTGGAACATTCGCTTTAATGAGGTGATTAAAGCGTTTGGGTTCATACAGGTTTACGGAGAAGCTTGTCTGTACAAGAAAGTGAGTGGGAGCTCTGTAGCTTTCCTCATACTGTATGTGGATGACATATTATTGATGGGGAATAATATAGAGATGTTGGAGAGCATAAAGGCCTATTTGAACAAGAGTTTTTCAATGAAGGACCTTGGAGAAGTTGCATACATATTAGGCATCAAGATCTATTGAGATAGATCAAGACGCCTCAGAGGTCTTTCGCAAAGTACATACCTTGACAAGATATTGAAGAAGTTCAATATGGAAAACTCAAAGAAAGGGTTCTTGCCAGTTTTGCAAGGTATGAGATTGAGTAAGACTCAGTCGCCGACCACGGCAGCAGATAGAGAGAAGATGAGTTATGTCCCCTACGCTTCAGCCGTGGGCTCTCTAATGTATGTTATGCTGTGTACCAGACCTGATATAAACCTTGCCATAAGTTTGGTAGGGAGGTACCAAAGTGATCCCGGTATGGAACACTGGACAGCGGTCAAGAATATCCTTAAGTACCTGAAAAGGACTAAGGAAATGTTTCTCGTTTATGGAGGTGACGAAGAGCTCATCGTAAAGGGTTACGTCGACGCTAGCTTCGACACAGATCCAGATGACTCAAAGTCACAAACCGGATACGTATATGTGTTGAATGGTGGGGCAATGAGCTGGTGCAGCAGCAAGCAAGAAGTCGTGGCAGCATCTACATGTGAAGCGGAGTACATAGCTGATTCAGAAGCGGCTCATGAAGGAATTTGGATGAAGGAGCTCATCACCGACCTTGGAGTGGTTCCAAGCGCGTCGGGTCCTATGAGACTCTTCTGTGATAACACTGGAGGCATTGCCATAGCCAAGGAGCCCAGGTTTCACCGAAAGACGAAGCACATCAAACGCCGCTACAACTCCATCCAGGACCATGTCCAGAGTGGAGTGATAGATATTTGTAAAGTACACACGGATCTGAATATTGCAGACCCGTTGACTAAACCTCTTCCACGAGCAAAACATGATCAACACCATAATGCTATGGGTGTTCGATACATCACAATGTAACTAGATTACTGACTCTAGTGCAAGTGGCAGACTGTTGGAAATATGCCCTAGAGGCAATAATAAAATGGTTATTATCATATTTCCTTGTTCATGATAATCGTCTATTGTTCATGCTATAATTGTATTAACAGGAAACAGTAATACATGTATGAATAAATAGATCACAATGTGTCCCTAGCAAGCCTCTAGTTAGCCAGCTCGTTTGTCAATAGATGATCATGGTTTCCTGATCATGGGCATTAGATGTCATTGATAACGGGATCACATCATTGGGAGAATGATGTGATGGACAAGACCCAATCCTAAGCCTAGCACTAGATTGTATTGTTCGTATGCTAATGCTTTTCTAATGTCAAGTATCTTTTCCTTCGACCGTGAGATTGTGCAACTCCCGGATACCGTAGGAGTGCTTTGGGTGTATCAAACGTCACAACGTAACTGGGTGACTATAAAGGTGCACTACGGGTACCTCCGAAAGTGTCTGTTGGGTTGGTACGAATCAAGATCGGGATTTGTCACTCCGTGTGATGGAGAGGTATCTCTGGGCCCACTCGGTAGAACATCATCATGAGCTCCATGTGACTAAGGAGTTAGTCACACGATGACGTGCTAAGGAATGAGTAAAGAGACTTACCAGTAACGAGATTGAACAAGGTATAGGTATACCGACGATCGAATCTCGGGCAAGTTCTATACCGACACACAAAGGGAATTGTATACGGGATTGATTGAATCCTTGACATTGTGGTTCATCCGATGAGATCATCGTGGAGCAAGTGGGAGCCACCATGGGTATCTAGACCCCGCTGATGGTTATTGGCCAGAGAGGTGTCTCGGTCATGTCTGCCTGTCTCCAGAACCCATAGGGTCTACACACTTAAGGTTCGATGACGCTAGGGTTATAGGGAATTGTTATACGAGGTTACCGAAAGTTGTTTGGAGTCCCGGATGAGATCCCGGACGTCACGAGGAGCTCCGGAATGGTCCGGAGGTAAAGATTGATATATAGGACGGATGGTTTCGGACACCGGAAGTGTTTCGGGCGTCACCGGTAACGTACCGGGACCACCGGGACCACCGGAGGTGCCCCGGGGGACCACCGAAGGGGGGCAACGACCCCGGGAGATAAGGTGGGCCAAGTGGGGGTGGGAACCAGCCCCTAGGTGGGCTGGTGCGCCTCCCCACTCAGCCCAATGCGCAGGGGAGAGAAAGGGGGGGGCAAACCCTAAGCCAAGTGGGCCTAAGGCCCACCAGTTGGTGCGCCACCCCCTCCTTCCCCTCTGGCCGCCGCACCTCCCATCCGGGGGGCTGCCGCACCCCCTAGGGTGGGAACCCTAGGGGTGGCACCCCCTCTCCCCTCCCCCTATATATATCGGGCACTTTTGGCCATTGAGATACACGGTTTTTCCTCTCTCTCGGCGCAGCCCTGCTCCTCTTCCTCCTCCCCTCTGCCGGTGCTTGGCGAAGCCCTGCCGGGAGACCTCGTCTCTCCATCGACACCACGCCGTCGTGTTGTTGGAGTTCTTCCCCAACCTCTCCCTCCTCCTTGCTGGATCAAGGTGCGGGAGACGTCACCGGGCTGCATGTGTGTTGAACGCGGAGATGTCGTTGTTCGGCACTAGATTGGAATCGCTGCGAGTACGACTCCATCAATCGCGTTCTAGCAACGCTTCCGCTTAGCGATCTGCAAAGGTATGAAGATGCTCTTACCCCTCTCTCGTTGCTGGTCTCTCCATAGGAAGATCTGAATATGCGTAGGAAAATTTTGAATTTATGCTACGTTCCCCAACATGTATGAATATGATGTATAGAAAAATGTTGATGAATTTTGACATTTGCAAAAGTTTGTTATGTATTTGCAACTAATTAGTATATATATGTAGACAATAAATTCTCTTAGTCCTTTAATAATGGATTTATCAAGAATGCCTCCATTATGCATGTGTACAAGTTGATCCAATTTTTTCCGACCTCATCTACGTACCCTAGCTAGCTAGTTTCTATATCCTACGTTGTGTGTCAAAGTATAGAATAAATTTATGGCTTCATCATTAGCTGGTAGTAATAGGCGCATGATGCTATGAAGCTCTCGAAAGTTGTTTTGTAACGGAATTCCTGATAGGATTATTCGTTTTTTGGTACGAAGTTTAGCAAAGTCCTTCCAAATAGCGATATTCGGATGGCTCTTGTTGAACATCGTACCAAAAAGCTAATTATCATATTCGGGACTCCGTTTCAAAACAACTTTGGAGAGTTTCATAGCATTATGCGGCTATTACTTCCGACTAATGATGAAGTCATGGTTTTCTTGAATTCTTTGACAATAGACAACGTGACATATATAAGGGTAGATGAGATCAGGAAAAATATGGATTATTTTCTGCACATCCAGAATGTCGTCATTTTGTTAAATCCATTAGAGGTTAAGAAAATCCGTTATGATTCTGAATCCTGTTCCTAGCCAGGGACTAAAGGTTCCTCGTATATAAGAAATCACAAGTCAAGCATTTAAAAGATGTTAAATTTGCATATAATTTGTTTGCGAGAATAATTTTATGTGCATACTACGTTTGCGAGAACATTCGCATGATGACGTTCGAAAGGTCCAAAAATGATAGACAACTTTGGGTATGTTTGCCAGATCTCTATTCATATTTTCTTTATCATGATCCAATATATATACACACAACTAATATATTTATATTGATCTTATTTTTTAATAAAGATGAAAGGCATGCGGAATCGGCTCCTACCAACGGATCGCGTATGCCAATCATTTAAAAGGAAATAGCGGGATTTTTGCTCGACCAGGTCATAGATCCGAAAGGAGAATACCATTACAAGCTATAATGCCTTCATGTAATGAACTACAAATTATAGAAAAGATTGTATATATATATATGTATGTGTGTGTGTGTGAATGGCCGTACGAGAAATTCGATGATATATATATATATATATATATATATATATATATATATATATATATATATATATATATATATATATATATATATATATATATGATCAGTTCTACGAAAAATTCTATTTTTATATATGCATAACGTGTACGATATGTAGTACGTAAGGTAAGATATATTCTAAATAAAAAAATTAAATGAAATACAAAAAAGAAAAAGAAAAAAATACATAATAAACCCCAAAATCTTAAAACCCCAAATCACCAAAGCATCTAGTCGTTACCAACCGGGACTAAAGGCCCTGGCCACGCTTCGTACGCTGCCCGCCCGTGAAAGGGTATTAGTATCGATTCGTGGCAAACCGGAACTAAAGGTGGGGGGTCTGTAGTCCCAAGTTAATAGTTCCGGTTGGAAAACCAAAACTATAGACCCTTAACAACCAAGTCTATAGCCCTGTTTTCTACTAGTTTTAGGTGTCATGGCTGTTGGTTGTCCTAGCCATAGATAGAAATAATGTCTAAGATAGCCAGATCTTACAGTGTAGTCTTTGCACACACATATATGTGTGGGTGGGTGGAGGGCCTGATATGTGTTGCCATGTGGTAGCGACTAGTGAGCGGTGTGCCATCCTTGCTAATGCTACCCATGGTTCTTCTTGTGCCATGATATTTTTGTCATTTTGTTACTCGTGTTTTTTTTTCTTTTCTTTTGTTACTGCATTTTTAGTTTCCTCTCTTTCTTTGACGCCGGGTCTTCTATCCAAAACATTGTTAAATTCAACAACTCTAGAGAGCCCTGTAATAAATGTACCACATGGTCGGCACTGTATGCCTTCTTTCCTCAAGAAACCATGAGTATGAAGTTAGCTTCTTCAGTTTAAGGCCAATTATGCCGTGTACATCAATTTTTTTTAGGTCTTTTATGGTACCCTCTAGCCAACATGGACCGTTTATTTATGTGGATCAAACGGCTAATATTAATCTATATTGCTCCTCGAGGTGAGCAGTAATAAGTTGTACTGCGCCTATAACGTGATCAGTATTTGTTGTATCAGGGGTAAAATTGGGTAAGAGCAAATTTCGTGATTACTGTGCCACATCAATCATCAATCCTATCATCCGGCTTCTTAAGCCTCGTGGTCCGGCTGTTTGCCACACGCAACAGATCCATTCGGTGGTTGGGCGCGTTTGCCAGTAGCCGCTTCCCGACGTCCACAAGTATGATGGAGCCCCAGGACACATCCCTGATCGGGATCTGCCTTCCGTACAATGGTGACGTGAAGGACACGTTGGGCACGTACTACGGAAAGAGGAATGGCACCCTCGACACACGCTGGTACCATGAACGCCGGCCAGAAAAGCTCCTCATTGTCATTGTGTGGCCTGAGCTTCGATTTGCTGCTCTGTAATGAACGTTGACGATAGCGGGATGGCAGGTAGGTTGGTGACGGAAGGCAATGACACCGGTTCCATGGCATGGAAATTTGAAGGTCAAATGTCAGCCATCACTCACCGACAACCATGGCTAAACAGCGGCAAGGCGCAAACTTTGCCAAATCAAAACGGTTGACCGGTTCAGGGTAAAGACTCAAATACCCCTCAAGGTCACAATTAACTCCACGGTCAGATAAGATCTATACTGCTCGTCGTCTATTAGCAGTATAAGGTACCGTAAAAAAGCTCATTTTTGTTACGTGAATTTTGGCCACGCCCTTGTACATTGAACTAAAGAGTAGACCGTACGTAGGTTCTCATCCATCCGCGCATACTTATATGTTATCTTTTGAAAAATAAATGAGAGTTTCATGTTTAATAGGGCCCGCAATATTAGATTTGAACTTCTGTGTATTTCCTCCACAAGTGAAATATTCAAGTTATTTTGGTTCATATGATCAAGTGGAAGGTAGTTTACCAGTTCCAGTCACGAGTCATGACCCACATGGATGGTATCATTGAAAAAAATATCCATATATTTTGTGCATTTCATCCACATTTTCGAGAGGGAAAGGTTTGCAATGAAACCATATCAGGTTTACACAATTGTGGAGAGATGGCAAGCCCGGAGGACACTGTACCTTTTTCTCTGGGCGGACTAATTAAAAAACATGGTATCATGTGCGCAAAAGGCTTAGCGTGAGTTTTGTTGAGTTCCAGTTAATGTCGTAAATAGAGTAGCCAATGATGAGGTAGATATTAGAAGTGAGTAATTCCAAGCACAACCAGGAATTACCCTGCTAATGTTCAGCATAGTTTTACTTTCCATTGTCAAGAACAAAGACCAAGACAAGTCCCTAAGGTGCCTAAGGCTATGATTTTTCCGGTGATTCGTTACAGGGCCGGAGACGAGTCCCCCTGGGTGCCTGGGGGCAGGCAACCTGGCCGTCCCTCACCAGGGGACCCTGGCACTTGTTCAGCTTTCGTTCCCCCGTTCGCAGAAATCCACCCACATAACATGCTCAGAATTTGGAACACTACATTCTCGGATGTCTCCCAATTCTAGTCCGACTAAATGCGGCGCGGTTGAACTTCAAGTCAGGCATCTTTCTCTGAAATTTTGAGGCAGCTAGCCCTTTTCTCTCTTTATATAAAGAGCAATGGAACATGGCGCGTTTACTTTTTTTCGCACTGTGTTGGGCTTCTCTCTTTCACCGTACTACTAGGTACACAATACTACACACTTCTTCTTAAGTGCCTTGACAGTGTAACTGCTATATCCCAAAAATAAAAGACATTATAACTGTACCAGATTCGATATGATGTGGGGCAACGTTCATACAGAGTTTGGTCATGTTGTACTTGAACTCGCTATATCAAAACCACATGTTTCTTTGGATGTAGAATGATTGTAGTGTGTTGGTGTCTACCCTAGCCGACTCAAGCTCTCCTACACGCTCGCCCTCTCTGTTGTTCGAACCAGCAATCGAAAGAAGGAAGAAGAGGGGGTAGACGTTAGGGTTTCCGATGCACGAACACCTCCTTCTTGATTCCCTTGAGCACGAACTCGATATGCGTCGCTATTACAATGATGCCCTCCGCGGCTTTATACCCGAGCCATCGCACTGGGCACGCACCCACGCCTCCACTCGCTCGCGCTGGATCCGCCAGTCTCGCGCGCCCAGGACGCGCTCTCGCGCGCCCAGTCCACGCACGGAGTCCCGGATCAGCCCGCGATCACCGCGCCTGCTCGCCAACGGCTTCCTCCTACATTCACGCCTACTATGCGCGCGCGCCCGGTCACCCCCGTGCACCACACACGCCTACACACGCACACCTACACCGTGAACCCGATGCACCCGACGTGCCCGGCGCGCGCCCATACACGAGCCCGACACGCCAGGTTCATCGCCACGGTTTATTTCCTAACATTCACCCCCGAAACCGTGGCCTAGAGAAGCCCGGCGTCCTCGACGTCGATCTCCCCCAACAGAGCTTGCTCCGGCGCCGCTGCTTTCCTCCGTCTCGGACACTCCCTCTTGAAGTGGCCGTGTTCGTTGCAGTGGTAGCAACGCCCGCGTCGATTCCCTCGAGCGCTCGACGCCACGCTCCTGTCGTCGTCATCGTCCCTCACACCGCCGCGCGTATGCCGCTCCCGAGCACGCAATTGTTTGTTGGAAACTAAGGCTCTCAATCACAGGTAGACAGTTTGTTTTGCGTCGCGTGCTAACGTTGCGACTTTTCTCCTTTTTTCTTCTGCTATTTATTTGTTACAACGAAGGAACGGATGCAGGTAGCGATCCTAACTTCACGCCACGATCCGTCAAGCTCGCGCCATCCCACGAGCACAGAACGTGCCTCCTAAGCTACCTGCGATACTACCGGGCAGGGCGTGGTGACCACGTCCATTCCGCCTATGCTAGCTACTCGCATGGCGCGCACATGTCGCGGCTCGCACGAAGGACTTATTCAAAACGGGAAGAAAACTAGCCTAAGTGCAGCGTCTTGATTAGCTAACAAATCACCCCCCTAAACAAGACGCTGTCGTATTATTTCAACCATGCCAATCCTCTTCCTCATCTCCTGGAAGATGAGCCGTCCAAGTGCCTTCGTCAGAGTGTCAGCCAGTTGGTCACTCGTCCTGACGTAGTCGATGTAGATCCTTCCCTGCTCCACACACTCGCGAATGAAGTGATACCTTATTTCTATGTGTTTACTGCGATCATGGAAGACAGGATTCTTTGCCAGGGAGATTGCCGACTTGTTGTCGACGAGGAGTTTCGGCGGTGCGACCTGCTTGTTCAGCATCTCACCAAGTAGCCGTGCCAGCCAGATGCCTTGACAAGCAGCTGTGGTAGCGGCCATGTACTCGGCCTCGCATGAGGAGATCGCCACCACCCTTTGTTTCTGGGACTGCCAGCTCACCGGACTTCGGCCGAGGAAGAAGATCACACCCGTGGTGCTCTTCCTGTCATCCGTGTCCCCGGCGTGATCTGAGTCACTATAGCCGGTGAGCTGCATCTCTCCTTCGCCGCGCCCGTATGCGCAGCCGTGATCCAGTGTGCCGGCCACGTACCGCAACAGGTGCTTCACCGCGGCGTAGTGATCGGCTGCAGGTTTCTCCATGAATCTGCTCAAGTACCCGACGGCGAAGGCGATGTCGGGCCTCGTGTGCACCAGGTACCGCAGCGCTCCGATGATGCTGCGGTATTTGGTCTTGTCCACTGGTTCGGCGGTGCTTTCCTTGCTCAGTTTGAGCCGTGCCTCCATGGGCGTGTTTATGGGGTTGCAGTCCTCCATCTTCGCGCGTTCTAGCAGCCTCTTGGCATAAGCCGCCTGCCCGAGCACGATCCGACCGCGTTCCTGGCTCACCTCGATCCCGAGGTAGTAGCTCAGGACCCCGAGATCGCTCATGTGGAACGTCCCGGCCATCTGCTGCTTGAAAGTCTCGATCCCCGTTATGCTCGCTCCGGTGATGACGAGGTCATCAACGTAGACCCCGACGATCAGTAGCGCGGCGCCCGTGCCGCGACGGTAGACAGCATGCTCTGACGGACATCGCTCAAATCCCAGTGCGCACAGGCTCTCGTCGAGCTTCGCGTTCCAGGCCCTCGGGGCTTGGCGAAGTCCGTACAGTGCCTTACGAAGGCGCAGCACCTTGCACTCTTCTCCGGCAACGGTGTATCCTGGCGGCTGCTGCACGTACACCTCTTCGAGCAAGTCACCATTCAGGAAGGCGGACTTTACGTCCATGTGATGTACCTGCCAGCCATGGTGCGCTGCGAGTGCGACGAGGACGCGTACTGAGTCCATGCGCGCGACTGGCGCGAAGACTTCCTCGAAGTCCAGGCCTTGTCGCTGCACGTAGCCCTTCGCGACCAGCCGCGCCTTGTGCTTCACCACCACGCCTCTGGGATCCTTCTTCAGTTTGTAGACCCACTTGAGGCCAATCGGACGGTGACCGGCCGGGAGCTCGCTAAGCTCCCAGGTCTTGTTGTCGATGATGCTCCTCATCTCCTCGTCCATCGCCGCGCGCCAGCCTTGCTCCCTTTCCGCCTCGGCGTAGGAGGCAGGCTCTTCACCCACGAACATGCACAGCTCGCTGTCGCTGTAGATCGTCTCCACTTCCTCAGTGGTGTCCAAAATGTTCTCCACTGTGCGGTAGCGGCGTGGCGCCTCCGCGTCATGAGGTGCCTCTGATGCAGCCGGAGGTGGGGACACGAGCTCGACACCTGTGGGCGTCGAGATCGGCGTTCCGTACACTGGAGATGCTGGTGAGAGCGCGCCGGCTTCTTTCTGCGGCGTGGATGGTTCAGCCGAGGGCGTGGGCGCAGTGGCGCGGGCGGCCGGACTGGGCTCTCGTCCGGCGCATGTGCCGGGCGTGAATGTGGGTGCCAGCTCGATGGTGAACGAGTCCATGCCGCCGCCCCGTTCTTCTGCGACGGAGCTCCAGTCCCATGCCGCAGTCTCGTCGCATATGACGTCGCGAGAGACGTGGGCACGCCCGGAGGGCGGGTGGTAGACTCGATATGCCGCTGACCCGGGTTCGTACCCGAGAAACACCATGGGCACGCTCCTGTCCTCCAGTTTCTTCACGTTTGGACGCGTCACCTTCACGTGAGCGACGCAGCCAAAGGTGCGGAAGTGCTGGACGCTTGGCCGGCTCCCGTACCACGCCTGGTACGGCGTCATGCCGGTTACGCTCTTTGTTGTCGCCCGGTTGAGGAGGTGCACAGCCGTTGTCACAGCCTCACCCCAGAAGCGTGCCGGAACGCCCTTGGCCTTGAGCAGGCTGCGTGCCATCCCAATGATCGTCTGGTTCCGGCGCTCGACCACACCGTTCTGCTGCGGCGTGTACGGGGCAGTGAGTTGATGGTGTACTCCCAGCTCCGCGAAGAACTCACCCAAGCTCTTGGAGTTGAATTCACCCCCGCGATCGGTACGCAGGGTCTTGAGACTCTGGCCGGATTCGCGCTCTGCCGCCGCCTGGAACTGGCGGAGCGCCGTTTCCGCCTCGTCTTTCGTAGTGAGCAGCCGCAGCCACATGAAACGGCTCTTGTCGTCGACGAGCAGGAGGAAATACCGCTTCCCTCCCGGCGTGGCAGGGGAGATCGGCCCGCACAAATCGGCGTGCACGAGCTCGAGCACCTCCCCGGCGCGGTTCAGGGCTTGGCGGGGAAAAGGAGCTCGACGATGTTTCCCTGCCAGGCATGCTTCGCACACGCGGTCCACCTCCCCGAGGAGGGGAAGACCGTGTACCATGCCGTCCCGAGCGAGTGTCCGGAGTGCCTGGAAGCCAATGTGGCCGTAGCGCGCGTGCCACAACCACGCATCTTCGCCGGCGTGCACAGCAAGGCACACCGGACGCGCCAAGCTCATGCGCAGCACATACAGGCGGCCGAGGTTCCGCTGCACTCGCGCGAGCAGCCGTCCGCGTGGATCTCGCAGCTGCAGCTCGCCCTGGCTTACGCGGGCCTCGTAGCCAGTCTCATCAAGCTGGCCCACGCTCACTATGTTGCTACACAGGCTGGGAATATAGTACACTTCCGAAAGTACCAAGTGCTCACCGTTGAGGCACTGGAAGAGGATGGTTCCCCTCCCTTCGATCTGCAGCGCCGATCCGTCGCCGAGCCTGACGGAGCCGCGCACCCCGCCGTCCAGCTCGGCGAACAAGTCACGTCGACCGGACATGTGGTTACTGGCTCCTGTGTCCAGGAACCAGGACGTGTCGCACTCCCCGTCGATGGGCGCCGCACGCGCCTGGGAGAGCTCCTCATTGAGCATGACGAGGTCGGTGGCCGTCTCCGTGGCCACGGTGAGCGCGTGCAGGCTCGCCAGGAGGAGCGTGGACTCCTCCGTTCCGCCCTCCGTCAGATGGGCCTGCTCCTTGCGCTCGCGTCGGGGTTCGGTGCAGTCTCGGGAGAAATGCCCCATGTTGTTGCAGTTGTAACACTTGACCTTGCTCATGTCACGGCCGCCGCCGCGCCCGCCGGAGGCGCCGCCCCTGCGCGCTTGATTCTTGCCACGGCCGCCGCCGCGGCCGCCGCCGCGGCCGCCGCCGTTGGTGGCGCCGGCGGAGCTCTGCCCGCCCTCGCGCCCTTTCTTGCGTGCCTCCCACTGCTGCTCGGTCAGGAGGAGCTGCCCGCCGCCTTGGTTTTGCGCGGGTGCGGCGCATCGCTCTTCGGCGGTCCGCAACCGGCCGATGAGTTCCTCGACCGAGATCGTCCTCAGGTCGAGGAGAGTCTCGATCGCCACTGCGATCTGCGAGTACCGTGAAGGAACAACACGTAACACCTTCTGTACCACGCGTACCTCCTCAATGTCGTCGCCGAGGGTGCGCAGCTGGTTCACCAGACCGGCGATGCGCATGCCGAACACGTCGAGGGACTCGCCGTCGTTGAAGGAGATCTGCTCGAATTCCGCACGGAGACGTTGCGCGGTGGCCTCTCGCACGCGGTGTACCCCCATGCGCAGGATCCTTACAGTGTCCCAGGCCTCCTTGGCCGTTTCCTTGATGACGAGGGCGCCGAGCATCTCCGGTGGAACAGCCCGGAAGAGTACCCCGAGCGCCGCCTTGTCGTCGCGCACGCACTGTGCGTTGCCCTGGATCGCGTCCCAGAGCCCCCAGGACTCCAAGTGCACCTTCATCACCAGAGACCACTCGATGTAGTTCGTGGACGTGAGCACCGGAAACGTGGCGCCGGCTCCTGGGACGATCGGGGCGCGTTCTGCGGCGCCCACCTGGTGGACCACCACCTGGCGCTCCCTCCTCGTACGGCTCCGTCCGCGGCTGCGCTCCCGTGGTGGAGAGCGCGATCGACTCCCGCTCCTGCCGCCGTTGCGGGGTGTCGCCGCCGCCGCCGCGGAGGCCGCAGCGTCCGCCGCCGTTCCTCTGGTGCCGGACATGATCGCCTGCTTCGCAAACCTGCGCTCTGAATACCACTTGTTGGAAACTAAGGCTCTCAATCACAGGTAGACAGTTTGTTTTGCGTCGCGTGCTAACGTTGCGACTTTTCTCCTTTTTTCTTCTGCTATTTATTTGTTACAACGAAGGAACGGATGCAGGTAGCGATCCTAACTTCACGCCACGATCCGTCAAGCTCGCGCCATCCCACGAGCACAGAACGTGCCTCCTAAGCTACCTGCGATACTACCGGGTAGGGCGTGGTGACCACGTCCATTCCGCCTATGCTAGCTACTCGCACGGCGCGCACATGTCGCGGCTCGCACGAAGGACTTATTCAAAACGGGAAGAAAACTAGCCTAAGTGCAGCGTCTTGATTAGCTAACATTGTTCCGCCGTGAACATCAGCTGGCCATCCTCCCTCGCGCCGCCTGCCTGTCCGCGTCGACGCAGACGTTCGTCGAATGCCTTCAGGCGCCCCAACGCTTCCTCGAAGGCCATGGTGGAGACGTCGTAGAACTGTTCGATCCCGACCACCGCCGCGTACATGCGGTCCGACACGGAATCGAGCAGCTTCTTCACCAACACGTCGTCCTCGAGCGTTGAACCGAGCCCTGCGAACCGCGCCGTCATGCCACCGCGCTTTCCCGCGAACTGATCCAGCGTGTCACCCTCCTTCATGCGCAGGAGCTCGAATTCTCCCCGGAGAGTGCCTAGCCGCGCCGCCCGGACTCGATCTGCTCCCACAAATCGAGCCTTCAGGCTGGCCCAGACCTCCGCCGCTGTTTTCTTGGACGAGACCTGCAACAAGAGATCCTCCGCCAGCGCCCCGAGCAGATACGCTCGCGCCGACTTGTCCTTTTTCGCGATCACCGCCGCCGCCGCGTCCTCCGGCAGCACGACCGCCTCCCACAGCCCAGCCGCGTCGAGGTTTGCCTCGACCTTGATCGCCGAGGTGGTGTAGTTGCCACCGGTGAGCATCGGGACCGGCGTCGACAGCAAAGTCCCCGACCCACTGCCGTAGGGGACGAGCGCCATCGCCGACGAGCTCCACATGCTCCTCCCGAACCTGTCGCTCTGATACCAATTATTGGTGTCTACCCTAGGCGACTCAAGCTCTCCTACACGCTCGCCCTCTCTGTTGCTCGAACCAGCAAGCGAAAGAAGGAAGAAGAGGGGGTAGACGGGGTAGACACTAGGGTTTCCGGCGCACGAACGCCTCCTTCTTGATTCCCTCGAGCACGAACTCGATATGCGTTGCTATTACAACGATGCCCTCCGCGACTTTATACCCGAGCCAGCGCACTGGGCACGCACCCACGCCTCCACTCGCTCGCGGTGGATCCGCCCGTCTCGCGCGCACAGGACGCGCTCTCGCGCGCCCAGTCCACGCACGGAGTCCCGGATCAGCCCGCGATCACCGTGCCTGCTCGCCAACGGCTTCCTCCTACATTCACGCCTACGGTGCGCCCAGTGGCTCATACACGCCACACACGCCTACACACGCACACCTACACAAACCCGATGCACCCGACATGCCCGACGCGCGCCCATACACAAGCCCGACACGCCAGGTTCATCGCCACGGTTTATTTCCTAACATAGTGTACATTCACTATATCAAGTGGGGAACCATCACTACTAGAAAACTACTTTACGTGAGATACTTTAGTCTGGTTTGTAAACGGACCGGCACTAATGTGACCATTAGTGTCGGTTTCAACGGCTGGGGGCGGGCATCATTAGTCCTGGTTCGTGTTGAACCTCTAGTACCGGTTCATGACACGAACCAGGACTAAAGGGATGGTGGCAGGCTGGTGTCAGACTGAGGCCCTACTAACACCTTTAGTCCCGATTGATAACAATAACCCGGGCTAAAGGGTCTACCTTTAGTCTCGGTTGATATTATCAACCCAGACTAAATCACCCTTTAGTCCCGGTTGATAACACCAACCCGGACTAAAGGTCCTTCATAGGCTAATTCAAAAGCAAAGCATCTCATGCAAAGTCACATGCACTGTGTAGGTGGAGTACTAAGCTGCCCAGGGTCATACTCATGAGGTCTTGAGTCCGAATCACCTGAGTTGCATTGATGGGAGGCATTCTTTGTTTGTAGCCTTGAGGACCTTTACTCCCGGGACTAAAGGCAATATGTCCTTTTTTACTAGTGCATGTGAATGGACGTCACTGATTTACCTCAGATTGGCGGTGAAAAGTTTAGAGCAGAACCGAACTTCGTAACCCAAACAAGTCAGATATCTAAGATCAAAAAACCAAATAACTTTATATCCACACGCACTTGCCAAATACGGCCCCGTGGTCATGCGGGCGACATGGAATTTGGATCTGGAGATGGTGATAGCCTTTTGCGAGGCTGGCTGCGGTATGAGATGCCCCCTCCAACTTCATATCGGCTTCGATCCGGCTCCACAGGTGCTCCACACGATGGCTCATGCAGATGCGCCAAGTCATGTTGTCGCCTGCATGTGCTACACACACACACAATTTGGGAAGAGGCCCCAAGTCATGCCTATTGATAGCAGGTGCTATGCGTGGCGGCTCCTATAGAGGAGCCAAGTAATTGCATGTTATCGTTGTATTGAAGCTGAAGTGACAGTGACTGCAGACGAGGCGGTATGAGGCTTTTTTTTTTAGTATTTTCTCTAGAAGCATCCGGCTATGTCGACGGTCGCCTGGGTCTAGGTCTACCCTTGCTGAATGTGGTGGATAAAAGCTCGACCATGGGGGTGAAAATATTGACACCAACCTACCATTGGTTAGTCTACTCGTCACTGTTAGGTTGATCTCTCGTTCAATGGGCCCAACGGCCCATTGGAACCTTGACCCACGCCCTGATCGAGGGCGTCCAGCCCAAGCAAGGCTGGTGGGTCCCTGTCACGCAGTGCTATAAAGAGGAGGTGGGACCATGGCACAAGATACGAGGTTCGCCGCCGTCACTGTTTCTCCACTCCTAACCCTAGTCCGATCTAGAGGGAAGCACTGAAGCGATGGGAAGCCCACCGCCGCCGCTACCACATCTCTCTCCTTTCCCACCGTCGTAACAACCTCACGATGGACGTCGGAGGGAGCTCATCGAGTACGGGACAAGGTAATATCCACGGCTACTACCGTGACCCATCTAACCTAGAAGATCCACGGGATCTATCAATGGTATCATGAGCCACTAGGCATTAGATGTGTTTCGGTTGAAAGAAGCACAAGCAAAGTATTCCCCTCCCCAAAAGCAAACAAGATGGGCAAAGAAACCGAAGATGGCCTCGGGCCTCGTCGGCAAAGAGCGCCGCCGCAAGGCCGGGCCAACCCTCTCGATCTCGACGCGCATCGGCAAGCCGAGGCGTCGGACGAAGGTACCACCTCTTCGGAGGCAAAGAAACAGATCGGATCGAATCCGAAAAAGCAAAAAAAAAAGGCAGAGAGAACAACACCTCCGGGGGCAAAGAAAACCACCCCAACCGGGGCAAAGGGCTGTTGGGGAACGTCGCATGGGAAACAAAAATTTTCCTACGCGCATGAAGACCTATCATGGTGATGTCCATCTACAAGAGGGGATGGTTGATCTACGTAGCCTTGTAGACCGTACAGCAGAAGCGTTAGTGAACGCGGTTGATGTAGTGGAACGTCCTCATGTCCCTCGATCCGCCCCGCGAACCGTCCCGCGATTAGACCCACGATCTAGTGCCGAACGGACGACACCTCCGCGTTCAGCACACGTACAACTCGACGATGATCTCGGCCTTCTTGATCCAGCAAGAGAGACGGAGAGGTAGAAGAGTTCTCCGGCAGCGTGACGATGCTCCGGAGGTTGGTGATGATCTTGTCTGAGCAGGGCTCCGCCCGAGCTCAGCAGAAACGCGATCTAGAGGTAAAACCGTGGAGATATGTGGTCGGGCTGCCGTGGCAAAGTTGTGTCAAATCAGCCCTAAAACCTCCGTATATATAGGGGGACGAGGGGGAGCCTTGCCTTGGGGTCCAAGGACCCCTAAGGGCTTCGGCCGAGCCAAGGGGGGGAGATCTCCCCTTCCAAACCGAGTCCAACTAGGTTTGGAAGGAGGAGTCCTTCCCCCTTTTCCCACCTCCTCTTTTTTTTCTTTTCTCTTTGATTTTTCTTCCTATGGCGCATAGGGCTCTTTTGGGCTGTCCCACCAGCCCACTAAGGGCTGGTGCGCCACCGCAATGCCTATGGGCTTCCCCGGGGTGGGTTGCCCCCCCGGTGAACTCCCGGAACCCATTCGTCATTCCCGGTACATTCCCGGTAACTCCGAAAACCTTCCGGTAATCAAATGAGGTCATCCTATATATCAATCTTCGTTTCCGGACCATTCCAGAAACCCTCGTGACATCCGTGATCTCACCCGGGACTCCGAACAACATTCGGTAACCAACCATATAACTCAAATACGCATAAAACAACGTCGAACCTTAAGTGTGCAGACCCTGCGGGTTCGAGAACTATGTAGACATGACCCGAGAGACTCCTCGGTCAATATCCAATAGCGGGACCTGGATGCCCATATTGGATCCTACATATTCTACGAAGATCTTATCGTTTGAACCTCAGTGCCAAGGATTCATATAATCCCGTATGTCATTCCCTTTGTCCTTCGGTATGTTACTTGCCCGAGATTCGATCGTCAGTATCCGTATACCTATTTCAATCTCGTTTACCGGCAAGTTTCTTTACTCGTTTCGTAATACAAGATCCCGCAACTTACACTAAGTCACATTGCTTGCAAGGCTTGTGTGTGATGTTGTATTACCGAGTGGGCCCTGAGATACCTCTCCGTCACACGGAGTGACAAATCCCAGTCTCGATCCATACTAACTGAACGAACAGCTTCGGAGATACCTGTAGAGCATCTTTATAGTCACCCAGTTACGTTGCGACGTTTGATACACACAAAGTATTCCTCCGGTGTTAGTAAGTTATATGATCTCATCGTCATAGGAACAAATACTTGACACGCAGAAAAACAGTAGCAATAAAATGACACGATCAACATGCTACGTCTATTAGTTTGGGTCTAGTCCATCACGTGATTCTCCTAATGACGTGATACAGTTATCAAGCAACAACACCTTGTTCATAATCAGAAGACACTGACTATCTTTGATCAACTCGCTAGCCAACTAGAGGCTTGCTAGGGACAGTGTTTAGTCTATGTATCCACACAAGTATATAAGTCTTTATTCAATACAATTATAGCATGGATAATAAACGATTATCTTGATACAGGAATTATAATAATAACTATATTTATTATTGCCTCTAGGGCATAATTACAACAGTCACCCACTTGCACTAGAGTCAATAATCCAGCCCTCACATCATCATGCGAATTACATTGTAACAAATCTAACACCCATACAGTTCTGGTGTTGATCATGCTTTGCCCGTGGAAGAGGTTTAGTCAGCGGGTCTGCTAAATTCAGATCCGTGTGCACTTTGCATATATTTACGTCCTCCCCTTCGACGTAGTCGCGGATGAGGTTGAAGCGTCGTTTCATGTGTCTGGACTTCTTGTGAAACCGTGGTTCCTTTCCTAGGGCAATGGCACCCGTGTTGTCACAGAACAAGGTTATTGGATTCAGTGCGCTTGGCACCACTCCAAGATCCGTCATGAACTGCTTCATCCAGACACCCTCCTTAGCCACCTCCGAGGCAGCCATGTACTTCGCTTCACATGTAGAATCTGCTACGACGCTCTGCTTGGAACTGCACCAGCTTACCGCACCCCCATTAAGAATAAATACGTATCCGGTTTGCGACTTAGAGTCGTCCGGATCTGTGTCAAAGCTTGCATCGACGTAACCTTTTACGACGAGCTCTTCGTCACCTCCATACACGAGAAACATCTCCTTAGTCCTTTTCAGGTACTTCAGGATATTCTTGACCGCCGTCCAGTGATCCACTCCTGGATTACTCTGGAACCTACCTGCCATACTTATGGCCAGGCTAACGTCCGGTCTAGTGCACAGCACTGCATACATGATAGAACCTATGGCTGAAGCATAGGGGATGGAGCACATATGCTCTCTATCCTCATCAGTTGCTGGGCACTGAGTCTTACTCAATCTCGTACCTTGTAAAACTAGCAAGAACCCTTTCTTGGACTGTTCCATTTTGAACCTCTTCAAAACTTTATCAAGGTATGTGCTTTGTGAAAGTCCTATCAGGCGTTTTGATCTATCCCTGTAGATCTTAATGCCTAGAATGTAAGCAGCTTGTCCTAGGTCCTTCATAGAGAAACTTTTATTCAAGTAATTCTTTACGCTCTCCAAAAACTCTACGTTGTTTCCAATCAGCAATATGTCATCCACATATAATATTAGAAACGCCACAGAGCTCCCACTCACTTTCGTGTAAATACAAGATTCTCCAACCACTTGTATAAACCCAAATGCTTTGATCACCTCATCAAAGCGTTTGTTCCAACTCCGAGATGCTTGCACCAGTCCATAAATGGATCTCTGGAGCTTGCACACCTTGTCAGCATTCTTAGGATCGACAAAACCTTTGGGTTGCATCATATACGACTCTTCCTCAAGGAAACTATTAAGGAACACGGTTTTGACATCCATCTGCCAGATTTCATAATCGAAAAATGCAGCTATTGCTAATATGATTCTGACGGACTTAAGCGTCGCTACGGGTCAGAAAGTCTCATCGTAGTCAACTCCTTGAACTTGTGAAAAACCCTTTGCCACAAGTCGAGCTTTATAAACGGTCACATTGCCGTCAGCGTCCGTCTTCCTCTTAAAGATCAATTTGTTCTGAATAGCCTTGCGGCCCTCAGGCAGTACTTCCAAAGTCCACACTTTGTTCTCATACATGGATCCTATCTCGGATTTCATGGCTTCTAGCCATTTGTTGGGATCTGGGCGCACCATTGCTTCTTCATAATTTGTAGGTTCATTGTTGTCTAACAACATGATTGATAAGACGGGATTACCGTACCACTCTGGAGCAGCACGTGGTCTCGTCGACCTACGTGGTTTGACAGAAACTTGAACTGGAGTTTCATGATCATCATCATTAACTTCCTCCTCAACCGGCGTCGCAACGACAGAGGTTTCCCCTTGCCCCGCGCCACCATCCAGAGGGATGAGAGGTTCGACAACCTCGTCAAGTTCTATCTTCCTCCCACTCAATTCTCTCGAGAGAAACTCCTTCTCGAGAAAAGCTCCGTTTTTAGCAACAAACACTTTGCCCTTGGATTTGAGATAGAAGGTGTACCCAACTGTCTCTTTTGGGTAACCTATGAAGATGCACTTTTCCGCTTTGGGTTCCAGCTTTTCAGGCTGAAGCTTTTTGACATAAGCATCACATCCCCAAACTTTAAGAAACGACAACTTTGGCCTTTTGCCATACCACAGTTCGTATGGTGTCGTCTCAACGGATTTTGATGGTGCCCCATTTAAAGTGAATGCAGCTGTTTCTAATGCATAACCCCAAAATGATAATGGCAAATCGGTAAGAGACATCATAGATCGCACCATCTCTAATAAAGTACGATTACGACGTTCGGACACACCATTACGCTGTGGTGTTCCAGGCGGTGTCAACTGTGAAACAATTCCACATTGTCTTAAGTGTGCACCAAACTCGAAACTAAGATATTCACCCCCACGATCAGACCGTAGGAACTTGATCTTCTTGTTACGATGATTTTCAACTTCACTTTGAAATTGCTTGAACTTTTCAAATGTTTCAGACTTGTGCTTCATTAAGTAGACATAACCATATCTACTCAAATCGTCAGTGAAGGTGAGAAAATAACGATATCCGCCGCGTGCCTCTACGCTCATCGGACCACACACATCGGTATGTATGATTTCCAACAAGTCACTTGCACGCTCCATTGTTCTGGAGAACGGAGTTTTAGTCATCTTGCCCATGAGGCATGGTTCGCACGTGTCAAGTGAATCAAAGTCAAGTGACTCCAAAAGTCCATCGGCATGGAGTTTCTGTTGGAATTATGCCCTAGAGGCAATAATAAATGTATAGTTATTATTATAATTCCTGTATCAAGATAATAGTTTATTATCCATGCTATAATTGTATTGAATGAAGACTCATTTACATGTGTGGATACATAGACAAAACACCGTCCCTAGCATGCCTCTAGTTGGCTAGCCAGTTGATCGATGATAGTCAGTGTCTTCTGATTATGAACAAGGTGTTGTTGCTTGATAACTGGATCACTTCATTGGGAGAATCACGTGATGTACTAGACCCAAACTAATAGACGTAGCATGTTGATCGTGTCATTTTGTTGCTACTGTTTTCTGCGTGTCAAGTATTTATTCCTATGACCATGAGATCATATAACTCACTGACACTGGAGGAATGCTTTGTGTGTATCAAACGTCGCAACGTAACTGGGTGACTATAAAGATGCTCTACAGGTATCTCCGAAGGTGTTAGTTGAGTTAGTATGGATCAAGACTGGGATTTTTCACTCCGTGTGATGGAGAGGTATCTCGGGACCCACTCGGTAATACAACATCACACACAAGCCTTGCAAGCAATGTAACTTAGTGTAAGTTGCGGGATCTTGTATTACGGAACGAGTAAAGAGACTTGCCGGTAAACGAGATTGAAATAGGTATGCGGATATTGACGATCGAATCTCGGGCAAGTAACATACCGAAGGACAAAGGGAATGACATACGGGATTATACGAATCCTTGGCACTGAGGTTCAAACGATAAGATCTTTGTAGAATATGTAGGCTCCAATATGGGCATCCAGGTCCCGCTATTGGATATTGACCGAGGAGTCTCTCGGGTCATGTCTACATAGTTCTCGAACCCGCAGGGTCTGCACACTTAAGGTTCGACGTTGTTTTATGCGTATTTGAGTTATATGGTTGGTTAACGAATGTTGTTCGGAGTCCCGGATGAGATCACGGACGTCACGAGGGTTTCCGGAATGGTCCGGAAACGAAGATTGATATATAGGATGACCTCATTTGATTACCGGAAGGTTTTCGGAGTTACCGGGAATGTACTGGGAATGACGAATGGGTTCCGGGAGTTCACCGGGGGGGGGGGGGGGGCAACCCACCCCGGGGAAGCCCATAGGCTTTGGGGAGACACACCAGCCCTTAGTGGGCTGGTGGGACAGCCCCAAAGGGGCCTATGCGCCAAGAGAAGGAAATCAAAGGAAAAGAAAAAAAAAAGAGGGAGGAAGTGGGAAGGGAGGGGGACTCCTCCCACCAAACAAAGTCCAACTCGGTTTGGGGGGGGGGGAGTCCTCCCCCCTTGGCTCGGCCGACCCCTTGAGGGTCCCTTGGACCCCAAGGCAAGGTCCCCCTCCCTCCTCCTATATATATGGAGCTTTTAGGGCAGATTTGAGACGACTTTCTCACGGTTGCCCGACCACATATCTCCATAGTTTTTCCTCTAGATCGCGTTTCTGCGGAGCTCGGGCGGAGCCCTGCTGAGACAAGATCATCACCAACCTCCGGAGCGCCGTCACGCTGCCGGAGAACTCTTCTACCTCTCTGTCTCTCTTGCTGGATCAAGAAGGCCGAGATCATCGTCGAGCTGTACGTGTACTGAACGCGGAGGTGCCGTCCGTTCAGTACTAGATCGTGGGACTGATCGCGGGATTGTTTGCGGGGTGGATCGAGGGATGTGAGGACGTTCCACTACATCAACCGCGTTCTCTAACGCTTCTGCTGTACGATCTACAAGGGTACGTAGATCACTCATCCCCTCTCGTAGATGGACATCACCATGATAGGTCTTCGTGCGCGTAGGAAATTTTTTGTTTCCCATGCGACGTTCCCCAACAGTGGCATCATGAGCTAGGTTCATGCGTAGATGTCTTCTCGAGTAGAACACAAAAGGTTTTGTGGGCGGTGATGTGCGTTTTGCTGCCCTCCTTAGTCTTTTCTTGATTCCGCGGTATTGTTGGATTGAAGCGGCTTGGACCGACATTACTCGTACGCTTACGAGAGACTGGTTTCATCGTTACGAGTAACCCCCTTTGCTCAAAGATGACTGGCAAGTGACGGTTTCTCCAACTTTAGTTGAATCGGATTTGACCGAGGAGGTCCTTGGATGAGGTTAAATAGCAATTCACAGATCTCCGTTGTGGTGTTTGCGTAAGTAAGATGCGATCCTACTAGATACCCTTGGTCACCACGTAAAACATGCAACAACAAAATTAGAGGACGTCTAACTTGTTTTTGCAGGGTGTGATTGTGATGTGATATGGCCAATGATGTGATGTGATATATTGGATGTATGAGATGATCATGTTATAATAGAAATATCGAATTGCACGTCGATGGTACGGCAACCGGCAGGAGCCATAGGGTTGTCTTTATACTAACATATGTGCTTGCAGATGCGTTTACTGTTTTGCTAGGATGTAGCTTTAGTAGTAATAGCATAAGTAGCACGACAACCCCGATGGCAACACGTTGATGGATGATCATGGTGTGGCGCCGGTGACAAGAAGATCGTGCCGGTGCTTTGGTGATGGAGATCAAGAAGCACGTGATGATGGCCATATCATGTCACTTATGAATTGCATGTGATGTTAATCCTTTTATGCACCTTATTTTGCTTAGAACGACGGTAGCATTATAAGGTGATCTCTCACTAAAATTTCAAGACGAAATTGTGTTCTCCCCGACTGTGCACCGTTGCTACAGTTCGTCGTTTCGAGACACCACGTGATGATCGGGTGTGATAGACTCAACGTTCACATACAACGGGTGCAAAACAGTTGCGCACGCGGAACACTCGGGTTAAGCTTGACGAGCCTAGCATGTGCAGACATGGCCTCGGAACACATGAGACCGAAAGGTCGATCATGAATCATATAGCTGATATGATTAGCATAGGGATGCTTACCACTGAAACTACTCTCGACTCACGTGATGATCGGACTTGGGATAGTGTAAGTGGATCATGAACCACTCAAATGACTAGAGAGATGTACTTTTTGAGTGGGAGTTTAGCATATAATTTGATTAAGTTGAACTCTAATTATCTTGAACATAGTCTAAGTCCACTTTGAATATATTTGTGTTGTAGATCATGGCTCACGCGACAGTCATCCTGAATTTTAATACGTTCCTAGAGAAAGCTAAGTTGAAAGATGATGGAAGCAACTTTGTAGACTGGGCTCGTAATCTTAAGCTAATCTTACAAGCTGGGAAAAAGGATTATGTCCTTAATGCTGCGCTAGAAGATGAACCACCCGCTACGGCTGATCAGGATGTTAAAGAACGCTTGGTTAGCACGTAAGGAGGACTACTCAATAGTTCAATGTGCAGTCTTGTATGGCTTAGAACCGGGACTTCAACGTTGATTTGAGCGTCATGGAGCATTTGAGATGTTCCAGGAGTTGGAGTTTATTTTTCAGAAGAACGCCCGGATCGAGAGGTATGAGACCTCCGATAAATTCTATGCTTGCAAGATGGAGGAAAACTCGTCTGTCAGTGAACATGTGCTCAAAATGTCTGGGTACTCAAACCGTCTAGCTGAACTGGGGATTGAACTCCCGCAAGAAGCTATCACTGACAGAATCCTTCAATCACTGCCGCCAAGCTATAAAGGCTTTGTGTTGAACTACAACATGCAAGGGATGAACAAGTCTCCCGGCGAGTTGTTTGCGATGCTGAAAGTCGCAGAGTCTGAACTCCGTAAAGAGCATCAAGTGTTGATGGTGAGCAAGACCACTAGTTTCAAGAGAAACGGCAAAGGCAAGAAGGGCAATTCGAAGAAGAGCGGCAAGCCTGTTGCCAATCCACCGAAGAAACCCAAGGCTGGACCTAAGCCTGAAACAGAGTGCTTCTATTGCAAGGGTATGGGTCACTGGAAGCGCAATTGCCCCAAGTATCTGGCAGATAAGAAGGCGGGCAAAGAAAAATCAGGTATATTTGATATACATGTTATTGATGTGTACTTAACCGGCTCTCGTAGTAGTGCCTGGGTATTCGATACCGGTTCTGTTGCTCACATTTGCAACTCGAAGCAGGAACTGCGGAATAGACGAAGGCTGGCGAAAGACGAAGTGACGATGCGCATAGGAAACGGTTCCAAGGTTGATGCAATCGCCGTCGGCACAGTGTCACTTCAACTACCATCGGGATTAGTGATGAACTTAAATCATTGTTATTTAGTGCCTGCGTTGAGCATGAACATTATATCTGGATCTTGTTTATTGCGAGACGGTTACTCTTTTAAGTCTGAGAATAATGGTTGTTCTATTTCTATGAGTACCATCTTTTATGGTCATGCACCGAATGTGAGAGGATTGTTCATATTGAATCTTGATAGCGATACACATATACATAACATTGAGACCAAAAGAGTTAGAGTAAACAATGATAGCGCCATATTTTTGTGGCACTGCCGCTTGGGTCATATTGGTGTAAAGCGCATGAAGAAACTCCATGCTGATGGACTTTTGGAGTCACTTGACTTTGATTCACTTGACACGTGCGAACCATGCCTCATGGGCAAGATGACTAAGACTCCGTTCTCCGGAACAATGGAGCGTGCAAGTGACTTGTTGGAAATCATACATACCGATGTGTGTGGTCCAATGAGCGTGGAGGCACGTGGCGGATATCGTTATTTTCTCACCTTCACTGACGATTTAAGTAGATATGGTTATGTCTACTTGATGAAGCACAAGTCTAAAACATTTGAAAAGTTCAAGCAATTTCAGAGTGAAGTGGAAAATCATCATAACAAGAAGATCAAGTTCCTGCGGTCTGATCGTGGGGGTGAATATCTGAGTTTCGAGTTTGGTGCTCACTTAAGACAATGTGGAATTGTTTCGCAGTTAAGACCACCTGGAACACCACAGCGTAATGGTGTGTCCGAACGTCGTAATCGTACTTTGTTAGAGATGGTGCGATCTATGATGTCTCTTACTGATTTGCCGTTATCATTTTGGGGTTATGCATTAGAAACAGCTGCATTCACTTTAAATAGGGCACCATCAAAATCCGTTGAGACGACACCATACGAACTGTGGTATGGCAAAAGACCAAAGTTGTCGTTTCTTAAAGTTTGGGGATGTGATGCTTATGTCAAAAAGCTTCAGCCTGAAAAGCTGAAACCCAAAGCGGAAAAATGCGTCTTCATAGGTTACCCAAAAGAGACAGTTGGGTACACCTTCTATCTCAAATCCGAGGGCAAAGTGTTTGTTGCTAAGAACGGAACTTTTCTCGAGAAGGAGTTTCTCTCGAGAGAATTGAGTGGGAGGAAGATAGAACTTGACGAGGTTGTCGAACCTCTCATCCCTCTGGATGGTGGCGCAGGGCAAGGGGAATCCTCTGTCATTGCGACGCCGGTTGAGGAGGAAGTCAATGATGATGATCATGAAACTCCAGTTCAAGTTTCTGTTGAACCACGCAGGTCGACGAGATCACGCGCTGCTCCAGAGTGGTACGGTAATCCCGTCTTATCAATCATGTTGTTAGACAACAATGAACCTGCAAATTATGAAGAAGCAATGGTGGGCCCAGATTCCATGTATGAGAACAAAGTGTGGACTTTGGAGATACTACCTGAGGGCCGCAAGGCTATTCAGAACAAATGGATCTTTAAGAAGAAGACGGACGCTGACGGTAATGTGACCGTTTATAAAGCTAGACTTGTGGCAAAGGGTTTTTCACAAGTTCCAGGAGTTGACTACGATGAGACCTTCTCACCCGTAGCGATGCTTAAGTCCGTCAGAATCATATTAGCAATAGCTGCATTTTTCGATTATGAAATCTGGCAGATGGATGTCAAAACGGCGTTCCTTAACGGTTTCCTTAAGGAAGAGTTGTACATGATGCGACCCGAAGGTTTTGTCGATCCTAAAAATGCTGACAAGGTGTGCAAGCTCCAGCGATCCATTTATGGACTGGTGCAAGCATCTCGGAGTTGGAACAAACGCTTTGATGAGGTGATCAAAGCATTTGGGTTTATACAAGTGGTTGGAGAATCTTGTATTTACAAGAAAGTGAGTGGGAGCTCTGTGGCGTTTCTAATATTATATGTGGATGACATATTACTGATTGGAAACAACGTAGAGCTTTTGGAGAGCATAAAAGGTTACTTGAATAAAGTTTCTCTATGAAGGACCTAGGAGAAGCTGCTTACATTCTAGGCATTAAGATCTATAGGGATAGATCGAAACGCCTGATAGGACTTTCGCAAAGCACATACCTTGATAAAGTTTTGAAGAGTTTCAAAATGGAACAGTCCAAGAAAGGGTTCTTGCCAGTTTTACAAGGTACGAGATTGAGTAAGACTCAGTGCCCAACAAATGATGAAGATAGAGAGCATATGCGCTCCGTCCCCTATGCTTCAGCCATAGGTTCTATCATGTATGCGATGCTGTGCACTAGACCGGATGTTAGCCTAGCCATAAGTATGGCAGGTAGGTTCCAGAGTAATCCAGGAGTGGATCACTGGACAGCGGTCAAGAATATCCTGAAGTACCTGAAAAGGACTAAGGAGATGTTTCTCGTGTATGGAGGTGACGAAGAGCTCGCCGTAAAAGGTTACGTCGATGCAAGCTTTGACACAAATCCGGACGACTCTAAGTCGCAAACCGGATACGTATTTATTCTTAATGGGGGTGCAGTAAGCTGGTGCAGTTCCAAGCAAAGCGTCGTAGCAGATTCTACATGTGAAGCGGAGTACATGGCTGCCTCGGAGGCGGCTAAGGAGGGTGTCTGGATGAAGCAGTTCATGACGGATCTTGGAGTGGTGCCAAGTGCACTGGATCCGATAACCTTGTTCTGTGACAACACTGGTGCCATTGCCTTAGCAAAGGAACCAAGGTTTCACAAGAAGACCAGACACATCAAACGACGCTTCAACCTCATCCGCGACTACGTCGAGCAGGAGGACGTAAATATATGCAAAGTGCACACGGATCTGAATGTAGCAGACCCGCTGACTAAACCTCTTCCACGGCCAAAACTTGATCGACACCAGAAATGTATGGGTGTTAGATTTATTACAATGTAATTCACATGGTGATGTGAGGGCTAGATTATTGACTCTAGTGCAAGTGGGAGACTGTTGGAATTATGCCCTAGAGGCAATAATAAATGTATAGTTATTATTATAATTCCTGTATCAAGATAATAGTCTATTATCCATGCTATAATTGTATTGAATGAAGACTCATTTACATGTGTGGATACATAGACAAAACACCGTCCCTAGCATGCCTCTAGTTGGCTAGCCAGTTGATCGATGATAGTCAGTGTCTTCTGATTATGAACAAGGTGTTGTTGCTTGATAACTGGATCACTTCATTGGGAGAATCACGTGATGGACTAGACCCAAACTAATAGACGTAGCATGTTGATCGTGTCATTTTGTTGCTACTGTTTTCTGCGTGTCAAGTATTTATTCCTATGACCATGAGATCATATAACTCACTGACACTGGAGGAATGCTTTGTGTGTATCAAACGTCGCAACGTAACTGGGTGACTATAAAGATGCTCTACAGGTATCTCCGAAGGTGTTAGTTGAGTTAGTATGGATCAAGACTGGGATTTGTCACTCCGTGTGACGGAGAGGTATCTCGGGGCCCACTCGGTAATACAACATCACACACAAGCCTTGCAAGCAATGTAACTTAGTGTAAGTTGCGGGATCTTGTATTACGGAACGAGTAAAGAGACTTGCCGGTAAACGAGATTGAAATAGGTATGCGGATACTGACGATCGAATCTCGGGCAAGTAACATACCGAAGGACAAAGGAAATGACATACGGGATTATACGAATCCTTGGCACTGAGGTTCAAACGATAAGATCTTCGTAGAATATGTAGGATCCAATATGGGCATCCAGGTCCCGCTATTGGATATTGACCGAGGAGTCTCTCGGGTCATGTCTACATAGTTCTCGAACCCGCAGGGTCTGCACACTTAAGGTTCGACGTTGTTTTATGCGTATTTGAGTTATATGGTTGGTTACCGAATGTTGTTCGGAGTCCCGGATGAGATCACGGACGTCACGAGGGTTTCCGGAATGGTCCGGAAACGAAGATTATTATATAGGATGACCTCATTTGATTACCGGAAGGTTTTCTGAGTTACCGGGAATGTACCGGGAATGACGAATGGGTTCCGGGAGTTCACCAGGGGGGCAACCCACCCCGGGGAAGCCCATAGGCTTTGGGGAGACACACCAGCCCTTAGTGGGCTTGTGGGACAGCCCCAAAGGGGCCTATGTGCCAAGAGAAGGAAATCAAAGGAAAAGAAAAAAAAAGAGGGAGGAAGTGGGAAGGGAGGGGGACTCCTCCCACCAAACCAACTCCAACTTGGTTTGGGGGGGGGGGGAGTCCTCCCCCCCTTGGCTCGGCCAACCCCTTGATGGTCCCTTGGACCCCAAGGCAAGGTCCCCCTCCCTCCTCCTATATATATGGAGCTTTTAGGGCAGATTTGAGACGACTTTCTCACGGTTGCCCGACCACATATCTCCATAGTTTTTCCTCTAGATCGCGTTTCTGCGGAGCTCGGGCGGAGCCCTGCTGAGACAAGATCATCACCAACCTCCGGAGCACCGTCACGCTGCCGGAGAACTCTTCTACCTCTCCGTCTCTCTTGCTGGATCAAGAAGGCCGAGATCATCGTCGAGCTGTACGTGTGCTGAACGCGGAGGTTCCGTCCGTTCGGTACTAGATCGTGGGACTGATCGCGGGATTGTTCGCGGGTAGGATCGAGGGACGTGAGGACGTTGCACTACATCAACCGCATTCTCTAACGCTTCTGCTGTATGATCTACAAGGTTACGTAGATCACTCATCCCCTCTCGTAGATGGACATCACCATGATAGGTCTTCGTGCGCGTAGGAAATTTTTTGTTTCCCATGCGACGTTCCCCAACAGTTTCTTCATGCGCTTTACACCAATATGACCTAAGTGACAGTGCCACAAAAATATGGCGCTATCATTGTTAACTCTAACTCTTTCGGTCTCAATGTTATGTATGTGTGTATCACTATCAAGATTCAATATGAACAACCCTCTCACATTGGGTGCATGACCATAAAAGATGTTACTCATAGAAATAGAACAACCATTACTCTGTGACTTAAAAGAGTAACCGTCTCGCAATAAACAAGATCCAGATATAATGTTCATGCTCAACGCAGGCACTAAATAACAATGATTCAAGTTCATAACTAATCCTGATGGTAACTGAAGTGAAACTGTGCCGACGGCGATTGCATCAACCTTGGAACCATTTCCTACGCGCATCGTCACTTCATCTTTCGCCAGCCTTCGTCTATTCCGCAGTTCCTGTTTCGAGTTGCAAATATGAGCAACATAACCGGTATCGAATACCCAGGCACTACTACGAGAGCCGGTTAAGTACACATCAATAACATGTATATCAAATATACCTGATTTTTCTTTGGCCGCCTTCTTATCAGCCAGATACTTGGGGCAATTGCGCTTCCAGTGACCCATACCCTTGCAATAGTAACACTCTGTTTCAGGCTTAGGTCCAGCTTTGGGTTTCTTCGTCGGATTGGCAACAGGCTTGCCGCTCTTCTTTGAATTACCCTTCTTGCCTTTGTCGTTTCTCTTGAAACTAGTGGTCTTATTCACCATCAACACTTGATGCTCTTTACGGAGTTCAGCATCTGCGATTTTCAGCATCGCAAACAACTCGCCGGGAGACTTGTTCATCCCTTGCATGTTGTAGTTCAACACAAAGCCTTTATAGCTTGGCGGCAGTGATTGAAGGATTCTGTCAGTGATAGCTTCTTGCGGGAGTTCAATCCCCAGCTCAGCTAGACGGTTTGAGTATCCAGACATTTTGAGCACATGTTCACTAACAGACGAGTTCTCCTCCATCTTGCAAGCATAGAATTTATCGGAGGTTTCATACCTCTCGATCCGGGCGTTCTTCTGAAAGATCAACTTCAACTCCTGGAACATCTCAAATGCTCCATGACGCTCAAAGCGACGTTGAAGTCCCGGTTGTAAGCCATACAAGACTGCACATTGAACTACTGAGTAGTCCTCCTTACGTGCTAACCAAGCGTTCTTAACATCCTGATCAGCCGTAGCGGGTGGTTCATCTCCTAGCGCAGCATTAAGGACATAATCCTTTTTCCCAGCTTGTAAGATTAGCTTAAGATTACGAGCCCAGTCTACAAAGTTGCTTCCATCATCTTTCAACTTAGCTTTCTCTAGGAACGTATTAAAATTCAGGGTGACTATCGCGTGAGCTATGATCTACAACACAAATATATTCAAAGTGGACTTAAACTATGTTCAAGATAATTAGAGTTTAACTTAATCAAATTACTCGCTAAACTCCCACTCAAAAAGTACATATCTCTAGCCATTTGAGTGGTTCATGATCCACTTACACTAGCTCAAGTCCGATCATCACGTGAGTTGAGCATAGTTTCAGTGGTAAGCATGTTGGGGAACGTCGCATGGGAAACAAAAATTTTCCTACGCGCACGAAGACCTATCATGGTGATGTCCATCTACGAGAGGGGATGAGTGATCTACGTACCCTTGTAGATCGTACAGCAGAAGCGTTAGTGAACGCGGTTGATGTAGTGGAACGTCCTCACGTCCCTCGATCCGCCCCGCGAACAATCCCGCGATCAGTCCCACGATCTAGTACCGAACGGACGGCACCTCCGCGTTCAGCACACGTACAGCTCGACGATGATCTCGGCCTTCTTGATCCAGCAAGAGAGACGGAGAGGTAGAAGAGTTCTCCGGCAGCGTGACGGCGCTCCGGAGGTTGGTGATGACCTTGTCTCAGCAGGGCTCCGCCCGAGCTCCGCAGAAACGCGATCTAGAGGAAAAACCGTGGAGGTATGTGGTCGGGCTGCCGTGGAAAAGTCGTTCCAAATCAGCCCTAAAACCTCCGTATATATAGGTGGGAGGGAGGGGAGGAGGCAGACTCAAAACCTAAAGGTTTGGCCGAAATTGGAGGTGGAGGAGTCCTACTCCAATCCTACTTGGAGTAGGATTCCACCTTCCCACTTGGAAACTCTTTCCACCTTGTGTTTTTTCCTTCTCAAACCTTATGGGCCTTAGTGGGAACTTATTCCAGCCCACTAGGGGCTGGTTTATCTCTTCCCATAGCCCATGAGACCCCTTGGGGCGTGACACCCCTCCCGATGGTCCCCGGCACCCCTCCCGGCACTCCCGGTACACTACCGATGAGCCCGAAACTTTTCCGGTAATGCACGAAAACCTTCCGGTAACCAAATGAGGTCATCCTATATATCAATCTTCGTTTCCGGACAATTCCGGAAACCCTCGTGACGTCCGTGATCTCATCCGGGACTCCGAACAACATTTGGTAACCAACCATATAACTCAAATACGCATAAAACAACGTCGAACCTTAAGTGTGCAGACCCTACGGGTTCGAGAACTATGTAGACATGACCCGAGAGACTCCTCGGTCAATATCCAATAGCGGGACCTGGATGCCCATATTGGATCCTACATATTCTACGAAGATCTTATCGTTTGAACCTCAGTGCCAAGGATTCGTATAATCCCGTATGTCATTCCCTTTGTCCTTCGGTATGTTACTTGCCCGAGATTCGATCGTTAGTATCCGCATACCTATTTCAATCTCGTTTACCGGCAAGTCTCTTTACTCGTTCCGTAATACAAGATCCCACAACTTACATTAAGTTACATTGCTTGCAAGGCTTGTGTGTGATGTTGTATTACCGAGTGGGCCCCGAGATACCTCTCCGTCACACGGAGTGACAAATCCCAGTCTCGATCTATACTAACTCAACGAACACCTTCGGAGATACCTGTAGAGCATCTTTATAGTCACCCAGTTACGTTGCAACGTTTGATACACACAAAGCATTCCTCCGGTGTCCGTGAGTTATATGATCTCATGGTCATAGGAACAAATACTTGACACGCAGAAAACAGTAGCAACAAAATGACACGATCAACATGCTACGTCTATTAGTTTGGGTCTAGTCCATCACATGATTCTCCTAATGATGTGATCCCGTTATCAAGTGACAACACTTGCCTATGGCCAGGAAACCTTGACCATCTTTGATCAACGAGCTAGTCAACTAGAGGCTTACTAGGGACAGTGTTTTGTCTATGTATCCACACAAGTATTGTGTTTCCAATCAATACAATTATAGCATGGATAATAAACGATTATCATGAACTAAGAAATATAATAATAACTAATTTATTATTGCCTCTAGGGCATATTTCCAACAGTCTCCCACTTGCACTAGAGTCAATAATCTAGTTCACATCACCATGTGATTCCAACGAATCCAACACCCATATAGTTATGGGGTCTGATCACGTCTTGCTCGTGAGAGAGGTTTTAGTCAACGGTTCTGAAACTTTCATATTCGTGCGTTCTTTACAAATCTTTATGTCATCTTATAGATGCTGCTACTACGTGCTATTCGGAAATGCTCCAAATATCTACTCTACTATACGAATCCGTTTCACTACTCATAGTTATCCGGATTAGTGTCAAAGCTTGCATTGACGTAACCCTTTACGACAAACTCTTTAACCACCTCCATAATCAAGAAAAATTCCTTAGTCCATTAGTTACTAAGGATAAATTTCGACCGCTGCTAGTGATTCAATCATGGATAACTCTCTGTACCTCTCAACATACTTTGAGTCAAGGCACACTTCAGGTGTGGTACACAGCATGGCATACTTTAGATTCTACGGCTAAGGCATAGAAGACGAACTTCGTCTATTCTCTTTATTCTGCCGTGGTCGGGTTTTGAGTCTTACTCAAATTCACACCTCACAACGCAACCAAGAACTCCTTCTTTGCTGGTCTATTTTGAACTCTTTCAAAAACTTGTCAAGGCATGCATCTTGTTGAAACTTCTATTAAGCGCTTTCGATCTATCTCCATAGATCTTTGATGCTCAACGTTCAAGTAGCGTAATCCAGGTACTCCTTTGAAAACTTCTTTCAAACAACCTTGTATGCTTTACAGAAATTCTACATTACTTCTGATCCACAATATGTCAACCACATATACCTATCAGAAATTCTATAGTGCTCCCACTCACTTCTTTGGAAATACAAGTTTCTCATAAACCTTGTACAAACCCAAAATCTTTGATCATCTCATCAAAGTGTATATTCCAACTCCGAGATGCTTGCACCAGTCCATTGAAGGATCACTGGAGCTTGCATACTTGCTAGTATCTTTAGGATCGACAAAACCTTCTGGTTGTATCACATACAATGTTTGCTCAAGGAAACCGTCGAGAAAACAATGTTTTGACATCCTACGTGCAATATTTCATAAATAATGCATCAACAACTAACATAATTCTAACAGACTTTTAGCATCGATACGAGTGAGAAAGTCTCATCATAGTCAACTGTTTGATCTTATCGAAAACATCTTTGCGACAAGTCGAGCTTTTCTTAATAGTGACTTATCACCATCATCGTCTGTCTTCTTTTAAAGATCCATTTTTACTCAATAGTCCTATGACCATCAAGTAGTTCTACCAAAGTCTACACTTTGTTTTCACACATGGATCCTCTCTCGGATTTCATGGCTTCCAGCCATTTGTCAGAATCTGGGCCCACCATCGCTTTCTCCATAACTCGTAGGTTCACTGTTGCTCAACAACATGACCTCCAAGACAGAGTAACCGTACTACTCTGCAGCAGTACGCGACCTTGTCGACCTACGAGGTTTGTAGTAACTTGATTCGAAGCTCAATGATCATCATCATCAGCTTCCACTTCAATTGGTGTAGGCGCCACATGAACAACTTCCTGCGCCCTGCTACACACTGGTTGAAGTGATGGTTCAATAACCTCATTAAGTTCTTCTACCCTCCCACTCAATTCTTTCGAGAGAAACCTTTCCTCGAGAAAGGATTCGTTTCTAGAAACAAACACTTTGCTTTCGGATCTGAGATAGGAGATGTACCCAACTGTTTTGGATATCCTATGAAGATGCATTTATCCGCTTTGGGTTCGAGCTTATCAGACTGAAACTTTTTCACATAAGTGTCAAAACCCCAAACTTTCAAGAAACGACAGTTTAGATTTCTCTAAACCTCAGTCTATACTGTGTCATCTCAATGGAAATACGCGGTGCCCTATTTAAAGTGAGTGCGGTTGTCTCTAATGCATAACCCATAAACGATAGTGGTAATTCGATAAGAGACATCATAGTATGCACCATACCAAATAGTGCGTGGCTATGACGTTCAGACACATCATCACACTATGATGTTCCAGGTGGCATGAAATGCGAAACAATTTCCACATTGTCTTAACTGTGTACCAAAACTCGTAACTCAGATATTCATTTCCATGATCATATCGTAGACAGTTTATCCTCTTGTTACGACGAACTTCACTCTGAAACGGAATTGAACTTTTCAACATTTTAGACTTGTGATTCATTAAGTAAATACTCATGTATCTACTCAAATCATGAGTGAAGTAAGAACATAATGATATCCACTGCGTGCCTCAGCACCCATTGGACTGCATACATCAAAATGTATCACTTCCAACAAGTTACTATCTTATTTCATCTCAATGAAAACAAGGCCTTGCTCATGTGGTATGATTCGCATGTCACTAGTGATTCGAAATCAGGTGAGTACAAAGATCCATCAGCATGGAGCCTCTTCATGCAATTTATACTAACATGACTCAAGCGGCAGTGCCACAAGTAAGTGGTACTATCATCATCAACTCGTATCTTTTGGCACCAATATCATGAACATGTGTAACACTATGATCGAGATTCAATAAACCATTGAAGGTGATTATTCAAGAAAATAGAGTAACCATTATTCTCTTTAAATGAATAATCGTATTGCAATAAACACGATCCAATCATGTTCATGCTTAACGCAAGCACGAAATAACAATTATTTAGGTTTAACACCAATCCCGATGGTAGAGGGAGCGTGCGACGTTTGATCATATCAATCTTGGAAACACTTCCAACACGTATCGTCACCTCGCCTTTAGCTAGTCTTCGTTTATGCCGTAGCTTTCATTTCGCGTCACTAATCACTTAGCAACCGAACCGGTACCCAATACCCTCGTGCTACTAGAAGTACTAGTAAAGTACACATCAACATCATGTATATCAAATACACTTCTTTCGACTTTTGCCAGCCTTCTTATCTACCAAGTATCTTGAGTTGCTCCGCCTCAGTGATTGTTCCCCTCATTACAGAAGCACTTAGTCTCGGGTTTGGGTTTAATCTTGGGTCTCTTCATTAGTGCAGCAACTGTTTTGCCGTTTCACGAAGTATCCCTTCTAGCCCTTGCCTTTCTTGAAACTTAGTGGTTTTACAAACCATCAACTATTGATGCTCCTTCTTGATTTCTACTTTTGCAGTGTCAAACATCGCGAATCGCTCAAGGATCATTGTATGTATCCTTGATATGTTATAGTTCATCACGAAGCTCTCACAGCTTGGTGGCAGTGACTTTGGAGAACTATCACTATCTCATCTAGAAGATTAACTCCCACTTGATTCAAGCGATTGTCGTACTCAGACAATCTGAGCACATGCTCAACGATTGAGCCTTTTCTCCTGTGCTTTGTGGACAAAGAATCTTGTCGGAGGTCTCGTACCTCTTAACAAGGGCACAAGAATGAAATCACAATTTCATCTCTTTAGAACATCACTTATGTTCCGTGACGTTTTACAACGTTTTAGGCGCCTTGCTTCTAAGCCATTAAGTATTTTTGTACTGAACTACCGTGTAGTCATCAGAAACGTGTATGTCGGATGTTCACAGCATCCACAGACGACGCTCGAGGTGCAGCACACCGAGTGGTGCATTAAGGACATAAGCCTTCTGTGCAGCAACGAGGATAATCCTCGGTTTTACAGACTCAGTCTGCAAAGTTTGCTACTATCAACTTTCAACTAAATTTTCTCTAGGAACATATAAAACAGTAGAGCTATAGCGCAAGCTACATCGTAATTCGCAAAGACCATTAGACTATGTTCATGACAATTAGTTCAATTAATCATATTACTTAAGAACTCCCACTCAAAAAGTACATCTCTCTAGTCATTTGAGTGGTACATGATCCAAATCCACTATCTCAAGTCCGATCATCACGTGAGTCGAGAATAGTTTCAGTGGTAAGCATCTCTATTCTAATCATATCAGCTATATGATTCATGATCGACCTTTCGGTCTCATGTGTTCCGAGGCCATGTCTGCACATGCTAGGCTCGTCAAGCTTAACCCGAGTGTTCCGCGTGCGCAACTGTTTTGCACCCGTTGTATGTGAACGTTGAGTCTATCACACCCGATCATCACGTGGTGTCTCGAAACGACGAACTGTAGCAACGGTGCACAGTCGGGGAGAACACAATTTCGTCTTGAAATTTTAGTGAGAGATCACCTCATAATGCTACCGTCGTTCTAAGCAAAATAAGGTGCATAAAAGGATTAACATCACATGCAATTTATAAGTGACATGATATGGCCATCATCACGTGCTTCTTGATCTCCATCACCAAAGCACCGGCACGATCTTCTTGTCACCGGCGTCACACCATGATCTCCATCATCATGATCTCCATCAACGTGTCACCATCGGAGTTGTCGTGCTACTCATGCTATTACTACTAAAGCTACGTCCTAGCAAAATAGTAAACGCATCTGCAAGCACAAACGTTAGTTATAAAGACAACCCTATGGCTCCTGCCGGTTGCCGTACCATCGACGTGCAAGTCGATATTATCTATTACAACATGATCATCTCATACATCCAATATATCACATCACATCGTTGGCCATATCACATCACAAGCATACCCTGCAAAAACAAGTTAGACGTCCTCTAATTTTGTTGTTGCATGTTTTACGTGGTGACCATGGGTATCTAGTAGGATCGCATCTTACTTACGCAAACACCACAACGGAGATATATGAGTTGCTATTTAACCTCATCCAAGGACCTCCTCGGTCAAATCCGATTCAACTAAAGTTGGAGAAACCGACACTTGCCAGTCATCTTTGAGCAACGGGGTTACTCGTAGCGATGAAACCAGTCTCTCGTAAGCGTACGAGTAATGTCGGTCCAAGCCGCTTCAATCCAACAATACCGCGGAATCTAGAAAAGACTAAGGAGGGCAGCAAAACGCACATCACCGCCCACAAAAACTTTTGTGTTCTACTCGAGAAGAAATCTACGCATGAACCTAGCTCATGATGCCACTGTTGGGGAACGTCGCATGGGAAACAAAAATTTTCCTACGCGCACGAAGACCTATCATGGTGATGTCCATCTACGAGAGGGGATGAGTGATCTACGTACCCTTGTAGATCGTACAGCAGAAGCGTTAGTGAACGCGGTTGATGTAGTGGAACGTCCTCACGTCCCTCGATCCGCCCCGTGAACAATCCCGCGATCAGTCCCACGATCTAGTACCGAACGGACGGCACCTCCGCGTTCAGCACACGTACAGCTCGACGATGATCTCGGCCTTCTTGATCCAGCAAGAGAGACGGAGAGGTAGAAGAGTTCTCCGGCAGCGTGACGGCGCTCCGGAGGTTGGTGATGACCTTGTCTCAGCAGGGCTCCGCCCGAGCTCCGCAGAAACGCGATCTAGAGGAAAAACCGTGGAGGTATGTGGTCGGGCTGCCGTGGAAAAGTCGTTCCAAATCAGCCCTAAAACCTCCGTATATATAGGTGGGATGGAGGGGAGGAGGCAGACTCAAAACCTAAAGGTTTGGCCGAAATTGGAGGTGGAGGAGTCCTACTCCAATCCTACTTGGAGTAGGATTCCACCTTCCCACTTGGAAACTCTTTCCACCTTGTGTTTTTTCCTTCTCAAACCTTATGGGCCTTAGTGGGAACTTATTCCAGCCCACTAGGGGCTGGTTTATCTCTTCCCATAGCCCATGAGACCCCTTGGGGCGTGACACCCCTCCCGATGGTCCCCGGCACCCCTCCCGGCACTCCCGGTACACTACCGATGAGCCCGAAACTTTTCCGGTAATGCACGAAAACCTTCCGGTAACCAAATGAGGTCATCCTATATATCAATCTTCGTTTCCGGACAATTCCGGAAACCCTCGTGACGTCCGTGATCTCATCCGGGACTCCGAACAACATTTGGTAACCAACCATATAACTCAAATACGCATAAAACAACGTCGAACCTTAAGTGTGCAGACCCTGCGGGTTCGAGAACTATGTAGACATGACCCGAGAGACTCCTCGGTCAATATCCAATAGCGGGACCTGGATGCCCATATTGGATCCTACATATTCTACGAAGATCTTATCGTTTGAACCTCAGTGCCAAGGATTCGTATAATCCCGTATGTCATTCCCTTTGTCCTTCGGTATGTTACTTGCCCGAGATTCGATCGTTAGTATCCGCATACCTATTTCAATCTCGTTTACCGGCAAGTCTCTTTACTCGTTCCGTAATACAAGATCCCACAACTTACATTAAGTTACATTGCTTGCAAGGCTTGTGTGTGATGTTGTATTACCGAGTGGGCCCCGAGATACCTCTCCGTCACACGGAGTGACAAATCCCAGTCTCGATCTATACTAACTCAACGAACACCTTCGGAGATACCTGTAGAGCATCTTTATAGTCACCCAGTTACGTTGCAACGTTTGATACACACAAAGCATTCCTCCGGTGTCCGTGAGTTATATGATCTCATGGTCATAGGAACAAATACTTGACACGCAGAAAACAGTAGCAACAAAATGACACGATCAACATGCTACGTCTATTAGTTTGGGTCTAGTCCATCACATGATTCTCCTAATGATGTGATCCCGTTATCAAGTGACAACACTTGCCTATGGCCAGGAAACCTTGACCATCTTTGATCAACGAGCTAGTCAACTAGAGGCTTACTAGGGACAGTGTTTTGTCTATGTATCCACACAAGTATTGTGTTTCCAATCAATACAATTATAGCATGGATAATAAACGATTATCATGAACTAAGAAATATAATAATAACTAATTTATTATTGCCTCTAGGGCATATTTCCAACAAAGCATCCCCATGCTAATCATATCATCTATATGATTCATGATCGACCTTTCGGTCTCATGTGTTCCGAGGCCATGTCTGCACATGCTAGGCTCATCAAGCTTAACCCGAGTGTTCCGCGTGCGCACCTGTTTTGCACCCGTTGTGTGTGAACGTTGAGTCTATCACACCCGATCATCACGTGGTGTCTCGAAACGACGAACTGTAGCAACGGTGCACAGTCGGGGAGAACACAATTTCTTCTTGAAATTTTAGTGAGAGATCACCTCATAATGCTACCGTCGTTCTAAGAAAAATAAGGTGCATAGAAGGATTAACATCACATGCAATTCATAAGTGACATGATATGGCCATCATCACGTGCTCCTTGATCTCCATCACCAAAGCACCGGCACGATCTTCTTGTCACCGGCGCCACACCATGATCTCCATCAACGTGTCGCCATCGGGGTTGTCGTGCTACTCATGCTATTACTACTAAAGCTACATCCTAGCAAAATAGTAAACGCATCTGCAAGCACAAACGTTAGTTATAAAGACAACCCTATGGCTCCTGTCGGTTGCCGTACCATCGACGTGCAAGTCGATATTATCTATTACAACATGATCATCTCATACATCTAATTTATCACATCACATCGTTGGCCATATCACATCACAAGCATACCCTGCAAAAACAAGTTAGATGTCCTCTAATTTTGTTGTTGCATGTTTTACGTGGTGACCATGGGTATCTAGTAGGATCGCATCTTACTTACGCAAACACCACAACGAAGATATATGAGTTGCTATTTAACCTCATCCAAGGACCTCCTCGGTCAAATCCGATTCAACTAAAGTTGGAGAAACTGACACCCGCCAGTCATCTTTGAGCAACGGAGTTACTCGTAGCGATGAAACCAGTCTCTCGTAAGCGTACGAGTAATGTCGGTCCGAGCCGCTTCGATCCAACAATACCGTGGAATCAAGAAAAGACTAAGGAGGGCAGCAAAACGAACATCACCGCCCACAAAAACTTTTGTGTTCTACTCGAGAAGACATCTACGCATGAAACTAGCTCATGATGCCACTGTTGGGGAACGTTGCATGGGAAACAAAAAATTTCCTACGCGCATGAAGACCTATCATGGTGATGTCCATCTACGTGAGGGGATGGTTGATCTACGTACCCTTGTAGACCGTACAGCAGAAGCGTTAGTGAACGCGGTTGATGTAGTGGAACGTCCTCACGTCCCTCGATCCGCCCCGCGAACCGTCCCGCGATCAGTCCCACAATCTAGTGTCGAACGGACGGCACCTCCGCGTTCAGCACACATACAGCTCGACGATGATCTCGGCCTTCTTGATCCAGCAAGAGAGACGGAGAGGAAGCAAAGTTCTCCGGCAGCGTGACAGCGCTCCGGAGGTTGGTGATGATCTTGTCTGAGCAGGGCTCCGCCCGAGCTCCGCAGAAACGCGATCTAGAGGTAAAACCGTGAAGATATGTGGTCGGGCTGCCGTGGCAAAGTTGTGTCAAATCAGCCCTAAAACCTCCGTATATATAGGGGGAAGAGGGGGAGCCTTGCCTTGGGGTCCAAGGACCCCTAAGGGCTTCGGCCGAGCCAAGGGGGGGAGATCTCCCCTTCCAAACCGAGTCCAACTAGGTTTGGAAGGAGGAGTCCTTCCCCCTTTTCCCACCTCCTCTTTTTTTTTCTTTTCTCTTTGATTTTTCTTCCTATGGCGCATAGGGCTCTTTTGGGCTGTCCCACCAGCCCACTAAGGGCTGGTGCGCCACCCCAATGCCTATGGGCTTCCCCGGGGTGGGTTGCCCCCCCCCCCCCCCCCGGTGAACTCCCGGAACCCATTCGTCATTCCCGGTACATTCCCGGTAACTCCGAAAACTTTCCGGTAATCAAATGAGGTCATCCTATATATCAATCTTCGTTTCCGGACCATTCCGGAAACCCTCGTGACGTCCGTGATCTCATCCGGGACTCCGAACAACATTCGGTAACCAACCATATAACTCAAGTACGCATAAAACAACGTCGAACCTTAAGTGTGCAGACCCTGCGGGTTCGAGAACTATGTAGACATGACCCGAGAGACTCCTCGGTCAATATCCAATAGCGGGACCTGGATGCCCATATTGGATCCTACATATTCTACGAAGATCTTATCGTTTGAACCTCAGTGCCAAGGATTCATATAATCCCGTATGTCATTCCCTTTGTCCTTCGGTATGTTACTTGCCCGAGATTCGATCGTCAGTATCCGTATACCTATTTCAATCTCGTTTACCGGCAAGTTTCTTTACTCGTTTCGTAATACAAGATCCCGCAACTTACACTAAGTCACATTGCTTGCAAGGCTTGTGTGTGATGTTGTATTACCGAGTGGGCCCTGAGATACCTCTCCGTCAGACGGAGTGACAAATCCCAGTCTCGATCCATACTAACTTAACGAACACCTTCGGAGATACCTGTAGAGCATCTTTATAGTCACCCAGTTACGTTGCGACGTTTGATACACACAAAGTATTCCTCCGGTGTTAGTAAGTTATATGATCTCATGGTCATAGGAATAAATACTTGACACGCAGAAAACAGTAGCAACAAAATGACACGATCAACATGCTACGTCTATTAGTATGGGTCTAGTCCATCACGTGATTCTCCTAATGACGTGATCCAGTTATCAAGCAACAACACCATGTTCATAATCAGAAGACACTGACTATCTTTGATCAACTGGCTAGCCAACTAGAGGCTTGCTAGGGACAGTGTTTTATCTATGTATCCACACATGTATATAAGTCTTTATTCAATACAATTATAGCATGGATAATAAACGATTATCTTGATACAGGAATTATAATAATAACTATATTTATTATTGCCTCTAGGGCATAATTCCAACAAGGGCACCACCACCGCGCCTTTGACGGTGGCGCGTTCACCTTGAAGGTGCTAGCGCGCGCCGGCAAAGGAACGGAGATGATGCAACGGATCCTCTCTGTCACAGGAAAGGAAGAAGAGGGAGAGGGAGACCCCGCTCAGCCGCTTGACGGCGACGCGCTCACCGTCACGTGTTCGCGCACATCGGCAAGAGGAAGAGGGAGGACTCCGAGCCTCGAGCTCGCCGGCGGGGCGTTTGGGCCGCCGCTGCAGAGAGGACCGCGAGGGGACCTTCGCCGCCACGCAAGAGAGAGCTCAGCCGCTGGGCTCTTCCGCGGGGCAGGGCAGCCGTCGCGCGAGAGAGCCGCTCGGGCTACGCGAGACTAGCGGCGAGAGCGGCAAGCAGGGGAGGAGAAAGGGGAAGACGGGTTGGTCGCGCAGCGGCGTGGTGGCCCTCGTGGCCGCCGCCGGTGGCCGGGGCTCACAGCCACTCGAACTGCTCGAGGACAGAGCCACTCGAGTTGCTCGGGGAGGAGCCAGGAGCAAAGCGGCGCACCGCTGGACAGAATGGGGGCTAGGGTTTGGCCCCAGCCGAAACCCCCCCTTTTTATTCAGCCGCAACCGATGGGTTACCGTCGGATCCCATCTGACGGCCCAGATCGTCCTAAGCCGAAACCCTAGCTCTTAGCCGGGCCATTGGGCCGAATGAAGGAGGCCAGAGGCCGGCGGGAGGAGCGCCGGCCCAGGCAGAGGCAGGTGGCTATAGGCCGCAGGGAGATGGTCGGCCCAGGCCGACGCCACAGGCCGGCGGGAGGAGTACCTGTTGGGCCGAAAGAAGAGGCTATGCAGGCCTCGGGGCCAGAGAGGCTCTGGGCGCTTTTTCTTTTAAAAGGAGGTTTTGTTTTGTGTCCAATTTTTGGACAGATTCAAAATGTTTTTTCTATGCTTTTTTCCAACGAAAAATTTGTTTAGAAAATAGAATAGAAAAATGAATAGTTTTTGTAAAAGTAATAATTTTTCTGAAAAGAAAAATAAAAGGTTCTGAAAATAAAAAGAGATTTTTCAGAAAAAGAAAGGTTCATGGATTTTATAAAAGGAAAATAAAGTTCATGAATTTTTATTAAGTAACAGAATATTATTTATGTAAAGTAGAAAAGGTGTATAAATTTTATATTCACGTTTTTTCGCTGCAAAGTAAAAGTTTAATCCTTCAATTAAATTGGAACCAACGGGAAAGTTTAATTGGAAGAACTGTTCTTAGCAATGTTTTTCCCATGTGGGTGAAATAAGATTCAAATAGTTTCCGCTATGACAAAAGAAAGATGTTTGTTTTAAAGTTAAAAAATGATATTGTTGTTTTCTGACCAACGTTGATGATAACAATACTATAATTCTATGAGTCAGCTTATGTTCAAAGATTAAATCTCTGATAAATTTTGTATCAAAGTGATCAATTTTCAGAGTACAGATAGAGAAATGTATATTTCTTGTTCCTGCATCAATATAGTTGACGATGATGATTATTTCTTAGCAAAGTTGTTCAATAGAAATACCATCATCACATTGTTTATGAGTTATATGCATTATTTCCGTTTCTGCCCAACGGTGATATGAAACTAATGTAGAAGGATGATGTTTTATTCTAATGTACCACAACGGTGATTTTGAATATAAAAGAAAGTTTTAAAAGGTTTAATGTGCATGATTTTAATCAGACCAACGTAGGGTTATTTTTATGCTCATTACCGTTGTTTATTGGCTAAGTTTTTTCAAACTAAAAGTTATTCAAGCTTTCACTCATGAAAGCGAATGTTTTGGGTACTAGTGACCCGAAAGATGGAAAAGAAAGGTCATAACTTGAGGGAATAAATTCTCTCTAAAGAATGGCTTCACAAGAAAAGAACTCTTGGATATTAATTCAAGAAAAGAAAAGAGATAGATCATTGAGAGTCTTGGTTGACGAATGTCTTTCATGTACTCTCTATGATGAAGTCTCCTTTTTTCAGTCAACATGATTGAAATGAAACAAGCAACATGCATGTTGAATTTGACCGACGTCGGATCAAAACATGTGTGTCAAAGATAATTCAGATTTATTTCTGAATTTGATGCAGTCAAAAGAGCCAATTATGGCATTTATGTCCCTTACAGGGAATTACCCGCATGGCGGGAAAAGTCTGGGAAGAATGCCTGCGTAACCGGGTAAAGTTGACATTGTATTATGTCAACAATCCGTGTATGGCGGGAGAAATTTTGGCAAAGGTCTTATCCTGTCTGACAAGAGAAAGTTATGATGACTCATGTGCGGTTAATGTCCCACTATAGGAGAAAAATATGGAGTAGCTATTAAGCTTTCCTAGTATCGACCGTACACCTTATATGTAACGGTCATTATGCAATCACTAAATCCAGAAAGGATAAAAGTAACAGACGAACCTAAAGACAAGAATGATATGCAAGTGTGACTTGCAAAAGTGACAACTATAAAGAACTCTGTCGAGTTTCTGAAATGAAATGAGAAAAAAATACTCCCATACTAGTTAACTTATAACTTAATTTTTCATGAAGTGATAAGATGAATGAGCTAGATAATCGAAGTTTCCTCATTTCACAAGAACTATGAATGGGTTTCGAAATTGTGGCAGAAAAGTTCTTGCCACATTTTGAGGGGGAGATAGAGACATGAAATACATTGTAGTGTATTTCATGACTCCTCTGTACTTTAGATGATGTGATGCACATTACTCCTCGGTACTTTAGATGATGTGATGCACATTATGCATCTAAAGTGATCCATTAATGAAGAATGTGATTGTCAAGGGGAGTACGACAGTCACCTGAATACCGTCATTATGATACCCCTAAAGAAAAGAAACCGTTGTATTTCCGGATCTTTTACAGTTCCGAAAGCAGACTAAGGAATACAACAATGGTGCTTAAAGTGCCATAAAGAAGAAAGTTTAAAGATACGCCATTTCTTTAGTGAAGATGGAGTAATCTGGGGGAGCATGTTGTATGACCTATACAAAACTTGTTGTTAGCTCTACAAGGGATCTTGTGATACAGGTCCCTGTAATACCTATTGCCTTTTGGAAATGGGTGACTATAGAATTAATTTGCCTCTTGGCAATGAGAGAGCAATGACAACCCCATATGAAAGAAGTGCCAGTACCTAAGATTTTGATGGTCTCTAGGAATGTGAAAATCAGATACTTGTGACTACTATAAAGTCTATGTTAGTCAAATTCCATCATTTGAATTTCACTAACATAGACTTTATGAAGGGTCTACAAGGCAAATGTGACTCCAAAGGAAATATGTAAAGGTGTAAAACATGACTTAAATCGAAAGATTTTGTGCAAAGAAAATGAGAGGACAATTGCATTCATGCAAAGTTATAGAATGGGAAATTCGTTTCCCAATTCCTATGCATGTGGATGATGTCCTACTTGCTAGTGGTGATGTCAATCTACTGCAGGAGGAGAAAAGAAGTTCTTGTCCTCAAAGTTCAAAAGAATAAAAAGGGGTATTAGGAATGTCGCATGGACATGCTAAGACAGATCTCTAAAGTATGCATACGAGAAAACCTACGCCTGTTCTTATAGTCAAGGGTAATGGAACTGGAAACTCTGGTGTTTCAAAAGCTAATAAGAAGAGATTGTAAACGAATATGGTACCATATGCTTCAGTTGTTGGAAGCTCGAGATATTACCCTGACACAGTTCACGTATATATCCGGGTTGTTTTGGCAAATGTCCAGTCCATAGATAAATCAACGGAATGGAGTTAAAGATATCGGCCTCATGATGAAAGAAATAAGTGCTCTCAAAAGATTGTGAGTACAAAGGCAGGACTTGTGAAATGTATAGCGAAATCCACAATTGTCGCTAACTTTTATACTCGGAGTTTTGTGTGGAAAATCTCCAAATGAGTGAAACGATTGTCATCAATGTGATCCAATGATATGTTAAAGCTTGATATGAGGCTGGGGGATAGGCAAAATGGTTAAGGCTACCTATACCCGGAGTTGATAATGGTTGACAACAACGATAACCATTTTAAGTTCTTTCGCTCCTGTAACAACGAGTCAAGTGTTGATGCCAAACACACTGACAAAGAGTTACGTGTTGTGAAGGAGAAAGTCCGGAATTATGGAAAAATGCTTGAAGCATAAAAGCAACAAACAAGTGTTTGTAGATCTACTTATCCAAGGCTTACCGCCCAGTGTGTTCGGAGAACACACAGTCGACATGGGTTTTATGGTATAGTCTAATATTTCCGGACAACAAAGGGCCCAAGGTTAAAGAATCTGTCTCAAAATAGAGAGGTACATTGTGGCTGTCTGATTCCATCGGCAATTGAGCTGTGACGATGAAATATGCCCTATGTATTGATCTGTTGCGAAACGAGTAAAGTTAAAAGCATATGATGAGATCAAGGGGGAGAATGTTAGGTTGATCTCTCGTTCAATGGGCCCAACGGCCCATTGGAACCTTGACCCACGCCCTGATCGGGGGCGTCCAGCCCAAGCAAGGCTGGTGGACCCCTGTCGTGCAGTGTTATAAAGAGGAGGTGGAGACCATGGCACAAGATACGAGGTTCGCCGCCGCCACTGTTTCCCCAATCCTAACCTAATCCGATCTAGAGGGAAGCGCTGAAGCGATGGGAAGCCCACCGCCACCGCTACCACATCTCTCTCCTTTCCCACCGTCGTAACAACCTCGCGATGGACTTCGGAGGGAGCTCATCGAGTACGGGACAAGGTAATATCTAGGTAATATCTACGGCTACTACCGTGACCCATCTAACCTAGAAGATCCATGGGATCTATCAGTCACCACTCAGCAAGCATGCTTCATTTCCTTCTTGAAGTTTTTTCCTAGGAGTTGTGTACTTTTTTATGTCTTTTACCATAGGGCCTGTGATACACGTGGTCTTAAATTTTCTTCTCTGCGTCTATTTGTTTCGCTGGTGAAAATTTTAGTTTTTGATTAATATATAGTTGTGTGCATCATTTGATGAAGAGGCTGGGGTTATCCTCCTATTAAAAATAACTTGCATAATTGAGTTTAATTTGATGAAATCTTGACTTTTACTCCCCTCTTTTTACTCCAGGATTTTCCGGACATTGTTACTGCAAGAATGGGCCTTCACAAATATTATTGCAGTTCTTTTCATTTTTTGAGTTGCAGCTCTTTTCATTAAAAGGATTGTTTTTTATTTAATTTGTGCCACGTAACTTTGAAAGGCTAAAAACTTTATCTTATTTGCTGCTAAAGTTGGATTATCATATCATGATGGCTGGATGTTAGATTATGTGTAGCAACTGAACTACACAATGCCTCACATTTCTAATCCTATACAATCATGGTCAATGCCCACTGGGCAGCAGTCATCATGGCTCATCAGCATCACATACAGAACTAAGAACTATACTTTGCACAGTTGCAAGAAGGTGGCTTATAGTATACATTTTCTCCTCTAAGGCCAACTCCAATCGTATGATCCCATCCTATTCAGTCGCGTTTGTTTGAGGATAAACAGACAGAAACGGCCATCCAACTTGCGGGGGCAAACAAATCAATGTCTGTTTTTGGTCCGCTTTCGACCAATTTTCGACCCCACTTTGTACCGCGTTTACGACCGAACGGACACACACATACGATGTGTGGCACGTGCCCATATCCTCCCATGGTCGGGCCATCCGGGACACATGTATCTCTTTTTATAACACCCCGCCAGCCGCACCCTCACCCACTCCCCTCTCATCCCAAGCCATAGCCACCGCCGTTTTTTCTCGGTCGTGCGGTGTCCAGCATGGCCGATGAACCCTGCCCTTCCCCTATTCGCGGCCCCTTTCCTGGACGCCCCGAGCTGTCCAACCCTGGCCCTAGATTTTAGTGCATTCAGCGACCGGACTAGGAGCGAATTCGGTCGGATTTTAGCTCACATCGGGTGCCGATGGCCGCGCCATGCCATTGAGTGGCCGGGTACCTATCGTAATAGCGCCGGCAATGCCCCCAGGCCGCATGCAGGTACTAACTCTGTCTCTAGCCACTTGGATCTACCCGTCGCCGGTTCACCGACAAATACACCAACGACCATCGTCCTGGCTCGGTGCTGCTAGGCCAAATGCTTGTCGGCACACTGATGCCATTCATAAAATGCGACGACTGTTCATGAAAGGTCATGTGCCGCGTGTCTAGAACGCCGGAACATTCTGGATGGGCGTTTGCCAAGTGCAAAAATGATGGGATATGTGCTAGTTCAGCTTCGGTTGTGCTTCCGGATTCGTCTCGTTTTGCTTACACTCAAATATTTATTATGCAGGCTGGATACAACTTTTGGTTTTGAAAATAAGAATACACCGATCTACTCATAGTGCATAATTTAATAGATGTTCGTACACTTCTTGCTAGAATAGATGCTAGAGATGAGACTAGAGGTGAGGAAGCAACGTCTAATTTTCTAGACTCGAAGAAGAAAGAAGCATGCAAGCTCGAGACTTTATAAATCAACAATGAATGCATCGAGAAGGCATTAATTTAACTTATAGGAGTAGTTATGAAAGTTGGTTATCTTCTACTCTCCCTCTATCTCAGTTTATAAGTCCGGCACGTGTACCTAGATCGTTAATTTGACCAACTTAATGATAAGCATATATTATAAAAAATATATTATTAAAAACTTTAGATGTTCTATTTCTAATGATATAATTTTTATATTAAACAATAGATTTTATATAAGTCAAATTGACGACCTAGATACACGTGTGTGTCTTCTAAACTGTAACGGATGTAGTATAATATTTTCTTTGCTCTGATTATTCTATTCAAAATTTGGTGATATATTATAATGTATAAAAATATTAATGATGAAAACAGTAAAAAAAATATGTTTTAAAAATTGTATGCGGAGATGCGTCCCAAATACGACCGCTCATTGAGGGCACGACGGGCGCCTACAAATCTGAACCGACGTCACTTCATTACCATCCCTAAACGAACCAAAGTGAACGAAAGTCATGCGTTAGTGTTGGCCCAAGTTTTACGCGGTCTCTTGTAATTTTTTTTTTTCTATGCGTGTGGGTCTCTTGTATGGCTGAGTGTCTCGGTCTCTCTTCTCTATCTCTATTCAAGCAACCGCATTAATTAATTCGAATATTTTACAATTTAGGTCGTGTTTGGGATGCCATTTCGGTTAGCAATACGCGTGTAAATAATACACATCTCACTGCATCGTTTTGCTTTCAAGTGAAAATTGCTACTGGCTCTGTAAGTTAATCTGTAAATTAAATACATATGTATCTAAATACACTCAATCCAAACGCGCCCTTAGCAACACTCTCGAAATCCTTCGTCGCAGAAAAGAGACTAACATTTGGAAGCATGTGCAGTGAATGGTGTACCACCTGGTCCGCAATGCACTGAGCATGCAGTTCTTTTCACCTCAAGAAAACCTCAATTCTTTTTTCGAGAAAAAGGAGGATTACCGTCCGTTTCTGCATCAATTGATGCATGCAGATTTTTAGTAAATTCAATCAAATATTTTTTAAGTCGAGTACAAGCTCACACGTAGCTATAAATAAGCGACAAAAGAGTGAAATAAAAATATGCCACAACCAACGAAAATAGGCCTAGACGACTAAACATATATCCTATTATTGGACCGACAACCAAACCGTTATAGATACCCCGAGCCATCATCTCTCATCAGTCAGACCCACTAACCATAGGCTCTCTTGCCCCCGCCAGAAGTTAGTAATGACAACATACAGATCAATGAAGTAGCCCTGTATATAACCTGCAAAAAAATTGTATATGTATGTCTGTTAAAAACCAAATTATTTCTGCAGTTCCAAATAGCCCAAAGCAATACACATACTCCTATTCGAATATGTTTCACAATATTAGTGTCTATCCCATGTAACCTCGTCCCAAATAACGTTGTATACTACTAGGAGGGTTTATATTGAAGGCTATGAATAGTGAGCGTCGTAAAATCCTAGCCATCGGAAATCAAAAAAGAGGTGTTTGATAGTTTCATTTTGATTACAAAAGCTGCATCTCTTACTATCCTTCCAATTATGTTATCCTTTGTTAGAATCACTCCCTTGTGAACAAACCACATAAAGACTTTGATCCTTAATGGTGCCATGACCTTTCAAATATGTATTGAATTTGGGATTGGGTCTGAACCTATAAGATCAATGTACTTAGATTTGATCAAAAATATGGCATTCGTACTTATTTTCCATTGAAGGTTATGTGCCTCAAGAGAAAGGTGAATATCCACCAACCATCGAACAAGATTTAACCGGGCTGCCCATGGATCTTCAACTAGAGCTTTCCGGAATTATATATTTAGAGGAATAGTCTGGAATACTATAGCAACATATGCCTCTTTACGTTGTACAATATAATAGGGAGGTGGATACTGAGTAGCAAGTGGTGTTTTCTCTAATCACGTATCCTTCCAGAATCTCGTCGACTCTACATTGTAAATTTAATTCTTTGGAAAAATGTTGCCTTCGTTCTCATAAGGCCCTTCCAAAAAGATGAATCATTGGATCCTGGGCCAAGGTCTTAGTTTATAAGTACTTATTATGCATAATTTGTATACACATGTCTTCATCCTCATCAGATAACCGAAACAACCACTTACTGAGCATACAACTGTTTTTAATATCTAAATTATCAATCCCAAGGTCACCCTGGTCTTTCTCCTATAAATGATATCCCATCTAATAAGCCGGTATTTTCTCTTTGTGTCATCGCTCTGCCAAAAGAAACGAAATCGATAAAAGTTCAACCTTTCCCATACCCCTACATGCACCTCAAAGAAGGACAAGAGGAACATCGGCATACTCATAAGAACCGAGTTAATCACTATTAACCTATCTCCATAAGACATGAGCTTTCCCTTCCTACATACACTTTCATTCCTTATTAGTGAGCTTGAGGTGATGAATAGGTATTCCCATATAGCTAAATGGTAAAGTACCCAATTCATATTCGAACAGTTGTTTATAAGCATCTTGCTCGTCTTTGGCTTTCTTGAAGCGAAACAATTCACTTTTTTAAAAAGTATATCTTCAAACCTGACAACTGTTCAAATAGGCATAAGACAAGCTTCATGTTTCTAGCTTTTCCAAATCATGTTCCATGAATAGAATTGTGTCATCATTGTACTATAAAATGGACACCCCACCATCAACTAAATGTGGGACCAGTCCTGCTACTTGGTCCTCCTCTTTAGCTCTTCCTATCATAACTGCTAACATATACCCTACCATGTTAAACATGATAGAAGACATTGAGTCACCTTGTCTTAGACCCTTATGCGTTTGGAAGTAGTGACCTATATCATCATTCACTTTAACTCCAACGATATCCTTTTGTACAAAAGAATCGACATGTTTCGTCCATGCTTCGTCGAAACCCTTCATACGTAAGGCTTGCTGCAGAAAAGTATATTTTACTTTATCATACACTTTCTAGATAATCACTTTGAAGATAACCCCGTCTAGTTTCTTTGAATGGATTTCATGTAGCATTTCATGCAGGACCACCACACCATCTAGATGTTTCGGCCTAGCATGAAAGTTGTGTGAGTTGGTTGCACCACAGTGTGTGCAACCCTCGTCAGTCTATTTGTCTCAACTTTAGTAAAATTCTTCAAGCTCATATTCAGCAAGCATATGGGACGGAACTGGTCAATGCACACCGCACCTTCCTTCTTTGGCAACAACGTGATCATTCAAAATTTAGGTGAAATAGCTGCACATGCCCATTAAACAGATCATGGAACAAAGGCATAAGATCATCCTTAATGATGTGCCAGCACTTTTTATAAAACTCTACTGGAAAACCATCTGGTCCATGCGCCCTATTATTCTTTACATGAAAAATTAATTAAGTGCCACGACTTTAGGCTAGAGGATTCCACCATAGTTCTCCGCGGAACACCGATGTGATTTAACCTCTCATGGGGTACATTTGTTATTGTGAGATTGGGAATTGATTAGCTAAGCAAAAAACATGATCACGACCTGTTGACCGACCCTCCATAGTCATCGAATGAATCTGCAACTCCAGCTTCCCACGCAAAAATGGAAGCACAGGAAAGGTTCGGCACAACAACTTCTCGTTTGGCCAACACTAGTTGGTGGCGTCTCCCCCACATCACCTCCGTGAGCAAGGAGGCCGGGGGCTCCTCCCCCCTCTGCCGTCAGCTCATGCCGCCAGGCCTGCCCCCGTGGTGCTGGCGGCGGCGGGTCTGCCCTTCCCCGCGCGCGTGGTGCCCCTGCTTGGGTGGTGGCGGCTGGCGGCGGTGTGGCCCGTTGGTGGCGGTGCCACGGTGGCTCTCGACGCGGCGGCATGGCCGTTGGTCGTGGGGTGGCACGGTGGCGCTGGCGGCCGGAGACACCCGCCAGGCCCAGATCTGGGCCCATTTGGGCCCCATATGGGTTTGGACGGGACGGTAGCGTCGTTCGGCGTGCTGCAGCGCGGGGACAGGGACTGGCCGGGCTGAAGTGGGCCTGGCCGGGCCGTAGGGCCTGGTAAGTCAAGTCGGCTCCGCGCTGGTGGTGGAGGTTGTCCCCTTCCTCCGATCGAGTTGTGGCCGCTTCCATGGCCGTTGTTTCCTTTTCTCCTCTAGGCCTCGTGTTGGCAGCTCCAGTGCGACGGCGAGGGTGGTATGGTAATTGTGGTGGCACAGACTGGTGTGCGGTTGAGTGGATGGTGCACGACGAAGTGTCTGGGACGGTGGTGGTGGTTGTGGATTCAGAGAATTCCCTGCCAGCTTGCCCGACACCGACGTGGTGATGCCTGCGGGCGCCGCTGGCCTTCGTGAAGGGCGTCGGGGATACCCCCTCCTCCACTACCCTCCGTGTACCGGGGGAAACCCTAGGACTTGTCTGGGCAACTGCAGCAATATCGTCGCATTCCTTCTTGGACTTGTTGTTTGGTGCGCGACGCTTCGAACTGCTGGGACGCGGCGGTACTTCTCCGATGGATGCGGCGGTTGCCGGTCTTCTTCTCTTTGTCAATCTACCATTCGAGACTCCACCCCTTTCCATAAAAAAATCGTCTCGCTGTGCTACATGGCCATAGCGCTTACCGCTACTTGTTCCAGCAAATCGTGTCGCTGTGCTAAATGGCCATAACACCACCCCTTTTAGCAAACCCCGTGCAACGACACCTCATGGATGCGTGCACAACAGTGGTGCTTGTTTTGGCTCGCAACAGCGTGCGTGCTGACGCTGAAAGCGGGGATAGGAGAAGTCCCTGGCGCAGAGGAGTAGTGTGTGATATGGGTTAGAGGTAGGACAATTCATTGTGGAGGTAATATCATACAATAGTACCATATTCATTATGTTAATTTATAATATCATTCACTATATATGTGGAGCCTTATATTGGGTGAGTTGTAGTACATCCCGATGAAGTTATAGTAGGCCAATCCTCGTACAAGTGTTTGACACGTATGCCAACATTCATCGATAAGGAGCCCACTACCATCCAAAATTCAAAACTCAATGTGTTCCATGGACATTCCGATATGAGTTGACACAACGAGATGGGACATCGTCGATTAGTCAACCACTATACTTCTTCTCTTCTACAAACGGCACACTGATAAGCAACGTAATAAACTAGCTAGTGATCACAGACGAGGATGAGTTGTGCGAGTATATTATCTCTTGGGAGACTCTCGAGCACCATCAGAGCATGAATAGAGCCATCGGGATATGTCAAACAATGCTTCATGGTATTCTTGCAGTCCCGGATGCCTCCTACTCCCAGCCTTGCGACTTCTACTACTGCAATGTGTGATTGTCAGAATATATTGACTTAGCACTAAATGGAAACACAAGATGCAAAGCATCATCCTTTTTTAGGGAAATGGTAAGCATCATCCTTACTCAGAAGTGTGAGTTGTGTTATGAAGGGACACATACATACCCTAACTTCTTTCCCCGAACTTTTATGGACCCTGGGTTTGACTTGTACTGGGCACATACTAACTAAATTTACCCTGAAGTCGGTGCTAGGATATAGTAGCAAGTAAACTTAACTAGCTAGCTACAATATGTGATGTCAAAAAAAAAGCTAGCATTTTTATTTATTAATGAGATGAGACAAAGCTTTTGCATTCGTTTTGAAAAAAAAAATTAGCTAGCTAGGATATGTATGTCCATATCATGACTATTATTAAAGCAAGGATATGGTTGGTTTCAGAGGCCGGGTGTTTAAAAGGACATGGTTGGTGATAGACAGAAGCTAGGCATAAGGTGACATTTACACCTGTTTGTGAATATGTCCCTCCAAGCGCATCCCACACCTTTAAAGACATATTAGCCTTAGTTATACCATGAGAGTTGCTCACCTCTAGGCCCCATAAGAGCAAGCTTGCTCAAGAAACGAGAGCCGGCCAGGGACTGGACGGCCCTCGTTTGTGAAGGTCTTCTTCCCAATAAAATACTTAGGTTTTCTAGTACTGATCGAATTCAATCATTTTTACTTCGCATAAGTTCGGGCAAGAGAGTAACTATAGTAAACTATAAGCCAGTTTACATGACCCTTTTTTTATATGAAAGAGAGAGTAATGAAAAAGCACAGGAGTGGCCTCTCATGCAAGAGTAAGTCCCAATGCATGTTCTTAGGTAAAAACATTTAAATTTAATGAGAGGAAAAAGATAGATAGAAAGTAAGAAAAAAATACTAACCTAATAGCCAATTCTATTTTATGAGTAATTAATAAGGTTGACTTTTGATGGCATGGCAATTTTATACAGCCAACTGTTGTGAAAATTGCTTTTGGAGACCAAGCTCCATGGCGACTATTTTTTTAACAAAAAAAACCACATTTTTTACCTTTCAAATAATTATTAAAAAATAAAGATATTCATGGACGCATAATGTGCACGTGTGTAAATTTTCTTCATGAAATACGCTGAAATGGGGAATGTACTATTCATTCTTATTTTTTTTCTTTTATAGGTCGTAATTAGAGGTATTTCATCTTGAACTTTTACACCCTACATTTCATCCTAATATATATGCATATTTCTTTAGTTTTCTTATGAAACTGGTAACTTTGAATTTCGATTTTTTTAAAAGAAATTCCGGCCTCCATGGATCCTGGTCACCAAAACGCCCTACTCCAATTGTTGGCTCCAGCATTGTTCTTGCACTAGTTCTTGGATGTGTGCATTAGAGCAGGGTTAATATTATAGCTAACAACCAGCTATATGAAGTTGTTATGTCATCAATAGCCAATCCAATAGTCCATTCATACAATAAGTTAGTCATACTTGTATGTTATGTCATTAATACGTGTCCTAAGTTTTTATCACACAGAAGGTGTTGGAATCCGTGCTATAATGGACGCTTCTCTTCTCTCCTCTCTTATGGCCGCATACATCATATGGTAATTGGGCATATTGGTCATGCCGGATTTTATCCAAGTTATCATGTCACACAGAGATAAATTCGTACTTTTCAACCATACAACCTTTGTTTATGTTGTGAATCAATCTCTGGTTGGATATTTAAAAAGACAGTGATATCTTCAGTCCATCCGGGGTCAAGTCCTGATACTCGCATTATTCCTGGATTTATTATAGGACTTCGTAAATCTCAAGATGATATGTCGGCTCATTCTCTCGTAGATGCTCATAAACATAGGATATGCGTGTGTACGTCCATAGAGGTGAATGTATGCACGTATATATAAACATTTACGTATGTATTGTATTAAAAAAGTTTTATTTATGTTTTTCTCTTCTAATGCAGGCCAGTTAGCAACATGTAATTTGTTGGCACGGACTGGCACTCCAAGATATTTGACAGGTCAAGGAATAATTCGTGTGGTTCCCGATCCTACAAACCAAACGGGCGATAGTACTTTTTTCTTTCTAAGAAACAGAATTCTCCAAAATTCCTCCAAAAACTCATTCAACCAAATAGGATAGCCCTTAATAGCTATGAAATTAGCCACAACCATGTTGATTAGACTGTAGACCATTACGGCAGTAACACCAATCTTGCCGGCTCTTCGCATATCTCGGGAACTATTTATGATTATAATATAACCACACTACACAGGCATGTCATTAAAAATAACTAGCATCTTAAACTCGTTAGAGCGAGTATAATAAAGCCTAATCTATCGGCTGCAAGCTGCTCAACGTTAAAACAATTCTAGCTTTAGGAAAGTCAAGCATGTGCCCCGTCAGTCGCCCGGCTACAACGTAAAAACCAATCAAAAGCCTCCTGCTTGCAGCAGAGGCGAGCGCTAAAGATCGAGATTCCATCTGATGCACCTTCGTGGCTTCCTGCCCTTCTTCCTCTCCCTATGCGCCAATTCTTTCGTTGCCTCGCCCCAAATCACTTCCTACGCGCCACAAATTGAAGCTTTAAAGCCTCCAAATCAAGTCCTGAGTCTATTATAGACCTCATCCTTAGGGTTGTAACATTTCACATACTTAATTAATACAATCATCTTTACCCTGAAAAATACAACCTCAAAATCACCCCTAAATCAGCCTAATCCTCAGCCCTAGAACCGTCGCCGACGTCGAATCAAGCAAGCAGATGGGCCAGCAGTCCAAAAGGGCATGTGCGTCGGCACCTCGTATCATCCCGGCCCAGGGCCGGCCCTGGGCTAGGGTAGCAGGGGCGATGGCTCGGGGCCCAGCTAAACTAGGGGCCCCGAGCTAGTGCCGCAACCTGTAGTATATACATAGATATGGGCCCTGATAACTTGGTGCAAATTAAAAATATCTGTAAACAGGAAGGCCCAACTCGTCCAGAAGTCACAGGAGCCCAACAGGCAACAACCTAGATGCGCCTCAATCCCTCAACGTGAAGGCAGGGCACGCACACGGGCACACGGCAAACGACTTGATCAGACTGCACGCCGACGCCGGTTCATTTTTTACCTGTTCGCCTCCAGCCCTTCACAAATCGGCCGATCGAGGCAAAGGGCGATTGCGACGGTGATCTACAACAGCGGCCGCCGCGGGATGTAGTGAATAGACAAAGCCACAGAGGTAAATCTCTAGATAAATTTTTCTTAGCCCTTAATCTAGTGAATACCGAATACGGATTAATCTATAATCTTCTTTTTACAGCCGAGTTTGATCATATCTTGCTGTCGATTTGGTCCTAGAGACCTGTACTTCTTGTTTCTTTGATGATTGATGGCCTTCAGCACTCAGCAACCTTCAGCCTTCAAGTGCCTTTACTCCTTTTCTTTCAAACATGCTGCCCAAAAACATTTATCTGGTTGTGCGCAAAGAAAAAAGAGGAAAAGAAAAGAAAACTCCAACGAACTGCATAAGGGATCTATGCATAGATATGTTGTAAGGAATGAATCTGCTCATAATCTTGAGTAACTAGATGACACTTCCGAAGAACAACAACCTACTCAGAATGAGACCACCATTGAGGAAAATAATGCCCATGAGACTCCTAAAAATGTGGATTGTGAGAATCCTGCAATTGTAGATGAACAAGGATCTTCTCCTTTTGATATATATGACCCTAGAAACTGGAACTCTCTTGACAATAAATCAAGAGATATTCTGATTGAAAAAGGGCCTACAAGGGAATACAATCTTGTGTTTCTCAAGATCAATGAAGGCTTGCAGGTTCGTTAGTGTCATTTATTTTTGTTTATGCTATGTAACTTCTATGGTATATGGTTCAGACCTGAAGTATGACATTGTTTTCATATTATTTACGAAGGAAAATTATCACTGTTTATTGTAGCTTTGCCAAAAAAAATATCGATGTATGGAATCATTTTTTCCCCTCCTATGTCGCCATGGGCCCATTTATTTGAGTTTGCCCCGGGGCATCCGAAACTCGAGGACCGGCCTTGTCCCGGCCAGCGCCTCAGCCTTCTTGCCGTCGACGCCTCATCTCATCCCACCGGTGCCCTGGCCCGTTCTGCGAGGCTGCGGCTGCCTCATCCTCTCCTGCCGTCGGCCTTCCCTTCAACACATGAACGAGGCCCCTGTGGTGGCCTCCTCTGCGTCATGTTGGCTCAGAGGCTGCAACAACTGAGTGTGGTTAATATATAACCCTACCATGAGTTTTCTATAATAATTTTTAAAAGTCAAAAAAGTTTAGTCGTGTTTTCATAATAACCTTGACTTTCTTTTGCATTGTTATATAAATATTCATGAATAAAAAAGCATTTTTTACTTCAGGGCAAAAAAACATATTTTTTTTGCTATTATAGGTCACTATTTACACTATTTGGGCCATACCAAGCACAACGGGTTTTTATCAATTATTGGAAAAAAATTACAAGTACAATGGAAGATCAAGTTTATTCAAAAATATTTTCTGAATTTTTTGTCTTTTCATTTAATTACTATTTTTATATAAGGTGTATATACACCCATAGATCAAAGGTTCCTGTCCCTGTGGCATCTAGGTTAACATAGTTAATCAAAATCTGATGCTTGTTGCTACGCTCGTGTCCCTATACTTATCTCAACTCTGAAAAATCAGATCCTTTTGTGGCGTCCTTTGTCTGTACGATGTGGAGCTGTTGTGATTGGTATCATATATGGCTCCACATATGACATGTCCCCCCCCCCCCCCCCCCCCCCCCCCTAAATTTGTATCATGTATGGCTCCATATGTGACATGCTCTGTATTATGTGGAGATTATGTGCTTTGTGTAATGTATGGCTCCATATATATGCCATGCTCTTTTATGCTGAATTTATGTTATATCATATATGGCTCCATATATGACATGCTCTTTTAGGCTGAATCTGCATCATATATATATGGCTCCATATATGACATGCTCTATAGTGATGTGGAGCTGCTGTGCTTTGACTAGTATGTACTTGTAACCAATATGAATTGATACGACATACTCACTAGTCTTGTAAAAATATTGGCAAGGAATTTGAACAGAAGGTACGATGATCCCATTCTGCTCTTTTAGGCTGCATTGCCCTTTGCTCTCTCATGGCTGCATGTTCATCTGATACTTCTATGTTGGGTGTGGTATGAGTGGATCATCTAGTATAATTGACACTAGGAGGTTGACTAAAATGACCACAAAGTTGTTACATTGGATCACAAAAGGTGATATACACATGCAGGTATTAAATGTTTAAGTGTTTACTAGGGCTAATCTTACAGCCAACCTAAAAGGGCTTCATAAGTGACGTGGAGGTAGTTTAAAGCCAGCAGCAGACTGAGCTACTAACGATGCTCATTGAGTGACTGCACTTCCACATTTTTAGTAACTGCAAGGAGCAGCTTACTATTGTACGGGGAGGCTGACTTGTACGGGGAACAGTTTGCTTGGGAGGCGCTGAAGATGCACGGCAACATCTACTGGATAACGAGGACGCCACACAGAGCTGGGAGGTAGCCTTGCAATCCTTGATGCCTCTTACTCCTAATCTTGCAACTTGTACTGCCGCATTGTGTGAATATATGAGCTCGTCACCAATGGAAACGCATCAAGATAAGCCTCATCCATATACATCTTCCAGCACTTCCTACTCACAGTTGAGTTGTGTATTTGTTGTGTTATGAAGAAACACGCATCCTAACCTACCTTCTTCAACTCTTAAGGAGGTTAGCTATGGCCTTCACTGACCACAGTGCTGGGACTGTGGCACCCGAAATCACTCTCTAGTGGTCTACCGACCATCCTACCTCCTATTAGTATCTTGAGACACTGCAGATATATATAGGTCCATGTCACAACTCACAACTCACGACTATTATTAAATGAAGGACATGGTTGGTCAGAGAACTCCGATTCTCTTTATATCAAGAACTTCTCATGATTCCCCCACAAAATAAAAACAAAAGCTTTTGCATGATTGCAGCATCTTATGAGTTGTAACCCAAAAACGTACAAAAAGGAAATCACACGATCATTTAAATGATCAAAGGACTCGCTAAGTAACCATTTACAACAAAAACCAACAATTTAGATGGATTCTCCTAAAAACGCCCAATCTAATTTATCTATGATTATGCAAGGTAGCCTTCCTTGTTTGCATATAATATGCCCAACTTTACATATATACAACTTATCATCACTCTTTTGAAAAATCTGGACCGGTAAATATCCAAATTTTTGTGCATGCCTCCCCAAAATTCGGGGAAACACAAGGCATGCTGGTGCCAAATTGATTTCAATGGTCAGATTCACTATATTTTTTTAGAGAAGGAGGATCGCCCCCGGCCTCTGCATCTGAGCGATGCATACAACCATTTTATTAATTATTCACAAAAGACCTTACAAAGAAATTCAGTAATAAGTCTGAAGCCACCGTCTAGGCGACAACTGTCGCTACTTCTATCCATCTGATGAAGGGATGCTGATAGTTCGGACCTAATACCACAGACCTCGCAGACAAGCCTAACATCTAAGACCTGAGGCCCCAACCAAGCCACTTGCCGGGTATGGGGCACCCACCGGTCCGGCGCGCTCTCACAGGCGGCCGCCGCCAACTACCACTACTCCATCTTCAGAGTTATACTGACGTATCATCCTTGCCTGGTCTAGCTGCCGTCAACGCCACCACGGCGCCCAACGGCACCACCACCCTGCATGCAAACTGTTCAGCACGTCGCAGTCGCCGCCGGTACACCTCAGCCCCATGCCACCAAGTACCACCAGCCGACACAGCTTGAAGCCTCTCAAAGATCTGTCGTGCGTAGCACCCGCCGACCAGGCATGACAAAGCTTAGAACCTATCGGCCATGCATGTCTTGGCATCTCCACCGAAGCTCCGTGCAAAACGAAACCACTCCACCTCCTGCCTCTGACCACCAGCACTGCTCCACAAACGATGCTCCCAAGAGAGAAACGCCACCGCAGTGTTGTCATCGTCCGATCTGGAAGACTAAATCCTATGGTTTCCCCAGAGCAGTACGAGTGGGTCGACATAAGCCACACAACGATGCCTTCATCAAGGTAACAATGTAGAACGCCGCCATCGCTTGCCGTCGGCTCGGTTTTCACCGGCAACTATGTCTCTCCAACTCGTAGCCAGTACTGGATCACTGATGCAAAGGTCCGAACACCCAGTCTCAGGACGACCACCTCTGACAGAAGAGATGACCACCACCGCCGGTTGCATCAGTCAGAACATATCTGACCGGATGTGCTGCCGACGAGACAACCAGGCCCTCCACACCGCCGTTGCCGATTTGAAGGTAGTTTGCATGTCACCGCAGCCTAGCTGGCCGCCGCCGCCGACACCCGAAAAGGTCGGCCATTGTGCCCGCAGCCCACGCCGCCGTCCGTTACTGGGCCGCCCGCCGCGCCTAGCCGCCGCCGTCTGAGGACGGGCCAGCCACCCGCCACCTGCCGCAGGCATCCGCCACACCGCAAAATCCAGATCGGCCGCGCCACCACACGCCTAGGGGTCCCGCCCCAACTCGGAGACGCATGAGAGAGGAGATCCCCCGCCACCGCAGTCAGCCCCCGGCGACGGCGGAGGGAGAGGAGGAGGGAGTGCTTGGTGGCGGCGGCTAGGTTTTTGGGCTCCGCCCGAGTCACCCTAGGGGGAGGGCGACGCGAGCAGTCGGGCTGAAAGAAAAACCCTCGATTCACTATATGTGTACAATTATATTTGATAGATTTAAATCATTCAGAGCACATGATTGGTAAGCGTATGGTACCGGTGAAGAGCCCACAAAACAAAATAACCGTTTTAATGGCAGGAGAATGGATAATACGTGTGCTGGTAAGGGCATGTAAAATGATTGATAAGATAGTCTTATCTTAAATTTTGCATGTAATTTAGAGATGACAAAAAAAGAGTCTACAATGGATCATCTCTTAGCCTTATCTTCTATAATTAGTTATTCCTAAAAACATGATGAGACATATTGTGCTAAGAGATCATCTTTTGTCTTCTCTTAAATAAGAAAAGGCAAAGCCTTTTTTCAAGTTCACTCTCCTCCACCTCATCATTTATCCTATGTGACACTCCTAAGGTAGCACCATGGTACATGTCATAAAGCGGTAACACATTTGAAATCCCTACAGCCTCTTCTACATGTACTGCCGTTATGTACTTCCTAGTCAAATAACTTGGGCATCATCAGACCATGAAGTGGCATCAGCAGACATTGGCGCAGAGAGTAAGCAAAAGAATGTGACGCGCAAGTGATCGAATGAAATATGAATACTGATCGAAGGAGCTGGGAAAGCACACTCAGAGGCATGTATCCAGTAAAAAAAAATACAAAGGTGAGGCGACATGAGTTCAACAGTATGTTCCTCTCGACAAACACTTCAAACAGTGATCAGGAATGTACTTTGCTGCACTACTTTGTTGTCTTCGATCTTCAAACTAAATGCATGACATTCGATGTTTCTCACCAATGCTTGCTGCACCATAACAAAAAACAACATAGATGGCATACAACTAATTTGGCTAAAACCCTCAATGAAAACCTAATCACAATTTCCCGCGGCAACCAGCGGGCATGGCCCTAGTAGAGTATCTATTTCTCCCCGGTCCTGGTTTTCAATTCTGATACAATGTCTATTTCTCCTCTGTCCTGGTTACTGAGATACGTTCGAATCCGAAGTTACGTCCGTTCTGACACGGTGAAATTTCCCCTACAGAACAGAACAGAACAGAGCACCATGAAACATCAGTCAGACATACTTAGCAGGAACAACAGAAGTGGCCAAAGAAAAAAAAAAGAGGATTACCTCTCGAAGGAAATGCGTTACCATAGACTTATCAGCGGTGTTCTTTGAACTGAAGAACAGCTGATTCGTGTATTGTATCCTTATATTTGGAATGTTGGCTCTTGAGAAGTAATCATGAAGAACAACTCTAGGAGTCCAGATTTCCATACATTTCATGACAAAGACACCGCAATCATTCCTAACATCAAATAATAAAGCAGAAACATCAATACAAGAAAATATATTTAAAAAATGTCTGGCAATGAACATCAAGAAACAACTAGTTGTAGATAGCATTACCCGTTTCCTTGTCTTGGCATAGCAGGATAGACAGTTCTGAAATTATCGAAGCTATACTCTGCATCAACTATCTCCTTCCACAAATGTTTGAAATTACCAACCTAAATTACAACACATCAGCATTCACATGACTAAAAGTCGAAGGTGAACATACTAAAAAAACTACGTGAAAAACAAAGAGGAAGATTTGCAGATAGAATTACTTACAAGCATCTCGCTGACCACAACTTGATAACGGGACTTCTTGCGGAACAAGGAATCCATAAATACAAATTGACGATTTTGCAGGTCAACAACAAATAAAAACCAGTGCTTACAATGGCATATAGGAAAGAATAGCTGCAAGAGAAAAACAATTGTAAGAACAAGTTCACATATTACACAGATATAAGAGACGAGAACTAGGACAAAGAGCAATAAAAAAATATCATACCAGTTCACATGCATCAATTTTCTTTTCTAGACTTGCACTTTTAAAAGTATTTTGTATGAGTTTAAACTGATCTTTATTATTGTATTTTAGAATGTTTTCCTGCAAAGCACATAAGAATCAGCAGCCAAACCATAAGAAAACAGATTTTGGCATGCATATATATATGTGGAAACAGATGGAACTTCAAATGAAGAGAATAATTACCCCAATATACGAGAAGAAGTAATGTTTTTTAGAAACTGATGGATGGCAATCATCAAACAATTTCCGGCAGAAAACAGAAATCAGAAAGTTATTGACATGACCCCCTGGCATCAATGACTGACCAAGAGAGAGGTAGGAGCAGCGGACTTTGCGGTATATAATGGCAGTCATGCTGCTCACATAAAGATAGAATATAAATGTCAATATGATTCAGTGAAGAATTTCTTTTGCATAAGGAAGAATCAGAAGAAAAATAATTGAGCTATAGAAATGAATCAGGAAAGAACATATATACCACTGATATCTTTCACTCCGTCCAAGTCTGCAAAACACCCCATAATATCTCCTCTCAAGAGCAGAGACTGGAAATCGATTTGTTTCAGGGACAGAAGTAGGATCGGACGAGAGAAGAACTCTCCTCGGATCATGAGGTGGTTTCTTTCTTATACAACAACTAGTCCTAACCTTGATTACATACTGAACTTTGGATGCGGTGCTATAATCGGAAGAGTGATTGTCACGAGGCTTTGCAGAACTGATAATGCTATTAGACGCATCATCGACTTTTTTACACAGTTGACTGCAACTCTCGTTGAAATTCCTTTCATCAGTAATCTGCACATCTGGAGAATCATTGGACTGCAACAGAAAAATATTTATTGTTAATATGATGGTGTCATATCATGATCAGCAAAGGGAAAGCAACACAGCTTACAAGTTGCGCTTCCGCAGTTGTGTCAGCAGCAGAAACAGGAGAAGTGAAACATCTGCTCGTATTAATCACGCTTTTTTTACCGGAGGGATTAGCATTTGATTGCTCAGAGCGGTCCAGAGTAACCATGACATTGTGATTCTGCGCACCCGGAACAAAATTAGATCTCAAGTGGAAAGGAAAATGGAACTGACAAACTTGGCTTCTAAATAAACTGGAGGTAAACATTCAGACTCATCGGCGTCACAGAACTGGAAAGAGTGGAGATAATTCCTAATGCCAAGACCTAGATTACCTAGTATAAATGGACAACCTTACAGAAGTCGCATATTACTATCAAGCAGTAAATTAATTAGGAGCGCTATACTGAATAGGGAGAGAATAAAGCATCGAGAAATAAAACACATTTAATACAGGAGATACACAAACAAAGCTTCTTAACATAAAAGGGATAGATAGGTTCATAAAATTAAACCTTGCTGGCTAAAAAATTATACAATTTAGACTAACCTTGTCAGCAATACTCTGGCTGGGCATCACAGAACAAACTGGATAGAAATCCTCCATTTCATGGTGAAGATCAGAAAGAGGTCTGTGGACATTGACCATTTTCTCAGCAGGTTCTTTCAAATTAGTTTCAACAGCACCATCATCAGGTTGCTGAATGGCAGTGTCGTCCAATACCTTGATTAAGTTAAAGATGTATACATACCAATTATCAGTGAGAGTAGAGTGATACGAGGAATTAACAGTAAAAACCAAAAGTATATCTATATGTTTTACCAGGTTTCTGCCATGATGGAGGAGGTGGACGAGGAGCTCGTCAGAGTTGGCCGCCGTCCTGAGAGTGACGGCCGCCACCTCCTGCAGCCTGCTACATGAGTCGCCCGGGGGGCTGGAGACAGGCGTCAGCCGGAGACACTCCATAATGAAAAGAGGTCGATCCTCCCTATATCGATCGCAGATATGCTGGCTAGCTATGGCTTAACTAATCCGCAAGCATCCTGGTAAGTACATCTTCGTTCCATGGCATGGTGTTTGCTAATTAAGGTTGACGTGCTGCTTGACAGCCGTCACATCCTGTTGCCACCATGACAACATGCACATGCAGGCGGATCGAGTCTGAACCAACGAACATGCTCACTGCGGACAAGCTGCGGATCTTCACATAGTGACGACATGATGTAGTAAGGTAGGCAGGCATGCATGTACACACACACACACATGACATGATGACGACATGAAGCTGACGCTATTTCTTCTTCGTTCCACCTCCCTCGCTTTTCTAATAGGAGTCATGTAATGTACCTGGTCCAGCTGATAAGCTATCGCTTCAAATCGCCAACTTCCCCGCGCTGGTCAACCACCGGAGGATGCCGCGCGCCCGCGAAAGTTGACGGCCGTCGCTGCTCCTCTTCGCCGCCCAGCCCATTCCAGATCCGGGAGTGGCGCCGCCGCGCAGCCCGCTGCTGTGTACGAGATCGGGAAGAGGCGGCGCCATGGGGGCTGTGGGGATCTCGGTGGCCGTCGGTCAAGGGGGAGGAGGGGGAGGAGCAGGGGCGGCGCCATGGAAAGAGGGCTGGGGGCTCGGCGTCCGTCCGGAAGTGGAGGAGGAGTCGTAGAGAGGATCAACTCATTACAAAGTGAGAGAGGGAGAGAAAACCTGACAGAGAGAATTTCAGTTCAGATTGTTTGTTGCTGCAGCTGGCTCACATATTGACATTAAATTGAACCATGTTTTATGTAGACGACTTATACAATAGAAACAAACAACTTATGGTGAAAGAATAGAAAAAATCTACTTGAGCCGTCAGAGTAGAGATACATGGCTCAAATTAGTTTTTAAGATTTATTCCCTCCATTTCGAAATATAAGTCTTTTAAAAATTTCACTATAGACGGCATACGAAACAAAGTAAGTGAATATATACTCTAAATTATGTCTATATACATTCATACATAGTCCGTAGTAGAATCTCTTAAAAAGCATATATTTAGGAATGAAGGGAGTAGAACTTACACTGTAAGTATCAAAACTTGTCAGTGTAAGTTATAAAAGTTGCATTGTGTGCCATTTATATCGACTATAAAAGCATTTGTAGTAAGACATACCAAATCAGGCACCCTATATGTTCGTGGACGTGTTCGGCGTCTACGGATGGTGACTGGTCAATCCTTAAATCGCCAGGTCCGCAACTGCGCACCTCATATTCGGTACTCTGAATCTATACTATACATACAACAAGGAACTAAGTAGGTGATCAAAGAAATAAGGTAAAACAAATGTAACTTGGCGGGGTGCTAGAATTCAAAATGACAAAAGCAGCGATCTCGGGCAAGTATTTTGTTCTTCCATCTCCTCCCTGGTACACTGCATCTTACTATTATAAAATTAGATTTTAGTCATGACATGCTAAAATATGTGATGCATGCTTTACTCTTTTCGTGGGTAGTACATGACATGCACCGAAAAGAGCATTCTATCATCAACTAAACAACATAAAGCACATCCTCCCCCAATTAATTAGGAGATGAATAAAACCATAAATCTGGTCATCTAATTTAAGGCTCTCAACAAAGTATTACTATCATGTCTGCCAATATGTTAAAAGGCAATGGGGACAGGCAATTACCCTGAAAATGTCTTTGCAAGTTTGAAAAAGAATACACATTCTCCTATTAATTTTTCACACCAACACTCCCTCAAAAAGAGAGATCCAACTGCATCGTGTTGAGTAAATACTTTATGGTGGGGCCCGTCGGAGGATATTCAAATTTCATAGAGTTATTCGAAATCAATTTCAGAGTTAGCACTTATTCTTAGGTAGGATGTATTGCTTGTGGGACATAGAGTGAAGACCAAGAATGCAGATTGCCTTCATGCCTCTTTTTCCTTGGGCGAAACGGGCACATCCCGTCTCTTCCTAACGGTAATGGTCATCAAGAAACCTGGAGGCACCATGATGGCAGAAGAAGCTGCCTGGATCAAAACTCCATGGGCGCCCGACATTTCGTCCTTAGTCTGTGGCTGCTCCATGAGCACCTCCGGCATTTTTTCGATGGCCATCATGGACGTATGGAGTGCTAAGGACATGGCCTACGTCCTCTCTTTCCATGGACGCTCATCCTCATGGTGCTCCTCTTAGCACGCCCAAACGAATACAAATAGGAGAGGTGGCGAAGCTCGATCCAGGCATTGCCGCGTCGCTCAATCCTTCTTGATCTCGCAGGTGACTATCGTGTGAAGGCAACGGCTCGGCATGGTGTCCGTTACTGCACCATGGTTGTGTGCATGTGTCCTATGTGTCGTGGAGGGCGGTGGCCTCGAGCATGAGGGTGACGGGGCCAAGGTGTTCGTTGTTGACGTTACATGATAGTTGCGAATGGTAGGTCAGACGCGAGAGATGTTGTGGCGCTAACTTGTCGGTTGGCCCTGCTTGCGATAGTATTGGAACCTGACTATTGGTTGCATGAGAACATTAGGCGTCCCGGAGGGGGCCGGTGCTCCCGATGAAAGAGATGAGCATAGAGGCGTTGAACCCTGTAGGCGGCAGCGACGACGACCTTTATTCATGCCAGTTGCACGTGTGATTATGGTCAGATCATGTGAATATTCAATTTGGTGATGGCGGCAGCCACCGTTGGTCATCATGACGAGGACGGCGGCCCTCAACTATTACAACAATGAGATCACTCAGCGCGTCGTCGCATCTGCGAGCGCATCAACATTTTTGTTGGCACGATGACGATTGTGACTCGCGCCAGTGTGGTGTGATAATGGTCGGTTCTGCACCGAGACATGGATGGCTCGAGCGTTGGTATTATGTGGGAAATCGTCTCACAAATTGGCCAAGCTTTCTTGGTCTTGGATTACCGCTGGATGCGACTATCAAATGAGTCGTCCCCAAGATGCTGACTGGGACATAACTTTATGTCCGTGTGAAAACTCTTGTCTTGTCCTTTATTGGCTAGGTTCAACAACAACGAAAATTGCGTCCTTAACTTGTTGAAGGCATTGCCTACTTGCTATTGTGATGATCTTTACTGGCTGGTATCCGTAATCAGGATGAAAATCCTTGTCAAGGCTGTTCCGACCGGACATGTTGACAATGGCGTGAGGATGTTTCTCCCTTCTTGAAAGCGTAGCTATGAAAAAACTTAACTTAGTTATAAGTGTTTATTTCGTATCTTGTATTGCTCGGTCGTGGTTATCTTTATTATGTACTCTATTTAATACTCCCTCTGATCACGGTTATAATATGTCCTAACTTTTTTAAAAAATTGAATGTATGTAGACATGTTTTAGTGTATTTGTTCATTCATTTTAATCAATATGTAGTTTAGAAAACATCTTCTAAAACTAATAAGAATGATTGTATGCATCACGATGATGCAGACGTCGTGGGTTTAAACCATTTCAAAAAGAAAAAAAATTGTGATGCCGGTATGCCTTAATTTAGCTCCTTTTACACTTGTTTTAATGTTGCAAAGATCATGCATCGAATAGAATTTGTACTTATTTTTCCTGCAAGAATCAATTCTTGGCCTACAGGAAAGTTGACGGCATCTTGTTCTCTTGCATTTTGTGCATCATTTCATGTAAAATTACCACTCATTCCCCATAATATTTTGATCCGGCATAGATGTCGTTTGTGTCGGCTTAATAATACTAGGCTGTCCGCATCAATACACCTTAGTCAATCGTTGGCAGGTGGTGAGTGACCATGATGGCATGACGCTATGGTAACTTCCCTGCGCCAAGCAGGGAATGAAACCATAACTCCTTCACCAACTGTGTGCCTCCAAACATGATATATCTTAGTGGTGTTATTTGTTATAGAATGGCACCATTCCAACCTTTCCGTGCCATGGTGTGCTAGGACGCGCTGAGAATGTCGCAAGGAGCCATTCTCGAAGAGAGAGAGAGGGAGAAATGTGGGCTAATAGCTTAGCAATTCAGAGAGCACCGTCCACAGAAAATGCATTGACGTGTTCCTTGATATCTCACAATCCTAGTGGTTGCTACAGCGCCCAACATTACATATCGATGTCAGGTTTGACTACCAGACAAAGCTTGCTTGTGCACCACCAAGTGTTGCTATGCTATATCTATCTGTGTCGTCGCTTACTCAGTTGAATCTCTGGTTTCTCTCCATGTACTTATATATAGAAGCGAGAGCGAGTTACCTCTCTTTTTTTTTCTTTTTTTTTTGCGGGTAAGTGAGAGTGAGTTACCTCTTTAATTCAGTACTGGTTTCCAGCCATGTAGAGACTGTCGCCGCATATGGTTTGTGTCTGGCATAACTATATGTTGTTGTACCCTTATACTCAATCACTAGCTCCACTTTAAATTTGTCTGGTGCACGTCCCCATATCCTATATTCCTATGACAAATTGCAGTTACATGACTCGGATGTTTACTGGGCTTTCTTCAGTGAATTAGTGAACATAATCTTTCTCTAATAATAAAGCGTTGACTGTTTCTATCGTCCGTCGTGTCATTTTTATAAAAAGCCCCTGACGTTTCCTGAAATCAACCCGCAGTCCGGATTTAAGTCAGAAAACGATATTTTTTTTTATTTTTCAGAAAACCTGCTGATGTTTCAGGTAATCAACCCGTCCTCCGTATTTAAGTCAGCTGACTTTTCAGTTAATCAATCCACATTTTATCTAAAATAAAATTATCCATATCTTTTAAACCGTAACTCCGATTTTAACATGTTATATATGAAATTTGATTAAAAAAATGTGTAGAATCTAAATAAGAAGTTATTTTTAGCTGTTAAATACTTCTTAAATATTATTTTTGGTGCAAACTTAATGTGTAGTGCACGGTCCTTTTTTTCTCTCTTTCCGGCGATGATACGAATTGCAATAAACATCCATTAAATTAAAACCAAATTGAGAGGAAAGAAAACATCGTTAACCACACATGCACACCTTTGGAAAACCTCGTGGGGAGAAATAACATATTTCTCATCTTATTCCGAGTGATTGTACATTCAAACGCGTTTTCGTTGTGTGAGCACTAAGACCATCGTCGGAAACACAAATGTGATGCCATGTGAAAATATATTGCGTTCAGAGCGTATGTTATTTTCTCTTCCGTTGCAACGCACGGGCTCTTTTTCTAGTACATTCTATACCAAGACTTTGTCGACGTCAAACCGTTGGATACGTCAATGACTCGCTATTGTAAGTGAATTTGTGTAATCCCTCTGATCCATCTTATTTGTGGTTGATTTGGCACAACTTTAAGCAGCTACAAGACTACTAGGATTTAGGAAAACAGTGGCTGAACCCCAGCTCGGTGCGCCTACGGTGCATCCATGCAAAGAACATAAAATAACATTTCAAAAAACTCTGAATCTTTATCAGAATGATCATCAACAAAAGTTATTGGCACTTGCCAAATTTGGTGGTCAAATAACATTGAAAGAACTCCATACAAAAAAGACGAAATAAAAAATCTGCTCAAATGGTGCACTTGCATTTCGACTAATTATCAGTAAAAATAAAATTGATACAGAGCTCGTCAAATGTTATCTGACCACCAAACTTTGCAAATATCCATAACATTTATTGATGATCATTTGCATGAAGTTTCAGAATTTTTTAAATTTTTTGTTATGTTTTTTTGTGTGTGGGTGCACCGTGGGTGCACTGAGTTGGGATGTAGAAAAACCACTTTCTTTATCAAACAATGTTTTAGTGGTCATGTTTCAGTTAACAATATGTAGCCTCAATACCACCGTAGATAAACATTTTTCAGGTAATGTTTTTTTATGTATATATTGTTCGTATTGAAATCTCTAGATGGACTAATATTTAGGAATCAGAGGGGTACTTAAGCACCTACAGGCTAAGGTATTGGCTCGAATTGCCCAATATATGTTTACTACCCACTTTCTCTTCCACTCGAACACCATAAAATTGGATACTATATTTTTTTGAAAGAAAGGGGTTTCCCCCCTGCCCCATTTTATTGAAGTAGAGCAAAACCAAAACAAACACTGCATCGAAAACGATACGTCTTTTGAACCTGCAAATCATCCTCCTACCACCCTTTTTTTTAAAAGGAGACAATTACTCATCGCCCAGCTACAAATTTAAACCACCGAACAACTCTTTTATATTACAACCAGATAGAGAAGAGAAGAACTAGCTTCGGTCCCTACTCCAGGCAATCCTCAGAAGCTCTCCCCGATGCCTGTCCAGCACTGTGACGAAGTTCTTCAGTATATCCACTTGAGCAGCGTCGCAGAGAGCCGACCATTGTTGCAAAATCCCTCTTAACTTGACAAGGACGCAGCCTAGACCTCTCCAAGTGCGCCCCTCAAAGCAAAATTCATTTCTTAATGTCCAAACACTCCACAAGGAGGTAGCAATAATCATATTGAGCAAATTTTTCTTCCTATTCAGTTTCCAAAGGGAAGCTACATCATGAAAACAAAGCATTCTATTGCAGTGAAAAAATCAGATATAGTTGTCCGAATAACACCAACATTAATGCACTCAAAGAAAAGGTGTTGTATAGATTCTGGTTCATTGCAAAACAAACACGTCAAATCATCAAGATGTTTCCTTTTAGCAACATTGTCTCTGGTTAGTATTTTATTATACAAACACAGCCAAAGGAACACATGAATATTTTGAGGGCACAAAGTTTTCCACAAGCTATCTCTAAAAGGAGAAACCACACCACCAAAGTTTATAAACTTGTAGAAGGAACGTACAGAGTAGATCCCATTAGATTCTAACTCCCAGATTGGTTTATCATGTAAATCAGTTATGCAAAAGCCTTTAATAAAGTCAATAAGATTATTCTAGTCATCCATACCATTATTGTCTACACACCTTCTAAAGGACAACCTAAGAGATGTCCCATTCCAAACCTGAGAAACTGTACAATCCTGTTGATTACATATCTCAAATAGGTTCCAAAATCTCACTTTCAAAGAACAATCTCCAGCCCAGATGTCATGCCAAAAACTAATATGATCACCATTACCAATTTTCCATCTACATAAGGTTCTAGTGGCATTCAAAGCCCAGGTTACACTCTTCCAAAAGGGAGAGCCTCCCTGCTGTCTAGACCAAAGTATATTTGGGTTAGACACATTGTACTTATATCTCAGAATCTTCTTCCAATCACTGTCCACATCATTAAAAAATCTCTTCCCCCATGAAGCTAGCAAGGCCATATTAAATTCTCTAATCTTGGGTATCCCCAAACCACCAAACTCTTTCCTCCTAGAAACCAGGCCCCAATGGGCTAGGTGATACTTATGTTGTTCCCCCATGTTCCCCCATAAGAAGTGAGACATCTGGGAATTAATAGCTTTAATAGCCCATTTTGGAAATTTCATGTCTGCCATTAGATAGGCCGGAATACTCACAATACAAGCACACAGCAGGATAATCTTGCCTCTATATGTTAAGTATCTACCCAACTAGCCAGATATACCTTTAATGATTCTGTCAATCAAAGGTTGGAGATCCTCTTTTCTCAATTTATCATAATGTAAAGGGACTCCCAAGTATTTAATAGGAAAAGATCCCAAATTGCAGCAGAAAATCTTGGCAGAAACCCTAGCTCTATCCTCGGCCACGTTAATAGTAATGAGATCACTTTTATGAAAATTGATTTTCATCCCCGACATATTTTCAAAACAGGATAAGATCCATTTAAAATTTATAGCTTTATCATATGAATCCTCTAGAAAGAAGAGAGTATCATCTGCATATTGGAGACTAACAACTCCCCCCGGAATGATATTATCTAATAGGCCCGAGATCAATCCACACAAGGAAGCTTTAATAAGCATTTTAGAAAATACATCAGCAACCAGATTGAACAGTATAGGGGAGATAGGATCACCTTGTTTAAGACCTTTACCTCCAACAAAGTAAGGACCAGTAGTATCATTGATCTGCACACTAAAGGTGCTTTGTAATAGCAGGCATTTAATCCAAGAGATCCACTTAGCACCAAAACCACGGGACTCCAGCATCTCAAACAGAAATTCCCAACTAACTCTATCATATGCTTTCTCATAATCTAATTTGAGCACAAGCCCAGGCATCTCAGATTTCTTAACCTCGTGGATTACTTCATGAGCTAATACCACACTCTCAAGGATATATCTCCCTTTAATAAAAGCAGTTTGATTAGGAGAGATTAATCTATCACTAATAGGAGACAAACTGTTGGTAAGAATCTTAGAGAAAATTTTAACCGCACAGTTACTCAAGCTGATTGGTCTAAATTTCTTCATAGTATTGGCTCCAGGCTCTTTAGGAATCAAAACAATCAACGCAAAATTGAGTCTATGAATATCTAACCTACCATCTTCAAACTCTTTAACCATAGCCATAAAGTCAATTTTTAGAAGTTTCCAAAAAGTTTGATAAAATAGAAAGGAATACCCACCAGGGCCAGGAGCACCATTACTATAAGAGCCAAAGATGGCCTCTTTTACTTCCTCCTCGGAGATGTTTTTCTGAAGATTCTCATTCTCTACTTCAGAAATCAACTCCTCCTCCTTCCAAAAGGAAGGCCCCAGATGAATGTTATGTATCTCTTCGTGGCTAAATAAATCTTTATAAAAAGAAGTCGCCACTTCTAACATCTCCCCCGTGGTGTGCATAGTCCCATGATCTCCAACTAACTCCGTTAAGTGATTCTTGCGATGCCTATGATTAGCTAGAGCGTGGAAATACGCATTATTCTTGTCACCATCTTTAATTCTACGATCTCTAGATCTCTGCCACAAGGCAGTCTCCTCTTTCCTCATAATACTTTCTAGTTCCAACTTGATTTCTTTCATCCTAGTTTTATCCTTCGCAGAACTGCGATCATTCTCAGCAAACACATCTAAAATGTCAAACTCTTGAATCAGGTCTTTCTTTTTCCTCTTAATGACAGAGTCGATATTGATACTCCAACCTTTAATCTTTTTTCTAAGACGTTTAGATTTATACATCCAAACTTCTGTAGCACCTCTCATAGAAACTGGGGCTTTCCACGAATTCTCAACTGTGTTTTTAAAATCAGGTTGATCTAACCACCACTTCTCAAATCTGAATAATTTTGGAGATGTATTTCTCCTAGCCAATGTATCAATCAGAAGAGGGGTGTGGTCACTTCCAATCCTCGGAAGGGCTTTCAAAGTCGATAAAGGAAAAAGAGCATCCCAGGAAGGGGATACAAAGACTCTATCAATAGTAGCATAAACGGGATCCTCCTGGTTGTTGCTCCAGGTAAATTTCCTATTAGCAACATTAATCTCCATCAGACCCCATTTATTGACCCAATCATTGAAAAGAAAAGCAATAGATTGGTTAATATTGCCACTGCTCTTATCAGCAGCAGATATGATGAGATTAAAATCTCCCCCCACAATAACTGGATAAGAAACTATACCAAGCACTTCATGAAGCTCATCAATAAATGCAGTCTTCCTATCATTATAGGCAGTCCCATACACAACAACAAATTGCCAGACACAATTATCAGTTTTGTTCCTAATAGTAGTTAGCATAGAATTCTCTATCAATAAAACCAATAATCTCAAATATATCATTATCAATGCCCACAAGGACACCACCAGTTGAACCATGTGCAGGTAAGTGATGCCACATCATATTCCTATTACCCACAATTCTATTCAAACTATTATTATCTATAACTTCTTTTTTGGTTTCAAAGAAACCAACAAAATCCACTGCGTTGTCTCTAATAAATTCCTGCAGACGCTGAGTCCTCCCTGGTTGACCAAGCCCACGAATGTTCCAAAAGGAACCTATCATGATATTTTAAAGGGGTGAGACAGGCTACAAAGCCTCTTTGATTGCTTAATATCTGGGCAAGAGTTATATAAACTAGCAGCGTCACCTAGTTTGAGATTAACTCTAGCACCAAAATAAGAGCAAGCATTCTCAATCCCATGTGGAGGAGTATCTAAATTTTCTGGCAAAACAATTTCTGGGTTGGAATCAGCAAATTCTAGACATCTAACGTTTTCTCTCAAAATTAAGTCTTGGACTATATCTTTCTGTTCATTATAGTTCTCTCCTATGATAATATCAATACTGGAGACTTGTGCAGCAAGCAAATCAGTATCAATGCTAACAAAAGATTTACCTGGGAAAGAAGCAGGAATCTCCAGGTTCTTCTTTTTCAGGTAAGGAGTAGCTTTTTCCATGATCTTCACATTCCCATGTTGTCTTGTAATTGGTCTGGTAGCTAGTACAGGGCCCCATTTCTTGTTCAAGGTAAGATCTCCCTTCTTAGCATTGCTTCTCTCAGCTTCTTCCATTGTTTCAATCAGAGACCTCTTAACAGAGCCAATCTTTGTTGCAACCTCCAAAGGCAGGCACACCATCTCAGGCAGGTTCATCTCCTCTTCCTCTTCATCAACATCCATCTCAAAATTCTTGAGTTGGGCAGAGCAATACTCCATATGAGACTGGATGTCAAGATCATCTTTGTCTGGGGTCATTCCATCATCTGTTTCCTCTATCTGGACATAAGTCTTCCTACTTTCAGCTTCTCCAATAAACTGTTCATGCACCTCATTCACTAGCAGCCTGGGATGGAACATAGTTGCAGAAACAGATGTTTCATCCTTCTTATTTCCATATCCAGATTTGTGAGATTTAGAGAAATTAGCCTCATCTAATTCATCAATAGGTTCACAGTCTCCATCTAGAAAATCTTTGTTCACATCAGTATCATCCTCAGACTTGTCCTCATCCTCAATGTCTAAATCTGGGTCATCACCATCCTCATCAAGACCATCACCAATCTGATCAAAACCCTCCACAGGGAAGGCCAGAATATACATCTTCTTTTTCATCTCCACCAGCCTTTCAAATGGAATTTTGGTTGGATCTCTACAAGCCACCTTTATTCTAATTTTTTCATAGAAACTCTTAAATATCCCATTCTAATCCACATCCACCAATATTCCAAAACATGAAGCAACTTGAGCAAACACTTTCCAAGCACACCATTTAGGAGGTATCCCTTCCACTTGAATCCAGACCTCTTTTAGTCCTCCATAAAATTCAATCATTCCAGCCCATTCACAGATCTTCACAGAAACTCCATCAATTGGGAGATCAAATGCTGGGAATTTAATTAAATCCTCAACTTTTTTCCAAGGAGGAAATCTCAGCAGAAACTTCTTCTCTTCCAACTCCCTGATTTGCCATGGCCACTCCTTGCCTTTGCATAAAATCCCATTCAATTGAATAATCAAATCAGAAGCAGAAACTTCTCCTTTCAACACCTTAAGAATTGCACAGTTTTTGAAATTCATCTAGTTAGATTCAGGAGAAACAGGGATATCAATGTGATAAAATCCCAAACCTACTGCTGCACTTCCAAAATATTCAGCTGTAGGTTGTAACTTGGCCCATGCCACACAATTGTTCACATTGTGATTGCCAGAACATATGAAGCATTTTTTGGCTTCAACACAGTTCCCCACATAGTGACCAGGCCAACTACAATTGAAGCAAATCATGTCGTTCTATCTAGGATCAAGGGGTTGTACAGCAGGACCTGGAGGAGGTGCAGGGGCTATCACCTGATTGTTGTTGGCTGGACCTCCCTTAGTAGCATTACCTGGGTTGGCTTTGGTTGCTGCTGGTACACCCACAGCCACAGGGCCTGCAGGGTGTGGGGGAGGAGCACCCTGACCCCCCTTCTTAACAGGCTGCTTCTTGGGTCGCTGTTGAGCCCGTGGATCCATGATCTTCTTCACCACGGCTGCAAAAGATTCACTACCAGCACCACTCCTCTCACAGATCTTGAACTTGGTGGGGACAGGATCAAACCTTCTAGGGCGAAGGATGGGGAAACAGTCTTCTACTGAGAAGCACCCGGATTGGAAGAGTTCCTTCCGGATCCAGAACAGGTGGCTGCCGAGAGTCGATCTAGGTTTAGGTGGAGGAGGGGGTGGGGGAGAAGTGGCCACGATATTTGTGGTGGCGGCTGGGGGAGGGAACAACCCACAGCTGACCATAAAAGGTCTCCACCTCCTCCTCGTTCCTGTTATACGGCCTAGAAAGCGCCTTTCTCTTTTCTGTTTTCTTCTTCACCACAGATCCATAAATCAACGGCCGTGGTCCATTCTGACAGCCCAAAGAGGGCCACACCTCATCCACATCTCCCTTCACTGTTCCCGCACAAGCAGGGTTACCAGATATAATGCTATCCTTGAGAACCTCATTATTTTTATCTCCTAAACCACAAGGTGCCAGACTGTCAACTCTCTTAATCTCCTCATGAGTAATCCCACTTTCCTTTTCATCTGTCCTAATCTCAAAATCACCTGTAGGTTTAGAGTTCACAACAACTACAGCAAGATCACCTTCTTTAGTTGTTTCTCCTACACAAGTAGGTTCATCAACCAAAATGGAATCCATTTGTTGGGATACATTTTTGTGATTAAAGGATTGGCCAACCCGATCACTGTATGATCCTACTAAATCAACAACAATTACAAAAGTAGAAACTCCATTACTATTTCCTCCATCAGCCTGTCCAGAGCCATCTGATAAATTTGCAGTGCCAGGAGTATAAACTCCATGCTTAACACTGTCTACCAAATCCCTAGTATTCGACAGAAATCGAATCTCACCAACATCTCGGACTGGAATCCTAACATTGGGCTGGGCTTTTTTTGACATCTCACAAACCGAAACCTCACTATCCCTATCCCTATTCCAACCAGGGGCTGAGAGCCATGAACAACCAATTGGATACTGTATTTTGCACCTGAAAAAAAACCCTCCTTTGCCACGTGTCCACCCCCACAAGGGTGACCCGGACTCCCGAATCCTAGCCGCCGCCCCAGCCCCATCCACCTTCTCTCCTGTCGTCGCCGTCGTCAGGAAAAGTCCGCACGGTACCGGCGGCGCCGGGACCTTCCCTTGTCCTCCACTGGAGCAGGGCCGCGGGGGGCTTGTTCTTTAGCACACGGCGGAGCTCGGAGGCCGGCGCATCAGGCGAGGCGTGCTGGCAGGCGGCGGCGTTGCTGCTGGTGGTGTTGGCGCGTCGCGACGGAGCACGCGGGCTGGTGGCAGCTCAGCGGTCTCTTCATGGCGCGATTCAAACCATCCAAATCTGCGTTGGCCGAAGGTGGGGATGGCGGTCGGAGCTCAGCAGGAGGCCTTGCGTAGAGGCGGTCCTGGCAAGAGTCGAAAGCGGGGCGATGGTGCGGTTGGGTGGCTGCGGAGCCATCCGGTTGCAACAATGCAAATCTGTGGCCAGGTTGGTGGTGGCGCCTCTATGAGGCTTGGCCAAGATGGAGTCTTGGCGAGCAGCAAGTAGCCAGCCGCCTCTTTGTGGTGTGATGAGCGGTGATGCTGTCCCGATGGTGCAGCTTGGCTTCGTGGAGATTAGGGTCCAGTCGTCACAAGGTTGTCCCTTGGAGTGGGTGATGGCTGTTGCGAGCGTCTTGGACCTTGCCGGAGATGTAGGGTGGCTGCGGTTCCTTGGCTAGGTGAAGTGTTGATTGTGTGGCCGGTGTCCTCCTTGTCATGTGTCCGGTCGTTGGCCTCGAGTTTGCAGCTTCGTTGGTGAAGTGCTGCGGTGGCGACGGTGTGAAGTTTCTGGGACGGTGTTGCCCAATTCTAGGTGGTGTGGTGATGTGCGACCCATGGATAAAAATCTTGCACGACTTCCGTTGGGCCAATGGAGATGGCACCCATGACTGTCATTCCCCTCCTTGGAATCGTCGTCGAGGCGTGTTCGTCATGTCCCTCGCTTGCTTGGAGGTGTGGCTATTTCCGGACAAAAGCCTAGATTTGGTTGGATCGACAGAAGGGCGGAGGCCTCGACGTTGTTCATGTGTTGTGTTGCGATCATTGTGTTTAGATACATGGTTGGCTCCTCGTCGTTCGCCTCTCGTGTTTGCCACTGTCCTCCTCGATACGTGTTATGTACGCCCGCAACTGCTATGTGCAAGACAGAGCCTTCCTTAGATCGGATCGACTCTTGCCATCCACTTCCCACTTTCTCCTAGGCGATAAAAGTGGTTGGTGCGTCGACAAGTGAAGTTCTATGTAAGTTGGTGTTTTTCACAGGTGTCCGGCATCGGTCGAGAAAAGGTGTTGTGTTTCGGTTAGGATATGCTCTTTGCGTTGTAGCTTGCTTTGCGGTGTTGTCTGTGTTTGTTGCTCAGGTGTGGCGTTTGCGCTATGCTCATTGTTCGCAGCGAGTGTAGTTTCTTGTAACTGAAATTCTACCTTCTAAAGATATGGTACGTTTAGACGTCCACTCGATAAAAAAATTCTGGACACTATAGCTGCTCATCCGCTCGCTAAAAGTTTGTCGAAGCAGCCGACAGCAGGAGTGAGCTGGACAAGCCCAAACTAAGGAGATTACCATAACATCAACAGGATTACTTCGACCCTAATTGCAACTGTAGGGAGTGGAATAAGCTAAAGCTTTAAAAGAAAAAGGCTTTCGCCCCACTTTATAAATAAAGCAAACCATGAGATAACAACATTTGACATAGGTTTAGCATACACACACACGCACACAAAGAAGTAGCACAAGACAACATCAAAGGGTTCCACTGAGGGCACAACTCACCAAGCCCCAAGAAACACACACCCACACCCAAACCCAACAACGGGAGGATGTGAAAGCCACGTCAGTCTAATCCGGCTCTGGAGGTGGCGGCAGAAGCGGGGGCGCCATGCGGAGAGCCATCAAGCGAAGGTTGGTGATGATGTTGTTGATGGCGTCTCGGTCGGAGGAGCGGTTAAGCGGCCGCTAGCGCTGCAGGAAACCATACATTTTAAAAACTGCATCAATGGCACGTCGTAGGGGCACGTGCTGAATCACAAGCTTGTTGCGAACAGTCCAGAGAGTCCACGTGAGCACCCCGATTGTTAGCCACCTAATGTGGTGGGCCGATGAGGGGACGGACTGAATCTCTGCGAAGAGGTCAGGGACATTGGTATGGCACCAGTAACCACTGGCGGTGCCGCGAAAGCAACTCCAGAGGAATTGAGCAGCGATGAAGGTTTAAAAGATGTGATCGGAGTCATCCATCACATCGCACAAAGGGCAGATCCTATCTCCACGATCATTGCGCTTGAGGACCTCCATCGCTAAGGGTACCCGTCCCCTTATCCATTGTCACAGGAAGATTCTGATTTTTAGTGGTAACCTAATGGCCCAGATAGCAGTGAGGGCCTCTAGGACAGTCGATGGGGCGATGGCCCGGTACAAAGACCTAGAGGAGAAGCGGTCCAAGGGTTCGAGGTGCCATGATATGTGGTTCGCGGCAATGTCGATGTCGGGCGAGTGAAGGGCGATGCACTCCAGCATCTCATCCGAGGTCGCGGTCTCGGACGGACCGAAAGGGCGGCGGAACGCGAGGTTCCCTAAATCCAGAAGGGTGACCTCGACCGAGGTCCTAGGCTCCACCGCGATGGAGAATAAGCCCGAAAAGCGGACAACAAACGGCGATTCATCGGCCCATCGGTCAAACCAAAACAGTGTGTAGCGGACCTGGATCCAATCAAGATGGAAGAACCAATGCGAAGGAAATGGAGCAACTCGCAGAATGCCAGCGGCTGTCCCCAAAGGTACTTGTTCCTAATGATGTCCAGCCAGAGGCCACCATCACCATTGGCAATCCTCCACAACCACTTAGTCAGCAAGGCGATGTTCATGCGCTTTGACAACATGATCCCCAGACCTGCCTGGTTACGAGGCTTGCAGATGTCGGGCCAGCTGATGATGTGGTATTTCTGCTTATTGACCTCGCCATCCTAGTAAAATCTAGACTCGTACGTGGCAAACTCATTATGCAGAGTCTCATGGAGACTACAGAAGCACATCACGAAAATGAGAAGGCTGGACAGGGAGAAATTGATGAACACGGTCCTAGCCGTCTTGGACAACCACCTGCCTTGCCACAGTTCTATCCGGTGTTGGAGCTTAGACACTGTAGGTCGCAGGTCACTAGCGGAGAGGCGCGAGTCCCTAATGGGTACCCCCAGGTAGGAGTAGGGGAAATACCCAAGCTGGCAGTTGAGGTGGTCGGCGATGAGTTGGGCCTCGTCGGTTGAGTATCCAAGGATCATCACTTCGCTCTTGTCGAAGTTGATCTTGAACCCTGACATCCGCTGAAAGCAAAGGAGGAGGAACTTGAGGTTGATAATGTTATCCTCGGATCCTTCCACCATGATAATGGTGTCATCACCATATTCCAAGGGGACCTATTGCAAGAGGCAGACCCCTACCCCTCCTACGAGATGAGTAACAACTTCATGAATATGGACGACCGCCTTGGCCTTATCGAGGATGGAGGCAAGGGCGTCGACCACCATGTTGAATAAGAAGGGGGAGAAGGCATCCCCTTGTATAACCCTACAATGCAGAAGTACGGTCCAGCCTCCCTGTTGATGTTAACCGCGGTCCGGCCAGACAAAACCATATGCATTACTCGGGTCACCCATCGATCATCAAATCCCTTCCGGAGGGGCACTTCCCGAAGGAAGTCCCATGATACGATATCATAGGCCTTGTGGAAGTCAATCTTCAAGAAGCCCGCATGCTACCGCCTAGTGCGCACCTCGTGCATGACCTCATGGAAGACCAAGACCCCATCCAGGATAAATCAGCCTGGAATGAAGGCCGATTGATTAGGATGGTTGATGCGGTCAGCTAACAGGGTCACCCTATTGGTGTACCCCTTAGCTAGGATACAGAAGATCACGTTGATCACCGTGATCGGCCGGAACTGGCGGATGTTGGATGCCCCTGCCACCTTGGGAGTAAGGGTAATGTTCCCAAATTTGAGACAGGAGAGGTCAATGGAACCCACATGGAATTCTTCGAACAATGCCATCACCTCCGGCTTGATCACATCCCAGAAGGTCTGGAAGAAATTCACCGGGGGGGGCATCCGATCGAGGAGCGGTAGTGGGGTTCATACCCTTGATGGCCGCCCAGACCTCCTCTTCAGAGAACGGAGCAGTGAGTGTTGCGTTCTCCGAGTTGGAGACGCACTCGTGAATATCCCACAAGGACTGGGCCAGAGACATCCCTCCCTGAGTGGAAGGCGAGAATAGGGCTTTGAAAAAGCCGTCCACGTGGACGCGAGTCTCAGCGGGGCGCTGGAGGAGGGTCTCCCCATCCCAGAGGAGGGGGATCGATTTGCGGCGACGGCAGCCGTTTGCAGTGGCATGGATGTAGGCGGTGTTGGCATCACCCCACAAAACCCGGCGCTAGGTTCCACGCTGGCGTCAGAAAGCCTCCTCATTGGAGTAGATCACCGTGAGCTGGTCCTGAAGGTCGTACAGAAGGATCCACTTGTCCGGAGCCAGGCCAGAACAATCAACCCGAATATGCAGGGCGTGGATGGATTCGAGGAGCCTCCTTTTTCGCTCACCGAGCATGCGCCCCTGGTTGGCACCCCCACCCTTCATAAACTAGCGGGCAAGCTTAGCACATAACTGTTAGGAGTCCATGGCAGAGACTAAGCGGGGGGGGGGGAGTCACGCGCTGCCACCCAGCGAGCGTGCACCGCATCAGCAAAGCCGGTCTGATTAAGCCAAAAGTCCTCAAACCGAAATCTCAATGGAGGAGGAGGTCTATCATTATCCAAAGAGAGCAAAAGGGGAGCATGATCTGAGCCAATGCGGGTAATGGCCCGAAGGGAGGCAGGACGGCATTTGAGCTCCCACTCCAGATCCACAAAGTCCTGGTCCAGGACAGACATTGTTGGGCCGGCCTGGCGGTTGGTCCAGGTGAATCTGGCGCCAACCTGATCGAGCTCTCTCAGTCCGAGGTCCGCGATGTAGTCATTGAAGAGTTGCATACGTGGAAAGTTCACCCGACTATTGCTCTTATCTTCAACACAGTGGATGACATTTAAGTCACTGATGACGAGTTGATGTATATACTACTCGCCCCTCGTTGGTTACCCCAAGTGGAAGGTGGAGACGTAGTCAACAACAAATTTCCCTCACACGGAGACTGTAAGGTTTATGGAACCAAGAGAACTCCTAGGCTCAACAAGTAGATGTATCCCACCCTGTCGCTAGAAGAAGACGTGGACCTGCACAGACAACAAATAACTTTTCTCCCAACGAGTATAGAGAGGTTGTCAATCTCTCCGGCCTTGTAGTTCGCAAAGGATCAAAACACAAGCGGGAAGGTAATAGTGATTGCAACGGAAAAGTAAAGAAAGCGGTCAATGATGGAGGTGTAAACAACGATGGTGATATGGACCGGAGTCACATGATGTTCACTAGTGATGTCTCTCTCCCAAAAGACGATAAACAACTATGCTAGGGTAAACAAATCACAGTTGGGAAATTGACAAAATTATGATCGCACCGCAATGCTAATTATACTCCTTCGTAGTTAGAGGTTCAATAGTAATGGGCGGTATGCCAAGGCAAGTAGACCGTTTATTCATCAGCATCTACTTACTAATCATCCACCTTGAGATATCTATCCAGAACATCTCTCCAGTATTAAGTTGCGAGCTCCACCCAAAGTGTAAACTCAAAGCAACGGACGGACAACTGCATTAATGAACTATGCGTAAGCTAAACAATCCTTGCAACCGTGGTCACAAGCACCGTTGTTTCTCCCTGGTGGCAACAAGCACATCCCCTAGTCTCATGTTTCTTTCACTCAAGCTAGACATCGAGGGGCATGATACGTCTCCAACGTATCTATAATTTTTGATGGTTTCATGCTATTATCATGTCAACTTTGGATGTTTTGTATGCATGAATATGCTATTTTATATCTTTTTTGGGACTAACCTATTAACTCAGTGCCAAGTGCCAGTTTATATTTTTTCTGTGTTTTTGATCTTTTTCAGAGAAGAATATTAAACGGAGTCCAAACGGAATAAAACCTGTGGGATGATTTTTTCCATAACAGAAGACACCCAGGGAACTTGAGAACCAAGGCAGGAGACCTCAGGGGAGGTCACAAGCCCCCTAGCCGCGGCCTAGGGAGGCATGCCTAGCATGCTTGTGGGACCCACGTTCCTCCTTTGCCCTACCTCTTTCGCCTATAAATTCCCTAAACATCCAAAACCACCAGAGAGAGCCACGAAAATACTTTTCCGCCGCCGCAAGTTTCTGTCTCCGCAAGATCCCATCTGGGGACCGTTCTGGTGCCCTGTCGGAGGAGGATTCGGACACAGAGGGCTTCTTCATCAACACCATTGCCTCTCCGATGATGCTTGAGTAGTTCACCACAGACCTTCGGGTCCATAGCTAGTAGCTAGATGGCTTCTTCTCTCTCTTGGATCTTCAATACAAAGTTCTCCATGATCTTCATGTAGATCTATTCGATATAATCTTCTTTTGCGGTGTGTTTGTCGAGATCCGATGAATTGTGGATTTATGATCAGATTATCTATGAATACTATTTGAGTCTCCTCTGATCTCTTATATGCATGATTTCGTATCCTTGTAATTCTCTTCGAGTTGTGGGTTTCGTTTGGCCAGCTTGATTTATAATTCTTGCAATGGGAGAAGTGCTTGGTTTTGGGTTCATACCGTGCGGTGTCCTCACCTAGTGATAGAAGGGGTAGCGAGGCACGCATTGTGTTGTTGCCATCAAGGGTAAAAAGATGGGGTTTATATCATATTGCATGAATTTATCCCTCTACAACATGTCATCTTGCTTAATGCGTTACTTTGTTTGTTATGAACTCAATACACTAGATGCATGCTGGATAGCGGTCGATGTGTGGAGTAATAGTAGTAGATGCAGAAAGTATCGGTCTACTTGTCTCGGACGTGATGCCTATCTGTATGATCATTGCCTTAGATATCATCATGACTTTGCGCGATTCTATCAATTGCTCGACAGTAATTCGTTCACCCACCGTAATACTTGCTATCATGAGAGAAGCCTCTAGTTAACACTATGGCCCCCGGGTCTACTTCACATCATATTTTCAGATCTACAAAATTAGTTTGTTGCACTTTTCACCTTCAGATCTCACCTTACAAATAATCGTGAAGGGATTGACAACCCCTTTATAGCGTTGGGTGCAAGTTTGTTTGGTTTTGCGCAAGTACATTGGTGGCTCATCTTGATACTCCTAATGGATTGATACCTTGGTTCTCAAACTGAGGGAGATACTTACCGCTACTGTGCTGCATCACCCTTTCCTCTTCAAGGGAAAAACCAACGCAAGCTCAAGAGGTAGTAAGAAGAATTTCTGGCGCCGTTGCCGGGGAGTATTCAAAGTGAAGCTTATCCAAGTAACTATCACAAACTCATCTCTTGCATTTACATTATTTGCCTTTTGTCTCTCGTTTTGCTCTCCCCCACTTCTGAAAAACAAAATTTACAAAAATATTTGCCTTTTTTCGTTTGCCCTCTCTTTCGCTTGCTTTCTGTTCGCTTGTGTGCTTGTCTGGTTGCTAAGTCACCATGACTGAAAACACCAAATTGTGTGACTTCTCAAATACTAATAATAATGATTTTATTAGTACTCCGATTGCTCCCGCCACTAGTGCGGAATCATATCAAATCAATGCTGCCTTGCTGAATATTGTTATGAAAGAGCAATTTTCCGGCCTTCCCAGTGAAGATGCCGCATCCCATCTTAATACCTTCATTGAGTTATGCGATATGCAAAAGAAGAAAGATGTGGATAATGATATGATTAAATTGAAGCTATTTTTGTTCTAATTACGAGATCGAGCAAAAACTTGGTTTTCATCTTTACCCAAAAATAGTATTGATTCTTGGAACAAGTGTAAACATGCTTATATTTCCAAGTATTTTCCACCGGCTAATATTATCTCTCTCCGTATGATATCATGAATTTTAAGAAACTAGATAATGAACATGTTGCACAATCTTGGGAGAGAACGAAATTGATGATTAGAAATTGTCCCGCTCATGGCCTGAGTCTTTAGATGATTATACAAATCTTCTATGCTGGTTTCAATTTTGCTTCTAGAAATATCTTGGTTTCCGCCTCCGGTGGAACATTCATGGAAATCACACTAGGAGAAGCCACAAAACTCCTAGATAATATCATGACAAACTATTCTCAATGGCACACTCAAAGGTCACCTATTAGTAAAGAATTGCATGCTATAGCAGAAATTAACTCTTTGAGTGCTAAGATGGATGAGTTAATGAAATTGTTTGCTAGTAAAAGTGCTCCTTTAGATCCAAATCATATGCCTTTGTCTTCCTTGATTGTGAATAGCAATTAAAGCTTGGATGTTAATTTTGTTGGTAGGAATAATTTTGGCAACAACAATGCTTATAGAGGTAACTTTATTCCTAGGCCTTTTCCTAGTAATCCCTCTAATAACTTTGGAAATTCCTACAACAATGCTCATGGAAATTACAATAAATTACCCTCTGATCTTGAGAGTAATATTAAAGAGTTTATCAACTCGCAAAAGATTTTCAATGCGTCCATAGAATAAAAACTGCTCAAAACTGATGACATGGCTAGGACGTTGATAGAATGTCTCTTGATATTGATTCTTTGAAATTGAGATGTGCTCCTCCCAGGATTAATATGGATGAGACCTAGAAAGCTATGTGTGTTTCCATGAATGAGAGTAAAGAAAGAACCGCCCAAATTCGTGCTAGACATGAATGGCTTAAAAGGCGTGTTCTCGTGATGAGAATCACGAAGATCTTAAAGTGCTTGGTGTGACTCCTATTGAATCCTTGTTTTCTAATGTCAATCCTAATGATGATGGGGCTGGATATGAACCCACTTTGGTTGAGAAACGCCCCAATGATTTGGAGTCTCTTTGTCTTGATGCTAAAAGCACTGAAAGTGGAGTAGAGGATATCAAAACTTTGAGTAGTGATGAAACTACTACTTTGGATTTCAAGTAATTCAATTATGATAGTTTCTCTTTGATTGAATGTATTTCCTTGATGCAATCCATGCTAAACTCTCCACATGCTTATAGACAAAATAAGGCCTTTACCGATCATATCGTTGATGCTATGATGAAATCTCTTGAAGAGAAACTTGAGTTGGAGATATCTATTCCTAGAAAACTTCATGATGAGTGGGAACTACTATCAAAAACAAGATTAAAAACTATGAATTCAATGCTTTGTGTGATTTGGGTGCTAGTGTTTCCGGTATTCCAAAGTCTTTATGTGATGTTCTAGGCTTCAATGAGATTGATGAGTGCTCTCTTAATTTGCATCTTGCGGATTCTACTATTAAGAAACATATGGGAAGGATCAATTATGTTCTTATTATTTCAAATAGGAACTATGTGCCCATAGATTTAATTGTGCTTGATATTGATTGCAATCTGACATGTCCCATCATTCTTGGTAGACCTTTCCTTAGGACTATTGGTGCTATTATTGATATGAAGGAAGGGAATATTAAATTTCAGTTTCCATTAAAGAAGGGCATGGAACACTTCCCTAGAAAGAAAATAATATTTCCTTATGAATCCATGATGAGGGCTACTTATGGTTTGAGCACCAAAGACGACGATACTTGATTCTATCGCCTTATGCCTAGCTAAGGGCGTTAAACGATAGCGCTTGTTGGGAGGCAACCCAATGAATTTGTTTTTGCTTTTTGCTTTCTGTTTTGTTGTGTCCACACCATCATAATTCTATTATGATTGTGTTTTTTATGTTTCTTTTTGTGTTTGTGACAAGTAGAACCTTTATAATCAGTTTTGGTGATGGTTGTTTGATCATGCTGAAAAAGACAGAAACTTTGTGCTCACGAAATTATTTTTAATTCCTATCCATAAAGAGATTTTGTGTTGATTCTTTTTGCTACTGATTGATATAAGAATTTCCCTAATTTTCATAATTTTTCAGAATTTTTGGGATACCAGAGGTATACTAAATAAACAAATTGCTACAGATTGTTCTGTTTTTGACGGATTCTGTTTTTGTTGTGTTGATTGCTTATTTTGATGAAACTATGGTTAGTATCGGGGGTACTAGCCATGGAAAAGTGAGAATACAATAATATAACATCAATCTAAATGGAAATCAAGTTTACTACAGTACCTAAAGAGTTGGTGGTTTGTTTTCTTATGCTAATGATATCACGAGTTTCTGTTTAAGTTTTGTGTTGTGAAGTTTTCAAGTTTTGGGTGATGTTCTCGTGGACAATGGAATAAAGAGTGGAAAGAGCTTAAGCTTGGGGATGCCCAAGACATACCAAGCCAAATTCAAGGACACCAAAAATCCTAAGCTTGGGGATGCCCTGGGAAGGCATCCCCTCTTTCGTCTTCAATCCATCGCTAACGCTACTTGGAGATATATTTTTATTCACCACATGATATGTGTTTTTCTTGGAGCGTCGTGTATTATAGGAGTCTTTGCTTTTTGTTTTGTCACAATCATCTTTGCTGCACACCTTTTTGAGAGGGACATGCACTTATTGTTAATTTTTTAGAATGCTCAATGAGCTTCACTTATATCTTTTGAGTTAGGCAATTTAGCTCGCATGTGCTTCACTTATATCTTTTGAGTTAGGCAATTTAACTCGCATGTGCTTCACTTATATCTTTTGAGCTTGATAATTTTTCTCTAGTGCTTCACATAAATATTTTTAGAGCACGGCGGTGCCATATTTTGTAGAAATAAAAACTCACGATCTTCACTTATACCATTTTGAGAGTGCTACGAAATTAGTCCTAAATATGATAGGCATCCAAAGAGGAAATAATAAAAACTTCCATATTCAAGTGCATTGATTAGTAAGAGAAGTTTGATTCCTCACAATTAGTTTTGAGATATGGTTATGGTAATATTAGAGTCATGTTAGTAGGGTATTTTGAATCTAGAAATACTTGTGTTGAGGTTAGTGATTCCCGTAGCATGCACGTATGGTGAACCGCTATGTTAAGAAGTCGGAGCATAATTGATTTGTTGATTGTCATCCTTTGTGTGGCGGTCGGGGTCGCGTGATGGTTAACACCTACCAACCCTTCCCCTAGGAGTATGCGTTTAGCACTTTGTTTCGATTACTAATAAAAACTTTCGCAATAAGTATATGAGTTCTTCATGACTAATGTGAGTCCATGGTATAGATGCACTTTCACCTTCCACCATTGCTAGCCTCTCTAGTGCCGCGCAACTTCCGCCGGTGCACAAACCCACCATATACGTTCCTCAAAATGGCCACTATACCTACCTATTATGGCATTTTCAATTGGGTGGATTAAACTTAACGTAGCCTTTGGCACAGAGTCCAATTACAGGAGCGAGTCTCTCATGTTCGAGGTGGTCAAAATCAAGAGCCCCTACCATGCGTTGTTTGGAAGGCCGGCTTACGCCCGATTCATGGCCCGCCCATGTTATGTTTATCTCAAACTCAAGATGCCTGGCCCTAAGGGACCTATTACCATCAGTGGAGACAAGAAGATAGCCCAAGAATGCAAAGAGAGTGACGCTACTTACACCGAGTCAGCTTGCGCGGCTGAAGAGCTCAAGTTTCACCAAGCCAATGTTGATCCGGCAGACCTGACGCCGCTCAAGAGGCCAACCATCGACTCTGAGCCGCCCCTCAAGCTTAAACCGATGGACGATACCAAGGTCATGGACTTCACGCCTGGCGACTCCACCAAGCAGTTCACTATTGGGGTTGGTCTGGATCTCAAATAGGAAAGCGCGCTCATCGAATTCATCTGTGAGAATCGGGACATCTTTGCATGGAAACCTTCTGACATGCCAGGTGTACCGAGAGAATTCGCTCAGCACCATCTTAATACTGACCACAAAGTCAGGCCAGCCCGGCAGTACCTTCGCAGGTTTAATGAAGAGCGTCGTAAGGCGATCGGAGAGGAAGTCGCTCGGCTTTTGGTCGCCAGGTTTATCATCGAGGTTTTCCATCCTGAATGGCTGGCTAACCCGGTCCTGGTGCTAAAAAAGAATGGCCCTTTCCGCATGTGCATCGACTACACTGACCTCAACAGAGCCTGTCCGAAGGATCCCTTCGCCCTTCCCCGCATTGATCAAATTATTGATTCAACGACGAGTTGCGAGCGTTTGTGTTTCTTGGATGCTTATTCAGGCTACCACCAGATCAAGATGGTCGTGGCGGACCAGGAGAAGACATCCTTCATAACCCCCTTCGGAGCTTTCCGTTACGTGTCTATGTCGTTCGGGCACAAGAGCACGAGGGCTACTTACCAGCGGTGCATCCAAAATTATTTGCATAACCAGATTGGTCGTAATGTCCACGCTTACGTAGACGACATCGTGGTCATATCTCAAAAGAAGGAGTCGCTCTTGGAGGATCTCAAGGAGACTTTTGACAACTTACGCGTCTACCAGATGAGGCTTAATCCCACCAAGTGTGTGTTTGGTGTACCTGCAGGAATGTTATTGGGCTTTTTGGTGTCGGAACGTGGCATTGAAGCTAACCCGGATAAAATTGAGGCAATTACTTCGCTGGGGAAATCGGCTAACATTAACCATGTCCAGTGCATGGCAGGTCGTATCGCAGCTCTGAGCCGCTTTATAAGTCGCCTCGGGGAGAAGGCCATCCCTCGCTACCAGCTGCTTAAGAAAACGGATCGATTCGTATGGACAGACGAAGCCAACGAAGCCTTTGAAGCCTTGAAGAGACAATTGCAGTATTGGCGGCTCCGACGGACAAGGAGCCTATGCTCCTGTACATCGCGGCCAATTCCAAGGCAGTTAGCGTGGCAGTGTTTGTTGAACGGAAGGAAGAAGGAAAGGAGTATCCGGTCCAACTACCAGTGTATTTTATCAGCGAGGTCCTCACCCTCTCCAAGGAACGCTACCCGCATTGTCAGAAGCTGGACTTTGGGGTGTTTATGGCAAGTCGGAAGCTGAATAACTACTTCCAGGAACACCCCATCACGGTCGTCAGTTCTGCCCCCCTTGGCAACATCATACAAAATCGAGAAGCGACTAGACGGATTGCTAAGTGGGCCATCGAGTTAGGGCCCCATCAGGTGCGGTATACGCCCCGGACGGCCATCAAATCTCAAGCGCTAGTGGACTTCATCAATGATTGGACCGAGTTACAAATCCCAGAGGATAGGCCCGATCATACTTATTGGACCATCTATTTCGATGGATCCAGGCAACTGGAAGGCTCGGGGGCTGGTGTGGTGATAAGTTCACCTCAAGGTGAAAATTTTTGCTATGTCCTTCGGCTCATGTTCCCATGTACCAACAATTTAGCAGAGTATGAAACCTTGCTCCATGGATTGCGACTCGCCAAAGACATAAACCTCACGCGAGTCAGATGTTTGGGCGACTCAGATTTGGTAGTGCAGCAGGTTTCTGGCACCTGGGATTCAAGAGATCCCTTAATGGTGGCTTACAAACGAGCTGTGTAAGATTTAGCGGGTCATTTTCATGGTTATCAAGTGGATCACATTGACCGGCGACTTAATGAAGCAGCGGATGCTCTTTCCCGTCTCGGTTCATAGCATAAGCCGGTTCCTCCAAATGTTTTTCTAGATATACTACATAACCCTTCAGTGAGACTGCCTTCAGAAGAGGACTTAGCGGTGCCGGACCCCGAGTCTCAACTCGTGGCGGCTCTTCATGCTACTCCGGATTGGGCGGCTCCCTATGTGGCATATCTCACCCGAGGCGAGTTACCCGCAGATGAATTATTGGCTCGCTGATACGTCCATTTTGGATCATGCTTTCATGTTGATATTTATTGCTTTTTGGGCTGTTATTTCACTTCACGGTACAATACTTATGCCTTTTCTCTCTTATTTTGCAAGGTTTACATGAAGAGGGAGAATGCCGACAGCTGGAATTCTGGCCTGAAAAGGAGCAAGTTTGAGATGCCTATTTTGCACAACTCCAAAAGCCGTGAAAATCAACGTGGATTTTTTTGGGAATTTATTAAAAATACTGGGCTGAAGAAGTGCCAGAGGGGCGCCAGCAAGTGGCCACAAGCCTGCTAGGCGCGGCCACCCCCCTGGCCGCGCCTAGGGGGCTTGTGGGCTCCCTGCTGGCCCACTGGCCCTCTTCTTCTGCTATATGAAGGTTTTCGTTCCAAAAAAAATCGAGGGGAGGCTTTTCGGAGGATTCGCCGCCACCACGAGGCGGAACTTGAGCAGAACCAATCTAGAGCTCCGGCAAGAACTGTTCTATAAACTTGGTTTTGGATCAGTTTTGAGTAGTATAAACTAATATAGAGATATCTGATGCATACGAGTCAGTTCTCCCTCAACTATTACCCGAAACGCTCATGAAGAACACACAATTCACATGAAACTTTCATAGGAAACTTATGGAACATGTTTCTTAAGAAGTTCGTTCACAAACTTCACACGAACTTTGTTAATGAACACTCGAGGAGCACACTCAGAGAACATACACCATGTCCCAGCTTGAACCCTAGTGCATCATAGGAAATACGGTCTCTCACTTAACCGTAGACCTAATTGCATCTCATATGGATATTTGATGTAAAAAGAACAGAAAAATACGGATCGAATGAGACAAGAACTGCTCTATAAACTCGGTTCTGAATCAATTTTGAGTAGTGTGAACTAATACAGAGATATCTGCCCCATTACAGAGTCCATTTTTCCTCAACGAGTACTCGATATACTCATGACAACCAAACAATTCAAAGGAACCGTTTGTAGGAACAATTTTGAAAACTTTTCTTAAGGTGTTCGTTCACAAACTGCATTGGAACTTTCTTAATGAATGCTAGACGAACGCGTTCAGAGAACATACACCAAGTCCCAGCTTGTGCCCTAGTACATCTTCAAACTATGGTCTCTCGCGTATCCCTAGACCTAATTGATGTCATATTGCGATTTTTAGGGAAAAATGAGAGGGAAAATCGGATCCAGCAAGACAAGAACTGCTCTATAAACTTGGTTCTGGATCTGTTTTGACCAGTATAAACTAATATAGAGATATCTGATGCATACGAGTCAGTTCTCCCTCAACAATTACCCGAAACGCTCATGAACGACACACAATTCACATGAAACTTTCATAGGAAATTTATGGAACATGTTTCTTAAGGAGTTCGTTCACAAACTTCACAGGAACTTTCTTAATGAACACTCGAGGAGCACACTCACAGAACATACAACATGTCCCAGCTGGAACCCTAGTGCATCATAGGAAATATGGTCTGTCACTTATCCGTAGACCTAATTGCATCGCATATGGATATTTGATGTAAAAAGAATAGAAAAATACGGATCGAACAAGACAAGAACTGCTCTATAAACTCAGTTCTGAATCAATTTTGAGTAGTGTGAACTAATACGGAGATATCTGCCCCATACACTACTGGAATTGAGAAATTTGCCATCTGCCATGCCTTTGCCGTCTGGTGACGCATGGCAAAGATCCTCTTTGCCGTCAGCTGGCAAAAAGCAGACGACAAAGAGGTTGCTGATGGCAAAGGTTTTATTTGTCGTCGGCCACCTCTTTGCCGTCTGCTGACGCATGGCAAAGGCCCCAGAGGCGGACGGCAAAGAGAACCCAGACGGCAAAGGGGCGCCACCCTAACGGCCGAAACCCGCCCCACCCCACCCACCCCTTTGCCGTCCGCCTCCCAGCTTCTGCAGACAGCAAAGGGGGGCTCCCCCTAACGGCAGCCAGCCCCCACCCCCACTCCCCTAACGGCACGCTCCACCCCCGCTCCCCTCGATCTGCTGCCTCTCTGGCGCGCGCCCCTGCCCACTACAGCGTCGCCGCCACCACCCCCTTCACTGCTTCGGCCCAACACCGCCACCCACGACCGGAGCTCCCCGCTCCCCTCCTCCTTGCGTCCCTCCTCCCTGCGGCCCTCCTCCCCGCCGCCCACGACCGGAGCTCCCGCTCCCCTCCTCCCCGCAAAGGGGCGCCACCCCCACGACCGGAGCTCGCCCTCCCCTCCTCCCCGCGCACGTCCTACCCACGCCCCTCCTCCCCGCCGCCCAGGGCCGGAGCTCGCCCTCCCCTCCTCCCACTGCAGGTAAGTTTTTTTTCTTTTTTTCTTTATTTCCTGTTTTTATTTTAAACTAGTAGATTGTATATAGTATAGACATATAGTGTAGAAGAAGAGGAGGACATATAGTGTATATAGTATAGACATATAGTGTATATAGTATATAGTATAGAAGAAAATAAGAGAATAGTATAGACATATAGTGTATATAGTATATAGTATAGAAGAAAATAGAGAATAGTATAGACATATAGTATATAGACATATAGTGTACATAGTATAGACATATACTATATAGTATAGACATATAGTATATAGTATAGAAGAAAATAAGAGAATAATAAACTAGAAGAAAAAGGAAGAAGAAGAAGAAGAAGAAGAAGAAGAAGAAGAAGAAAGAGGAAAGGAGGAGAAAGATAAAAGAAAGAAGAAGAAGAGGAGGAGGAGGAGGAGGAGAAAGAAGAAGAAGAATAATAATATGTTGATCAAGAAGAAGAAGAAGAAGAGGAGGAGGAGAGAGGAGAAGAAGAAAGAAAAGGACCCCGACCCCCGACCCCCGGCCCACGACCCCCGACGCCCGACGCCACCAACCCCCGACCCTCAACCCCCGACCTCCGATGCCACTGAGACCCGACTCCCGACCCCCGACGCCCGACACCACTGACCCCCGACCCCCGCCTCCCGACCCCCGACTCCACTAACCCCCGACCCCCGATGCCCGACGCCATTGACCCTCGACTACAGAAGCCACTGACCCTCGACCCTCGACCCCCGACGCCCGACGCCACTGACCCTCGACTCCCAACGCCACTGACCCCCGACCCCCGACGCCCCTGACCCTCGACCCCCGGCCCCCTACCCCCGACACCATTGATCCCCAACCCTCGACCCCCGACACCTCTTCGGCCTCTTGCTGACGAAAGAGACCCCAACCCCCCACGCCAGTGATCCTCGACCCCCGACAACACTAACCCCCGACCACCGACACAACTAACCACCGACCGCCGACGCCACCGACACCCCGCACCACCGACCATCGACGCCACCGACACCCGACACCACCGACCACCGACGCCACTAAGCCGACGGGGTCATAATTTTGTAAATTATGAGTTAGGTCACATATTTTCCGATTATGTTAATTATAAAAACATCATATTTGTGTTGATCGGGTGAATTTCAATGTGCAGTTGTTCGACGACCTCCACGTGCGTTGGACGAGCTCCGCCCTTCCGTTTGTTGGTGAGCACAAATGACTTCTCCTCCTACCCCCTTAATTTGCTCTGTCCCGGTCTTCGTGCCGATGAAACTTGCTAGCTATAGGTTTCTTCAATCATGAGTATGCGTGACCAATATGCGTCTCCCGTTCGAAAGGGCGACATCTATAAATATGCATTTCTTTGCATATTTATAACCGCCATCCTTTCGAATTGTCCAACATTATCCATGAACAGCCCGAGTATGTGTAGATTGGGTTTGTTTTCTCGTATGCTGTGCTCCGGATCCGATGCGGAATTTCGTCAGTGCCTCCCCTGTTGTTCTTCGGGTACACATCCTCTCTGCTTATTGCCGAGACGTGTATCAGGAGAACAACAGGGAGGTGCTGCCAAAATTCTGCGTCGCATCTGGAGCAGAGCATGGGAAAACGAACCGAGTCTACACATACTCGGGTGGGATTAGGACCTATCTTTACCTATTAGCGTGTAGGTTGCATGGACGTAATAAAACTGACAAACTTGATTAGCGTATGAATATAGATGATGAATTATATATTTATTTCTTGTGCCCCCATAGGTAGCTAGGCAACATGACTGATGCTTGGATGTACACTAGTCACCCTAGTCAGAAAGACATGACCCATGAATGGTTAACAAAAACCAGGGGGTTTGTGAGAGCCGCATTTGCAAATGGCCAGAATAAAACATGGTGCCCCTGTCCCAACTGCGACAACTGGAAAAAGCAGACATAGTTTGAAATGGGTAAACACCTGCAGAAGTGGGATTTTACGCCTAATTATACAGTGTGGACTTTTCATGGTGAGTCTGACCAACGTGCCAGAGCTGAGGTGATTCGTCGTTGCACCGACGAGCATGGTACCAGGATTGAAGACATGGTGCAAGACTTTGATGATGCTCGTGATTCGGACGATGAGATGGAGGAATCTGCAAAGGCCTTCTATGAAATGTTGGAGTCTTCAAAACGTCCTCTCCACGAGCAGACTGAGCTTTGTCAGCTGGATGCCATCGCGCAAGTAATGGCTCTGAAGGCTCAATTCAACCTAGGCAGAGAATGCTACGACGCGATGATGACGATATTTGGACGCTTTCTACCCAAAGGCCATGTACTGCCTGCAAACCTGTACCAGTCAGAGAAAATCCTCCGTGTACTTAAGATGCCCTATGAGAAGATACATGCCTGTGAGAATGGATGTGCCTTATTTAGGCTTGAGTATGCGGCCTTGAACTATTGCCCCGTTTGCAATTCTTCCAGGTATATTGTGGTAGACAACGGCATGGGTGAGAAGAATCAGGCCAAAATCCCCATTAGTGTTCTTCGATATCTGCCAATCGTACCAAGACTTCAACGTCTTTTCATGGTCGAAGAGACGGCCAGACAGATGACATGGCACAAACTGGGCAAAAGAACCGAACTAGATGTGGATGGGAACAAGATGCTGGTACACACTTCAGATGGTTTTGCGTGGAGGCACTTCGATGCATTACATAAGGATAAATCGGAAGATCCAAGGCAACCTAGAGTTGCCATCAGCACGGATGGGTTCAATGTGTATGGTATGATGGCAACACAATACAGTTGTTGGCCTGTATTTGTCATTCCACTAAATTTGCCACCCGGAGAGATTATGAAAAGAAAGAAAATTTTCCTGCCGCTGATAATTCCACGGCCCAACTATCCGGGGAAGAATATGAATGTGTACATGCAGCCACTTAAGGATGAGTTGCAAGAAGCCTGGGATAATGGGATCAAGACCTACGACGCGGCTACCAAAACAAATTTCAAAATGCATGTGTGGTACATGTACTCGACGCATGCTTATCCGGCGTTTGCGCTATTCCCTGGCTAGTGTGTGCATGGAAGGTTCCCGTGCACCACATGCAAGGCAGCTGTTCAGTTCCGTTGGCTGCAGGCTGGTCGCAAGTATTCTTGCTTCGACATGCATAGACAATTCCTGGATCCCGACCATAAGTTCGGAAAAGACAAGAAGAATTTCATCAAAGGTAGAGTTGTCAAAAACACTGCACCAGCTGCGTTGACAGGCCAACAGACCCTTGACCAGTTAAACGCTCTCGAGCCTGATCCTCTGCGTCCAGGATACTTCAAAGGGTATAATACGGAACACGCCTGGACTCACAAGTCATACTTATGGGATCTCCCTTACTTCAAAGACCTCCTTTTCCCACACAACATTGACGTGATGCACACTAAAAAGAATATTGCGGAGGCCATTTTTGGTACATTGTTCGGCATAGAGGGGAAGTCAAAAGATAATCCTATGGCTAGAATCGACCTGGAGGCTCTATGTGATAGACCGTTGCAAAACTTGCGACAACGGAAAGGAAAGCTAAGCATAGCGAGGCCAAAGGCATGGTTCAATCTTGAAAGGCGAGCTATGAGGGAAATGCTATTGTGGGTGAAAATGCGGTTGATGTTCCCTGATGGGTATGCTGCGAATCTAAAGAGGGGAGCGAGTCTTGAGAAATTGAAAATATTTGGGCTCAAGAGTCATGATTGGCACATATGGATTGAGCGGGTAATGCCGGTGATGTTGCGTGGCTTTATCCCTCAGGATGAATGGCTAGTACTGGCACAGCTGAGCTATTTCTTCCGTTCTCTTTGTGCGAAAGAACTATCGCCTGGCGTGCTAGATGAAATGGAAGAGTTGGCGCCGGAGTTGATCTGCAAATTAGAAAAGATCTTTCCACCGGGCTTCTTTAATCCAATGCAACATTTGATTTTGCATCTCCCGACTGAGGCAAGAATGGGGGGGCCCGTTCAAAATCGATGGTGCTACTCAACTGAGAGGATGCAGAAGACGCTTCGAGCTAACTGTAAAAATAAACGTAGAATTGAAGCATCGATGGCCGAGGCATTCATTACTGAGGTGGCGGCAAACTTCGTGACAGCACACTACGAAGCCAAAAATCATCATTTGCATAACCCGAAGCCTCGGTACAATGATGGCGATCGAGAAAAAGTTCGATCCAACCTCAGCCTATTCAAAGGTAAGCTCGCACCATCCGGTGCTTCGAAAGGGAAATCGTTGGATGTCAAAGAATGGCGGACCATTTCATTGTATATCTTCACCAACCTAACAGAAGTGCGGCCGTACATCGAGTAAGTTCTCAGTAATTTATTGTTCCACAACTTCAAATTGCTTTGAACTACTCTTATTCCCGGATATTTGATATAGTCGATACGTCGCCGAATTCTCGGATGGAGCGATCATCGAAAAGGATTCCGTTGAAGAGTATGAGCTTCTCGCAAAGCATGGAGGCGACTATCCCGGTTTCATCTCTTGGTAGGGTAATTAATTACCATTAAGGGCCCATTTGATTTATTGGTCTAATTTGCGGCTAATGCATCCATTCTTTTGTATTAAACTTGTAGGCTGATGCAGAATCTATGGACGCCGAGTTGAGACAAGTCGCTAATGGTTTTGACTATAAGGTCCGTTCATTTGACAAATACAACATCAACGGGTATCACTTTCGTACCTTTGGCAAAGAGTTATCTATGCCTTACCTAAAGACTACAAATTGTTCTGTCTCTGCTATCGGCGAAGGAGACACCGAGTATTATGGAAGAGTTGAAGCAATTTATGAACTCCTATTCTATGGTGAAAACCCACCGATCGTCGTAGTCTTCAAATGTTATTGGTTTGAGCCGAGGGAGACTAGAAGGACTCATGAACATATAGGACTAGTCGAAATCAACCAAAACACCCACTTAGATGTTCCCGATGTCTATATTATGGCTCAACAGGCGACACAAGTTTTCTATCTACCGTGGGCCTGCCAAACTGATCCAAATCTCAAAGGTTGGGATGTCGTTTATGAAGTGCCACCACATTTTAGACCACCTACCCTCAATGAAGAGGATTACGAACCTCACATTAACCCAGACACATATGAAGGAGAATTCTTCCAAGAAACACGTATGTCCAAGAAACATTTCAAGAACCGCTCTTCTTCACCCCAGAACATTGAAGTAGACAGCGATAGTGAATCCGTCTTAACCCCTGAGCCCGAACAGGAAGAGCTGGAAGAAGAAGAGGTTACTGTTGCGGATGACCTGTCACTTCTTGACCGATTACATAATGATGGCCTTCCACATGTTCTTCGTGATAGTGATGATGATGATGCATTTATTGATGATAGTGATGATCATGATGCATTTATTGACCCCGAAGCATATATAGACGAGGACGATTGTTATTAGTTCATGTCAGGTATTCAACTATTATACTATATATAAATTTTGAGTTCATGTTAGGTATTCAATTTTTATTAGTCATGTTGGTATTTATGACGATGATACACTTAAATTATATACATTTTATTACTCCTGTTGGTATTTATGTTGTACTAATTTCATTTACTCTTTGTCATGACAGGTGTTGAAAGAATATCCTCGAAATGACATAATTAGCTCCAAAAAGGCATTCTTAGCCAATTTAGCCCGAAGAAGGGGACGAGAGGAGAAGAAAGAGGAAAAATAAAAGGAAGGAAGAAGAAGAAGAGGAGAAGAAGAAGAAGGAGAGGGAGGAGGATAAGAAGAAGGAGAAGGAGGACGAGAAGAAGGAGAAGGAGCTCCTCCTTCTCCTTCTTCTTCCTCCTTCTTCCTCCTTCTCCTTCTTCTTTTCTTCTTCTTCTCCTCTTCCTTCTTCTCCTCCTCCTCCTCCTCCTCCTTCTTTTACATCTTCTTCTCTTTCTCTTCTTCTACGTAGCTTAGACTCATCCAAGAAAGCCTAAATTGGCTAATTATCCATCTAAATTACATAATTAGCTTAGTTAGCTCCAAAATGACCTATTTAATAAAAAAATGACCTATACTTAGCTAATTATCCTCGAAATGACATAATTAGCTCCAGAAAGGCATTCTTAGCCAATTTAGCCCGAAGAAGGGGACGAGAGGAGAAGAAAGAGGAAAAATGAAAGGAAGGAAGAAGAAGAAGAGGACAAGAAGAAGGAGAGGGAGGAGGATAAGAAGAAGGTGAAGAAGGAGAAGGAGCTCCTCCTTCTCCTTCTTCTTCCTCCTTCTCCTTCTCCTTCTTCTTTTCTTCTTCTTCTCCTCTTCCTTCTCCTTCTCATCCTCCTCCTCCTCCTTCTTTTACTTCTTATTCTCTTTCTCTTCTTCTACGTAGCTTAGACTCATCCAAGAAAGCCTAAATTGGCTAATTATCCATCTAAATGACATAATTAGCTTAGTTAGCTCCAAAATGACCTATTTAATTAAAAATGACCTATACTTAGCTAATTATCCTCGAAATGACATAATTAGCTCCAAAAAGGCATTCTTAGCCAATTTAGCCCGAAGAAGGGGACGAGAGGAGAAGAAAGAGGAAAAATGAAAGGAAGGAAGAAGAAGAAGAGGAGAAGAAGAAGAAGGAGAGAGAGGAGGTTAAGAAGAAGGAGAAGAAGGAGGAGAAGGAGCTCCTCCTTCTCCTTCTTCTTCCTCCTTCTTCCTCCTCCTTCTCCTTCTTCTTTTCTTCTTCTTCTCCTCTTCCTTCTCCTTCTCCTCCTCCTCCTCCTCCTCCTTCTTTTACTTCTTCTTCTCTTTCTCTTCTTCTACGTAGCTTAGACTCATCCAAGAAAGCCTAAATTGGCTAATTATCCATCTAAATGACATAATTAGCTTAGTTAACTCCAAAATGACCTATTTAATAAAAAATGACCTATACTTAGCTAATTATCCTCGAAATGACATAATTAGCTCCAAAAAGGCATTCTTAGCCAATTTAGCCCGAAGAAGGGGACGAGAGGAGAAGAAAGAGGAAAAATGAAAGGAGGGAAGAAGAAGAAGAGGAGAAGAAGAAGAAGGAGAGGGAGGAGGATAAGAAGAAGGAGAAGAAGGAGAAGGAGCTCCTCCTTCTCCTTCTTCTTCCTCCTTCTTCCTCCTTCTCCTTCTCCTTCTTCTTTTCTTCTTCTTCTCCTCTTCCTTCTCCTTCTCCTTCTCCTCCTCCTCCTCCTCCTCCTTATTTTACTTCTTCTTCTATTTCTCTTCTTCTACGTAGCTTAGACTCATCCAAGAAAGCCTAAATTGGCTAATTATCCATCTAAATGACATAATTAGCTTAGTTAGCTCCAAAATGACCTATTTAATAAAAAATGACCTATACTTAGCTAATTATCCTTGAAATGACATAATTAGCTCCAAAAAGGCATTCTTAGCCAATTTAGCCCGAAGAAGGCACTACAGGAATCACCTTCTTTGCCGTGTGCCATCACAGACGGCAAAGACAGTATCCCTGACGACAAAGACAATACCACAGACGTCAAAGATTGTCACGGCCGGCAAAATTTCTGCGTCAGCCTATGACGGCATAGGACCTTCTTTGTCGTCTGCCCGCGCAAGGCGGACGACAAAGCTCTTTGCCGTCAGCTTTCCTCAGGAGCTGTCGGCAAAGCTCTTGAGGCAGCAGCCGACACGCATTGCCTCCGTTAGGGGTTAAAGGAGCCTTTGTCGTCTGCCTCCCAGTCAATCTTTGCCGTCTGCCTCCCCGTCAATCTTTGTCGTCTGCCTTCTCCTCCCCTCGCCTCCCCCTCCATCTTTGTCATCTGCCTCCACGTCCATCTTTGCCGTCTACCGGGTCCTCCCCTCCCCCCTCTCTCCACTCATTGTCGTCTGCCTCCTCCTTTGTTCCCTCTTCTTTGCCGTCTGCCCCCTAGAGGCTGACGACAAAGAGACTATATGGCAGCTTCTACTGCCCAGGTTGCACAGCTGGGCGCCACATGGCACCTTTGCCGTCGGTCAGCTGACGGCAAAGGCCTTTGCCATCAGCTGGCAGACGGCAAAGAGCCTATATTGTCACATATTTATTTATTTTTTCTATTTCACAACACATATACATATAATTCATAGCACATATATCATAAATAGGTCACAACACATATATGATATACATCTAAAGCTCATTAATGCCATTTGTTCATCAACGTACATCCCATATATCAAAAGAACCAACACATACAAAGTTTCATCCATATATACATACATATAGTTGCACATATATTATTCATCCATATATACATATACATATAGTTCCACATTGTTCATCAACTCAAATAAAAACGGAAACTAAAGCACTCCAACGCCAGCTTCCATGCATGTAGTACATCCAATCTGCAAAATGGGAATAAGAAAGTCAGAAGAAGAAGAACAACAACATATATATGACAAATAAGCTAAAGTGAAGAAGAAAGAGAAGAAGCAAGAAGAGAACAAGGAGAAGAAAAACAAGAAGGAGGAGGAGGAGGAGGAGGGTAAGGGGAAGGAGAAGGAGAAGGAGGAGGAGAAGAAGAAAAAAGAAGAGAAGAAGAAGGAGAAGAAGGAGGAGAAGAAGGAGATAAGAAGAAGGAGAAGAAGGAGGGCTCCTTCTCCTTCTTCTTCTCTTCTTCTCCTCCTCCTTCTTCTTCTTCTCCTTCTCCTTCTCTTCTTCTTCTCTTCTTCTTCTTCTTCTTCCTTCTCCTTCTTTTTGAGCTAAATGGGCTAATTATGTCATTTTAGAGGAAAACAAGCTAAGTATATAATATTCATGAGCTAACCAAGGTTCTTATGCCATTTTGAGCTTATTATGGTATTTCGGAGCTAAATGGGCTAATTATGTCATTGTTGGGTTAATTAAAGCAAGGATAATATGAAAGAGGAGAAGAAAGAGGAGGAGGAGGAGAAGAAGAAGAAATCAAAAGAAGGAGGAGAAGGAGGAGGAGGAGAAGGACTAGAAGGTCCTTGGCCTTCTCCTCCTCCTCCTCCTTCTCCTTCTCCTTCTTCTCTTCTTCTTCTTCTCTTCTTCTTCTTCTATCTTTAAATTTTGCTTATTTCTTCTCCTCTTATCCTCTAGTTGGAGCTAAATTACCTAATTATGTCTTTTTTGAGCTAAATGTTCCAATTATGTCATTTTAGAGGAAAACAAGCTAAGTATATAATATTCATGAGCTAACCAAGGTCTTGTGCCATTTTGAGCTTATTATGGTATTTTGGAGCTAAATGGGCTAATTATGTCATTATTGGGTTAATTAAAGCAAGTATAATATGAAAGAGGAGAAGAAAGAGGAGGAGGAGGAGAAGAAGAAGAAATCAAGAAGAAGGAGGAGGAGGAGAAGGATAAAAGGTCCTTGGCCTTCTCCTCCTCCTCCTCCTCCTCCTCCTTCTCCTTCTTCTCTTCTTCTTCTTCTTCTTCTTCTTTCTTTTAATTTTGCCTATTTCTTCTCCTCTTCTCCTCTTGTTGGAGCTAAATTACCTAATTATGTCTTTTTTTAGCTAAATGGGCTAATTATGTCATTTTAGAGGAAAACAAGCTAAGTATATAATATTAATGAGCTAACCAAGGTTCTTATGCCATTTTGAGCTTATTATGGTATTTTGGAGCTAAATGGACTAATTATGTCATTGTTGGGTTAATTAAAGCAAGGATAATATGAAAGAGGAGAAGAAAGAGGAGGAGGAGGAGAAGAAGAAGAAATCAAGAAGAAGGAGGAGAAGGAGGAGAAGGAGGAGGAGGAGAAGGACTAGAAGATCCTTGGCCTTCTCCTCCTTCTCCTCCTCCTCCTCCTCCTCCTTCTCCTTCTTCTCTTCTTCTTCTTCTCTTCCTCTTATTCTATCTTTTCATTTTGCCTATTTCTTCTCCTCTTCTCCTCTTCTTGGAGCTAAATTACCTAATTATGTCTTTTTTGAGCTAAATGTTCCAATTATGTCATTTTAGAGGAAAACAAGCTAAGTATACGCTGGCAAGTCATGCATAGAGTACATGTACCACACATGCATTTTGAAGTTTTCTTTTCTAGCGGCATCGTATGTCTTGACCCCATTTTCCCAAGCTTCTTCCAATTCATCCTTAGGCAGTTGCAGGTACACATTCGTATTCTTCCCCGGATAATTGGGCCCTGGAATTATCAACGTCAGAAATATGGCCTTTCTTTGCATAATCTGCCCGGGGGGAGATTGAGTGGAATGACAAATACAGGCCAACAACTGTATTGGGTTGCCGTCATGTCGAAGGGATTAAAACCATCCGTGGCAGCGCAGACTCGAGGATTCCTTGGATCTGCCGCTTTATCCTGATGCAATCCATCGAAATGTTTCCACCCTTCCCCATCCGATGTGTGTACCATCATCTTATTCCCATCCGCATCTAGTTCGGTTCTTTTGCCCAATTTGTGTCATGTCATGTGTCTGGTTGTCTCTTCGACCATGAAAAGACGTTGAAGTCTTGGTACGATTGGCATATACCGAAGAACACTAACTGCGATTTTGGTCTGCCTCTTCTCACCCATACCGTTGTCTACCACAAGATACCTGCAAGACTCGCAATTGGGACAATAGTCCAAGTGTGCATACTCCTTCCTAAATAAGACACATCCTTTCTCACATGCATCTATCTTCTCATAGGGCATCTTAAGTACACGAAGTATTTTGTCCGACTGGTACAGGTTTGCAGGCATGACATGGCCTTTGGGTAGGAAACGTCCAAATAGTGTCATCATCGCATCGTAGCATTCTCTTCCCAAGTTGAACTGAGCCTTCAGAGACATTACTTGTGCAATTGCATCCAGCTGACAGAGCTCAGTGTGCTCATGGAGAGGACGTTTTGAAGACTCCAACATTTCATAGAAGGCCTTTGCAGATTCCTCCATCTCATCTTCCGAATCCCGAGCATCATCAAAGTCTTGCACCATGTCTTCGATCCCAGTACCATGCTCGTCCATGCGACGACGGACCACCTCAGCTCTTGTGTGTTGTATATACTCACCATGAAATGTGCACACCGTATAATTAGGCTTAAAACCCCTCCTCTGCAGGTGTTTAATCATTACAGCCTCTATCGTCTTTTTATAGTTGTCGCATCCAGGACAGGGGCAATAGTTTCTTTCCTGGCCATTTGCGAATGCGGCTTTCACAAATTCCTTTGTTTTTAAAAACCATTCTTTCGTCATCTTTTCTGACTAGGGTGACCGGTATACATCCACGCACGATCACTCATCTTGCATAGCTACTAAAGACAGAAGAAATATATTTATATATAATTTCGCATTTATATTCATCGGTTAATCAGGTTCGCCATTTTTATTACGTCCACGCAAACTACACGCTAATAGGTAAAGATAGGTCCTAATCCCACCCGAGTATGTGTAGATTGGGTTCGTATTCCCATGCTCTGCTCTGGATCCAATGCAAAATTTCGGCAGCACCTCCCCGCTGTTCTCCTGATACACGTCTCCGCAATAAACAGAGAGGATGTGCATCCGGAGAACAATAGGGAGGCACTGACGAAATTCTGCATCGGATCCAGAGCACAACATACGGGAAAACGAACCCAATCTACACATACTCGGGCTGTCCATGGATAATGTTGGACAATTCGAAAGGATAGTGGTTACAAATATGCAAAGACATGCATATTTATAGATGTCGCCCTTTCGAACGGGAGACGCATACTGATAAATTAATTTGAATTACCTAAATCTAGAAAGTTTCATCCAGAAACCGAGCCACAGTAAATGAAGGGGCGGGGAGGAGATGAAATTTGTACTGACCCACGAATGCAGGGGCGGAGCTCGTACAACGCACTCGCAGGTCTTCGCACAGCAGACCTCACAGCGACGAGACAACTATCACATGTAAATCCACCCGATCAACACAAATATTCCAATTATGTCATTTTAGAGGAAAACAAGCTAAGTATATAATATTCGTGAGCTAACCAAGGTTCTTATGCCATTTTGAGGTTATTATGGCATTTTGGAGCTAAATGGGCTAATTATGTCATTGTTGCGGAAATTAAAGCAAGGAGAAGGAGGAGAAGGTATTCTTCTTCTCTTCTTCTCTTCTTCATCTCTTCTTCTTTTCTTCTTCTCCTTCTTATTTTTGTCTTCTCCTCCTCCTCCTCTTCTTCTTCTTCTTCTTCTCCTCCTCCTCCTTCTCTTCTCCTCTTCTCCTCCTCCTCCTCCTCCTCTTCTTCTTCTTCTTCTTCTCCTCCTCCTCCTCCTCTTCTCCTCTTCAACTCCTCCTCTTCTTATTCTTCTTCTTCTTCTCCTCCTCCTCTTCTCCTCTTCTCTTCCTCCTCCTCCTCTTCTTCTTCCTATTCTTTCTATTAAGCTAACTAACTAACTGACCTAACTAACGAAGCTAACTAAACCTATCGCTAAACCTAGATAGCACTAAACAGCAAAAAAATAACAAAAACAGAATCTAACACTAAGTAACTAAAAAATAATCTATCTACCACTAAATAACAAAACAAAATCTACCACTAAACTACCTACTAAATCTACTACTTAACTAACTAAATCTACCAACTAACTAAACTACCACTAAAACTACTAATTAACTAACCTACCAACTAAACTATATATGCCACAACAACTACAATAACAAAAACAACTACAATAACAAGAACAACTACTACAACAACAATAAAAAAACATGCCGGTAGTTATAATCTAATTCCAAAAAACTAAATACCAAAAAATAAAAAATCAAGGGGGCGGGGGTGGATGGGCTTACCGGCAGTGGGGCAGCGGGGGCGGCGCCGAGGCCTGCGGGGCAGTGGCTGGGCCGGCGGCGCCGGCGATGGGGCTGCGGGGGCGGCACCAGGGGCGCCGGGGGTGGGGCAGCGGGGGCGCATCAGGGGCACCACGGGGCGCCGGCGGTGGGGCTTCAGGGGCGGCACCAGGGGGCGCCGGGGGGTGTGGGGCTTCGGGGCGGCACCAGGGGCACCGGGGAGGCGCCGGGGGTGGCCGGGCGACAGTGGTGGCGGCGTTGGGCGTCGGGGGAGGAGAGAGAGGGAGGGGCCGTTTGAGAGAGAGAGAGGGCCGCGGTGGGGGCGGGACAGCCGTTACTAGATTCAAGACCTTTGCCGTCTGCTGGCACACGGCAAAGGGGTCCATACTCTTTGCCCTCTGCCTCTGGCATCTTTGCCGTCAGCCAGCACACGGCAAAGAAGGGAGTAGTTTGACCTAAGGTTCGCCCGGCCAGATGAGCTTCTTTGCCGTCTGCTGGCCCCTTCTTTGCCGTCTGCGGCAAACGGCAAAGAGTTGACTGCTGGCAAAGACCTTCTTTCCCATCAGCCAGTTCTTTGCCGTCAGTTTTGCTGAAGCTGATGGCAAAGAGTGTCTTTGCCGTCAGCTAGCAAACGGCAAATACTAGGCAGACGGCAAAATCTCTGATTCCAGTAGTGAGGGGACGAGAGGAGAAGAAAGAGAAAAAATGAAAGGAAGGAAGAAGAAGAAGAGGAGAAGAAGAAGAAGGAGAGGGAGGAGGATAAGAAGAAGGAGAAGAAGGAGGAGAAGAAGGAGAAGGAGCTCCTCCTTCCCCTTCTTCTTCCTCCTTCTTCCTCCTTCTCCTTCTCCTTCTTCTTTTCTTCTTCTTCTCATCTTCCTTCTCCTTCTCCTCCTCCTCCTCCTCCTCCTTCTTTTACTTCTTCTCTTTCTCTTCTTCTACGTAGCTTAGACTCATCCAAGAAAGCCTAAATTGGCTAATTATCCATCTAAATGACATAATTAGCTTAGTTAGCTCCAAAATGACCTATTTAATAAAAAATGACCTATACTTAGCTAATTATCCTCGAAATGACATAATTAGCTCCAAAAAGGCATTCTTAGCCAATTTAGCCCGAAGAAGGGGACAAGAGGAGAAGAAAGAGGAAAAATGAAAGGAAGGAAGAAGAAGAAGAAGGAGAGGGAGGAGGATAAGAAGAAGGAGAAGAAGGAGAAGGAGCTCCTCCTTCTCCTTCTTCTTCCTCCTTCTTCCTCCTTCTCCTTCTCCTTCTTCTTTTCTTCTTCTTCTCCTCTTCCTTCTCCTTCTCCTCCTCCTTCTTTTACTTCTTCTTCTCTTTCTCTTCTTCTACGTAGCTTAGACTCATCCAAGAAAGCCTAAATTGGCTAATTATCCATCTAAATGACATAATTAGCTTAGTTAGCTCCAAAATGACCTATTTAATAAAAAAATGACCTATACTTAGCTAATTATCCTACGAAATGACATAATTAGCTTAGTTAGCTCCTAAATGGTCTATTTAATAAAACATGACCTATAGTTAGCTAAGTTCTCTCCTAAATGACATAATAAGGCTTACGTAGATGCAACATGACCTATTCCCCCTAACTTAGGTATTAAATGGCCTATAATTAGCCTAGCTAGATCAAAAATGGCTTAATAAGCATAGTTTGCTCCGGAATGACCTATTTTACCCAAGTTAGCTCCGAAACGACCTATAGTTAGCTAGGGTTCCACCTAAATGACATAATTAGCTTAGTTAGCTCCTAAATGGTCTATACTTAGCTAATTTCTCTCCGAAATAACCTATATATACACTACTTCATCTAGTATTATTCTTCTAACTTTCTTATTAATCATTTTTTAGATTACCTTCACTTCATGGGAAGCTTGGAAAATATTGATGGAATGCTTGAAGATGATTTCTTGTAGCATGGGTTGTATTGAAACTATTGTAGTATATGAATATATGAAACTTTGTATGCACGTGGATGAAACTGGTGTAATATATGAAACTTTGTATGCACGTGGATGCAACTTGAAAGCTGGATATAAGAGGTTATTTTAATATGGTTATGAGTACGGAAAGAAATTTATTTATGTCAAATATATATATATATATCCTGATTATTGTTAAAAATGCTGGATATAACAAAAAATAAATAAAAAAGGGGTTGGTTCCCCTCTTTGCCGTCTGCCCCCACATGGCAAAGGGGGGGAGGCAGACGGCAAAGGGGGGAATCTGCCCCCTCTCTCTCCCCTCTTTGCCGTCTGCCCCCACATGGCAAAGGGGGGAGGCAGACGGCAAAGGGGGGGATCTCCACCCTCTCTCTCCCCTCTTTGTCGTCTGCCCCCACATGGCAAAGGGGGAGGCAGACGGCAAAGGGGGGAATCTGCCCCCTCTTTCTCCCCTCTTTGCCGTGTGCCCCCACATGGCAAAAGGGGGAGGCACACGACAAAGGGAGGAGGCCTGCCGTTAACACTTAATGGGGACGTTGCAATATATGCCGTCCCAGTTAATTTGCCGTCTGCCCCCTCATGGCAAAGATTCTTTGTCGTCCGCTTTACAAAAGCAGACGGCAAAGAACCTCTTCACCGGATTTTTTTTACCGTCTAGTTTGTCGTCTGCTGACCGACGACAAAGCCTTTGCCGTCCGTGGTTGCACCCTTTGCCGTCCACTTTGGCAGACGGCAAATTTATGAATTTCAGTAGTGATACATAGTCCATTTTTCCTCAACGAGTACTCGAAATACTAATGACAACCAAACAATTAAAAGGAACCGTTTGTAGGAACAACTTTGAAAACTTTTCTTAAGGTGTTCGTTCACAAACTTCATTGGAACTTTCTTAATGAATGCTAGACGAACGCGTTGACAGAATATACACCAAGTCCTAGCTTGTGCCCAGTACATCATCAGACTATGGTCTCTCGCGTATCCCTAGACCTAATTGATGTCATATTGCAATTTTTAGTGGAAAATGAGAGGGAAAATCGGATCCAACAAGACAAGAACTGCTCTATAAACTTGGTTATGGATCAGTTTTGAGAAGTATAAACTAATATAGAGATATCTGATACATACGAGTCAGTTCTCCCTCAACAATTACCCGAAACGCTCATGAAGAACAAACAATTCACATGAAACTTTCATAGGAAACTTATGTAACATTTTCTTAAGGAGTTCGTTCACAAACTTCACAGGAACTTTCTTAATGAACACTCGAGGAGCACAATCACAGAACATACACCATGTCCCAGCTTGAACCCTAGTGCATCATAGGAAATACGGTCTCTGACTTATCCATAGACCTAATTGCATCTCACATGGATATTTGATGGCAAAAGAATAGAAAAATACGGATCGAACAAGACAAGAACTGCTATATAAACTCGGTTCTGAATCAATTTTGATTAGTGTGAACTAATACAAAGATATCTACCCCATAGACAGTCCATTTTTCCTCAACGAGTACTCTAAATACTCATGACAACCAAACAATTCAAAGGAACCGTTTGTAGGAACAATTTAGAAAACTTTTCGTAAGGTGTTCGTTCACAAACTGCATTGGAACTTTCTTAATGAATGCTAGACGAACGCGTTCAGAGATAATACACCAAGTCCCAGCTTGTGCCCTAGTACATCTTCGGACTATGGTCTCTCGCGTATCCCTAGACCTAATTGATGTCATATTTTGATTTTTAGGGGAAAATGAGAGGGAAAATCGGATCCAACAAGACGAGAACTGCTCTATAAACTTGGTTCTGGATCAGTTATGAGTAGTATAAACTAATATAGAGATATCTGATGCATATGAGTCAGTTCTCCCTCTACAATTACCCGAAACGCTCATGAAGAACACACAATTCACATGAAACTTTCATAGGAAACTTATGGAACATGTTTCTTAAGGAGTCTGTTCACAAACTTCACAGGAACTTTCTTAATAAACACTCGAGGAGCACACTCAGAGAACATACACCATGTCCCAGCTTGAACCCTAGTGCATCATAGGAAATACGGTCTCTCACTTATCCGTAGACCTAATTGCATCTCATATGGATATTTGATGTAAAAAGAACAGAAAAATACGGATCGAACAAGACAAGAACTGCTCTATAAACTTGGTTCTGAATCAATTTTGAGTAGTGTGAACTAATACAGAGATATCTGCCCCATACAGAGTCCATTTTTTCTCAACGAGTACTCGATATACTCATAACAACCAAACAATTCAAAGGAACCATTTGTAGGAACAATTTTGAAAACTTTTCTTAAGGTGTTCGTTCACAAACTACATTGGACCTTTCTAAATGAATGCTAGACGAACTCGTTGACAGAACATACACCAAGTCCCAGCTTGTGCCCCAGTACATCTTAAGACTATGGTCTCACGCATATCCCTAGACATAATTGATGTCATATTGCGATTTTTAGTGAAAAATAAGAGGGAAAATCGGATCCAACAAGACAAGAACTGCTCTATAAACTTGGTTATGGATCAGTTTTGAGGAGTATAACCTAATATATAGATATCTGATGCATACGAGTCAGTTCTCCCTCAATTACCCGAAACGCTCATGAAGAACACACAATTCACATGAAACTTTCATAGGAAACTTATGGAACATGTTTCTTAAGGAGTTCGTTCACAAACATCAGAGGAACTTCCTTAATAAAAACTCGAGGAGCACACTCAGAGAACATACACCATGTCCCAACTTGAACCATAGTGCATCAGAAGAAATACGGTCTCTCACTTATCCATAGAACTAATTGCATCTCATATGGATAATTGATGGAAAAAGAACAGAAAAATACGGATCAAACAAGACAAGAACTGCTCTATAAACTTGGTGATGACGCGATTTTGAGTAGTCTGAACTAATACAGAGATATCTGCCCCATACAGAGTCCATTTTTCCTCAACGAGTACTCGAAATACTCATGACAACCAAACAATTCAAAGGAACCATTTGTAGGAACAATTTTTGAAAACTTTTCTTAAGGTGTTCGTTCACAAACTGCATTGGAACTTTCTTAATGAATGCTAGACGAACGCGTTGACAGAACATACACCAAGTCCCAGCTTGTGCCCCAGTACATCTTCAGACTATGGTCTCTCGCGTATCTCTAGACCTAATTGATGTCATATTGCGATTTTTAGGGAAAAATGAGAGGGAAAATCGGATCCAACAAGACAAGAACTGCTCCATAAACTTGGTTCCGGATCAGTTTTGAGCAGTATAAATTAATATAGAGATATCTGATGCATACGAGTCAGTTGTCCATCAACAATTACCGGAAACGCTCATGAAGAACACAATATTCACATGATACTTTCATAGGAAACTTATGGAACATGTTTCTTAAGGAGTTCGTTCACAAACTTCACTGGAACTTTCTTAATGAACACTCAAGGAGCACACTCAGAGAACATACACCATGTCCCAGCTTGAACCCTAGTGCATCATAGGAAATACGGTCTCTGACTTATCCATAGACCTAATTGCATCTCATATGGATATTTGATGGCAAAAGAATAGAAAAATACGGATCGAACAAGACAAGAACTGCTATATAAACTCGGTTTTGAATCAATTTTGATTAATGTGAACTAATACAAAGATATCTATCCTATACAGAGTCCATTTTTCCTCAACGAGTACTCAAAATACTCATGACAACCAAACAATTCAAAGGAACCATTTGTACGAACAATTTTGAAAACTTTTCTTAAGGTGTTCGTTCACAAAGTGCATTGGAACTTTCTTAATGAATGCTAGACGAACGCGTTCAGAGATAATACACCAAGTTCCATCTTGTGCCCCAAAACATCTTCAGAATATGGTCTCTAGACCTAATTGATGTCATATTTTGATTTTTAGGGGAAAATAAGAGGGAAAATCGGATCCAACAAGACAAGAACTGCTCTATAAACTTGGTTCTGGATCAGTTTTGAGTAGTATAAACTAATATAGAGATATCTGATGCATACGAGTTAGTTCTCCCTCAACAGTTACCCGAAACGCTCATGAAGAACACACAATTCACATGAAACTTTCATAGGAAACTTATGGAACATGCTTCTTAAGGAGTTCGTTCACAAACTTCACAGGAACTTTCTTAATGAACACTCGAGGAGCACACTCAGAGAACATACACCATGTCCCAGCTTGAACCCTAGTGCATCATAGGAAATACAGTCTCTCACTTATCCGTAGACCTAATGCATCTCATATGGATATCTGATGTAAAAAGAACAGAAAAATACGGATCGAACAAGACAAGAACTGCTCTATAAACTTGGTTCTGAATCAATTTTGAGTAGTGTGAACTAATACACAGATATCTGCCCCATACAGAGTCCATTTTTTCTCAACGAGTAGTCGATATATTCATGACAACCAAACAATTCAAAGGAACCATTTGTAGGAACAATTTTGAAAACTTTTCTTAAGGTGTTCGTTCACAAACTACATTGGACCTTTCTTAATGAATGCTAGACGAACTCGTTGACAGAACATACACCAAGTCCCAGCTTGTGCCCCAGTACATCTTAACACTATTGTCTCTCGCGTATCCCTAGACCTAATTGATGTCATATTGCAATTTTTCAGGAAAAATAAGAGGGAAAATCGGATCCAACAAGACAAGAACTGCTCTATAAACTTGGTTATGGATCAGTTTTGAGGAGTATAAACTAATATATAGATATCTGATGCATACGAGTCAGTTCTCCCTCAACAATTACCCGATACACTCATGAAGAACACACAATTCACATGACACTTTCATAGGAAACTTATGGAACATGTTTCTTAAGGAGTTCTTCACAAACTTCAGAGGAACTTTCTTAATGAACACTCGAGGAGCACACTCAGAGAACATACACCATGTCCCATCTTGAACCCTAGTGCATCATAGGAAATAGGTCTCTCACTTATCCGTAGAACTAATTGCATCTCATATGGATATTTGATGGAAAAAGAACAGAAAAATACGGATCGAACAAGACAAGAACTGCTCTATAAACTCGGTTCTGAATCAATTTTGAGTAGTATGAATTAATACAGAGATATCTACCCCATACAGAGTCCATGTTTCCTCAACGGGTACTCGAAAACTCATGAAAACCAAACAATTCAAAGGAACCGTTTGTAGGAACAATTTTGAAAACATTTCTTAAGGTGTTCGTTCACAAACTGCATTGGAACTTTCTTAATGAATGCTAGACGAACGCGTTCAGAGAACATACACCAAGTCCCAGCTTGTGCCCCAGTACATCTTCAGACTATGGTCTCTCGCGTATCTGTAGACCTAATTGATGTCATATTGCGATTTTTAGGGGAAAATGAGTGGGAAACCCGGATCAAACAAGTACAGAACTGCTCTATAAACTTGGTTCTGGAACAGTTTTGAGCAGTATAAACTAATATAGAGATATTTGATGCATACGAGTCAGTTCTCCCTCAACAATTACCCGAAACGCTCATGAAGAACACACAATTCACATGAAACTTTCATAGGAAACTTATGGGATATGTTTCTTAAGGAGTTCATTCACAAACTTCACATGAACTTTCTTAATGAACACTCGAGGAGCACACTCACAGAACATACACCATGTCCCATGTTGAACCCTAGTGCATCATAGGAAATACGGTCTCTCACTTATCAGTAGACCTAATTGCATCTCATATGGATATTTGATGGAAAATGGACAGAAAAATACGGATCGAACAAGACAAGAACTGCTCTATAAACTCGGTTCTGAATAAATTTTGAGTTGTATGAACTAATACAGAGATATCTACCCCATACAGAGTCCATTTTTCCTCAACGAGTACTCGAAAACTCATGAAAACCAAACAATTCAAAGGAACCGTTTGTAGGAACAAATTTGAAAACTTTTCTTAAGGTGTTCGTTCACAAAGTGCATTGGAACTTTCTTAATGAATGCTAGACGAACGCGTTCAGAGAACATACACCAAGTCCCAGCTTGTGCCCCAGTACATCTTCAGACTATGGTCTCTCGCGTATCCCTAAACCTAATTGATGTCATATTGCGATTTTTAGGAAAAAAATAAGAGGGAAAATTGGATCATCAAGACAAGAACTGCTCTATAAACTTGGTTATGGATCAGTATTGAGCAGTATAAACTAATATAGAGATATATGATGCATATGAGTCAGTTCTCCCTCAACAATTACCCGAAACACTCATCAAGAACACACAATTCACATGAAACTTTCATAGGAAACATATGGAACATGTTTCTTAAGGAGTTCGTTCACAAACTTCAGAGGAACTTTCTTAATGAACACTCGAGGAGCACACTCAGAGAACATACACCATGTCCCAGCTTGAACCCTAGTGCATTACAGGAAATACGGTCTCTCACTTATCCGTAGAACTAATTGCATCTCATATGGATATTTGATGGAAAAAGAACAGAGAAATACGGATCGAACAAAACAAGAACTGCTCTATAAACTCGGTTGTGAATCAATTTTGAGTAGTGTGAACTAATACAGAGATATCTGCCCCATACAGAGTCCATTTTTCCACAACGAGTACTCCAAATACACATGACAACAAAACAATTCAAAGGAACCATTTGTAGGAACAATTTTGAAAACTTTCCTTAAGGTGTTCGTCCACAAACTGCATTGGAACTTTCTTAATGAGTTCTAGACGAACGCGTTCAGAGAACATACACCAAGTCCCAGCTTGTGCCCCAGTACATCTTCAAACTATGGTCCCTCGCGTATCTATAGACCTAATTGATCTCATATTGCAATTTTTAGGGGAAAATGAGAGGGAAAATCGGATCCAACAAGACAAGAACTGCTCTATAAACTTGGTTCTGGATCAGTTTTGAGCAGTATAAACTAATATAGAGATATATGATGCATACGAGTCAGTTCTCCCTCAACAATTACCCGAAACGCTCATGAAAAACACACTAGACTCAACATGTTTCTATACAGAGATATTTACCCCATACAGAGTCCATTTTTCCTCAACGAGTACTCGAAAACTCATGAAAACCAAACAATTCAAAGGAACCGTTTGTAGGAACAAATTTGAAATTTTTTCTTAAGGTGTTCGTTCACAAACTGCATTGGAACTTTCTTAATGAATGCTAGACGAACGCGTTCAGAGAACATACACCAAGTCCCAGCTTGTGCCCTAGTACATCTTCAGACTATGGTCTCTCGCTTATCCCTAGACCTAATTGATGTCATATTGCAATTTTTAGGGAAACATGAGAGGGAAAATCGGATCCAACAAGACAAGAACTGCTCTATAAACTTGGTTCTGGAACAGTTTTGAGCAGTATAAACTAATATAGAGATATCTGATGCATACGAGTGAGTTCTCCCTCAACAATTACCCAAAACGCTCATGAGGAACACACAATTCACATGAAACTTTCATAGGAAACTTATGGAACATGTTTCTTAAGGAGTTCGTTCACAAACTTCACAGGAACTTTCTTAATGAACACTCTTGGAGCACACTCAGAGTACATACACCATGTCCCATCTTGAACCCTAGTGCATCATAGGAAATACGGTCTCTCACTTATCAGTAGACCTAATTGCATCTCATATGGATATTTGATGGAAAAAGAACAGAAAAATACGGATTGAACAAGACAAGAACTGCTCTATAAACTCGGTTCTTAATCAATTTTGAGAAGTGTGAACTAATACTGAGATATCTGCCCCATACAGAGTCCATTTTTACTCAACGAGTACTCAAAATACTCATGACAACCAAACAATTCAAAGGAACCATTTATAGGAACAATTTTGAAAACTTTTCTTAAGGTTTTCGTTCACAAACTGCATTGGAACTTTCTTAATGAATGCTAGACGAACTCGTTGACACAACATACCCCAAGTCCCAGCTTGTGCCCCTAGTACATCTTCAGACTATGGTCTCTCGCGTATCCCTAGACCTAATTGATGTAATATTGCGATTTTTAGGGGGAAATGAGAGGGAAAATCGGATCCAACAAGACAAGAACTGCTCTACAAACTTGGTTATGGATCAGTTTTGAGCAGTATAAACTAATATAGAGATATCTGATGCATACGAGTCATTTCTCCCTTGACAATTACCCGAAACGCTCATGAAGAACACACAATTCACATCAAACTTTCATAGGAAACTTATGGAACATGTTTCTTAAGGAGTTCGTTCACAAACTTCAGAGGAACTTTCTTAATGAACACTCGAGGAGCATACTCAGAGAACATACACCATGTCCCAGCTTGAACCCTAGTGAATAATATGAAATACGGTCTCTCACTTATCCGTAGAACTAATTGCATCTCATATGGATATTTGATGGAAAAAGAACAGAAAAATACGGATCGAACAAGACAAGAACTACTGTATAATCTCGGTTCTGAATCAATTTTGAGTAGTGTGACAACAAAACGATTGAAAGGAACCATTTGTAGGAAAAAATTTGAAAACTTTTCTTAAGGTGTTCGTTCAGCAACTGCATTGGAACTTTCTTAATGAGTGCTAGCCGAACGCGTTCAGAGAACATACACCAAGCCCCAGCTTGTAACCCAGTACATCTTCAGACTATGGTTTCTCGTGTATTTGTAGACCTAATTGATGTCATATTGCGATTTTGAGGGGAAAATGAGAGGGAAAATCGGATACAACAAGACAAGAATTGCTCTATAAACTTGGTTCTGGATCAGTTTTGAGAAGTATAAACTAATATAGAGATATTTGATGCATACGAGTCAGTTCTCCCTCAACAATTACCCGAAACCCTCATGAAGAACACACAATTCACATGAAACTTTCATAGGGAACTTATGGAATATGTTTCTTAAGGAGTTCATTCACAAACTTCACGGGAACTTTTTTAATGAACACTCGAGGAGCACACTCACAGAACATACACCATGTTCCAGCTCGAACCCTAGTGCATCATAGGAAGTACGGTCTCTGAATTATCAGTAGACCTAATTCCATCTCATATGGATATTTGATGGAAAAAAGAACAGAAAAATACGGATCGAACAAGACAAGAACTGCTCTATAAACTCGGTTCTGAATCAATTTTGAGAAGTGTGAACTAATACAGAGATATCTGCTACATACAGAGTCCATTTTTCCTCAACGAGTACTCGAAATACTCATGACAAGCAAACAATTAAAAGGAACCATTTGTAGGAACAATTTTGAAAACTTTTCTTAAGGTTTTCGTTCACAAACTGCATTGGAACTTTCTTAATGAATTCTAGACGAAATAATTGACACATCATACACCAAGTCCCAGCTTGTGCCCCAGTACATCTTCAGACTATGGTCTCTCGCGTATCCCTGGACCTAATTGATGTCATATTGTGATTTTTAGGGGAAAATGAGAGGGAAAATCGGATCCAACAAGACAAGATCTGCTTTATAAACTTGGTTATGGATTAGTTTTGAGCAGTATAAACTAATATAGAGATATTTGATGCATACGAGTCAGTTCTCCCTCAACAATTATCCGAATCGCTCATGAAGAACACACAATTCACATGAAACTTTCATAGGAAACTTATGGAACATGTTTCTTAAGGAGTTCGTTCACAAACTTCACACAAACTTTCTTAATGAACACTCCAGGAGCACACTCGGAGAACATATAACATGTCCCAGCTTGAACCCTAGTGCATCATAGGAAATACGGTTTCTCACTTATCCGTAATACCTAATTGCATCTCATATGGATCTTTAATGGAAAAAGAACAGCAAAATACGGATCGAACAAGACAAGAACTGCAATATAAACTCCGTTCTAAATCAATTTTGAGTAGTGTGAACTAATACAGAGATATCTGCCCCATACAGAGTCCATTTTCCCTCAACGAGTACTCGGAATACTCATGACAATCAAACAATTCAAAGGAACCGTTTGTAGGAACAATTTTGAAAACTTTTCTTAAGGTGTTCGTTCAAAAACTGCATTGGAACTATCTTAATGAATGCTAGACGAACGCGTTCAGAGAACGTACACCAAGTCCCAGCTTGTGCCCTAGTACATCTTCAGACTATGGTCTCTCGCGTATCCCTAGACCTAATTGATATCATATTGCAATTTTTAGGGGAAAATGAGAGGGAAAATCGGATCGAACAAGAAAAGAACTGCTCTATAAACTTGGTTCTGGATCAGTTGTGAGCAGTATAAACTAATATAGAGATATCTGATGCACACGAGTCAGTTCTCCCTCAACAATTACTCGAAACGCTCATGAATAACACACAATTCACATGAAACTTTCATAGGAAACTTATGGAACATGTTTCTTAAGGAGTTCGTTCACAAACTTCACAGGAACTTTCTTAATGAACACTCGAGGAACACACTCAGAGAACATACACCATGTCCCAGCTTGAACCCTAGTGCATCATAGGAAATACGGTCTCTCACTTATCAGTATACCTAATTGCATCTGATATAGATATTTGATGGTAAAAGCACAGAAAAATATGGATCGATCTAGACAAGAACTGCTCTATAAACTCGATTCTGAATCAATTTTGAGTACTGTGAACTAATACAGAGATATCTGCCCCTTACATAGTCCATTTTTCCTCAACGAGTACTCGAAATACTCATGACAACCAAACAATTCAAAGGAACCATTTGTAGGAACAATTTTGAAAACTTTTCTTAAGGTGTTCGTTCAAAAACTGCATTGGAACTTTCTTAATGAATGCTAGACGAACTCGTTGATACAACATACACCAAGTCCCAGCTTGTACCGCAGTAAATCTTCAGACTATGGTCTCTCGCGTATCCCTAGACCTAATTGATGTCATATTGCGATTTTTAGGGGAAATGAGAGGGAAAATCGGATCCAACAAGACAAGAACTGCTCTATAAACTTGGTTATGGATCAGTTTTGAGCAGTATAAACTAATATAGAGATATCTGATGCATACGAGTCAGTTCTCCCTCAACAATTACCCGAAACGCTCATGAAGAATACACAATTCACATGAAACTTTCATAGGAAACTTATGGAACATGTTTCTTAAGGAGTTCGTTCACAAACTTCACAGGAACTTTCTTAATGAACACTCCAGAAGCACACTCCGAGAACATATAACATGTCCCAGCTTGAACCCTACTGCATCATAGGAAATACGGTCTCTCACTTATCCGTAATACCTAATTGTATCTCATATGGATCTTTAATGGAAAAAGAACAGAAAAATACGGATCGAACAAGACAAGAACTGCAATATAAACTCGGTTCTAAATCAATTTTGAGTAGTGTGAACTAATACAGAGATATCTCCCCCATACAGAGTCCATTTTTCCTCAACGAGTACTCGAAATACTCATGACAACCATACAATTCAAAGGAACCGTTTGTAGTTACAATTTTGAAAACTTTTCTTAAGGTGTTCGTTCACAAACTGCATTGGAACTTTCTTAATGAATGCTAGACGAACGCGTTCAGAGAACGTACACCAAGTCCCAGCTTATGCCCCAGTACATCTTCAGACTATGGTCTCTCGCGTATCCCTAGACCTAATTGATGTCATATTGCGATTTTTCGGGAAAATGAGAGGGAAAATCGGATCCAACAAGATAAGAACTGCTTTATAAACTTTGTTCTGGATCAGTTGTGACCAATATAAACTAATATAGAGATATCTGATGCATACGAGTCAGTTCTCCCTCAACAATTACCCGAAACGCTCATGAATAACTCACAATTCACTTGAAACTTTCATAGGAGACTTATGGAACATGTTTTTAAGGAGTTTGTTCACAAACTTCACAGGAACTTTCTTAATGAACACTCGAGGAACACAGTCATAGAACATACACCATGTCCCAGCTTGAACCCTAGTGCATCATAGGAAATACGGTCTCTCACTTATCAGTAGACCTAATTGCATCTCATATGGATATTTGATGGAAAAAGAACAGAAAAATACGGATCAAACAAGACAAGTACTGCTCCATAAACTCGGTTCCGTATCAATTTTGAGTAGTGTGAACTAATACAGAGATATCTGCCACATACATAGTCCATTTTTCCTCAACGAGTACTCGAAATACTCATGACAACCAAACAATTCAAAGGAACCATTTGTAGGAACAATTTTGAAAACTTTTCTTAAGGTGTTCGTTCAAAAACTGCATTGGAACTTTCTTAATGAATGCTAGACGAACTCGTTGACACAAGATACAACAAGTCCCAGCTTGTGCCCGAGTACATCTTCAGACTATGGTCTCTCGCGTATCCCTAGACCTAATTGATGTCATATTGCGATTTTTAGGGGAAAATGAGAGGGAAAATCGGATCCAACAAGACAAGAACTGCTTTATAAACTTGGTTATGGATCAGTTTTGAGCAGTATAAACTAATATAGAGATATCTGATGCATACGAGTCAGTTCTCCCTCAAGAATTACCAGAAACGCTCATGAAGAACACACAATTCACATGAAACTTTCATAGGAAACATATGGAACATGTTTCATAAGGAGTTCATTCCCAAACTTCACATGAACTTTCTTAAAGAACACTCGAGGAGCACACTCAGAGAACATACACCATGTCCCAACTTGAACCCTAGTGCATCATAGGAAATACGATCTCTCACTTATCCGTAGAACTAATTGCATCACATATGGATATTTGATGGAAAAAGAACAGAGAAATATGGATCGAACAAGACAAAAACTGCTATATAAACTCGGTTCTGAATCAATTTTGAGTAGTGTGAACTAATACAAAGATATCTGCCCCATACAGAGTCCATTTTTCCTCAACGAGTACTCGAAATACTCATGGCAACCAAACAATTCAAAGGAACCGTTTGTAGGAACAATTTTGAAAACTTTTCTTAAGGTGTTCGTTCATAAACTGCATTGGACCTTTCTTAATGAATGCTAGACGAATGCGTTCAGAGAACATACACCAAGTCCCAGCTTGTGCCCTAGTACATCTTCAGACTATGGTCTCTCGCGTATCTGTAGACCTAATTGATGTCATATTGCAATTTTTAGGGGAAAATGAGAGGGAAAATCGGATCCAACAAGATAAGAACTGCTCTATAAACTTTGTTCTGGATCAGTTGTGAGCAGTATAAACTAATATAGAGATATCTGATGCATACGAGTCAGTTCTCCCTCAACAATTACCCGAAATGCTCATGAATAACTCACAATTCACTTGAAACTTTCATAGGAGACTTATGGTACATGTTTTTTAAGGAGTTTGTTTACAAACTTCACAGGAACTTTCTCAATGAACACTCGAGGAACACAGTCATAGAACATACACCATGTCCGAGCTTGAACCCTAGTGCATCATAGGAAATACGGTCTCTCACTTATCAGTAGACCTAATTGCATCTCATATGGATATTTGATGGAAAAAGAACAGAAAAATACGGATCAAACAAGACAAGTACTGCTCTATAAACTCGGTTTCGTATCAATTTTGAGTAGTGTGAACTAATGCAGAGATATCTGCCACATACATAGTCCATTTTTCCTCAACGAGTACTCGAAATACTCATGACAACCAAACAATTCAAAGTAACCATTTGTAGGAACAATTTTGAAAACTTTTCTTAAGGTGTTCGTTCAAAATCTGCATTGGAACTTTCTTAATGAATGCTAGACGAACTCGTTGACACAACATACAACAAGTCCCAGCTTGTGCCCCAGTACATCTTCAGACTATGGTCTCTCGCGTATCCCTAGACCTAATTGATGTCATATTGCGATTTTTAGGGGAAAATGAGAGGGGAAATCGGATCCAACAAGACAAGAACTGCTTTATAAACTTGGTTATGGATCAGTTTTGAGCAGTATAAACTAATATAGAGATATCTGATGCATACGAGTCAGTTCTCCCTAATTACCGGAAACGCTCATGAAGAACACACAATTCACATGAAACTTTCATAGGAAACATATGGAACATGTTCCATAAGGACTTCATTCACAGACTTCACATGAACTTTCTTAATGAACACTCGCGGAGCACACTCAGAGAACATACACCATGTCCCAGTTTGAACCCTAGTGCATCATAGGAAATACGGTCTCTCACTTATCCATAGAAGTAATTGCATCACATATGGATATTTGATGGAAAAAGAAAAGAGAAATATGGATCGAACAAGACAAGAACTGCTATATAAACTCGGTTCTGAATCAATTTTGAGTAGTGTGAACTAATACAAAGATATCTGCCCCATACAGAGTCCATTTTTCCTCAACGAGTACTCGAAATACTCATGGCAACCAAACAATTCAAAGGAACCGTTTGTAGGAACAATTTTGAAAACTTTTCTTAAGGTGTTCGTTCATAAACTGCATTGGACCTTTCTTAATGAATGCTAGACGAACGCGTTCAAAGAACATACACCAAGTCCCAGCTTGTGCCCTAGTACATCTTCAGACTATGGTCTCTCGCCTATCTGTAGACCTAATTGATGTCATACTTTGATTTTTAGGGGAAAATGAGAGGGAAAATCGGATCCAACAAGACAAGAACTGCTCTATAAATTGGTTCTGGATCAGTTTTGAGCAGTATAAACTAATATAGAGATATCTGATGCATATGAGTCAGTTCTCCCTCAACAATTACTTGAAACGCTCATCAAGAACACACAATTCACTTGAAACTTTCATAGGAAACTTATGGAACATGTTTCTTAAGGAGTTCGTTCACAAACTTCACAGGAACTTTCTTAATGAACACTCGAGGAGCACATTCAGAGAACATACACCATGTGCCAGCTTGAACCCTAGTGCATCATAGGAAATACGGTCTCTCACTTATAAGTAGAACTAATTGCATCTCATATGGATATTTGATGGAAAAAGAACAGAAAAATACAGATCGAACCACACAAGAATTGCCATATAAACTCGGTTCTGAATCAATTTTGAGTAGTGTGAACTAATACAGAGATATCTGCCCCATATAGAGTCCGATTTTCCTCAACGAGTACTCGAAATACTCATGACAACCAAACAATTCAAAGGAACCGTTTGAAGTAACAATTTTGAAAACTTTTCTTAAGGTGTTCGATCACAAACTGCATTGGAACTTTCTTAACGAATGCTAGACGAACGCGTTCGGAGAATAAACACCAAGCCGAAGCTTGTGCCCCAGTACATCTTCAGACTATGGTCTCTCGCGTATCTGTAGACCTAATTGATGTCATATTGCGATTTTTAGGGGGGGTGAGAGGGAAAATCAGATCCAACAAGACAAGAACTTCTCTATAAACTTGGTTCTAGATCAGTTTTGAGCAGTATAAACTAATATAGAGATTTCTGATGCATACGAGTCAGTTCTCCCTCAACAATTACCCGAAACACTCATGAAGAACACACAATTCACATGAAACTTTCATAGGAAACTTATGGAACATGTTTCTTAAGGAGTTCATTTACAAACTTCACAGGAACTTTCTTAATGAACACTCGAGGAGCACACTCACTGAACATACACCATGTCCCAGCTTGAACCCTAGTGCATCATAGGAAGTACGGTGTTTCACTTATCAGTAGACCTAATTGCATCTCATATGGATATTTGATGGAAAAAGAACAGAAAATACAGATCGAACAAGACAAGAACTGCTCTATAAGCTCGGTTCTGAATCAATTTTGAGTAGTATGAACTAATACACAGATATCTACCCCATACAGAGTCCATTTTTCCTCAACGAGTACTCGAAATACTCATGAAAACCAAACAATTCAAAGGAACCGTTTGTAGGAACAATTTTGAAAACTTTTCTTAAGGTGTTCGTTCACATACTGCATTGGAACTTTCTTAGTGAATGCTAGACGTACGCGTTCAGAGAACATACACCAAGTCCCAGCTTGTGCCCTAGTACATCTTCAGACTATGGTCTCTCGCGTATCCCTAGACCTAATTGATGTCATATTGCGATTCTTAGGGGAAAATGAGAGGGAAAATCGGATCCAACTAGACAAGAACTGCTCTATAAACTTGGTTCTGGATCAGTTATGAGCAGTATAAACTAATATAGAGATATTTGATGCATACGAGTCAGTTCTCACTCAACAATTACCAGAAACGATCATGAGGAACACACAATTCACATGAAACTTTCATAGGAAACTTATGGAACATGTTTCTTAAGGAGTTCGTTCACAAACTTCACAGGAACTTTCTTAATGAACACTCGAGGAGCAACCTCAGAGAATATACACCATGTCCCATCTTAAACCCTCGTGCATCATAGGAAATACGGTCTCTCACTTACGAGTAGTGTGAACAAATACAGAGATATCTGCCCCATACAGAGTCCATTTTTCCTCAACAATTACTCGAAATACTCATGACAACTAAACAATTCAAAGGAACCGTTTGTACTAACAATTTTGAAAACTTTTCTTAAGGTGTTCGTTCAGAAACTGCATTGGAACTTTCTTAATGAATGCTAGACGTACGCGTTCACAGAACATACACCAACCCTTGCTTGTGCCCAGTACATCTTCGGACTATGGTCTCTTGCGTATCCCTAGACCTAATTGATGTCATATTGCGATTTTTAGGGGAAAATGAGAAGGAAAATCGGATCCAACAAGACAAGAACTGCTCTATAAACTTGGTTCCGGATCAGTTTTGAGCAGTATAAACTAATATAGAGATATCTGATGCATACGAGTCAGTTCTCCCTGAACAATTACCCGAAACGCTCATGAAGAACACACAATTCACATGAAACTTTCATAGGAAACTTATGGAACATGTTTCTTAAGGAGTTCGTTCACAAAATTCACAAGAACTTTCTTAATGAACACTCGAGGAGCACACTCAGAGAACATACACCATGTCCCAGCTTGAACCCTAGTGCATCATAGGAAATACGGTCTCTCACTTATCCGTAGACCTAATTGCATCTCATATGGATATTTGATGGAAAAAGAACAGAAAAGTACGGATCGAACAAGACAAGAACTGCTCCATAAACTCGGTTCTGAATCAATTTTGAGTTGTGTGAATTAATAGAGAGATATCTGCCCCATACAAAGTCCATTTTTCCTCAACGAGTACTCGAAATACACATGACAACCAAACAATTCACAGGAACCTTTTGTAGGAACAATTTTGAAAACTTTTCTTAAGGTGTTCGTTCACAAACTGCATTGGAACTTTCTTAATGAATGCTAGACGAACGCGTTCAGAGAACATGACCAAGTCCCAGCTTGTGCCCCAGTACATGTTCAGACCATGGCCTCTCGCGTATCCCTAGACCTAATTGATGTCATATTGCGATTTTTAGGGGAAAATGAGAGGGAAAATAGGATCCAACAAGACAAGAACTGCTCTATAAACTTGGTTCTGGATTAGTTTTGAGAAGTATAAACTAATATAGAGATATCTGATGCATGCGAGTTAGTTCTCCCTCAAAAATTACCCGAAATGCTCATGAACAACACACAATTCACATGAAACTTTCATAGGAAACTTATGGAACATGTTTCTTAAGGAGTTCGTTCACAAACTTCATAGGAACTTTCTTAATGAACACTCGAGGAGCACACTCACAGAACATACACCATGTCCCAGCTTGAACCTTAGTGCATCATAGGAAATACGGTCTCTGACTTTTCTCTAGACCTAATTGCATCTCATATGGATATTTGATGGAAAAAGAACAGAAAAATACGAATCGAACAAGACAAGAACTGCTCTATAAACCCGGTTCTGAATCAATTTTGAGTAGTGTGAACTAATACAGAGATATATGCCCCATACACAGTCCATTTTTCCTCAACGAGTACTCGAAATACTCATGACAACCAAACAATTCAAAGGAACCGTTTCTAGGAACAATTTTGAAAACTTTTCTTAAGGTGTTCGTTCACAAACTGCAATGGAACTTTCATAATGAATGCTAGACGAACGCGTTCAGAGAACATACACCAAGTCCCAGCTTGTGCCCGAGTACAACTTCAGACTATGGTCTCTCGCGTATCCCTAGTCCTAATTGATGTCATATTGCGCTTTTTAGGGAAAATGAGAGGGAAAATCGGATCCAACAAGACAAGAAACTGCACTATAAACTTGGTTATGGATCAGTTTTGAGGAGTATATACTAATATAGAGATATCTGATGCATGCGAGTCAGTTCTCCCTGAACAATTACCCGAAACGCTCATGAAGAACACACAATTCACATGAAACTTTCATAGGAAACTTATGGAACATGTTTCTTAAGGAGTTCGTTCGGAAACTTCACACGAACTTTCTTAATGAACACTCGAGGAGCACACTCACAGAACATACACCATGTCCCAGCTTGAACCCTAGTGCATCATAGGAAATACGGTCTCTCACTTATCCTTAGACCTAATTGCATCTCATATGGATATTTGATGGAAAAAGAACAGAAAAATACGGATCTAACAAGACAAGAACTGCTCTATAAACTCGCTTCTGAATCAATTTTGAGTAGTGTGAACTAATACAGAGATATATGCCCCATACAGAGTCCATTTGTCCTCAACGAGTACTCGAAATACTCATGACAACCAAAAAATTCAAAGGAACCGTTTGTAGGAACAATTTTGGAAACTTTTCTTAAGGTGTTCGTTCACAAACTGCATTGGAACTTTCTTAATGAATGCTAGACGAACGCGTTCAGAGAACATACACCAAGTCCCAGCTTGTGCCCTAGTACATCTTCAGACTATGGTCTCTCGCGTATCCCTAGACCTAATTGATGTAATATTGTGGTTTTTAGGGAAAAATGAGAGCCAAAATCGGATCCAACAAGACAAGAACTGCTCTATAAACTTGGTTCTCGATCAGTTTTGAGCAGTATAAACTAATATAGAGATATCTAATGCATACGAGTCAGTTCTCCCTCAACAATTACCCTAAACGGTCATGAAGAACACACAATTCACATGAAACTTTCATAGGCAACTTATGGAACATGTTTCTTAAGGAGTTCGTTCACAAACTTCACAGGAACTTTCTTAACGAAGACTCGAGGAGCACACTCACAAAACATACACCATGTCCCAGCTTGAACCCTGGTGCATCATAGGAAATACGGTCACTCACTTATCCGTAGACCTAATTGCATCTCATATGGATATTTGATGGAAAAAGAACAGAAAAATACGGATCGAACAAGACAAGAACTGCTTTATAAACCCGGTTCTGAATCAATTTTGAGTAGTCTGAGCTAATACAGAGATATCTGCCCCATACAAAGTCCTTTTTTCCTCAACGAGTACTCTAAATACTCATGACAACCAAACAGTTCAAAGAAACCGTTTGTAGGAACAATTTTGAAAACTTTTCTTAAGGTGTTCGTTCACAAACTTGATTGGAACTTTCTTAATGAATGCTAGACGAACACGTTCACAGAACATACACCAAGTCCCAGCTTGTGCCCCAGTACATCTTCAGACTATCGTCTCTCGCGTATCCCTAGACCTAATTGATGTCATATTGCGATTTTCAGGGACAAATGAGAGGGAAAATCGGTTCCAACAAGACAAGAACTGCTCTATAAACTTTGTTCTGGATCAGTTTTGAGCAGTATAAACTAATATAGAGATATCTCATGCATGCGAGTCAGTTCTCCCTCAAAATTACTCGAAACGCTCATGAAGAATACTCAATTCACATGACACTTTCATAGGAAACTTATGGAACATGGTTCTTAAGAAGTTCGTTCACAATGTTCACAAGAACTTTCTTAATGAACACTCGAGGAGCACACTCAGAGAACATACACCATGTCCTAGCTTGAACCCTAGTGCATCATAGGAAATACGGTCTCTCACTTATTCGTAGACCTAATTGCATCTCATATGGATATTTGATGGAAAAAGAAAAGAAAAATACGGATCGAACAAGACAAGAACTGCTCTATAAACCCGGTTCTGAATCAATTTTGAGTAGTGTGAACTAATACAGAGATATATGTCCCATACTGAGTCCATTTTTACTCAACGAGTACTCGAAATACTCATGACAACCAAACAATTCAAAGGAACCATTTGTAGGAACAATTTTGAAAACTTTTCTTAAGGTGTTCGTTCACAAACTGCATTGGAACTTTCTTAATGAATGCTAGAAGAACGCGTTCAGAGAACATACACCAAGTCCCAGCTTGTGCCCCAGTGCATCTTAAGACTATGGTCACTCGCATATCCCTAGACCTATTTGATGTCATATTGCGATTTTTAGGGGAAAATGAGACGGAAAATCGGATCGAACAAGACAAGAACTGCTCTATAAACTTGGTTCTGGATCAGTTTTGAGCAGTATAAACTAATATAGAGATACCTGATGCATGGGAGTTAGTTCTCCCTCAAAAATTACCCGAAACGATCATGAAGAACACATAATTCACATGAAACTTTCATAGGAAACTTATGGAACATGTTTCTTAAGGAGTTCGTTCACAATGTTCACAGGAACTTTCTTAATGAACACTCGAGGAGCACACTCAGAGAACATACACCATGTCCCAGCTTGAACACTAGTGCATCATAGGAAATACAGTCTCTCACTTATCCGTAGACCTAATTGCATCTGATATGGATATTTGATGGAAAAAGAACAGAAAAATACGGATCGAACAAGACAAGAACTGCTCTATAAACCCGGTTCTGAATCAATTTTGAGTAGTGTGAACTAATACAGAGATATCGGCCCCATACATAGTCCATTTTTCCTCAACGAGTACTCGAAATACTCACGACAACCAAATAATTCAAAGGAACCATTTGTAGGAACAATTTTGGAAACTTTTCTTAAGGTGTTCGTTCACAAACTGCAATGGAACTTTCTTAATGAATGCTAGACGAACGCATTAAGAGAACATACACCAAGTCCCAGCTTGTGCCCCAGTACATCTTCAGATTATGGTCTCCCGCGTATCCCTAGACCTAATTGATGTCATATTGCGCTTTTTAGGGAAAATGAGAGGGAAAATCGGATCCATCAAGACAAGAAACTGCACTATAAACTTGGTTATGGATCAGTTTTGAGCAGTATAAACTAATATAGAGATATCTGATGCAAGCGAGTCAGTTCTCCCTGAACAATTAGCCGAAACGCTCATGAAGAACACACAATTCACATGAAACTTTCATAGCAAACTTATGGAACATGTTTCTTAAGGAGTTCGTTCAGAAACTTCACACGAACTTTCTTAATGAACACTCGAGGAGCACGCTCACAGAACATACACCATGTCCCAGCTTGAACCCTAGTGCATCATAGGAAATACGGTCTATCACTTATCCGTAGACCTAATTGCATCTCATATGGATATTTGATGGAAAAAAGAAAAGAAAAATATGGATCGAATAACACAAGAACTGCTCTATAAACTCGATTCTTAATCAATTTTGAGTAGTGTGAACTAATACACAGATATCTGCCCCATAGAGAGTCCATTTTTCCTCAACGAGTACTCGAAATACTCATGACAACCAAAAAATTCAAAGGAACTGTTTGTAGGAACAATTTTGGAAGCTTTTCTTAAGGTGTTCGTTCACAAACTGCATTGGAACTTTCTTAATGAATGCTAGACGAACGCGTTCACAGAACATACACCAGGTCCCAGCTTGTGCCCCAGTACATCTTCAGACTATGGTCTCTCGCGTATCCCTAGACCTAATTGATGTCATATTGTGATTTTTAGGGGAAATTGAGAGGGAAAATCGGATCCAACAAGACAAGAACTGCTCTATAAACTTGGTTTTGGATTAGTTTTGAGCAGTATAAACTAATATAGAGATATCTGATGCATACGAGTCAGTTCTCCCTCAACAATTACCCTAAACGGTCATGAAGAACACACAATTCACATGAAACTTTCATAGCAAAATTATGGAACATGTTTCTTAAGGAGTTCGTTCACAAACTTCAGAGGAACTTTCTTAATGAACACTCGAGGAGCACACTCACAGAACATACACCATGTCCCAGCTTGAACCCTAGTGCATCATCGAAAATACGGTCTCTCACTTATCCGTAGACCTAATTGCATCTCATATGGATATTTCATGGAAAAAGAACAGAAAAATACGGATCGAACAAGACAAGGACTGCTCTATAAACCCGGTTCTGAATCAATTTTGAGCAGTGTGAGCTAATACAGAGATATCTGTCCCATACTGAGTCCATTTTTCCTCAACGATTACTCGAAATACTCATGACAACCAAACAATTCAAAGGAACCGTTTGTAGGAACAATTTTCAAAACTTTTCTTAAGGTGTTCGTTCAGAAACTGCATTGGAACTTTCTTAATGAATGCTAGACGAACGCGTTCAGAGAACATACACCAAGTCCCAGCTTGTGCCCAGTACATCTTCAGACTATGGTCTCTCGCGTATCCCTAGACCTAATTGATGTCATATTGCGATTTTTAGGGAAAAATGAGAGGGAAAATCGGATCCAACAAGACAAGAACTGCTCTATAAACTTGGTTCTGGATCAGTTTTGAGCAGTATAAACTAATATAGAGATATCTGATGCATACGAGTCAGTTCTCCCTCAAAAATTACCCAAAACGCTCATGAAGAACACGCAATTCACATGAAACTTTCATAGGAAACTTATGGAACATGTTTCTTAAGGAGTTCGTTCACAATGTTCACATGAACTTTCTTAATGAACAGTCGAGGAGCACACTCACAAAACATACACCATGTCCCAGCTTGAACCCTAGTGCATCAGAGGAAATACGGTCTCTCACTTATCCGTAGACCTAACTGCATCTCATATGGATATTTGATGGAAAAAGAACAGAAAAATACGGATCGAACAAGACAAGAACTTCTCTATAAACCCGGTTCTGAATCAATTTTGTGTAGTGTGAACTAATACACAGATATCTGCCCCATACTGAGTCCATTTTTCCTCAACGAGTACTCGAAATACTCATGACAACCAAACAATTCAAAGGAATCGTTTGTAGGAACAATTTTGAAAACTTTTCTTAAGGTGTTCGTTCACAAACTGCATTGGAATTTTCTTAATGAATACTAGACGAACGCGTTCAGAGAACATACACCAAGTCTTAGCTTGTGCCCCAATACATCTTCAGACTATGGTCTCTCGCGTATCCCTAGACCTAACTGACGTCATATTGCGATTTTTAGGAAAATGAGAGGGAAAATCGGATCCAACAAGATAAGAACTGCTCTATAAACTTGGTTCTGGATCAGTTTTGAGCAGTATAAACTAATATAGAGATATCTGATGCATACGAGTCAGTTCTCCCTCAACAATTATCCGAAACGCTCATGAAGAACACACAATTCACATGAAACTTTCATAGGAAACTTATGGAACATGTTTCTTAAGGAGTTCGTTCACAAACTTCACAGGAACTTTCTTAATGAACACACGACGAGCACACTCAGAGAACATACACCATGTCCCGGCTTGAACCCTAGTGCATCATAGGAAATACCGTCTCTCACTTATCCGTAGACCTAATTGCATCTCATATGGATATTTGATGGAAAAAGAACAGAAAAATACGGATCGAACAAGACAAGAACTGCTCTATAAACTCGGTTCTGCATCAATTTTGAGTAGTGTGAACTAATACAGAGATATATGCCCCATAGAGAGTCAATTTTTCCTCAACGAATACACGAAATACTCATGACAGCCAAACAACTCAAAGGAACCGTTTGTGGGAAAAAAATTGAAAACTTTTCTTAAGGTGTTTGTTCACTAACTGCATTGGAACTTTCTTAATGAATGCTAGACGAACGCGTTCAGAGAACATACACCAAGTCCCAGGCTTGTGCCCCAGTCCATCTTCAGATTATGGTCTCTCGCGTATCCCTAGACCTAATTGATGTCATATTGTGATTTTTAGGGAAAATGAGAGGGAAAATTGGATCCAACAAGACAATAACTGCGCTATAAACTTGGTTCTGGATCAGTTTTGAGCAGTATAAACTAATATAGAGATATTTGATGCATACGAGTCACTTCTCCCTCAACAATTACCCGAAACGCTCATGAAGAACACACAATTCACATGACACTTTCATAGGAAACTTATGGAGCATGTTTCTTAAGGAGTTCGTTCACAAACTTCACACGAACTTTCTTAATGAACACTGGAGGAGCACACTCAGAGAACATACACCATGTCCCGGCTTGAACCCTAGTGCATCATAGGAAATACGGTCTCTCACTTATCCATAGACCTAACTGCATCTCATATGGATATTTGATGGAAAAAGAACAGAAAAATACGGATCGAACAAGACAAGAACTGCTGTATAAACTAGGTTCCGAATCAATTTTGAGTAGTGTGAACTAATACAGAGATATCTGCCCCATACAGAGTGAATTTTTCCTCAACGAGTACTCAAAATACTCATGACAACCAAACAATTCAAAGTAGCCATTTGTAGGAACAATTTTGAAAACCTTTCTTAAGGTATTTGTTCACAAACTGCATTGGAACTTTCTTAATGAATGCTAGACGAACGCGTTCAGGGAACAAACACCAAATCCCAGCTTGTGCCCAGTACATCTTCAGACTATGGTCTCTCGCGTATCCCTAGACCTAATTGATGTCATATTGCGATTTTTAGGGGAAAATGAGAGGGGAAATCGGATCCAACAAGACAAGAACTGCTATATAAACTTGGTTCTAGATCAGTTTTGAGCATTATAAACTAATATAGAGATATCTAATGCATACGAGTAAGTTCTCCCTCAACAATTACGCGAAACGCTCATGAAGAACACACAATTCACATGAAACTTTCATAGGAAACTTATGGAACATGTTTCTTAAGGAGTTCGTTCACAAACAGCACAAGAATTTTCTTAATTAACACTTGAGGAGCACACTGAGAGAACATACACGATGTCCCAGCTTGAACCCTAGTGCATCATAGGAAATACGGTCTCTCACTTAGACGTAGACCTAATTACATCTCATATGGTTATTTGATGGAAAAAGAATAGAAAAATACGGATTGAACAAGATAAGAACTGGTCTATAAACTCGGTTATGAATCAATTTTGAGTAGTGTGAACTAATACACAGATATCTGCCCCATACAGAGTCCATTTTTCCTCAAAGAGTACTCGAAATAGTCATGACAACCATACAACTCAAAGGAACCGTTTGTAGGAAAAAAATTGAAAACTTTTCTTAAGGTGTTCGTTCACAAACTGCATTGGAACTTTCTTAATGAATGCTGGACGAACGCGTTCAGAGAACATACACCAAGTCCCAGCTTGTGCCCTAGTACATCTTCAGACTATGTCTCTCGCGTATCCCTAGACCTAATTGATGTCATATTGCGATTTTGAGGCAAGAATGAGAGGGAAAATCGGATCCAACAAGACAAGAACTGCTCTATAAACTTGGTTCTGGATCAGTTTTGAGCAGTATAAACTAATATAGAGATATGTGATGCATACGAGTCAGTTCTCCCTCAACAATTACCCGAAACGCTCATTAAGAACACACAGTTCACATGAAACTTTCATAGGAAACTTATGGAACATGTTTCTTAAGGAGTTTGTTCACAAATTTCACATGAACTTTCTTAATGAACACTCGAGGACGACACTGAGAGAACATACACCATGTCCCAGCTTGAACCCTATTGCATCATAGGAAATATGGTCTCTCACTTATCCGTAGACCTAATTTCATCTCATATGGATATTTGATGGAAAAGGAACAGAGAAATACGGATCGAACAAGACAAGAACTGCTCTATAAACTCGGTTCTGAATCAATTTTGAGTAGTGTGAACTAATACAGAGATATCTGCCCCATACAGAGTGCATTTTTCCTCAACGAGTACTCAAAATACTCCTGACAACCAAACAATTCACATGAACCGTTTGTAGGAACAATTTTGAAAACTTTTCTTAAGTTGTTCGTTCACAAACTGCATTGGAACTTTCTTAATGAATGCTAGACGAACGCGTTCAGAGAACATACACCAAGTCCCAGCTTGTGCACCAGTACATCTTCAGACTATGGTCTCTCGCGTATCCCTAGACCTAATTGGTGTCATATTGCCATTTTTAGGGGAAAAATAGAGGGAAAACCGGATCCAACAAGACAAGAACTTCTCTATAAACTTGGTTCTGGATTAGTTTTGAGCAGTATAAACTGATATAGAGATACCTGATGCATACGAGTCAGTTCTCCCTCAACAATTACCGGAAACGCTCATGAAGAACACACAATTCACATGAAACTTCCATAGGAAACTTATGGAACATGTTTCTTAAGGAGTTCGTTCACAAACTTCACCTGAACTTTCTTAATGACCACTCGAAGAGCACACTCAGAGAACATACACCATGTCCCAGCTTGAACCCTAGTGCATCATAGGAAATATGGTCTCTCACTTATCTGTAGACCTAATTGCATCTCATATGTATATTTGATGTAAAAAGAACAAAAAAATACGGATCGAACAAGACAAGAACTGCTCTATAAACTCGGTTCTGAATCAATTTTGATTAGTGTGAACCAATACAGAGATATCTGCCCCATACAGAGTCCATTTTTCCTCAACGAGTACTCGAAATACTCATGACAACCAAACAATTCAAAGGAACCATTTGTATGAACAATTTTGAAAACTTTTCTTAAGGTGTTCGTTCACAAACTACATTGGAACTTTCTTAATGAATGCTAGACGAACGCGTTCACAGAACATACACCAAGTCCCAGCTTGTGCCCCAGTACACCTTCAGACTATGGTCTCTCGTGTATCCCTACACCTAATTGATGTCATATTGCGATTTTTAGGGAAAAATGAGAGGGAAAATCGGATCCAACAAGACAAGAACTGCTTTGTAAACTTGGTTCTGGATCAGTTTTGAGCAGTATAAACTAATATACAGATATCTGATGCATACGAGTCAGTTCTCCCTCAACAATTACCCGAAACTCTCATGAACAACACACAATTCACATGAAACTTTCATAGGAAAATTATGGAACATGTTTCTTAAGGAGTTCGTTCACTAACTTCACATGAACTTTCTTAATGAACACTCGAGGAGCACACTCAGAGAACATACACCATGTCCCAGCTTGAACCCTAGTGCATCATAGAAAATAAGGTCTCTCACTTAACCGTAGACCTAATTGCATCTCATATGGATATTTGATGGAAAAAGAACAGAAAAATATGGATCGAACAAGACAAGAACTGCTCTATAAACTCGGTTCTGAATCAATTTTGAGTAGTGTGAACAAATACGGAGATATCTGCCCCATACAGAGTCCATTCTTCCTCAACGAGTACTCGAAATACGCCTGAGAACCAACAATTCAAAGGAACCGTTTGTAGGAACAATTTTGAAAACTTTTCTTAAGGTGTTCTTTCACAAACTGCATTGGAACTGTCTTAATGAATGCAAGACGAACGTGTTCAAAGAACATACACCAAGTCCCAGCTTGTGCCCCAGTACATCTTTATACTATGGTCTCTCGCGTATCCCTAGACCTAATTGATGTCATATTGCGATTTTTAGGGAAAATGAGAGGGAAAATCGGATCCAACAAGACAAGACCTGCTCTATAAACTTGGTTCTCAATCAGTTTTGAGCAGCATAAACTAATATAGAGATATCTGATGCATATGAATCAGTTCTCCCTCAACAATTACCCGAAACGCTCATGAAGAACACACAATTCACATGAAACTTTCATAGGAAACTTATGGAACATATTTCTTAAGCAGTTCGTTCACAAACTTCACACGAACTTTCGTAATGAACACTCGAGGAGCACACTCAGAGAACATACACCATGTCCCAGCTTGAACCCTAGTGCATCATAGGAAATATGGTCTCTGACTTATCCTTAGAGATAATTGCATCTCATATGGATATTTGATGGAAAAAGTACAGAAAAATACGGATCGAACAAGACAAGAACTGCTATGTAAACTCGGTTCTGAATCAATTTTGATTAGTGTGAACTAATACAGAGATATATGTCCCATACAGAGTCCGTTTTTCCTCAACGAGTACTCGAAATACTCATGACAACCAAACAATTCAAAGGAACCGTTTGTAGGAACAAGTTTGAAAGATTTTCTTAAGGTGTTCGTTCACAAACTGCATTGGAACTTTCTTAATGAATGCTAGACGAACGCGTTGACAAAACATACACCAAGTCCCAACTTGTGACCCAGTACATCTTCAGACTATGGTCTCTCGCGTATCCCTAGACCTAATTGATGTCATATTGCGATTTTTAGGGAAAATTAGAGGGAAAATCGGATCCAACAAGACAAGAACTACTCTATAAACTTGGTTCTGGATCAGTTTTGAGCAGTATAAACTAATATAGAGATATCTGATGCATACGAATCAGTTCTCCCTCAAAAATTACACGAAACACTCATGAAGAACACACAATTCACATGAAACTTTCATAGGAAACTTATGGAACATGTTTCTTAAGCAGTTTGTTCACAAACTTCACACGAACTTTCTTAATGAATACTCGAGGAGCACACTCAGAGAACATACACCCTGTCCCAGCTTGAACCCTAGTGAATCATAGGAAATACGGTCTCTAACTTATCCGTAGACCTAATTACATATCATACGGATATTTGATGGAAAAAGAACAGAAAAATACGGACCGAACAAGACAAGAACTGTTATATAAACTTGGTTCTGAATCAATTTTGATTAGTGTGAACTAATACACAGATATCTGCCCCATACAGAGTCCATTTTTCCTCAACGAGTACCCGAAATACTCGTGACAACCAAACAATTCAAAGGAACCGTTTGTAGGAACAATTTTGAAAACTTTTCTTAAGGTGTTCGTTCACAAACTGCATTGGAACTTTCTTAATGAATGCTAGAGGAACGCATTGACAGAACATACACCAAGTCCCAGCTTGTGCCCGAGTACATATTCAGACTATGGTCTCTCGCGTATACCTAGACCTAATTGATGTCATATTGCGATTTTTAGGGAAAAATGAGAGGGAAAATCGGAACCAACAAGACAAGAACTGCTCTATAAACTTGGTTATGGATCAGTTTTGAGCAGTATAAACTAATATAGAGATATTTGGTGCATACGAGTCAGTTCTCCCTCCACAATTACCCGAAACGCTCATGAATAACACACAATTCACACGAAACTTTCATAGGAAACTTATGGAACATGTTTCTTAAGGATTTCGTTCACAAACTTCACAAGAACTTTCTTAATGAACACTCGTGGAGCACACTCAGAGAACATACAGCATGTCCCAGCTTGAACCCTAGTGCATCATAGGAAATACAGTCTCTCAATTATCCGTAGACCTAATTACATCTCATAAGGATATTTGATGGAAAAAGAACAGAAAATACGGATCGAACAAGACAAGAACTGCTATATAAACTCAGTTCTGAATCAATTTTGAGTAGTGTGAACTAATACAGAGATATTTGCCCCATACAGAGTCCATTTTTCCTCAACGAGTTCTTGAAATACTCATGACAACCAAACAATTCAAAGGAACTGTGTGTAGGAACAATTTGGAAAACTTTTCTTTAGGTCTTCGTTCACAAACTGCATTGGAACTTTCTTAATGAATGCTAGACAAACGCGTTCAGAGAACATACACCAAGTCCCAGCTTGTGCCTCGGTACATCTTCAGACTATATCTCTCGCGTATACTAGACCTAATTGATGTCATATTGCGATTCTTAGGGGAAAATGAGAGGGAAAATCGGATCCAACAAGACATGAACTGCTCTATAAACTTGGTTCTGGATCAGTCGTGAGCAGTATAAACTAATATAGAGATATCTGATGCGTACGAGTCAGTTCTCACTCAACAATTACCCGAAACGCTCATGAATAACACATAATTCACATGAAACTTTCATTGGAAACTTATGGAACATATTTCTTAAGGAGTTCGTTCACAAACTTCACAGGAACTTTCTTAATGAACACTCGAGGAACACACTCACAGAACATACACCCTGTCCCAGCTTGAACCCTAATGCATCATAGGAAATACGGTCTCTCACTTATCCGTAGACCTAATTGCATCTCATATGGACATTTTATGGAAAAAGAACAGAAAAATACGGATCGAACAAGACTAGAACTGCTCTATAAACTCGATTCTAAATTAATTCTGAGTAGTGTGAACTAATACACAGATATCTGCCCCATACAGAGTCCATTTTGCCTCAACGAGTACTTGAAATACTCGTGACAACCAAAAAAATTAAAAGGATCCGTTTGTAGGAACAATTTTGAAAACTTTTCTTAAGGTGTTCGTTCACAAACTGCATTGGAACTTTCTTAATGAATGCTAGACAAACGCGTTCAAAGAACATACACCAAGTCCCAGCTTGTGCCCCAATACATATTCAGACTATGGTCTCTCGCGTATCCCTAGACCTAATTGATGTCATATTGCGATTTTTAGGGTAAAATGAGAGGGAAAATCGGATCCAACAAGACAAGAAATGCTCTATAAACTTGGTTCTGGATCAGTTTTGAGCAGTATAAACTAATATAGAGATATCTGATGCATACGAGTCACTTCTCCCTCAACAATTACCCGAAAAGCTCATGAAGAACACACAATTCACATGAAACTTTCATAGGAAACTGATGGAACATGTTTCTGAAGGAGTTCGTTCACAAACTTCACAGGAACTTTCTTAATGAACACTCAAGGGGCACACTCAGAGAACATACAGCATGTCCCAGCTTGAGCCCTAGTGCATCATAGGAAATACTGTCTCTGACTTATTGGTAGACCTAATTGCATCTCATATGGATATTTGATGGAAAAAAGAAAAGAAAAATACGGATCGAATGAGATAAGAACTGCTATATAAACTCGGTTCTCAATCAATTTTTATTAGTGTGAACTAATACAGAGATATCTGCCCCATACAGAGTCCATTCTTCCTCAACGAGTACTTGAAATACTCATGACAACCAAACAATTCAAAGGAACCGTTTGTAGGAACAATTTTGAAAACTTTTCTTAAGGTGTTCTTTCACAAACTGCATTGGAACTGTCTTAATGAATGCAAGACGAACGCGTTCAGAGAACATACACCAAGTCCCAGCTTGTGCCCCAATACATATTCAGACTATGGTCTCCCGCGTATCCCTAGACCTAATTGATGTCATATTGCGATTTTTAGGGGAAAACGAGAGGGAAAATTGGATCCATTAACATAAGAACTGCTCTGTAAACTTGGTTCTGGATCAGTTTTGAGGAGTATAAACAAATACAGAGATATCTGATGCATACGAGTCAGTTCTCCCTCAACAATTACCTGAAACGCTCACGAAGAACACACAATTCACATGAAACTTTCGTAAAAAACTTATGGAACAGATTTCTTAAGGAGTTCATTCACAAACTTCACACGAACTTTCTTAATGAACACTCGAGGAGCACACTCAGAGAACATACACCATGTCCCAGCTTGAACCCTAGTGCATCATAGGAAATATGGTCTCTCACTTATCCGTAGAGATAATGGCATCTCATATGGATATTTGATGGAAAAAGTACAGAAAAATACGGATCAAACAAGACAAGAACTGCTCTATAAACTCGGTTCTGAATCAATTTTAAGTAGTGTGAACTAATTCAGAGATATCTACCCCATATAGAGTCCCTCTTTCCTCAACGAGTACTCGAAACACTCATGACAACGATACAATTCAAAGGAACCATTTGTAGGAACAATTTTGAAAACTTCTCTTAAGGTGTTCGTTCACAAACTGCATTGGAACTTTCTTAATGAATGCTAGACGAACGCGTTGACAAAACATACACCAAGTCCCAGCTTGTGCCCCAGTACATCTTCAGACTATGGTCTCTGGCGTATCCCTAGACCTAATTGATGTCATATTGCGATTTTTAGGGGAAAATGAGATGGAAAATCGGATCCAACAAGACAAGAACTGCTCTATAAACTTGGTTATGGATCAATTTTGAGTAGTATAAACTAATATAGTGATATCTGATGCACACGAGTCAGTTCTCCCTCAACAATTACCCGAAATTCTTAAGGAGTTCGTTCACAAACTTCACAGGAACTTTCTTAATGATCACTCGAGGAGCACACTCAGAGAACATACACCATGTCCCTGCTTGAACCCTAGTGCATCATAGGAAATATGGTCTATCACTTATCAGTAGACCTAATTGCATCTCATATGGATATTTGATGGAAAAAGAACAGAAAAATACGGATCGAACAAGACAAGAAGTGCTCTATAAACTCGGTTCTGAATCAATTTTGATTAGTGTGAACCAATACAGAGATATCTGCCCCATACAGAGTCCATTTTTCCTCAACGAGTACTCGAAATACTCATGACAAGCAAACAATTCAAAGGAACCATTTGTATGAACAATTTTGAAAACTTTTCTTAAGGTGTTCGTTCACAAACTACATTGGAACTTTCTTAATGAATGCTAGACGAACGCGTTCACAGAACATACACCAAGTCCCAGCTTGTGCCCCAGTACATCTTCAGACTATGGTCTCTCGCGTATCCCTACACCAAATTGATGTCATATTGCGATTTTTAGGGAAAAATGAGAGGGAAAATCGGATCCAACAAGACAAGAACTGCTTTGTAAACTTGGTTCTGGATCAGTTTTGAGCAGTATAAACTAATATACAGATATCTGATGCATACGAGTCAGTTCTACCTCAACAATTACCCGAAACTCTCATGAACAACACACAATTCACATGAAACTTTCATAGGAAAATTATGGAACATGTTTCTTAAGGAGTTCGTTCACTAACTTCACATGAACTTTCTTAATGAACACTCGAGGAGCACACTCAGAGAACATACACCATGTCCCAGCTTGAACCCTAATGCATCACAGAAAATAAGGTCTCTTACTTAACCGTAGACCTAATTGCATCTCATATGGATATTTGATGGAAAAAGAACAGAAAAATGTGGATCGAACAAGACAAGAACTGCTCTATAAACTCGGTTCTGAATCAATTTTGAGTAGTGTGAACAAATACAGAGATATCTGCCCCATACAGAGTCCATTTTTCCTCAACGAGTACTCGAAATAGTCATGACAACCATACAACTCAAAGGAACCGTTTGTAGGAAAAAATTTGAAAACTTTTCTTAAGGTGTTCGTTCACAAACTACATTGGAACTTTCTTAATGAATGCTGGACGAACGCGTTCAGAGAACATACACCAAGTCCCAGCTTGTGCCCGAGTACATCTTCAGACTATGTTCTCTCGCGTATCCCTAGACCTAATTGATGTCATATTGCGATTTTGAGGCAAGAATGAGAGGGAAAATCGGATCCAACAAGACAAGAACTGCTCTATAAACTTGGTTCTGGATCAGTTTTGAGCAGTATAAACTAATATAGAGATATCTGATGCATACGAGTCAGTTCTCCCTCAACAATTACCCGAAACGCTCATTAAGAACACACAGTTCACATGAAACTTTCATAGGAAACTTATGGAACATGTTTCTTAAGGAGTTCGTTCACAAATTTCACATGAACTTTCTTAATGAACACTCGAGGAGGACACTGAGAGAACATACACCATGTCCCAGCTTGAACCCTATTGCATCATAGGAAATACGGTCTCTCACTTATCCGTAGACCTAATTGCATCTCATATGGATATTTGATGGAAAAGGAACAGAGAAATACGGATCGAACAAGACAAGAACTGCTCTATAAACTCGGTTCTGAATCAATTTTGAGTAGTGTGAACTAATACAGAGATATCTGCCCCATACAGAGTGCATTTTTCCTCAACGAGTACTCAAAATACTCCTGACAACCAAACAATTCACACGAACCGTTTGTAGGAACAATTTTGAAAACTTTTCTTAAGTTGTCCGTTCACAAACTGCATTGGAACTTTCTTAATGAATGCTAGACGAACGCGTTCAAAGAACATACACCAAGTCCCAGCTTGTGCACCAGTACATCTTCAGACTATGGTCTCTCGCGTATCCCTAGACCTAATTGATGTCATATTGCCATTTTTAGGGGAAAAATAGAGGGAAAACCGGATCCAACAAGACAAGAACTTCTCTATAAACTTGGTTCTGGATCAGTTTTGAGCAGTATAAACTAATATAGAGATATCTGATGCATACGAGTCAGTTCTCCCTCAACAATTACCGGAAACGCTCATGAAGAACACACAATTCACATGAAACTTCCATAGGAAACTTATGGAACATGTTTCTTAAGGAGTTCGTTCACAAACTTCACCTGAACTTTCTTAATGACCACTCGAAGAGCACACTCAGAGAACATACACCATGTCCCAGCTTGAACCCTAGTGCATCATAGGAAATATGGTCTCTCACTTATCTGTAGACCTAATTGCATCTCATATGTATATTTGATGTAAAAAGAACAAAAAAATACGGATCGAACAAGACAAGAACTGCTCGATAAACTCGGTTCTGAATCAATTTTGATTAGTGTGAACCAATACAGAGATATCTGCCCCATACAGAGTCCATTTTTCCTCAACGAGTACTCGAAATACTCATGACAACCAAACAATTCAAAGGAACCATTTGTATGAACAATTTTGAAAACTTTTCTTAAGGTGTTCGTTCACAAACTACATTGGAACTTTCTTAATGAATGCTAGACGAACGCGTTCACAGAACATACACCAAGTCCCAGCTTGTGCCCCAGTACATCTTCAGACTATGGTCTCTCGCATATCCCTACACCTAATTGATGTCATATTGCGATTTTTAGGGAAAATGAGAGGGAAAATCGGATCCAACAAGACAAGAACTGCTTTGTAAACTTGGTTCTGGATCAGTTTTGAGCAGTATAAACTAATATACAGATATCTGATGCATACGAGTCAGTTCTCCCTCAACAATTACCCGAAACTCTCATGAACAACACACAATTCACATGAAACTTTCATAGGAAAATTATGGAACATGTTTCTTAAGGAGTTCGTTCACTAACTTCACATGAACTTTCTTAATGAACACTCGAGGAGCACACTCAGAGAACATACACCATGTCCCAGCTTGAACCCTAGTGCATCATAGAAAATAAGGTCTCTCACTTAACCGTAGACCTAATTGCATCTCATATGGATATTTGATGGAAAAAGAACAGAAAAATATGGATCGAACAAGACAAGAACTGCTCTGTAAACTCGGTTCTGAATCAATTTTGAGTAGTGTGAACAAATACGGAGATATCTGCCCCATACAGAGTCCATTCTTCCTCAACGAGTACTCGAAATACGCCTGAGAACCAACAATTCAAAGGAACCGTTTGTAGGAACAATTTTGAAAACTTTTCTTAAGGTATTCGTTCACAAACTGGATTGGAACTTTCTTAATGAATGCTAGACGAACGTGTTCAAAGAACATACACCAAGTCCCAGCTTGTGCCCCAGTACATCTTTATACTATGGTCTCTCGCGTATCCCTAGACCTAATTGATGTCATATTGCAATTTTTAGGGAAAATGAGAGGGAAAATCGGATCCAACAAGACAAGAACTGCTCTATAAACTTGGTTCTCAATCAGTTTTGAGCAGCATAAACTAATATAGAGATATCTGATGCATATGAATCAGTTCTCCCTCAACAATTACCCGAAACGCTCATGAAGAACACACAATTCACATGAAACTTTCATAGGAAACTTATGGAACATATTTCTTAAGCAGTTCGTTCACAAACTTCACACGAACTTTCGTAATGAACACTCGAGGAGCACACTCAGAGAACATACACCATGTCCCAGCTTGAACCCTAGTGCATCATAGGAAATATGGTCTCTGACTTATCCTTAGAGATAATTGCATCTCATATGGATATTTGATGGAAAAAGTACAGAAAAATACGGATCGAACAAGACAAGAACTGCTATGTAAACTCGGTTCTGAATCAATTTTGATTAGTGTGAACTAATACAGAGATATATGTCCCATACAGAGTCCATTTTTCCTCAACGAGTACTCGAAATACTCATGACAACCAAACGATTCAAAGGAACCGTTTGTAGGAACAAGTTTGAAAGATTTTCTTAAGGTGTTCGTTCACAAACTGCATTGGAACTTTCTTAATGAAAGCTAGACGAACGCGTTGACAAAACATACACCAAGTCCCAGCTTGTGACCCAGTACATCTTCAGACTATGGTCTCTCGCGTATCCCTAGACCTAATTGATGTCATATTGCGATTTTTAGGGAAAATTAGAGGGAAAATCGGATCCAACAAGACAAGAACTACTCTATAAACTTGGTTCTGGATCAGTTTTGAGCAGTATAAACTAATACAGAGATATCTGATGCATACGAATCAGTTCTCCCTCAAAAATTACACGAAACACTCATGAAGAACACACAATTCACATGAAACTTTCATAGGAAACTTATGGAACATGTTTCTTAAGCAGTTTGTTCACAAACTTCACACGAACTTTCTTAATGAACACTCGAGGAGCACACTCAGAGAACATACACCATGTCCCAGCTTGAACCCTAGTGAATCATGGGAAATACGGTCTCTGACTTATCCGTAGACCTAATTGCATCTCATACGGATATTTGATGGAAAAAGAACAGAAAAATACGGACCGAACAAGACAAGAACTGCTATATAAACTTGGTTCTGAATCAATTTTGATTAGTGTGAACTAATACAAAGATATCTGCCCCATACAGAGTCCATTTTTCCTCAGCGAGTACCCGAAACACTCGTGACAACCAAACAATTCAAAGGAACCGTTTGTAGGAACAATTTTGAAAACTTTTCTTAAGGTGTTCGTTCACAAACTGCATTGGAACTTTCTTAATGAATGCTAGAGGAACGCATTGACAGAACATACACCAAGTCCCAGCTTGTGCCCGAGTACATCTTCAGACTATGGTCTCTCGTGTATCCCTAGACCTAATTGATGTCATATTGCGATTTTTAGGGGAAAATGAGAGGGAAAATCGGAACCAACAAGACAAGAACTGCTCTATAAACTTGGTTATGGATCAGTTTTGAGCAGTATAAACTAATATAGAGATATCTGATGCATACGAGTCAGTTCTCCCTCAACAATTACCCGAAACGCTCATGAATAACACACAATTCACAGGAAACTTTCATAGGAAACTTATGGAACATGTTTCTTAAGGATTTCGTTCACAAACTTCACAGGAACTTTCTTAATGAACACTCGTGGAGCACACTCAGAGAACATACATCATGTCCCAGCTTGAACCCTAGTGCATCATAGGAAATACAGCCTCTCACTTATCCGTAGACCTAATTACATCTCATAAGGATATTTGATGGAAAAAAGAACAGAAAATACGGATCGAACAAGACAAGAACTTCTATATAAACTCGGTTCTGAATCAATTTTGAGTAGTGTGAACTAATACAGAGATATCTGCCCCATACAGAGTCCATTTTTCCTCAACGAGTTCTTGAAATACTCATGACAACCAAACAATTCAAAGGAACCGTTTGTAGGAACAATTTGGAAAACTTTTCTTTAGGTCTTCGTTCACAACTGCATTGGAACTTTCTTAATGAATGCTAGACAAACGCGTTCAGAGAACATACACCAAGTCCCAACTTGTGCCTCGGTACATCTTCCCACTATTGTCTCTCGCGTATCCCTAGACCTAATTGATGTCATATTGCGATTTTCAGGGGAAAATGAGAAGGAAAATCGGATCCAACAAGACAAGAACTGCTCTATAAACTTGGTTCTGGATCAGTCGTGAGCAGTATAAACTAATATAGAGATATCTGATGCATACAAGTGAGTTCTCACTCAACAATTATCCGAAACGCTCATGAATAACACACAATTCACATGAAACTTTCATTGGAAACTTATGGAACATGTTTCTTAAGGAGTTTGTTCACAAACTTCACACAAACTTTCTTAATGAACACTCCAGGATGACACTCAGAGAACATACACCATGTCCCAGCTTGAACCCTAGTGCATAATAGGAAATACGGTCTCTCACTTATCCGAAGACCTAGTTGCATCTCATATGGGTAATTGATGGAAAAAGAACAGAAAAATACGGATCGGGCAAGACAAGAACGGCTCAACAAACTCGGTTCTGAATCAGTTTTGAGTAGTGTGAACTAATACAGAGATATCTGCCCCATACAAGTTCATTTTTACTAAACGAGTACTCGAAATACTCATGACAACCAAACAATTCAAAGGAATCGTTTTTAGGAACGATTTTGAAAACTTTTCTTAAGGTGTTCGTTCACAAACTTCATTGGAACTTTTTTAATGAATGCTAGACGAACGCGTTCAGAGAACATACACCAAGTCCCAACTTGTGCCCCAGTACATCTTCAGACTATGGTCTCTCGCGTATCTCTAGACCTAATTGATGTCATATTGCGATTTTTAGGGAAAAATGAGAGGGAAAATCGGATCCAACAAGACAAGAACTGCTCTATAAACTTGGTTCTGGATTAGTTTTGAGCAGTATAAACTAATATAGAGATATCTGATGCATACGAGTCAGTTCTCCCTCAACAATTACCCGAAATGGTCATGAAGAACACACAATTCACATGAAACTTTCATAGGAAACTTATGGAACATGTTTCTTAAGGAGTTCGTTTACAAACTTTACAGGAACTTTCTTAATGAACACTCGAGGAGCACACTCAGAGAACATACACCATGTCCCATCTTGAACCCTAGTGCATCATAGGAAATACGGTCTCTCACTTATCCCTAGACCTAATTGCATCTCATATGGACATTTGATGGAAAAAAAACATAAAAATACGGATCGAACAAGACAAGAACTGTTCTATAAACCCGACTCTGAATCAATTTTGAGTAGTGTGAACTAATACAGAGATATCTGCCCCATACACACTCCTTTTTTCCTCATCGAGTACTCGAAATACTCATGACAACCAAACAATTCAAAGGAACCGTTTGTAGGAACAATTTTTAAAACTTTTCTTAAGTTGTTCGTTCACAAACTGCATTGGAACTTTCTTAATGAATGCTAGACGAACGCGTTCAGAGAACATAGACCAAGTCCCTGCTTGTGCCCCAGTACATCTTCAGACTATGGTCTCTCGCGTATCCCTAGACCTAATTGATGTCATATTACGATTTTTAGGGGAAAGTGAGAGGGAAAATCGGATCCAACAAGACAAGAACTGCTCTATAAACTTGGTTCTGGATCAGTTTTGAGAAGTATAAACTAATATAGAGATATCTGATGCATACGAGTCAGTTCTCCTGCAACAATTACCCGGAACACTCATGAAGAACACATAATTCACATGAAACTTTCATAGGAAACTTATGGAACATGTTTCTTAAGGAGTTCGTTCACAAACTTCACAAGAACTTTATTAATGAACACTCGAGGAGCACACTCAGAGAACATACACGATGTCCCATCTTGAACCCTAGTGCATCGTAGGAAATACGGTCTCTCACTTATCCGTAGACCTAATTGCATCTCATATGGATATTTGATGGAAAAAGAACAAAAAAATACGGATCGAACAAGACAAGAACTACTCTATAAACTCGGTTCTGAATCAGTTTTGAGTAGTGCGAACTAATACAGAGATATCTGCCCCATACAGAGTCCTTTTTTCCTCAACGAGTACTCGAAATACTCATGACAACCAAACAATGCAAAGGAACCGTTTGTAGGAACAATTGTGAAAACTTTTCTTAAGGTGTTCGTTCACAAACTGCATTGGAACTTTCTTAGTGAATGCTAGACGAACGCGTTCAGAGAACATACACCAAGTCCCAGCTTGTGCCCCAATACATCTTCAGACTATGGTCTCTCGCGTATCCCTAGACCTAATTGATGTCATATTGCTATTTTTAGGAAAAATTTAGAGGGAAAATCGGATCCAACAAGACAAGAACTGCTCTATAAACTTGGTTCTGGATCAGTTTTGAGCAGTATAAACTCATATAGAGATATCTGATGCATACGAGTCAGTTCTCCCTCAACAATTACCCGAAACGCTCATGAAGAACACACAATTCACATGAAAATTTCATAGGAAACTTATGGAACATGTGTCTTAAGGAGTCCGTTCACAAATTTCACAAGAACTTTCTTAATGAACATTCGAGGACCACACTCAGAGAACATACAGGATGTCCCAGATTTGACCCTAGTGCATCATAGGAAATACGGTCTCTCACTTATTCGTAGATCTAATTGCATCTCATATGGATATTTGAAGGAAAAAGAACAGAAAAATACGGATCGAACAAGACAAGAACTGCTGTATAAACTCGGTTCTGAATCAATTTTGAGTAGTGTGAACTAATACAGAGATATCTGCCCCATACAGAGTCCATTTTTCCTCAAGGAGTACTCGAAATACTCATAACAACCAAACAATTCAAAGGAACCGTTTGTAGGATCAATTTTGAAAACTTTTCTTAAGGTGTTCGTTTACAAACTGCATTGGAACTTTCTTAATGAATGCTAGACCAACGCGTTCAGAGAACATACACCAAGTCCTAGCTTGTGCCCCTGTACATCTTCAGACTATGGTCTCTCGCGTATCCCTAGAGCTAATTGAGGACAACTGCATTAACGAACTATGCGTAAGGTAAACAATCCTTGCAACCGTGGTCACAAGCATCGTTGTTTTCTCCCTGGTGGCAACAAGTACATCCCCTAGTCTCATGTTTCTGTCACTCAAGCTAGACATCGAGGGGCCGAACCCATAATCATGCATAACGCTCCCTCTTGGAGTGACGATCTACTACTTGGCCAAAGCGATAAAAAGCAACGGAGAACATGCAAGAATCACTAAGGAACATAATATAAAAGGATAATCAAATATATAACTCATAACAATCTGAACATAATCTCACAATCCGTCGGATCCCAACAAATCGAACATAGCAATGGCAAGAGAATTACATAGATGCCTTGATCATGTAGGGCAACTCACAAGGACTAACCATTGAAGCACACAAGATTAGAGAGAAGACATCGCATAGCTACCGGTCTTGGACTCATGGTCCAAGGGAAACTACTCACGACACATCCTGGAGGCGACCATGGTTGTGGAGAAGCTTTCGGAGGTCAATCCTCCCTCCGACAAGGTGCCGGGAAGAGGTCTCGTGACACTCCCGATCTCGGAAGCGCTACGGCGGCGAAACGATGGAGAAATTCGCGATTCCAGAAAGTCTGTGAGGGTTTCCTCATGGAACACTAAATATAGGCCATAGGAGGGCATCGGAAGAGGTGGGGCCCACCCAGGCAACCTCCTGGTGCGGCCTAGGTCCAGGTCGCGCCGGCAGGCCGCCTGGGAGGCCCCTGGCCCCCCTATGTCCCTCCTTCGGTGATCCCGAAGCTTCTGTTTTACTGATTTTTTTTATATGTTTTTCTGGATTTTTTCGGGCTTCGGAAAATTGGGTAAAAGCCCCTGCAAAAAAAGACATCGGCAGACAAAAACTGACACTGGATGCACTGAGTTAGTAGGTTAGTCCAAATATGTGTAAAATGATATAAAAGTGTAGCAAAACATATAACAATGTCACCCAAAAGATCATGGAACAAGTAGAAATTATAGATACGTATGGGACGTATCACTCGCCGACTGGGACGTCTCGGCAATAAAACCAAGAGTCCTGCGAGTTCTTTAATGAGTCTGGTAAACTCATCTGGGGGAAGCTACTCTTGCCCCTGAGCTGAATGCCTAAGCCACCACAAAGTTGCGCTACATTGGTTCTTCCCCCCGAGGAGGAAGACTTCTTCACGGTCATCATTCGGCATGTGAACAGACACTTAAACAAACCCCAATGCAGGTGACACCCGAGGAAATTCTCACACAGAGACACGTATGCGGCTAGATATGAGACAACATTGGGGGGCAGGTGATGGAGCTGAGCTCCCAAGAAAGCAAAAAACGCTCGAAAAAAGGGGTGCGGGGCAGAGAAAAACCACTCTCGATGTGGGTGACCAAGAGCACTCGCTCCTCGTTCTGGGCGTCGGCTCTATCTCGCCGTCCCCGGGCAGTCATGAGCTCCCCTCGGCGATCAAGCCTTCACCCTTCAGCTCGAGTAGCCGCCCCTCCGAGACTCGGGATGGCATCCAGTCGGCCTGGATCCATCCTCGCGGGAGCACTCCGGTGCTCGAGGAAGATCGACGCAACCCTTTCTTGGCTCACTCGGCCTTCAACGTTCCTCCCTTTACCATGTTGGGTGGCGGAGAGGTCAGGGCCGAGAATCGATGGGGGCAGCCGGCGGTTCTTGTTCTTGGTGGCAAGAGGAGGAAGCGGAGATGAAAACGACCAGATTCTGAGGCGCGGTCTCCTCTCCCTTCCACCTCACGTCTTAAATACCCAACAGGGAGATTCCCCATCAAGTACATCGCCGGTCCAAAGAAGATATGCAGTATCACGAGGATGGCGTGCACTGTAGCATGACACCGACATCACAGGAGCGGAAATCAGGGCATCACCCCACTACTTCCACTACCTACGTCTCCGCCGAAACCGCCGCCTGCGCACGCGCTCCCTCAATTCATAATGTTGCGAAAAAACCGCCCCGCCTCATATCCCGAATGGATTCCGTATCCACGGCGTGTGACAAGGTGAGTCGAATGTTCTTTTCGCTCGTCCCCCCGCGGGACCCCAATCATTCGGGAAATCAATGTGGATGACCTAATTGTCCTTGCCACAAGGCGAGTGGGGATCCGTCCCTACTCGTCGATTGAGCACGCAGAGTTCAGAGCTCTCGTTCACCCAACTCATGGAATCTATCTTCCCGAAAGATAATAGATCACTACCGACTGCGGGCATACGTGTATGACTGAGGAGTCGGAATTCGTCACTCTTGAAGCCGTGGAGGTTTGTCGAGAGTTCGAATGACGCGGCCTCGAGCTACAGCCCAAGAATCTCCAAAACACTGGAGACATCGAAGGGAGTCAGTCACTCGGTCTGCAAAAGCTCAACCAATTAGGGGGCTACTGATGGGGTTGTACATTAGGGGTAGGCCTACGGACCTGCTTCCCTAGGACCCCTTACAGACATCAGTGTCCTTAACGTCGCCGATGTAGCCTCGCCCTCACTCGGTTCTGCAACCGTCACTCAGCTGGCCTGGAGTCACTCAGATCACCTTGCGTCAGTCGGATGCATGCTGGCACTCGGACTACAGCAAGGAGAAGGCATCGAAGAGGCTGCAATGGCTAAGGACTTAATCCATCATATGAAGTGAGGTGAAGGCTCGCGTTACGAGTAACACCGAGAGTTATAGCTGTCATTTCTAGTAACTTCCCTATTTATTAGCATCAGTTACCTTATAATGAAGATCGATCGGTCGTGGCATGTAGTATATAAGCCACTCTCGCGCTCGAGCTCAAGGGTTCAACACCTTGTAATCTTTCATACCCCATAAGAAAACAAAAGCCTCAGGGCTCGAGACGTAGGGTTGTTACCACTTCCGAGTGGGGGTTGAACTCGTACATCTGAGTGTATCCGCTGCGCCTAGTTAGACCTCGCCCCTTCGTTCGTACCCCAGGTACTATTGTGAGAGTCATTCCCACGATACCATGTTTTTGCCGAAAAGAGTGAAGGTGACTATTTATTGGATTAGAAGCGGATGTTCCCCTTTTTCCACACAGTACCTTAATACAATAAAGGCAGTGAAAAAGATATCCAAGCAAAATCGGGCTATCACCCTATCTAAGCAAGTTTCCCCTCTCCTCCACGGGAGCCCTCGTTTAGTCTATTTATCTTCACGTGTCTATTGCTTTTTTGCAAAGAAGGTTTGGCTTCAGCTTCTGCATCGTGACGTTGCATGCAACCATTTTATTTAAGCAAATGAGTTCAAAACAAAGTACAAGGTTCAGCTGGAGCTCCAAGGCTCGAAATAAAACAGAAATTACATATCACATTTGAACACGTTATTTGGAGGGTAAATATTGAAGGCTATATAAATAATACGCCATAAAAATCTAGCCAATGGACATTCGAGAAAGAGATGTTTGTAGATTTGTTGTTGTCATAGAAACAACATCTAGGATTACCCACCCATCTCGTTTAAGCAAGTCATCCTTCGTGAGTATTACTCAGTGGCGGAGCCAGCCTATGAATACATCCCGGGCAAGACTTAACTATGACAGCGTGACCTGCCACCTGCCCAAGGAATCAATCCTTCTAACCATTGATTAACACTAGTGTTTAGTACTAGTTTCATGGACTAGCCCGCGCAGCCGCCCAGGGTCGCCGGGAGGTGACTCCGCCACTGGTATTACTCCTTTGTAAACAAACCACATAAATATCTTAATTTTAGCGGTACTTTAATTTTCCAAATGTGTGAAGAGGTAAGAATTGGTCCGGTATTAATAAGGTGTGCGTACCTTGATTTGACAGGAAAACTGCCACTTAGTTAATTTCCAATGAATAGTATGTTATCGATCATAGAGTTGAACTCCATCAATCTACGTATCAAATGGAGCCACACATTTCATCGTTCTCCTATCAAAGACCTTCTAAATTGAATATTAAGAGGCATCGTCTGCAAAATTATAGCAACATAAATCTCTATGTGTTGCACAATGTTATATAATACCGGATACTGCATAGCTAGTTATGTTTCTCCTGACACTCGAGATTCATGTATCTATTGCTATCGCCCTATTCTCACCACTCGAGAAGAGGAATTAGGAAACTATATGGCGTCCTCTCAAAACGAGAGAATGGCATCACCACACGTGAATAGCATAGGATGAGCAATCACGTTTTTTAGATTTCTGCTACATTTCCCAATGCCTCCCAGTTCTACCTGCTGCTTGGTTTCGTGCACCACCATCGATAACTTTCCTGACAGGGTTTCATTTGGCAGACTCAAAACTATGTTTCGCTTCTTCCTCCACTAAATGAAACATGCTCTTGTCTAATATTGGAGAGAGCAAGTGAACAAACTCAGCTACCGCAATAGAAGAGGTGTAACTCAAGGGTGCATCTGAGACAGCATATATACATCTGTTCAGCATGTGAAGAACTTACACAGCTCTCAGAGAGTAAAAGAAAAGGATCTGTATACAGGGGCGGAACTACGTCCAGGGCAGCCCGGGCTACAGCCCGGGTCTTGGCCCGTGTAATCCCTTGCTATTCTCTGTATATTTCAAAAAAATATTAGCCTACATGCAGTTTAGCCCGTGTCCTGGGTAAAATTGACTCGGGCTACGCAAAGCTGAAAGCCCAACGAAGCAGCGACGGAGAACGGACTCCCGACCGGGCTAGCTAGGTCGAGAAAAAAGGGTTTGCCCCGGATCACGCTTGTTCCTCTTCCGATCGACGCAAGTCACGGAACCGTCGCGCACATCGTTCTATGACACCGCGTCGCCGTACATCCAGTGGGACACACCGCGCGGCAGCGCCCAACGCCGCCGAGATCCGCCCCACGACGGCCGGCGCCCGCCCGTGACACGCTCGTCTCGACCACGTCGAGACGCTGCCCGCTCGCCGTCGCACCAGCGCTTGCCGTTGCCGCTTGTGTTTCTTTTTCTACGTCGGCTCATCAAGTTATCAGCACCAACGCTTGTCTTGTAATTTCCTCGTGCCCGCTGGCCGTCGTACCAACGCTCGCGGTAGTACTGTGTAGCAGTTCTAGACTTCTAGTTTCTTTTTTGTTCAGCCCTCCAGATTGCTCTTCTAATCGGTAGTTTCTCTTTTTCTTCAGTTCACCAAAGAGACTGCTACAGCCTACAGTCTACTGACTACGTTTGGTTTATACCGTCCATCAAAGAGACCGTCTCTTCTTAAACGTTCGTAGAACTGCTACAGCCTACAGAGTACTAATTACTGAGTACAGACTACAATTATGTAGTCAGCTAGCTGTTTCAGAATTTTTACTGATTTAATTTGTTCTGATCTACTTGGCACATTTATTGTTGATGCAAGAGATGATTCGAGCTTTGCAAATTGTATTGATCTCCGGAACCTTGCTCTGAAAATGGTTCAAACGGAGAGACGCACGACCTTTCCATTGGTATACCGTCTTATTGAGTTAGCCTTGATTTTACCGGTTGCAACAGCGATACTGAAAAGAGCATTCTCGGACATGAAGATTATTAAGACATATTTGAGGAACAAGATGAATGACGGCTGGATGAATCATATTATGTTATGCTATATTGAGAGATCAATATTTGCTAATATTGAAGATGAAAAGATTTTGGAGCATTTCCAAAGTATGAGGTCGCACAAAAGACAAATACCCCGTGCAGCTAGTGGTACTTACTTTCTTAGCAATACAATTAATGTATGTATTCATCCATTACTTCTTTTTGATTAATTTTCTTGTCTTTGATGTAGGTTCTGGTTCTTCTCCGGTGATTGATGAGGAAATGGTGGGCTAACTATAAGAGAAAAGTTTTATTTTGTAGGTATAAAAATGTGTCCTAATTATGCAATTATGAAACAATATATTTTTTGTGCTTTTCTAGTGTCATTTGGTTAAAAACTGGACATACTTTCACTTCAGAAGTTTGTTTATGCATTTTAGTTTGGTTTGACTTATATATTCTGATATGAATAGAAGATTAGAAGGTACTCCCTCCGTTCCAAAATATAAGACCTTTTAGAGATTTCATTAGAACACTACATACGAAGCAAAATGAATGAATCTATACTCTAAAATATGTCTATGTACATCCGTATGTAGTTCATAGTGCAATCTCTAAAAGGTCTTATATTTAGGAACGGAGGGAGTATTTTTTTGGGTATTTTTTTGTCCACCACAACTTAGCCCCGGTCTTTGCCAATTTCTGGGTCCGTCACTGTCTGTATATAACTATGCACAGATGACGGTGCACATTACCGATACATAGGGGGTTTTGCATGAGAACCCACGTTTGGAGACCGAGCTCCGTGAAGCTCGAAATGTTTGAAAAATTCATATTTTAAATTTTTCAGTTTTCAAAAATCTAAAAAAGATATGCAAGGAAAGAAGTATGTTATGTACATGTGTGTGTATTTTTACAATAAAATACTTTAAAATATGATCTACATAAAAAACATAAATTCATGGTCTGAAACGATGAATAGTATCATGTGTTAATAAATCATAGATTTATTTTTTTTGTACAGGTCAAATTTTAACCTTTTTCTGAAAATTTACACACATGTGTGTAACGCCATCACTTCTCTATGTATTTGTTTTCAGAATTTTCTGAAACGTACAATTATATTTTTTTATGAAATTTGGATTTTAAATTTGAAGGTTACAATGGAGGCCGAGCTTCAAAGCAATTTCCGGATTTGCATGATAAACAACTACTGTTTATTAATTATTTGTGCCACTTTGCCCTCGTGTGTACTACTCCCTCCGTTCCTAAGTATAAGACCTTGTAGAGATTTTACTATAGACTACATACGGAACAAAATAAGTGAATCTATACTTTAAAATATATCTATATACATCCATATGTAGTCCATAGTGCAATCTCTACAAGGTCTTATATTTAGGAACGGAGGGAGTACTTGCATTGATTTTTCTTGTACTCTTTTCCATTCTTTTTTCTCTACCCATAAGTACTATCCTGAATACCAAAGGGAGCCTTGCTCGTTGTTTCTCGGACTGTTCTATCCTTGTGCATGCATGGAAAATGCTAGACTATTATAATTGTTGCATCCAGTTGATTGGTCGGTTCTTCCGGTTCCTCTTTAGGGCATGTACAATGGTTGATAAGATAGTCTTATCTTAAATTTTGCATGTAATTTAGAGATGACAAAAAAAAGAATCTATAATGGGTCATCTCTTAGCCTTATCTTCAATAATTAGTTATTCCTAAAAACATGATGAGACATATTGTGCTAAGAGATCACCTCTTGTCTTTTCTTAAATAAGAGAAGGCAAAGCCTTTTTTTCAAATATCTTTCGTCCACCTCATCATTTATCCTACGTGACGCTTCTAAAATAGCACCATTGTACATGCCCTTATCTCTCCCTGGCGCGCAGCATGGGTCCATTGCATGGCGTGGTTGATTGGCCGTTGTTTTGCTGCAGCTGCCAAAGTAATACTACTCCCTCTGTCCCAAAATAAGTGTCTCAACTTTGTACTAGCTCTAGTACAAATTTGTATTAAGCTTGAGACATTTATTTTGGGACGGAGGGAGTACTAATTACTACGGTCAAAGGAGGGCAGGCTGGGAAACTTGAGAACAAAGGGCACAGTCTAATAAGAAAAAGGTTAAAAAAAAGTTATGCACATACTAAAACGGATCGGAAGGAGTAGTACTTGGGTGTACTACTTGCTTGGAGATCATGACAGACAACGCGAAATGATGTTTTGTTGTTCAAAAATCAAGCTGTGTCAGTTACAGTAAGTCTTGAAAAAGTTACTTAACTAAAATCACCACACTTAGCGCTAGAATAACGATTTGGTACCACATTCAAGCCAGGACACAAAGAATCATTAGGAATGCGCCTAATACGTATGAGTGTTTGATTTGCCCCACCAAGTTGGCCCCACCTGTCGGGCTGACGTGGCATGCCTATGTGGATAATTCGCTGAGGTGGCCCAAGGCCCAACCTGTCGGATGCATCTCTTCTTCCCCAGTTCCCCTCTCTCCTTGTAAAAAAAGTCCCGACCATAGCCATATCCTGCGCCGCACCGACGAGCCACCCCACCACTGGCCCGCCGCACTCAACCACCCCGCTGGACCTCTATCTACCTTCATGAAGCCGGATGCAGCACCGGGCACCAAAGGACGCCCAGATCCGGCGAGGCTCTGCCCCGCCACCCAACCCGTTGCCTGGCCCTGGCGTCGAGTCAAAGAGGAGCATGGCTACATGAGACTGCTCCCCGTGTGTTCTTGCTTCCGCCGCCACTTGCTGCTTGCTTGAGCACTCACGCGGACAAGGCCTCCTGACGGGTGCGACGAGCACAGGCATGGCCATGGCGCTCTATGACGGCGTGCGCGGCCAGGGTTTCTTGGCGGGCTCCGCGAGCATGGGCGTGTCCATGGCGCTCCACGACGGCGCACACGGCTAGGGCCTTCCGACCGGCACGGGCATGTCGCTCCACCACGGCGCACGCCCTTTCCCGACCAAAGCTCGCCGGATCCATACATGACAAAGGGCTGGGGCAGCGTGGCGAGGTCGAGTTCATCCATGGCGGCGGGCACGGCGAGCAGCTTCGGCAGCGTGCAGTGTGCAGATAAGCGCCCGTTACCCGTTTGTTGAAATGTACAGGAAGAAAATGCCCTGGAGAAAAAGAAAAAAACACTCGAGTCATTGACAGGTGGGACCCTCGTCCAACTCTGCAAATTGTCCACATAATCACGCCAAATCAGCCCGATAGGCGGGCTCACCTATTGGTTTACTGTTTTCATGACTTAGAGCCTGTTCGGAATCTCTTCCATTCAAAACTCCGCTCCACGTGCTAGAGGAAAGGAGGAGCCCGGTTTTACCAACTCCCTAAAATTACGCTGGCGCTCCCTCCGCTCCGGGAGCCGCATTTGGGAGCGGAGAGGATCCGAACAGGTCCTTAATTCCAGCATCAGTACTTTGTGTTACGCATCAGGCGCAATCCTGATGGTATTTTATGCCGTGGCTTGATTGTGAAACCAAATTGTTACCCTAGCCTCAAGTGTGATGGTTTTGGGTAAATAACTGCCTTCAAACATTGTGATTTTGCATGGCAAATGTCTAGACAAAAATTCAATACTCGGTGACGGTATGATACCAGCAAATAAAAATCGATAAGCCCATCAAGCAGTTAGATACTCTTAAATCACATCAGTGGTAAAACAAAGAACACTGAATTAAATGGTGCAGGTTTTTAAGATCGTGTGGTCCTCTTGTAAGAGAAATCAACCAGCTTCCTCAATTGAATAGCTAACAAATTCCCAGGCAGCATTCTTAAGGCTGGTTGTAGTGGAAAGTATTTTAAATTAATATCATATGCATAGTATCATATGTTGATTATAAGATAATTTATTTATTGGCATGCATAAACATAATAGCACATCATTTAATATGATACGGTATCAATGATATGACACTCACTTTTCTTTTTTTTATTTAATTATGTGCCATCTCATTAAAATTGCCTAGATGACATGCATGATCTATGATACTCTCATTACAGTCCCAACTCGTGGTTTTACCACATGAACAATAAAGTTCCACGCACACATGCCCATTGCTGGTTCTTTGGTGATACTTCACTCCTTCATATCTCATTTTACGGACTCCTCCCATGTTAATAAGTTCGGTCTAGTCCGATCTCTTTTGACATTATCAACATGCTTTAATCATCTGCTATGCACTGGGGCTTTTGGAGGCCTGCGTTGAATATGGCCAAACCATCTCAATTGATGTTGGACAAACTTCTCTTCAATCGGTGCTACCCCAACTCTATATCGTATATATATTATCATTCCGGACCTGAACCTTTCTTATGTGGCCACACATCCATCTCAACATGCGTATATCTGCCACACCTAACTGTTGAACATGTCATCTATTAGTCGGCCAACAATCAACGCCATACAACATTATGAGTCAAATCGTCGTCCTACAGAAGCTGCCTTTTAACTTTTGTGGCACTCTCTTATAATAGAGAATGTTAGAGGTTTGGCATCATTTCATCCATCCGGCTGAGTTTTGATATTGGCTCGTCAAGCCTATCACTACCCTTCTCCTTTATTCGGGGTTGCGACCGATTATATTGAGACAACATACGCGGAGTAAGCATCATCCCGACTTAATAACATTGAAAATAGCTAGCTATCTGCTTACTCTAGTTAACTATTGCTAATGGTTGATGTAATGTTTCTACACCTATTTGACGGTGGTGCTAATGGGCAGTGGGCAGTAACATTGTTCAAAGATTCAGATGCACAAACAAGGATCCAATCCAAATAGTGACTTACTACCCGTACCAACTGATATACAATAAAATATACTCAAATGTGATGTAAGATACTTTCCAGATTAAAAGGTTAAGACATATAATTCTTCATTAAGAAAGAGTTGAAACAGGGAAGGCAAGTGAAACTTGTCAGTTCTAGCACAAAAAAGTGTGGACAAGTACACATCCATCCAGTGAAAGACTAACGGCACAGTACAAATATATACGCCAACCCTCCCACACATTCAAGTAGTGGTCTAGTGCTAGTGACAACAATGTCAATGTGTCAAATTTGATACATTAGGTTATTTATTTTGTTCTGGAGTTGTTAAAATTCTATTTGTAGATATATATAGTTTCACATGTTTGCATTATACTTGAATTTCTGTTCGAAACAACCACACCTGAAAACGAAAAATGAACCTTTATGTTAGACATACATGAATCAATACCCATGAAGTGCCGTGCAAACCAGGTCTATCAATAAAAATACACATATCAGGTTGCAATCTTTGTCCGATTCCAACCATAAATGCATGAAAAGAAGGTATACGAACCTAGCTAGCAAGTGTCGATGAAATTTTTTGAGTACATCCCATTCCATTGTTTAGTCTGGAATTTTATCTATTTTGGGCTAGTTCAATAATAACTTCATAAATTCATAATAAATCCTAGAGCCCCGCGCAGCCCATTCAGGCAAGGCAAGAGTTGGAAAAAGTTTTGTCCCGCATTGCTAGTTTAGTGGGAGTTGGACCTTCTTATAAGGGAGGATGTTTCCACACATGTATGAGCTTGAGAACAAGAGAGACATACACGTGCGCTCCTCCTCCTTCATCGCCAGTCTCGTCACGACGCGGGTTGCGGGAATGAGCTGAGCCGAAAACTGAACACGAACGCTGCCACCTTTCAGCTGTTGTCTGTTCGTTCCTATAAAAGGGAGGTCGCTCCTCCTCTTCACTGGCATGGCCAACGACAACGCCAACACCAACCCTACTGATGATGCAACTCAATATGTGTTCGTGTTCTTTTTCTTTGAGTTCCTGCCGCAACTTCTTGCTCTAGTTTCACTTCTAGATATGTTCCGTTTCTGCTCATCCTTTGATATAATGCCTTGTGTATATAAAACGGCTCTATATATGTTCTCTTCTAGATCATATTTACACATGTCTTTTGCCGTCTCATCTCTATATTGTCTGCCTTGTTTCATCTTTAGTATGATAGTTATGTTTTTTCTACCTTTTCTGTTAATAAAATCCTATGGTAAATTGCTCATATTTCAAACAATCCAAAATCCTTATTGTAGGCAATTTACCCCAAGTGGTTTTGCTGCTTCCATGAGACCTCCTACGTTTGAGAGTATCCACTATAAGAGGTGGCACGTGAGAGTCGTTCTATGGTTTCAAACCATGAGCTGCTATGACGCCGCTCTTGGCAAACCTGAAGGAGATTATGATGCTCAACAGGAACAAGCTTTTCAGAAAATGGATAATCTATTTAAGGCTGCTCTTTTGAGTGTTCTTGGTGAGAACATAGTTGATGCTTATGCGTCAATTGATAATGGAAAAGATATGTGGGATGCACTCGAGGCCGAGTTTGGGGTCTCGGATGCTATGACTACAGGAATAATTCTATGTGGAATGTGGGATGCACTGAGTTGTACATCATGGAATAATTCTATGACTACAGGATGACTGAGGAGCGCTCCGTGGTTGAGCAAGCTCATGAGATACAATCATTTGCTAGAGAACTTGAGCACTTCAATTGCATGCTACCGGACAAGTTTATTGCCGGAGGCATCATCACTAAGCTTCCTCCGTCGTGGAGGAACTTTGATACCTTACTGAAGCATAAGAGGCGGGAGTTTTCCGTTCCGGGTCTCATTGGTACTCTTGATGTGGAAGAAAAGGCGAGAACAAAAGACACACGTGCTCGATGTATTGAGGGAGGATCTAGTGCCAATCTGGTACAGAAGAAAAATTTCCAGCCCCACAATTTGAAGAACAAGGGCAAGTTTGATGGTAAGGGAAAGTTTGATGGGAAGAATAAGGCTTCGCAGCACACTAACTTCAAGAAGACGACTCGCAAGAAGAAAGGTGTTTGTCATGTCTGCACATATCCTGATCATTGGGCACCTAGCTGCCCTAACCGTTATGACAAGCGTCAACATGGGAAAGGCGGCAAGACCGCTAATGTTGTCATTGGTGACACTGGCGTGAAGGATGTTGGGTATGGTATATTTCTCACTATCCTTTCAGTATGTCATTTCCCCGATTGGTTGATTGACACGAGTGCTAATGTGCATGTATGCGGTGATATTTCCATGTTTTCCTTATCAGACCGCGGGAACTTCCACCGTGCTGATGGGCAATGGTTCAAGTGCTTTTGTTCGTGGTGTTGGCACGGTCAATCTGAAGTTTACTTCGGGGAAGATCGTGCAACAGAAGAATGTGCATTATGTCCCCTCTGTCAATAAAAATCTTGTTAGCGAATCTCTTCTGTGTAGAGATGGCTACAAGTCTGTCTTTGAGTCGAATAAATTTGTAATATCCAAGTATGGAACTTTTGTTGGTAAAGGCTATGAGCGAGGAGGCATGTTCTGTTTATCCTTGGCAGATGTTTGCAATAAAGTTGTCAATCATGTTTGCAACAACAATGAATCAAATGTGTGGCATTCGCATCTCTGTCATGTTAATTTTGGTTGCATGTCGCGACTAGCCAGATTGAACTTAATCCCTAGTTTCACCACCGTCAAGGGATCTAAGTGTCAAGTTTGTGTGCAATCCAAGCAGCCTCGTAAGTCTCAGACGACTGCCGAAACGAGAAACCTTGCACCACTAGAGCTCATACATTCAGATCTATATGAAATGAATGGCATTTTGACAAAAGGTGAAAAGAAATATTTCATGACGTTAATTGATGACTCCACTAGATACTGCCAAGTGTATCTTCTGAAGTCTAAGGATGAGGCTTTGAACTATTTCAAGATCTATAAAGCTGAAGCTGAAAACCAACTTGATCGAAAGATCAAGAGGCTTAGGTCCGATCATGGTGGGGAGTATTTCTCAAATGGATTTGATTCTTTCTATGCGGAACATGGTATAATCCATGAGAGGACGCCTCCCTATTCACCTCAGTCAAATGGGGTAGCCGAAAGAAAGAACCATACTCTAACTGATTTGGTTAACGCCGTGTTAGACACACCGGGTCTCTCCAAGGCATGGTGGGGGAGGCGATATTGACTGCATGTCATGTCCTAAACCGAGTTCCCACAAAGAACAAAGAGATAACTCCATTCGAGGAATGGGAGAAGAAAAGGTTAAAACTCTCTTATCTACGAACCTGGGGTTGTTTGGCGAAAGTCAATGTGCCAATTCCGAAGAAGCGCAAGCTAGGACCAAAACTGTGGATTGTGTTTTCCTGGGATATGCTTCTCATAGCATTGGATATAGATTCTTGGTTGTAAAATCTGAGGTATCTGACATGCATGTTGGTACAATCATGGAGTCGAATGATGCACTTTCTTCGAAAATATCTTTCCCATGAAGGATATGGCTACCTCATCTAATCAGGAGATGCCTAATTCATCAAATCAAGAATTAGTTACAATTAGTGAACCTACCATTTCGATGGAACACTTTGAAAATTCTGTGGAGGAGAACAATTAAGTTCCTACCAGGAGCAAGACACAGAGGACTGCAAAGTCCTTTGGTGATGATTTTCTTGTGTATCTCATATATGACACTCCGAGTTCTGTTTCATAGGCCTATGCATCTGAAGATGCTGACTACTGGAAGGAAGCGATCCGTAGTGAGATGGATTCCATCTTGGCAAATGAAACTTGGGAGATCACCGATCGCCCTTATGGGTGCAAACCTATAGGATGCAAATGGGTATTCAAGAAGAAGCTTAGGCCTGATGGTACTATCGAGAAGTACAAGGCACAACTCGTAGCCAAGGGTTATACCCAAAAGGAAGGTGAAGACTTCTTTGATACTTACTCACATGTGGCTCGACTGACCACTATTCGAGTACTACTTTCACTAGTTGCCTCACATGGTCTTCTCGTTCATCAAATGGATGTTAAGATTGCTTTCCTAGATGGAGAGTTGGATGAGGAAATTTACATGGAACAACCGGATGGGTTTGTAGTAGATGGTCAGGAAGGAAAAGTGTGCAAGTAGCAGTGGCATGAGAAGTTTGAAAGAACTTTAACAGCTGCAGGCTTTGTTGTAAACGAAGCTGATAAATGTGTGTACTATCGCCATGGTGGGGGTGAGGGAGTTATCCTTTGCTTGTATATTGATGACATACTGATTTTTGGAACAAATATGAATGTTATTAAGGAGGTCAAGGATTTCCTATCTCACTGTTTTGAGATGAAGGATTTAGGAGTGGCTGATGTCATTCTGAACATCAAGTTGTTGAGAGACGATGATGGTGTGATTACATTGCTTCAATCTCACTATGTGGAGAAGATCTTGAGTTGCTTTGGATATAGTGATTGCAAGCCCTCTCCAACACCATATGATGACAGCGTGCTGCTTTGAAAGAATCGAAGAATTTCTAGAGATCAATTGAAATACTCTCAGAATATTGGCTCGCTTATGTACTTAGCATGTGCTACAAGACTTGACATTTCTTTTGCTGTTAGCAAACTGAGTCGGTTTGTCTCAAAACCAGGAGATGTGCATTGGAAAGCTCTAGAGAGAGTTTTGTGTTATTTTAAAGGCACTGCAAATTATGGAATTCACTATACTGGACACCCAAAGGTGCTTGAAGGGTATAGTGATTGAAACTGGATCTCCGATGCTGATGAGAAAAGGCGACGAGCGGATATGTATTCACTCATGGAGGTGCGCTGTTTCTTCGAAGTCTTGCAAGCAAACGATCTTAACAAGGTCAACAATGGAAGCAGAACTCACAGCACTAGATACGGCTACGGTCGAAGCAGATTGGCTTCGCTGGCTCTTGAATGACTTGCCGGTTGTTGAGAAACCTGTACCGGGTATCCTTATGAACTGCTGAAAAGACCTCGATGACGCCTAGAGGGGGGGTGAATAGGCTATTTAAAAACTTCTTCAGATTTGGCTTGAACCTGATGCGGAAATAAACTAAGAGGGTACTTGTCAAGCACAAATCCTAAATGCACTAGGCACTGCAACGTGTATCAACAACACGATCTACTAAGATGGACACAATGCAGTTACTAACAAGCACAAGTAAGTTACACAAACTTACTTGAGCTATATCACACGACAAGTAGGTGAACAACACAAGATACTATATCACATGATATATCAAGGGCTGCAAGTATGTACGTGTGAATATAGAGGGTATGCTTGAATGATTAATCTTGTACAAGAAATGGCCAACACAATATAATGAGCACAAGCAATATGCAATGTATGTATGCTCAAATAACACAACTAAACCACAAGTAAGGAGTTAGGGTTAAGGATAACCAAGGTCACTGAGACGAAGATGTATCCTGATGTTCACTTCCTTGGAGGGAATCTAGTCACCATTAGAGAGGTGGATGTTACCACGAAGGCACACCAACGCCACGAAGTCTCACCCTATTCTCCCTTTGAGATAACTCCACGAAGGCGTTTCTCAACCACTAGTGGTAAGCCTTTGAGGTGGCTTCCAAACCCTCACAAACTTTTCCGGGGGAAATCACACGGATTGATTCCTCTCCGAAGAACTCCTACCGCCTAGGAGTCTCCAACCTCCAAGAGTAACAAGATCACGGGGAATGCTCAAAACTTGCTCAAATCACAAATAGCTTGGGTTGAGAGAAGGAGAGGGAGAAGATCTATCCTTTGATTGGAACAACTCTCAAAGGGGCTCACAAATGCTCTTGGGATCTAAGATTTGGAGTGAGCAAATGTGTGTGAGGTGGAAATGTGTTCTTATGAGGATAAGGCTGTGTTGGGCAACCCTCTCACGAAGTGGGAGGGGGGGTATTTATAGTGTGGAGAGAAAGAGAGCCGTTGGGGACACTTTAAGTCACACAGGGTCCGGATGTCCGACAGTTGTCGGAAGTCCGGGCTTCCGTGAGGGGCCGGACGTCCGACCGAGGTCGAACGTCCGAGACTTTAGGCATGACTGGAACTCTTCTGAATTCATCAGCGGCCGGACGTCCGACAGGGGTCGGTCGTCCGAGGCCTGTAGATGTGCCTGAACATATTTGAATTCATTAGCATACGGACGTCCGGAGTGGCCCGGAAGTCCGTGTTTTACAGCTCAACTTCTACTGGTGGTAGGTTCCGGATTTCCGACGTGTGTCGAACGTCCGGCGCTCGGTCTGTTGGGGAACGTCGCATGGGAAACAAAAAATTTCCTACGCGCACGAAGACCTATCATGGTGATGTCCATCTACGAGAGGGGATGAGTGATCTACATACCCTTGTAGATCGTACAGCAGAAGCGTTAGTGAACGCGGTTGATGTAGTGGAACGTCCTCACGTCCCTCAATCCGCCCCGCGAACAATCCCGCGATCAGTCCCACGATCTAGTACCGAACGGACGGCACCTCCGCGTTCAGCACACGTACAGCTCGACGATGATCTCGGCCTTCTTGATCCAGCAAGAGAGACGGAGAGGTAGAAGAGTTCTCCGGCAGCATGACGGCGCTCCGGAGGTTGGTGATGACCTTGTCTCAGCAGGGCTCCGCCCGAGCTCCGCAGAAACGCGATCTAGAGGAAAAACCGTGGAGGTATGTGGTCGGGCTGCCGTGGAAAAGTCGTCTCAAATCAGCCCTAAAACTTCCGTATATATAGGTGGGAGGGAGGGGACCTTGCCTTGGGGCTCAAGGGGGTCGCCCGAGTCCAAGGGGGAAGGCTCCCCCCCCCCCAAACCGAGTTGCACTTGGTTTGGTGGGTGGGAGTCCTTCCTTCCCTTCCCACCTCCTCTTTTTTTTATCTTTGATTTTCTTTCCTAGGCCTATGGGCTGGTGTGCCACCCTCAAGGCCTATGGGCTTCCCCGGGGTGGGTTGCCCCCCCCCCCCCCCGGTGAACTCCCGGAACCCATTCGTCATTCCCGGTACATTCCCGGTAACTCCGAAAACCTTCCGGTAATCAAATGAGGTCATCCTATATATCAATCTTCGTTTCCGGACCATTCCGGAAACCCTCGTGACGTCCGTGATCTCATCCGAGACTCCGAACAACATTCGGTAACCAACCATATAACTCAAATACGCATAAAACAACGTCGAACCTTAAGTGTGCAGACCCTGCGGGTTCGAGAACTATGTAGACATGAATCGAGAGACTCCTCGGTCAATATCCAATAGCGGGACCTGGATGCCCATATTGGATCCTACATATTCTACGAAGATCTTATCGTTTGAACCTCAGTGCCAAGGATTCATATAATCCCGTATGTCATTCCCTTTGTCCTTCGGTATGTTACGTGCCCGAGATTCGATCGTCAGTATCCGTATACCTATTTCAATCTCGTTTACCGGCAAGTCTCTTTACTCGTTCCGTAATACAAGATCCCGTAACTTACACTAAGTCACATTGCTTGCAAGGCTTGTGTGTGATGTTGTATTACCGAGTGGGCCCCGAGATACCTCTCCGTCACACGGAGTGACAAATCCCAGTCTTGATCCATACTAACTCAACGAACACCTTCGGAGATACCTGTAGAGCATCTTTATAGTCACCCAGTTACGTTGCGACGTTTGATACACACAAAGCATTCCTCCGGTGTCCGTGAGTTATATGATCTCATGGTCATAGGAACAAATACTTGACACGCAGAAAACAGTAGCAACAAAATGACACGATCAACATGCTACGTCTATTAGTTTGGGTCTAGTCCATCACATGATTCTCCTAATGATGTCATCCCGTTATCAAGTGACAACACTTGCCTATGGCCAGGAAACCTTGACCATCTTTGATCAACGAGCCAGTCAACTAGAGGCTTACTAGGGACAATGTTTTGTCTATGTATCCACACAAGTATTGTGTTTCCAATCAATACAATTATAGCATGGATAATAAACAATTATCATGAACAAAGAAATATAATAATAACTAATTTATTATTGCCTCTAGGGCATATTTCCAACGGTCTCCCACTTGCACTAGAGTCAATAATCTAGTTCACATCACCATGTGATTCCAACGAATCCAACACCCATATAGTTATGGGGTGTGATCACGTCTTGCTCGTGAGAGAGGTTTTAGTCAACGGTTCTGAAACTTTCAGACCCGTGTGTTCTTTACAAATCTTTATGTCATCTTATAGATGCTGCTACTATGTGCTATTCGGAAATACTCCAAATATCTACTCTACTATACGAATCCGTTTCACTACTCATAGTTATTCGGATTAGTGTCAAAGCTTGCATCGACGTAACCCTTTACGACGAACTCTTTAACCACCTCCATAATCGAGAAAAATTCCTTAGTCCATTAGTTACCAAGGATAAATTTTGACCGCCGCTAGTGATTCAATCATGGATCACTCTCTGTACCTCTCAACAGACTTTGAGTCAAGGCACACATCAGGTGCGGTACACAGCATGGCATACTTTAGATTCTACGGCTAAGGCATAGAAGACGACCTTCGTCTATTCTCTTTATTCTGTCGTGGTCGGGTTTTGAGTCTTACTCAAATTTACACCTTACAACGCAACCAAGAACTCCTTCTTTGCTGATCTATTTTGAACTCCTTCAAAAACTTGTCAAGGCATGCATCTTACTGAAACTTTCATTAAACGCTTTTGATCTATCTCCATAGATCTTTGATGCTCAACGTTCAAGTAGCGCAATCCAGGTATTCCTTTGAAAACTCCTTTCAAACAACCTTATATGCTTTACAGAAATTCTACATTACTTCTGATCAACAATATGTCTACCACATACACTTATCAGAAATTCTATAGTGCTCCCACTCACTTCTTTGGAAATACAAGTTTCTCATAAACCTTGTACAAACCCAAAATCTTTGATCATCTCATCAAAGTGTATATTCGAGCTCCGAGATGCTTGCACCAGTCCATTGAAGGATCACTGGAGCTTGCATACTTGCTAGTATCTTTAGGATCGACAAAATCTTCTGGTTGTATCATATACAATGTTTTCTCAAGGAAACCGTTGAGAAAACAATGTTTTGACATCCTACGTGCAATATTTCATAAATAATGCAGCAACTACTAACATAATTCTAACAGACTTTTAGCATCGCTACGAGTGAGAAAGTCTCACCATAGTCAACTGTTTGATCTTGTCGGAAACATCTTTGCGACAAGTCGAGCTTTTCTTAATAGTGACTTATCACCATCATCGTCTGTCTTCCTTTTAAAGATCCATTTTACTCAATAGTCTTATGACCATCAAGTAGTTCTTCCAAAGTCTACACTTTGTTTTCATACATGGATCCTCTCTCGGATTTCATGGCCTCCAGCCATTTGTCGGAATCCAGGCCCACCATTGCTTTCTCCATAACTTGTAGGTTCACTGTTGCTCAACAACATGACCTCCAAGACAGGGTTACCGTACCACTCTGTAGTAGTACGCGACCTTGTCAACCTACGATGTTTGTAGTAACTTGATCCGATGCTCAATGATCACCATCTTTAGCTTCCACTTCAATTGGTGTAGGCGCCACAGGAGCAACTTCCTGCGCCCTGCTACACACTGGTTGAAGTGATGATTCAATAACCTCATCAAGTTCTACCACCCTCCCACTCAATTCTTTCGAGAGAAACCTTTCCTCGAGAAAGGATCCGTTTCTAGAAACAGACACTTTGCTTTCGGATCTGAGATAGGAGATGTACCCAACTGTTTTGGATATCCTATGAAGATGCATTTATCCGCTTTGGGTTCGAGCTTATCAGACTGAAACTTTTTCACATAAGTGTCGAAGCCCCAAACTTTCAAGAAACGACAGTTTAGATTTCTCTAAACCTCGGTCTATACTGTGTCATCTCAATCGGAAATACGTGGTGCCCTATTTTAAAGTGAATGTGGTTGTCTCTAATGCATAACCCATAAACAATAGTGGTAATTCGACAAGAGACGTCATAGGATGCACCATACCAAATAGTGCGTGGCTATGACGTTCAGACACATCATCACACTATGATGTTTCAGGTGGCATGAACTCTGAAACAATTTCCACATTGTCTTAACTGCGTACCAAAACTCGTAACTCAGATATTCATTTCTATGATCATATCGTAGACAGTTTATCCTCTTGTTACGACGAACTTCACTCTGAAACGGAATTGAACTTTTCAATATTTTAGACTTGTGATTCATTAAGTAAATACTCCTGTATCTACTCAAATCGTCAGTGAAGTATGAACATAATGATATCCACTGCGTGCCTCAGCACCCATTGGACTGCATACATCAAAATGTATCACTTCCAACAAGTTACTATCTTGTTTCATCTCAATGAAAAACAAGGCCTTGCTCATGTGGTATGATTTGCATGTCACTAGTGATTCAAAAACAAATGAGTATAAAGATCCATCAGCATGGAGCCTCTTCATGCAATTTATGCCAACATGACTCAAGTGGCAGTGCCACAAGTAAGTGGTACTATCATCATTACCTCGTATCTTTTGGCACCAATATTATGAACATGTGTAACACTACGATCGAGATTCAATAAACCATTGAAGGTGATTATTCAAGGAAATAGAGTAACCATTATTCTCTTTAAATGAATAATCGTATTGCAATAAACATGATCCAATCATGTTCATGCTTAACGCAAGCACCAAATAACAATTATTTAGGTTTAACACCAATCCCGATGGTAGAGGGAGTGTGCGACGTTTGATCATATCAACCTTGGAAACACTTCCAACACGTATCGTCACCTCGCCTTTAGCTAGTCTCCGTTTATGCCGTAGCTTTCATTTCGTGTTACTAATCACTTAGCAATCGAACCGGTATCCAATACCCTCGTGCTACTAGGAGTACTAGTAAAGTACACATCAACATCATTTATATCAAATATACTTCTTTCGACTTTTGCCAGCCTTCTTATCTACCAAGTATCTAGAGTTACTCCGCCTCAGTGACTGTTCCCCTCATTATAGAAGCACTTAGTCTCGGGTTTGGGTTTAATCTTGGGTCTCTTCATTAGTGCAGCAACTGTTTTGCCGTTTCACGAAGTATCCCTTCAAGCCCTTGCCTTTCTTGAAACTTAGTGGTTTTACTAACCATCAACTATTGATGCTCCTTCTTGATTTCTACTTTCGCAGTGTCAAACATCGCGAATCTCTCAAGGATCATTGTATCTATCCTTGATATGTTATAGTTCATCACGAAGCTCTCACAGCTTGGTGGCAGTGACTTTGGAGAACCATCACTATCTTATCTGGAAGATTAACTCCCACTTGATTCAAGCGATTGTCGTACTCAGACAATCTGAGCACACGCTCAACGATTGAGCTTTTCTCCTTTACTTTGTGGACAAAGAATCTTGTCGGAGGTCTCGTACCTCTTAACAAGGGCACAAGCATGAAATCACAATTTCATCTCTTTTAGAACATCACTTATGTTCCGTGACGTTTCAAAACGTTTTCGGCGCCTTGCTTCTAAGTCATTAAGTATTTTGCACTGAACTATCGTGTAGTCATCAGAAACGTGTATGTCGGATGTTCACAGCATCCACAGACGACGCTCGAGGTGCAGCACACCGAGTGGTGCATTAAGGACATAAGCCTTCTGCGCAGCAACGAGGACAATCCTCGGTTTTACAGACTCAGTCTGCAAAGTTTGCTACTATCAATTTTCAACTAAATTTTCTCTAGGAACATAGAAAAACAGTAGAGCTATAGCGCAAGCTACATCGTAATTCGCAAAGACCATTAGACTATGTTCATGACAATTAGTTCAATTAATCATATTACTTAAGAACTCCCACTCAAAAAGTACATCTCTCTAGTCATTTGAGTGGTACATGATCCAAATCCACTATCTCAAGTCCGATCATCACGTGAGTCGAGAATAGTTTCAGTGGTAAGCATCTCTATGCTAATCATATCAACTATACGATTCATGCTCGACCTTTCGGTCTCATGTGTTCCGAGGCCATGTCTGCACATGCTAGGCTCGTCAAGCTTAACCCGAGTGTTCCGCGTGCGCAACTGTTTTGCACCCGTTGTATGTGAACGTTGAGTCTATCACACCCGATCATCACGTGGTGTCTCGAAACGACGAACTGTAGCAACGGTGCACAGTCGGGGAGAACACAATTTTGTCTTGAAATTTTAGTGAGAGATCACCTCATAATGCTACCGTCGTTCTAAGCAAAATAAGGTGCATAAAAGGATTAACATCACATGCAATTCATAAGTGACATGATATGGCCATCATCGTGTGCTTCTTGATCTCCATCACCAAAGCACCGGCACGATCTTCTTGTCACCGGCGTCACACCATGATCTCCATCATCATGATCTCCATCAACGTGTCGCCATCGGGGTTGTCGTGTTACTCATGCTATTACTACTAAAGCTACGTCCTAGCAAAATAGTAAACGCATCTGCAAGCACAAACGTTAGTTTAAAGACAACCCTATGGCTCCTGCCGGTTGCCGTACCATCGACGTGCAAGTCGATATAATCTATTACAACATGATCATCTCATACATCCAATATATCACATCACATCGTTGGCCATATCACATCACAAGCATACCCTGCAAAAACAAGTTAGACGTCCTCTAATTTTGTTGTTGCATGTTTTACGTGGTGACCATGGGTATCTAGTAGGATCGCATCTTACTTACGCAAACACCACAACGGAGATATATGAGTTGCTATTTAACCTCATCCAAGGACCTCCTTGGTCAAATCCGATTCAACTAAAGTTGGAGAACCTGACACCCGCCATTCATCTTTGAGCAACGGAGTTACTCGTAGCGATGAAACCAGTCTCTCGTAAGCGTACGAGTAATGTCAGTCCGAGCCGCTTCGATCCAACAATACCGCGGAATCAAGAAAAGACTAAGGAGGGCAGCAAAACGCACATCACCGCCCACAAAAACTTTTGTGTTCTACTCGAGAAGACATCTACGCATGAACCTAGCTCTGATACCACTGTTGGGGAACGTCGCATGGGAAACAAAAAATTTCCTACGCGCACAAAGACCTATCATGGTGATGTCCATCTACGAGAGGGGATGAGTGATCTACGTACCCTTGTAGATCATACAGCAGAAGCGTTAGTGAACGCGGTTGATGTAGTGGAACGTCCTCACGTCCCTCGATCCGCCCCGCGAACAATCCCGCGATCAGTCCCACGATCTAGTACCGAACGGACGGCACCTCCGCGTTCAGCACACGTACAACTCGACGATGATCTCGGCCTTCTTGATCTAGCAAGAGAGACGGAGAGGTAGAAGAGTTCTCCGGCGGCGTGACGGCGCTCCGGAGGTTGGTGATGACCTTGTCTCAGCAGGGCTCCGCCCGAGCTCCGCAGAAACGCGATCTAGAGGAAAAACCGTGGAGGTATGTGGTCGGGCTGCCGTGGAAAAGTCGTCTCAAATCAGCCCTAAAACCTCCGTATATATAGGTGGGAGGGAGGGGACCTTGCCTTGGGGCTCAAGGTCGCCCGAGTCCAAGGGGGAAGGCTCCCCCCCCAAACCGAGTTGGACTTGGTTTGGTGGGTGGGAGTCCTTCCTTCCCTTCCCACCTCCTCTTTTTTTTTCTTTTCTCTTTGATTTTCTTTCCTAGGCGCATAGTGCCCTTTTGGGCTGTCCCACCAGCCCACTAAGGGCTGGTGTGCCACCCTCAAGGCCTATGGGCTTCCCCGGGGTGGGTTGCCCCCCAGTGAACTCCCGGAACCCATTCGTCATTCCCGGTACATTCCCGGTAACTCCGAAAACCTTCCGGTAATCAAATGAGGTCATCCTATATATCAATCTTCGTTTCCGGACCATTCCGGAAACCCCCGTGACGTCCGTGATCTCATCCGGGACTCCGAACAACATTCGGTAACCAACCATATAACTCAAATACGCATAAAACAACGTCGAACCTTAAGTGGCAGACCCTGCGGGTTCGAGAACTATGTAGACATGAACCGAGAGACTCCTCGGTCAATATTCAATAGCGGGACCTGGATGCCCATATTGGATCCTACATATTCTACGAAGATCTTATCGTTTGAACCTCAGTGCCAAGGATTCATATAATCCCGTATGTCATTCCCTTTGTCCTTCGGTATGTTACGTGCCCGAGATTCGATCGTCAGTATCCGTATACCTATTTCAATCTCGTTTACCGGCAAGTCTCTTTACTCGTTCCGTAATACAAGATCCCGTAACTTACACTAAGTCACATTGCTTGCAAGGCTTGTGTGTGATGTTGTATTACCGAGTGGGCCCCGAGATACCTCTCCGTCACACGGAGTGACAAATCCCAGTCTTGATCCATACTAACTCAACGAACACCTTCAGAGATACCCGTAGAGCATCTTTATAGTCACCCAGTTACGTTGCAACGTTTGATACACACAAAGCATTCCTCTGGTGTCCGTGAGTTATATGATCTCATGGTCATAGGAACAAATACTTGACACGCAGAAAACAGTAGCAACAAAATGACACGATCAACATGCTACGTCTATTAGTTTGGGTCTAGTCCATCACATGATTCTCCTAATGATGTCATCCCGTTATCAAGTGACAACACTTGCCTATGGCCAGGAAACCTTGACCATCTTTGATCAACGAGCCAGTCAACTAGAGGCTTACTAGGGACAGTGTTTTGTCTATGTATCCACACAAGTATTGTGTTTCCAATCAATACAATTATAGCATGGATAATAAACGATTATCATGAACAAAGAAATATAATAATAACTAATTTATTATTGCCTCTAGGGCATATTTCCAACACGGTCGTCCGGAGGGAGCCGGATTTCCGAGATATAGAACTCAACTTCTACTGGTGCAGGCTTCCGGATTTCCGGGACTTGGTCGGCTATCCGGCCCTCAGACGTCCGGAGGAGGCCGGAAGTCCGAGTTATATGGCTCATATTTCTCTGGTATATGATTCCGGATTTCCGAAGCTGTCGGTCGTCCGGCCCTCGGACGTCCGGAGGAGGCCGGATGTCCGAGGAACTGGTTCTGTTTTCAGATAACAGCAGAGCAGTGGAGATGTGGTCTGAACAGAAAGTGATGATGTAGTTTGAGCAAGTTCATCGCAAAACCTGTGATCCCCTCTTAATAGTGCGGGATCCCTAAGGACTCAAGAATCATTCTTTGGATAATACTTTGAATAACATCTTGGTCATCATATAAACTCCTTGAACCCAACAGATGGACTTCAAGAAGTGCCTATGGACAAATCCTATAAATATAACTTAAGGCAACCATTAGTCCATAGGAGTTGTCATCAATTACCAAAACCACATATGGAGATATATGCTCTAACAATCTCCCCCATTTTGGTAATTGAAGACAACCACTTCAAGAGAGTTTATATAAGGAGATAAGCATAACCAAGCGCACACATACAAGGTAATAATGCATGTGTGCAAGATGTAAATGCTTACGCAATAAAAGCAAAGCCCTCTAAACATATCCAAAGTAAACTCTCTAAACTTCTCCCCCATTGGCATCGATTGCCAAAATGGACGAAAAGTTTAGAAAGCCAATATAGTAGGTGGTCCTCCAAAAAAAAGTGTGTACTTCTCAGCAAATGAGTGCAGAAAAATACACAAATACAATGATAAGTAGTTGGAGGAAAACAAACTATATTGAGGACCCAAAGATTGCAAATAAAAGGATCGTATGCCACAAAGACATACAGAGATAGAAGCAAGCAATCAAAAGATTCCAGATGGAACAAACAATTATATGGTCCTTCGAACCACATAAATAACAGATATTATGATAAAGGCAACATGGTGCTTTATCAAAAACTAGAGAAGCTCCCCATGATTTGTACACTAATATAAGATTTTGTATTTGACACAGGTGCACAAAATAGGATCGTTGCTCCCCCAGAATTAATAGACACACACAACGAGTGCAAGAAGATAGATGAGACAATAGGCATATCAATTGCACAAAACTAATGGTTGAGCAACATGTAAAGGAAGCAACTTAAGAATAAGCTCAACCAAAGTAATGTGTGTGAGTCATGGCAAAGCACTTGAGAAGACTTAAGATAAGGATGAGCATTGCTCATCAACATAGTCTTGATGAATATGAGATACAAAGTGCAAGACATATCATTCCCACACACACATACTAGAAAATGGGTTCACAAGCTTACTAATAACCAAAATAAGAACCAACGCTTGTGACAACCCATTGTGAAGATAGGAAGTAAGAATCTTGTCAAGAGGAGGGATACTAATTGAAAATGGCAAAACCCTCATCAAGACAAGCATGAGGAAAAATAATCTTCACGGCCAAAGAGTGCACCAAGATGTAGGAAAATAAGATACGCACTCAAAACCAATCCTTTCACGTTGCCACCAAAACCGAAAAAGGAAATGCAGCGGTGGACGTGAAAGAAAAGAGGATATCAATTAGAGATGTAACTTCTCTCATGTGACCAAGATTCTAAGTAGAAGACAATCATGATGATATATATATCCACAAAGAAGGATGTACACACGAAATGGTTACAAGAAGGAAGAACACTAGATATCCAAAAAGGGAAGTCATAAATATATCAATGAGATCTTTTGCTTGGAAGCATAGCACATGGCCTAATATTTTCTTATTGTATAATATGAACTTCCAACATACGAACATCAAAGACATCCCAACTAGCAGTAAGACATCATTGTTCGAATGCTTTGAGAAAGCAAACAAGTACTATGAGAACAAATCAAGTACTATGATAGATAATGCATCGAAGGAGATGGGTATGAGACCCACAATATGAGTTGTTCAAAGTGGTAACCTATTCTTTGTAATCGAAGATCCCATGAATTAGATGTGGAAGACAAGTTGTTGGTCAACTGAGAGGAAAATATCCTTATCATTCATAATATCACTCCATGAAGATGCAATACTTTCTAAACTGCATGGCAGGTTGATATATATCTTAATATGTTCTAAGTGGCTTATTGAAGCAGAGATGCTGTCCTGCAGAACATCTTTTGAAGAACACACCTATATGAGTCTGATTGTTAACGTCACAATCTATGAGAGTAGGGTGCTCTCTAGTAAACTCATGAAAGGTCTCGGAGTATGACGCATAAGCTCCACCCGCGGGGAAGTCCCACGGTAGCCTAGTATCGATCAAGGCTCTGTGCGAAGCTAGATTCGCAGAAAACTTGCAGTTCAAGGCCTAATCCACTGTTCAAGTTGCTTACTAGTGTAGCATAGAGTCTAGGTGGAAGTTCAACTTAACAGTCTCCACTGCATTATCGGCATATAAAACAGTGTTTTGAAACCAAAGGCAAATTTTTCTGTGCCTTTGGGATCTGGTGGGGGATTGCTAAAATTTTATCTATTTTGGACCAACCCAATAATAATTTCAGAAATTCATAATAAATCCTAGAGGACCACGCAGCCCATTCGTGCAAGGCAAGAGGTGGAAAAGTTTAGTCCCACATTACTAGTTTAGTGGGAGTTGGACCTTCTTATAAGGGAGGATGTTTCCACACATGTATGAGCTTGAGAATAAGAGAGACATACATGCGTGCTCCTCCTCCGCCGCCCGCCTCGTCTAATCACGACGCGCCGCGTGTTGCGGGAATGAGCCAAGCCAAACTAAATTTTGCCGCGCACAACTGGTATACGAAAGGTCACTCGGAAGCCGAACGTTTTTGTTGTAGTGGAAATTGAACACGAACGCTGCCACCTTTTAGTTGTTGTCTGTTCGTTTCGTCTCCCTCGTTCTCTTCGGCTCCCATCGTTGGCCTCTTGCCTCCTTCTCGTGCGCCTATAAAAGGAAGGTCGCTCCTCTCAAGAGAAACGCATCAGAACTTCCTCTTGCCATCGGTTTCATTCTCTGCGCTGCTGCTACGTTCTTCCCCATCCTGACTTGCGGCGTGCACCGTAGGTCAGGACAGTAGGCCTCCGAAACTCCGTCTCTTCGAGTCTTGTACGAGAGAAGGGCGATAAGGTTTTTGGGGAGCGCTCAGCGCGACTACTGGCTTTCATCACGGACACCGACGACCACTTCCCGAACGATGACTTCTTCTCCGACGTCGACCACCTCTTCGGTAACATGGTCAACGACAACGCCAACACCAACCCTACTGCTGCTGCAACTCAGTACGTGATCGTGTTCTTTTTCTTTGAGTTCCTGCCGCAACTTCTTGCTCTAGTTTTACTTCTAGGTATGTTTCGTTTCTGCTCATCCTTTCATATGATGCCTTGTGTATATAGAACGGCTCTATATATGTTCTCTTCTAGATCATATTTGCACATGTCTTTTGCCATCTCATCTCTATATTGTCTGCTTTGTTTCATCTCTATTATGATAGTTATGTTTTTTCTATATTTTTGTTAATAAAATCCTATGATAAATTACACATATTTCTAACATTTAGTACTAGAGATCCTTAACATTGAATAATTTTAATACTACACCAAAATATTATTTAACTTGTTAAATTACACATATTTCTAACATTTAGTACTAGAGA